>NC_092605.1:11835625-12477500 GCF_047663525.1 Anas platyrhynchos | reverse complement strand
CTAAACAGTGGAAAAGGAGAGGAATTTTATTTTTTTTTCCCCCCATTATTCAGGGGATTTATTTAGTACAGTCAGCATTATTATTTTGTGATGATTAGCTACATCCCTCTTTAAAAGTAGTTTTTAAAACTACTGTGGATTCATGAATCTTTGATTCTCTTCAGAGAATTGCAGTTTCACTGCAAGGATTCTAGTCCATTCTGGTCAAGTTAGCTTCATGCCTGAGAAGAACCAAATCCATAATATGGGAGTATTAGCTAACAGCTAATTGGAAATGAACACCTTTATCATTGTTTCTGGAAAGTGCAACTTTGCTGAGATCCTGGTTCCTGTTCTTTCCCAATAAGCTATAAATATCAGAATAATACCTGAAATGAGCATTTGGGTTTTTTAATCTATGTTTTCATGAGGCCAAAAAACCCAACAACTTAATCTATAATACACTATTTAGAAAGATTTCTTAAATTGTCAGAACATATTTGTGGGTCATGCCATACTACAAGCAAACGAGATTCAAATAATGAATAGAGGAGAATACTTGTTTTATCTGACCCAATTTGTCTCATTACTTAGTCTTCAGTGTAATTTTTTTCAGTGGCCTTGATTACATGCTATCTATTAGACTTCAGAAAAAAGTCAGGAGAGTATTGTGTCTCATGCACAATACCAACAAATGTTAAAATAACAGTTAATTAAAGATTCATGCAGAGGTTTACTTCTCTACCCTAACTGTTTAAAAATAAATAAATCTAAACAAAACAAACAAAAACAAAACAGCAAAACAAACAGCCACAAACAAACAGCCACAACAACAAATAACAAAAAATTTCCATAAAGAAATTGCCATTTTCTCACCAGTCAGCATGAACTGATAGGCGTTGTCAGAGATGGAGAAGATGTGTGGAGGGGCCTCCTGGCGCTTTTTACCTCGGTAGGCCAACACCACCTCCGGGTTGTACACCGGCAGCCACTTGTAGGGGTTGACAGTGACACAGAAGAGACCCGAGTAGGTCTGAGAGGAAGGGAGACAGCACGTTGGTTTCTGCTCAGCCTGGCACAGCAGGCCTTCCAGCTACCCAAAGGAAGAGAGCTGCTGGTACTTACATAGATCATCCAGGCTGCATAACGCTCTTTGAGGTTGTACAGCACAGCGGGTTCATGGAGGTGGGTCATCATGGCCATGTCCTCAATTTTATCATACTTGGGAGGGTTCATGGAGAAGATTTGATCTTCCTTCACGGTCAGAGTCTGCCAAGGAAATGAAAGATCAGTGTATGTCAGCTTACAGCCCACAGTGGGAATCAAATGGTGTCTTTCAGCCTTGTTTTTCACTCACCTCACCACCTTCAGTCTTGACAGTGACTTTCCCTGATTCTTTGCTCTGGATTGTTCCTTTTACAAAAGATTCCTTTGGATGTACCACAAAGACTGATGTCTTGGCATCGAAAGGCTTGTTCTGGGCCTCAATTCTTTCCTTTTCTGACTTTCGCAGATAGGGAGCTGCCTCCCCAAAGGCAGCCATCTCAGCATCTGGAGAAGCCATGTCTGCACTTACACAGGAGGCAGTCAGAAGAGTACTCTGTAGAATAGAAGATATATTGAGTATGTGAGTAAACAACGTTCTGTAGAAGAAAGAAAATCTTTCACACTTCCACCCCTTCAAATATTTTAGTAGGTATAAACAGCTCAATAGTTAGATTTAAACTTCCCTTTCTTGTTTAAGAACACCCGTATTCTTTTCAGAAATTAAAAAATTAATTCCTTAAACATCTAGCTATGAAAGAAAGTAAAGAACAGTTTTAGAGTGCTGTGGTATCGTAGTTCATTTACATAGTGTTATTTTTCTTCATAGATTATAATGAATTTGGATTTTGCTATTGCAGATACTCTAGAAGAAATAAGTCTATGATGTTGGTTTAGGCAGTAGCTCAAAGTCTTTGAAAGACTTCCTTGTCTGATAGCAAATAGTGGCTTTTCAGTGTAAAATTTATTTGCTATGGACAATTCGTCTTGCACTATTAGAGCCAAAAATATCATGATTGCCTACTCTGTTTCCTCAAAATCTGAAGTTGTTTGATTACTTCCTGGTTTTTAAAAGCAGATAAATTTTGTTGTTAATTCTGATGGCAAAGTCTGGAAGATAGTCACTGCTGTTTCAAAACATTTCAACTCTTTTTGTGTTGCACAGATAAAATATATCCAAAGCTAATGAATGAACGGATGAGAAAAAAGCTTCAAACCTATGGTAAAATCACTAGTAATAGAGATGGTATCTCATAGCAAGGTATCCAAGACTTACAGGAAGTTAAATGGAATAAAGAAGTATATGCTTTGCCCAGAATTTCACAGGAGCCATACACTTACCTTGAAACTTTCTGTCGAGACTGGGCACAGCACTCCATAGAGACTTTTATAGAGTCTGGTATGCAGATGCTCTGGATGTTTCCTTTTCCTTCAGTCAAATATAATTGGCAAACCTTCTTTGGCAAAACATTGTCTGGCAAATGTATCTAACAGCATAATTGATTTGACAAGATATATTTAGAAATGTTTTATCTTACCATTCCTGTGGATATATCTACTATAAATAATCTGACAGGGCTGTTAGTAAGGGACTCTTGATGAGTCAAAGAACTTAAAGAACTTATATTAGATTTTATAGGACCCTTCACTCTCTCTGCAGGTCTCTGTTGATGACCTAGGCCAGGTTGTTTGGCTTTTTTGTGCTGCAAATATTTCAGAAGTAAAATGGGAATAGTACGACGTATCTTCTATACACAGTCATGCAAATTTAAGGAAAGCCCTTACAGCAACAGAAAAGGCAATTCTACAATAGACAAATTATGGATGCCATTCACTAATTCATTGTATGTTATATGGAAAAGAAGAAAAACAGACACATTTCTTGGAACAGGATTTTCACCGTAATAGTACTAGATACAGAGAAAACATAAAAAATAACAAGTCAGAATGCAAATACAATTTGGGGCATGTAATATCTGCTTAGAGCATGAGAGCTGACTCTTTAGCAATAAAAATAAGTTAAGCATCACTTTGAGTAAATGTTCAATTGGTGTTGTGCAAAAATTTAAATGCTCAAAAACCACAGTCAAATGAAATGTATGCTATTTTTATAGTAAGTCATAAATGATACTAAAGACTCACATAGTCTAAGCAAAACCAAATATAAATAATTGCAGTACAATGTACCCGAAAAAAAGAAAATGATGAAAAAGAAAAATAATTTATTTCAAAAGAGTTCAGGTTCTAGAACTTTCACTGCTGCTTTTACAGAATTGATTTGAAATAAATTATTAACATTTGTATGGCAACTTCTATTAATAGGGAAGTCATTAATAGTCAGTTATTTATGTTTCTCCACTTTTATTGAAGATATGCTAAGAGACATGAGAGATGAAAATGCAAAAGAGACATAGACCATTAAAAAACTCCAACAACAAACGTATGCATACTCCGTAAATGCAGTGATATACTTCATTTCTGCTCATTTAAAAAGAATTGTTCACATGCCTTGAAAACCTTATGCCTATGACCCATATTTGTTTGTACCCATTGACAACACCCATCAAGCAATATCCTCAGCCTCAGAAATCCATGGAGGTCCCTGTAGGCCTTCACTACCTACAACAGCAAAAAAAAAACAAACCCCTCCACCCAACCACAACTCTGCACACAATCACATACGTACAGTCTGAGATCCTATGTGATCTGACACATTACCAGTCCAGCATTCCTATCCTATCCCAAATATCTTGCACACTTACACATTCATTCCAGCCAAAAAAAAAAAAGCTATCAACACAATGCTGCCTGTATCAGAGCATGTGAGGTGGTACGCAGTCCGGCAGTCCTGTAAAATGCTGATGCTTTTCATGGCTGCAACACTTCTTCACAACAATTATTTAGAAAGCAAAGGACATTTATTTATTTATGACCGAATTTAACACAAGAGCAATTAATGAATTAAGTCAAATATGTAAAGAGCTTCATGGCTGCCTGAACCTAACACATAGCCACAGTTCCTCTGAGCTTTCTGAAGGACATGGAAAGAGCTGACTAGGAGTGAAGCGGTATTCAGCACGTGACAGATAAGGCAGAAGAGCAGGAAAAGCAAAGCTGCAGCAAAGGTGTAGGGAAGTATAGTAGAAAAAAATCTTTTTCACCAGATAATTTGCTGGTAGTCCTGGAGAGTGACTGATCTAGTTCTAGGAAAAGGGCACTGTCACTTGAGCTGCTTTAAATGCTGTCAGATCTAAACATGCTCTTCTTCTGGTTACTGGCATTTTGGTTATTAAAAGCTCTGTGCATGAAGCTCAGTGAATGCCACAGGGACGAGGTTAGAAAAATGATCCAATAGCCAGCACCAGGCACTGTCCTGTGCTTGAAGAGCTTGTTCCAAGGAGGGCTCTGGCACTGCAGCACCCATCTTTTGGGTGCCCAGGGCCCCAGCCAGGAGCTCAAGCCCAGAGCAATCCCTGGGGGCTCCCTGCACAGGTCATGGAGACGCTGATGGAAACACATTGCACTCTGCCATGGAGGAGACCAGAGCCAGTCAGTGGGAAACGCACTTCAGGGTTGTACCTGAAATCCAGCTTCTCTGGGCAATCTCTGACTTCCATTCACATGCAGAAGTTAGAGGATGACAATAATTCCAAGACAATTCCTGTATAAATACTGTGAGCCCAACTGACCATGGGTGGAGTTGCGGGGAGAGGTAAGGAGCTGACTTTCATTCAGACTTGGAATGAAAAATACTCCAAGCAAAATTCTCCAGATTGTTGCATATGGCGGTTCGGTCTTCATGCTGAAAATACTTTTGTACAGTGAGCTTAGCCAAAAACTACACAGCCTCTCCATCACGTAGTGCTACTCCCACCTCTGAGGGGGTAAGTGGTGCCAGATGCACCTCCTTACCTCTCTGTCAGTTCAAAAGGGTCCCGTCAGCCACCAACTTTCTGTCATTTCTGTTTTCGTTGCTACAGAGCCTGGAGCCCACTGGGACTAGAAACAAAGCACAGCACAGCACAGCCAGAAGAGACAGAACGAGAGAAATCTCTGAAAACAGACATTCCTGCACAGCAGCACTGTGTGGGCGTTGTGCTGGCATTCCCCAGAGAGGAGAGGGCATTCACACATGCTGGAAATAGATTCCACCTCACTTTCTGCAGGTCCTTATGATATGAGTTTCCTTGCCTTGTGTTCAGTGAGCATGAACTGAGGCAGACACTCGTGAGCACCAGTGAAGTACAAGCATGGAGCACTGTCAAGGATGTTGCATTTGTGGCCCATTGCCAACCACACTCTCAGCTCTGCTTTTTAGAGCAGCAGCATCAACCTTGCAACCTGCCTAGTTAGAAGGAAATTCCACACCCACTGTCTTCTGCTTAGGTCCTCTGCTCCTTCTAGCCCGGACCAATCTGAGCAGGACCTCCTAGCTAGCTGTAACGACAGAAGATGCATGGCTGCAAGTCACTGGCCTGGCCTCCTCTTCAGACCCATTGGTCTTCTTTTCTGCCCGGAAAGAAGCAAGCAAAGTCAACCCAGTTGGACCATGTGGGAATCAACAAGGAAAGTTCAAGAAGGCATCTTCTTAGGAGTCAATATGTTTGATGTAAGATTTAACCTTAGCAGCTGGTGAATTCCAGTAGAGCAAAGAAGCTGTTGGTGAGCTCCCCTCTAAGACTCTGAAGAAGCACAGCATCAAGGTCACCACCACACAGTCTGTGCTTAATGCTTCACTATAGCAGCAGGTACCTTTGTTACTGATATTAGTTTCCTTTAACCATGTGGCCATAATGAAGCAGTTGAACGATGGACTTCACAAATATTTTGAGGTGATGTATTCATGGGGACATGATACAATAAACCATTGCACCTTTCCTAAGCCATCCTGAAGTGCCAGGTGATAACATAAAGTCCTCTTCTTCCATGAAGTTTTATCTGTCTCTTCATCCTCCCATAGAACATCTTGCCACAGCTCACGGAGGTTGCACAGCTGTCTTGAGCCACACTGGACAGCATGGCCTAAACTGCCATCAACTAGTTGCGCCTGCTAACCTGGCCATTCTCATTAGCTGCTTCTTTCCCAGGAGCTCCTCCAGCTATTTACTCTTTCCTCCACCAATCCCTCCAGCTACACCTTCCTTCTTGACATCCACGTCCCCCAGCTGCTTATGCCCTGCTGGCAGCTCTAGCTAGCTGCTCCAATTAATCCCTTTAGCACTGATGACTGAGTTGCTTCTTCAAAGTCTACTGACTGTGGCAAGACCCATGGAGCAACCAGAGAGGAAGAGGTTTGTGCTACTGAACGGGTGTGGTTGAAAGAAGCCAACAAACCCGCACACAAGAGTAACATTTCCTTCCCACTCTGGCACGCTGGTCACTTTGTTGGACATGTCCCCAGGAACAGATAACTACAAAACACAATTCAACCATGTTTCCGGCCTGCCCACTGATTTCTTTTGTCATGCAGTGCTTTCTTTTGACAGTGAAACCTGTGACTGTCAATGACCAGGAAGGTGTCTCTTGGTCCTGCATGCTGCAGGAGGGATACTGATTCATACCAGCCTGCTGACATTCTTTTAGACCTCAGTCCTGCTTCATACAAGGTCTCAGCTTGACCTTTTGATTCTTGGCAGAAAGCATTTACCTGTCCTGGGCCTCAAAGAACCTGTTCCCAGCCAATCTGGGCTGGGAACCCCAGATGCTGCTGGAGCCATTGTTTCACTTATCTATTACACATCCTGTTAAGTTCAGTCCTTAACACGTCTCAGATAAAAGAATCAACCACCTCCAGAAACTGCAGAGGCCAGAATGGAGTCAAACTCTTTCTCAGTGGTTTCTTAAATGCTTATGTGGAATGCTGTTAAACCTACTACTCTTCTGCTAATCCCAGAAACATGGGATAGAGTCTGCAGACCTGGTAGACTGGAAAAAGCAATCCCTGTTGGATTTGCAGCATGCTAGTGTTTTTATCAGCCATGCTGCTCAGATTAGCAGAACATGCTTGTAGAGATCAGCGTGCCCTGTGAATTGCCTGTGGATATTGCGACATGGAAGAGTGGCCTCAGGCTACCGTGTAGCAAAACAGACTTGACGGAGAATGCTGGTTGCTGAAGTGGCAGCTACAGCAGCGGTAAGAGGTCAGGGTGTCATCAAAGCATCCACATTTCCTTCCTTCCTTCCTTCCTTCCTTCCTTCCTTCCTTCCTTCCTTCCTTCCTTCCTTCCTTCCTTCCTTCCTTCCTTCCTTTGTGATTTGTTTCACACAGTGAATTTTCTGCCATGGGGCTAATAAGACGGTGTCTTTTATGGGTGGGGTTATACAACACTTTATATGTGAAAAAATAAATCCATTATAAACTTCCATTCACATAATGGGTTGGGATTGTGTTTGCTTATCAAAAAGCCAAGGGTCTTAGCAATGAAGCAAAAGCATTTCCAGTATTAGCGGAGACAAGAGGAGTTTGAAAACATCTGTGGCAAGAAGTGCAGCTTTAAAATGGTGTTGTCAGTTATGCTGCAATAATTTAATTAGGCGTGCTGAGAGAGATGTCACCGGACCCAGTGGGCCATGTGACAGGGAATGCCCATGGGTTCAGCAATGTTTCTGCTGTCCACTGTGTAAAAGGAGAACTCTCAGAAATGCTAGACATAGCTGAACAGAAATGCTGGCACTCTAATCCTTTGGAGGAAAAGTCTTCTTTGCTGTCCCTCTGCTAAGACATGGCTGAGCCTTGCAGCCTGAGTATGCTATGGCCACATTTCTCATTAAGAAGCCTGTTCTGCTGATGGGCATCGAGTCACGTTAAATTAAATACAAGGAGTGTTTTTTCCACTCCTAGCATAACATCTCTATGCCATGTAGGTTAATGTCTATTCAATTTGTGGGTTATTTGATTAAGACAAAAGCTGTATCGCGCTAGCCCTGAAGAGACAGGGATGGCCTTTTGCCACCTCTTAATCCTGCTCCTCCACCCAGAGACCAATTTCTGCAGGTCTTTGCTGCAAGAAGGCAAAAGGGAAGTGAATGCATCTTTCCTTTAGAGAGTTTGATTTGCAGCTCTTTGTATTGTTTGTGTCTTCTCTTTCCAGCAATGACCTTCTTACCATGGCTTCCTGCCGCCTGAAAACCACTGAGCATCTCAGTGGAGAAGGAACAGATTGCCTGACCAGACAGGTAAGCAGAGAGGCTGGTAGAACAGACCTGTCATTTGAAGATGGGTTGCACTTGAATGAGTGTCCAAGCTACACACTCAGACACTTCTTTTGCTCTCAGCTAATGTCCCTGGAAGCTATCGTAGTTGGGTAGCAGGTCTTGGCTGAGAAGGTGACCTTCTGAATAGCCTTTCTTTCCATTACCCATCAAAGCAAATGGAAGGCTCCTGTTACAGAGGAGGTGGGGAGGGGAAGAGGCCTCTGTGGTAAGAGGAGGGGTGGAGACAGGTCATAAATTAATTAGTAAGAAAAAAAAATAAGAAGGAAAAAAATAGTAAAAAAAAGAATAGTAAAAAATAGTAGTAAGAAAAAAAATGAAAAAAAAATAAAAAAATAAAAAAAAAAAAAAAGAAAATCTTACTCCTGAAAAAGAGTGGTGATCAGAAAGGTTCTCAGCCACTGTGGCTGTATACAGGCTTGAGTTTTCTGTCTGACTGCTGGACTGCTAAGGAAGGGTGCAATACTGACACCTTTAACTTCAGTGCTTAAAGCATCTATGTGATTCTAGAGAGCATCTGCCAAGTGCCAGAAAGGACTGCGGTATGGGTACACTGCCGAGTATACTTTTGCTAGGGCCAGATATTTTTCAAAGATGTTTTACACAGCTCTTTTTAGAACCACAGAATGTCTCAGGTTGGAAGGGACCTCAAAGATCACTTAGTTCCAACCCCCCTGCCATAGGCAGTGACCGTGTCCACTAGATCAGGTTGCTCATCCAACCTGGTCTCAAACACCTCCAGCAATGGGGCATCCACAACCTCTCTGGGAAACCTGTTCCAGTGACTCATCACCCTCTGAGCAAAGAATTTCTTCCTAACCTCTGATCTAAATCCCCACTCTTTTAGTTTAAAACCATTCTCCCTTGTTCTGTCATTGTCTGACTTGAGCAGAGTCACTCTCCATCTTTTTCAAAAGTCCCCTTTAAGTACTGAAAAGCTGCAATGAAGTCACCCCAGAGCCTTCTCTTCTCCAGGCTGAACAGCCCCAGCTCTCTCAGCATTTCTTCATAGGAGAGGTGCTCCAGCCCTTGATCATCTTCGTGGCCCTTCTCTGGACCTGTTCTAACAGATTAACAGCCTTCTTGTGCTGGGAGCCCCAGACCTGGACACAGTACTCCACAAGGGCAGAGTAGAGGGGGACAATTCCTTCCCTCAGCCTGCTGGCCACTCTTCTGTTGATGCACACAGCATGCTTCTGGGGTGCAGGCACGCACTGCTGGCTCATGTCGAGACAGTAGAGTTGACTTGGGCAAGCTCCTTTAGCTTACTGCATGCGATCCATCTCTGGTCCATGAGGATGGGTACAAGCCCCTGCCCACTTGAATGGTAAATCATCTGTGTAAAGCAGTCCAGCTCCAGCAGGAAACAGTGACAATGACCTCCCACCAGGCAGCCAGCCATAAGGGTGCTAGGGTGCTGGTGCCCAGTGGGGGAGACTAGCAGCTAGAGGATCTAACAGTGCTTGCACACCCTGTCCTGTTGAGATTCCCTGCTCATGCTACTAAAGTCTGCTAGGAACTGATCTTTATATCCATGTGGGTTGTATTTGGGAAGGCATGAGTTTAACCTGAGAGTGATGGCGACATTGTTTGAGCTCCAAGCAGGTCGCATAGAGGAAAATGTATCCTGTGTCCTTTCCAGTTCAAGGTGCAAAAGCCATGGCACTTTTATCACTGCTTTGCCAAGCATCACTATGTCTATCGCTAGCTATCGCTATGTCTAGCGCTATGTATGTCGCCTGCTGCCCAGATCAGGTTCTTCAGCCCCCTGAGAAATGCCTCCAGTTAGCCATTATCTTGCAGAATGCCTGGAGGGTCTTGGAACAGAGCCATCCTATGACCCTGCACTGCTGCCTGCCTTGCACATTAGGTAAACTCGGGCTTTACCTCTATAGGCTCCTATTCCAAAGCTTTGAGCATGGTCAGAGTCTCTGTCGGTGGTGTTTTCCTTAGATGCTTCTTATTTGCCACACACCTTCTCCATCAGAGTTTCGTCAGCAGAGCAGCAGTGCGTGGGACGGATCTGAACCTGGTGAGAGTGGCATTACAAGTAGCACACCTCGTAACACCACTTCCTATTAGTTCCTAGTATAGAGGAACTACTATTGTGATTTCTCTGCCTTTGATTTGCCACTTGCAATCTTGCCCCAGTCACTAAGTGATATAGAAGGGATGAGCCACTGGGAAGCAGGTGACAGAAAGCTGTACCGTGATGTTGGTATACAGAGGCTATAACCAAAGCTGTGCCCAAAACCAAATGATGATAGAGACCTAACCAGTAAAAAGAGAAGCAGATGAGAACTAATGCTCATGGTGACCATGTGAAGTAATCTACAGACTTTATTCCCTATGTATGCAGGGGGCTACAAATCCCAGTTATGGAAGAAGTGACAGAGGGTTCACATTTTGTGCACCCCTCAGGCCACTTTGCTGCCACGTGACATCTTCACTCTTCCTCTTCTATCTTCTTGCCGTGAAACTCCCGGCTCTTTGCTCGGAGCTTGTTGACCTGTGACTCTGCAATGTCAGCCCGCTCCTCAGCTTCCTCAAGCTCGTGCTGGATCTTGCGGAATTTGGAGAGGTTGACATTGGACAGCTCCTCCTGTGTGGGGAGAGGGAGTTGGTGGTGAGGAGCCTGGGGCAGGGGTTTCACTCCTCATGTGCCTGGGCCTCGAAGGGCTGTGGTGAAGCACAGGCCTCCCGTCTCCTATCTACCACCGCTGACCCAGAACCCCCTCAAAGACCTCATCATCCTCCCTTATTGAGGACCTCAGTGTGACAAACTGCCGTGTCACTCTTGAGGAGCAATTTTGTCACGTGGTCTTCTCATTTTGTGTGCTTATTCTCCTACTACTCGGTGCCCAATTTTCCATGTGGTTTATTAGGTTGAGAAAGACTCAGAAACTCTGTGCTGTTACCAGCGTCAGAGATTCATGAGCTTCTCAGTCAATGGACTGAGAATTTGGGGAATTTTGGTCTGACTTCCTGAATCAAACACGTGGCAGGATAACCCTTGGTTCATCCCTGAGTGCAGCATGCCCAGAAGAAGGCAAGGCCTGCTGACACGGGAATGAACCACATGGTCAAGACTGTTGTGTCTTTGGAGTTACTTTCATGCCTCTTTCCTTGTATTCGTGCTCATCTCAATGAGAGTGCTGCTCCAACGGAAAGGTGCACATGGCCATTCTCCAAGCAATACTTACAGCCTCCTCAGCTTGTCTCTTGTAGGATTTCACCTTCATCTGCAGCTTGTCCACCAGATCCTGGAGCCTGAGAATGTTCTTCCGGTCTTCCTCAGACTACAGTGGTTGGTAAGAAGGACAGACAGAGAGTTGGTTTCCCCACACCTCCAGAAAACATGTCCTCTTGGAGTTCATGGGAAAATGCTTTGGCTTTCTGTGAGAAGGGTGTGTCAGCACAAAGATGCCTCTTGCCTTACCTGGTAGGTCAGCTCCTTCACCCTCCTCTCGTACTTGCGCACACCCTTCACGGCTTCAGCACTGCGCTTCTGCTCAGCATCTACCTCCCCTTCCAGCTCCCGCACCTGCAATGAAAAATCTGTCTTTGGAGCTTCTCCGCTATTTCTCCAAGGGACGTGCTCCCTTGTGCACAAATACCAGCCCTACGCACCCTGGCCTCCAGCTTCTGGAGTTGCTTCTTGCCTCCCTTCAGTGCCAGCTGCTCAGCCTCATCCAGACGGTGCTGCAGGTCTTTCACCGTCACGTCCAGGTTCTTCTTCATTCTCTCTAGGTGGGCACTGGTGTCCTGTTCCTTCTTCAGCTCCTCCGCCATCATGGCCGCCTGGAGAGGCAAAGCAGCAAAGCCAGGTCGGGGCCAAAGACATTTTGGGGGAGGATACATCCAACATCCTCAGTGACAGAGTTCCCCAACTCACATCTGTGATGGCCTTCTTGGCCTTCTCTTCAGCATTGCGGGCTTCCTGGATTGTCTCCTCCATTTCACCCTGAATTTGCACGATGTCTGTTTCCAGCTTCTTCTTGGTGTTGATCAAGCTGGTGTTCTGTGTAACAGGAAGGATAGGATTTGTACTGTCAGATCTAACACCTCCACATCAAGAGTTGAGAGTGAGAGTAATGTTTATGAAAGTATTTAATTCAAAGGTCCTCTTTAGAGCCCTAGTGGCAAACCAGACATGGGTGCCTGGCTGGACTGGTCATGTCACAGCTTTGCTCTTCAAATACGTACACAGCAAGATGCATAGCAACAAGCAAGACATATAGCAGTCTCGTTCTATGTTATCTCCTGTGGGCAGGATTCATATCCAGCAAAGTATCTGACCTGGGTATGGAGGAGCTGCACACGCTCGCTTGCATCCAGAAGCTCCTGCTCAGCCACTTTCCTTGACCGCTCTGTCTGCTCCAGGGCTGCCCGCAGCTCCTCAACTTCAGCCTGTAAGAGGTTTGCTCTGCGCTCCACCATGGCCACCTGTTCCTTCAGGTCTTCCTGCGTCCTGAGAGCATCGTCCAAGTGTATTTGAGTATCCTGTAAGAGAGGAAAGAGAGATTATGAGGTGGCTGATCACTGCAGCACTGTTGGACAGAGACATCAGAGACATTTCCTGCTCTTTTAATAAATTATTTGTACAATTACAATGTTGGTGTAACATGAGGCAAGATAGATGCCTACGTGCACATACTTTGCTTTATACCTTTAGCACTGCCTGTGTGTTTCTCAGGTTCTTTTGTGCCTCTGCAGCCACACGGTTGGCATGGCTCAGCTGGATCTCCATTTCATTCAGGTCTCCCTCCATCTTCTTCTTCAGCCGCAGGGCTTCGTTCCTGCTCCTGATCTCAGCATCCAGGGTGCTTTGCATGGACTCCACAATTCTGAGGTGATTTCTCTTCAGCTGGTCGATTTCCTCATCTTTCTCTGCTATCTTCCTGTCAATCTCAGACTTGACCTGGTTGAGCTCCAGTTGGAGGCGCAGGATTTTCCCCTCTTCATGTTCTAGGGAGGCCTGGACAAGTTAGTAGGAACAGTGAGTAAACTATGGCTTGCTTTCTAAGTAATCTCTAATACAATACCGCATGAAATACAGTTTGTCTTTCTTGCCACATCTGCAGATTTCTGCTCCCATTCTTTCAGTCTGGACACCATTCATTAGCACTGTGTACCTCAGCTTCCTCCAGGGACGCTTGGATTTCAGATTTCTCCTGCTCAATCTGCTTCTTGACTTTCTCCAGCTCGTGGATCGCCTTTCCTCCCTCTGCAATCTGCTCCGTGAGGTCAGAAATCTCCTCTGTAGGGAAGGGTGAAACAAGGCATGGTCAGACATAGGGCATAAAGGGAAAGGCCCTGACGCACCAGGCTGACAGGTCTCTTCTCATCACTGCGGGCACTCACGCGTGTGGAGTGGTGGGTAGACAAGCTTGGGGGAAAGCCTGGCCAGCAGCAGAGGGCTAGGGACTTACGCTGCAAGTTCTTGTTCTCACGCTTCAGCGTTTCCAGGTGGTCCAGGGACTCCTCATAGGCATTCTTCATCTTAAACAGCTCCGTGCTGAGAGAGCGAGACTCCTTCTGGGAAGCTTCCAGCTCAGCCTGTGTTTCCTCGTACTTCTGCTTCCACTCTGCCAGGATCTGAGGAGCAACAGGGTGTGAGTATGGATGTGGCAATTGTGAGGAGATGCCCTGCCCAGGAAGCACAGGGCCAGGGGCCAGAATACCTTGTCAAAGTTCTTCTGCTTCTTGTCCAGAGCTGCGCAGGCAGCATTCGTTCGCTCCACATCAATCATCAGGTCTTCCACCTCGTTCTGCAGCCTCTGCTTTGTCTTTTCCAGGGAAGCACATTTGGCGTTGACAGCTTCAACGTGTTCCTCTGCATCCTGCAGGCGCTGTGCCAGCTTCTTCCTGGGAGGAGATGATCACAGCTTCAGGTTAGAGAGTAAAGGGTAGCCAATTTTATAAGATTCACAAGAGGGCACTTGCCTGCTTAGGGGACTTAGTTCCTTGAGCTGTCCGCAGTATTTATTCTGTCCAAGGCAGCGTGCCGCCTAAAGGGCCTATTGCATCTCTGCCCTAGCACCAACTGAGTATTCAGACTGTCTTAGCTCTTCTAACTCCCTAAGGGTAAGTTTGTCCTTCCAGTCTGAACTTTTTCCACAGCACGCTTTTCATCTTTCTCCTTCTCTGCCCTCTACCACAAAGAGAGTATATAGGTGCCTTCATCCCATTCCTATCTTGACCCATCTTCAAAGACTCCTTCCAAATACCCTTACCAGTCTCAGTCTTCTCTACCCAATCAACATCCCACTTCCCACATACTTGGCCTCCTCCAGCTCCTCCGTGCGCTGAATAGCGTCCGTCTCATATTTGGTTCTCCACTGGGCTACTTCACTGTTGGCTTTGGACAGGGCACGCTGCAGCTCACCCTTGGCCTCCTGCTCCTCCTCATATTGTTCCCGGAGCAAGTCACAGTCGTGGCGAGCAGATTGCAAGGCATGGGCTAGGGCATTCTTGGCCTGTGGGGACACTGGGATTAGTAACCTGGATACACATCTTGAGATGCATCTTGACGATGAAATTGTCATGCGCAGGAGAACTGCCCCAGGGAAAGGGTGGGTAAACTCTGATGAGAAAACCGTATAGCTGGGAGATGATGCATCCCTCATAAACGAGTGCTAGAGGATTAGGATGCGTTAGTGAAAGGTGGCCAGGGGACACTGATCTCTTGTTTCTGTAAATGTGCCTACAGATCTGTGTCCATACTGTCTTGGAGGGCATCAGAATCTCATTAAGGGCTTGTGGATGACTTCCTCTAGCATCCAAATCACTATGGTTCCTTCTCTGTGTGTTGGGATGAGTATAACTCATGCATTTCTGGGTGATGTGGCTTGCAGGAAGTAGGGTACTTCCAGACCTTTATTTCTTCCTCTAGATGTCTCTTCAGTTCCTCAATCTGTTGGGTAAATCCCTGCTTGCCCCTAGACAGCTGAGAAATCAAAGCATCCTTTTCTTCCACCTGGCGTGAATATTCACCTGGCAAGTGAAAAATTCACAAATAAATAAAGTTACACTAACAGTAGAATCATAGAATCATTTAGAAAGACCCACCAGATCAGCAAGTCCAACCATGCTGTAACACTATACTACCAAGTTCACTACTAAACATTTTTCTGAGCATCACATCCATTCATCTCTTGAACACCTCCAGGAATGGAGACTCTACTACTTCCCTAGGCAGCCTGTTCCAGTGCCTAACCACTCCTTCCACAAAGAAATTCCTTCTGTCTTCTAATCTAAACCTCCCCTGATGCAACTTGATGCTATTTCCTCATGTCCTGTCACTTGTCATCTGAGGAAAGAAACCAGCACCCACGTTGCTACAACCAACTTTCAGGTAGTTGTAGAAAGCCGTGAGGTCTCCCCTCATCCCCCTTTTCTCAAGACTAACCAAACCCAGTTCCCTCAGCTGCTCCTCACATGTCTTGCATGTCTTGTTTTCCAGTCCCTTCACCAGCTTCTTTGCTCTTCCCTAAACATTTTCCAGGAGCTCAGTATGTTCTTTGTAGCGAGTGGCCCAAATCTGAACACAGTACCTGAGGTGTGGTCTCACCAGTGCCAAATACACAGGGACAAACACTTCCCTAGACCTGCTGGCCACACTGTTTCTGATACAGGACAGGATGACATTGGTGCCCATCTGGGCACACTGCTGGCTCATGGTAAGCCAGCTGTGGACAAGCACCCCCAGATCCTTTTCTGCTGAGCAGCTTTCCAGACACTCTTCCCCAATCCTATATTGCTGCACTTGGTAGTTGTGACCCAAATGCAGCACCCGGCACTTAGCTTTGTTGAATACCACACAATTGGTTGCAGCCCATTGATCTAGCCTACCCAGATCGCTCTGCAGAGCCTTCCTATCCTCAAGCAGATCAACATTCCTGTCCAACTTGGTGCTGTCTGCAAAATAACTGAGCGTGCACTCAGTCCCCTCAACCAAGACTGTTGATCAAAATGTTAAACAAAGCTGTCCCCAGTACTTAGCCCCGGAGATCACTGTAAAGCCCTGTAATCTGGGGTTGCTTTGAGCCGTTAGCCCAATTCTTGCTTTGCACCGTGGCGTATCCTCCTGATTTGCAGGTTCTGCCATTGCACCTCAGGACTGAGGATGTCTCACCTGTTTCTGTCTGCAGACGAGCTCTCTGAGTATTGAGGTCATTGATCATGCGCTGATTCTGCTCCTCCTTAGTTTTAATCTCACTCAGCTGGTCTTCCAGAGTGCGGCACATCTTCTCCAGATTTGACTAGGTATCAAAAACAAGGAAGGAGAGAAAATTAACTCCTGGACTCTGTCTAATTCTCACAGCAGGATTCTTATAGGAGAGTGTGACTAGTAGATTCAGGCTATGTGCTGTACCTTGGCCCTGTGAATTCTACTGCAATTCTTTACCTTGGCTTTGGAGACAGACTCCATGTTACTGGCCAAGTCATCTATCTCCATCTTCAGCTCACTCTTCTCCTTCTCCAGCTTCTGCTTGACTCGTTGCAGGTTGTCGATCTGCTCCCCAAGCTCAGCTGTGCTGTCTGCGTGCTTCTTCCGCAGGGCGGCAGCTGTGGCTTCGTGCTGCAGCGTGGCCTCTTCGAGGTCGCGGCGCATCTTCTGAAATTCTGCCTCACGCTTCTTGTTCATCTCAACCTGAGCTGCTGTAGCCCCACCTGCTTCTTCCAGGCGCTCGCTGATCTCCTCCAGCTCTCTGGAGAGGTCAGCACGGTGCTTCTCTGCTTTTGCCCGAGAGGTTCGCTCTGCCTCAATTTCCTCCTCCAGTTCCTCGATACGGGCCTGGGGAAAACGCAAGACCCTTCACACCCATGCCCTCAGATGTCCTTCTGAGGGCCAGAAGGGAAGGACCAGAGACTTGCCTGCAGCTCCTTGATCTTCTTCTGCAATTGCATACCCAGGGCTTGCTCATCCTCAATTTTGCTCTGGATCTGGCTGATTTCAAAGTCTTTCCTTTGCACAAAGCATACAGAAACACAGTGTTAACATCCAAATAAAACTACCTAATAAATGCACCTGATCCACACTCAGGTGTCCCACAACCACACTTACTTCTTCAGTTTCTCATCCAGCTGCTGCTTATCATTTTCCAAATCCATTATGGTGTCTTGGGACAGCTTCAGGTCTCCCTCAAGTTTCCTCTTAGCCCTTTCAAGGTCCATGCGCAGTTTCTTCTCTTGCTCCAGGGACCCTTCCAGCTAAACAGAAAAAGAGCATCAGTATTCTGCCAGCCACATTTATCTCCAGAAGTATCCTGTAACTGCCATATACGTTTGTGCTTACATCATCCACTTGCTGCTCCAGCTTGGTTTTTGCTTTCGTCAGTGTATTGACCTTGTCCTCCTCAACCTGCAGGTCATCCAGTGTCTGCTGGTGGGCCTCTTGGAGGGCTTTCTTCTCTTTTGTCAGTTTGGCAATGGTCTCATCCAGGGCTGCCATCTCCTCTGTGAGGTTTTTCACCTGCACATTGTAAGCAAGCACCAGAATACCGTGTATAACACTTGACAGCTTGTGTAGGGGCATTTTCATTTGTGTGCTTAGCCAGGAGCTTACATTTATGTGCTTAGCCAGGAGCTTGATTTTTATTTGAGCTTCACAGCTGTCCAGCTGCAACTTACAAACCTAGCCCCTTTCTAGGGATGCCAGCCTAATATGGGAGGTATCTATCCCTTCTCCCTTTGTGTGACTCTCCATGTGTGTACCTTGTTTTCAGTGGCATGTTTTTCCTTCTCAACTTTAGCCAAGGTTAACTCCAGGTCATCAATATCTTTCTTCAGCTCTGAACATTCATCCTCCAGTTTCCTCTTCTTGGCTGTCAGCTCAGCATTGATTTCTTCCTCATCCTCAGCCCGTTCTGTCACCTCCTTAATTTTGGCTTCCAGCTGGATTTTGGTTTTGATGAGCTGGTCACACCGTTCCTCGGCATCAGCCAAGCTGTCTGCTTCCTGATGGGGAGACAGAGATTTTTGTGGGTTATAACGTTTTGAAGTTTCTGTTGTGTGTCTGTAAGTAGGCACATGTTAAAATGTGGAGGCCATCTGACACTAATGTTAATTCCTTTTTTTGTTTGTTTGTTTCTTTCTTTCTTTAAAATGGCTTGCAGAAGTGGTAGCTATGAGAATACCTCATACACGCTTGAGCATCACAGAAAAGTGACAACTCTCAGCAAGGCCATAGATGTGGAACAGTTTTCCCTCGCAGACTCAGTATTCAATAGCCTCTAGTTTATAATTGACTCACCATGATCGTCATCATATTTGGGTAGCCAAGGTTTTTCCATTTGTGGGAATAATACAGTGAAGAAAGTAGTGTTTTGCTTGGAGTTAAGAAACTGCCTGTTCCTGACTGAAGCTGAACACCAAGGATCTGTGCGTGTGAAGGTAATCTAGCCTTATAGTGTATCTGTGTTCAGGAAAACTGGGTCCTTCTCAGGGTTGCCTTTACAATGTCACTACTTGGCTCTTTCCGCTGGACAGCAGGGCTGCCGAGTCTCATTTGGCACTTACGCTTATCCTCACTGACTGACAGGTAACTTGCTGAGCCCCTGGCAGTGTTCATAGTTACTCAACTTTAGAGTAACTTTCAGTGTGTGACTTTTTTTCTATTGCAATTTAGTCAGCTTCCCGTAAGTCTCTGCTTGGAAAAAAAAACAAACAAAAAGAAGATATATATAAAAAAAAAAAAAAGAGAGGACAAATAAATGGTGACACTCACTGCCTGTACTTGGAGCTGAAGGTCATTTTTTTCTTGCAGCAGGGCCACCATTTTCTCCTCCAGCTCCTTCCTCTTTGCCTCAGACTTCGCAAGTTCTTCCTTGGTTTTCTCAAACTCTTGTTTCATGTTGGCCATCTCCTTCTCAGATTCTGCACTCTTCAGCAAGGGCTTGATTTTGAAGAACAGCTTCATCCAGGGCCAGTGCTTGACATTCATGAATGCACGAACATTGTACTGGATACAAAAGATTGAGTCCCTGAAATAAAATCCCTATGTTAATAACATAGCCAAAGGCTGTGAATTTCGACTGATTTACTAAAGTATCTGTGGTGTTTTTACACAGCTGGGCAGGTGAACTTCAGCACACTTCTCTCTCACACCCCCTCCTCAAAAGGGAAGTGGAGAAAATACAATGAAAATGGCTCAAGGGTTTTGATAAGAACAGGGAGATCACTCAAAAAATTGCTGCCATGGGCCTAACAGACTCAGGATTGGGAGATTAATGCCATTTATTACCTATTACAAACAGACAAGAGCAGTGAGAAACTAAAAGCAAATACAAACATCTTCCTCCAATCCACCCTTTTCTACTTCCTTTCCTGAGCTGCGCAGGTGAACGGGGAATAGGGGTCAGTCCCTAGTGCTTCATCTCCACTACTCCTTCACAGTCTCTTTCTGCCCCTACTTCAGCATGGAATCTAATATGGGACAGCTTCTGGATTCTACTCACAGACTCAACCCATACAGCCACCCACTACTAAAACCTTGTCATATAAACCCAATACAGCATCCTGTGAATAAGGTACATTTGTGATAAATGTCTACCTCCTCTCCACCATTTTCCGATACTCCACTCTCATCAGGAAGCCCCTGCATCTGGCCTGCGTCATGGTCATAATCTCTGCCAGCTTCTCATCTCTCATCTCCTCCAGAAGACCTATTAGCCCGGCTTTGAAGAACACCTGAAAAAAAAAAAAAAAAAGGAAACATTGTAGCACATCAGTCTCGGGTCATGTGTAGCAGAGGTACATAGTCTTTGAGCTCAGGATTTGTTTCTACCTTGGTGTGACCAAATCTGTACTGGGTGTGGTCCACATCAATGGACCCAAGGAGCTTCTCTGAAGCCTTCTTGCTGTCCATGAACTGTCCCTCTGGAATAGCACTGGCATTAAGCACTCTGTATCTGTAGGAGAAAACATGAAGAAACAGCTATTGCCAATACCACTACTGTGAATCCCACAGCCTTCTCAGCTACATTGGACTGGCCAGTTGGGTAATATGTACTAGGGACAGCCCACTCTTTCAGGACAGTGTAAGTGACATTTCCATACTCTTAATTCAAAATCTGAGAGAATCCTATTCCTCAAGATTGTGATATCATTCAGAAATTCACAGTAAAAAAAATCTATGATTCTACTTTGCTCCATTTTGAAGTATAATGTTTCAAGTATGTTAGATTCGTTAGGCTGTTCCAATTGGTCTGAATTAACAGGTGGAGCACTCTTACCTCTGTTTAAAGTCAGCATACAGGACTCTGCTGGGGAATCCTTTCCTGCAAATCCTGATTCCTTCTAACACACCATTACACCGCAGCTGGTGCAGCACCAGTTCATGTTCCATGGCACCTACCAAACACTGTAATTACTACTTGAGACACAGAAGAGAGCTTCTGTGACTCAAATTTTTCCACTGTTGGGTCCCTTTACCTGGAGTTTTTGTTTCATTTGGGATGATGCAACGGACGAAATGGGGGTGAGTGCTGCGTAAATTTGTCATCAGCTTGTTCAAATTTTCCTGGGATATAATAGAATAAAATTTAGCATATGAATAACGCATGTTATATAAAATACATGTCAAAACTGAAACTTACAGTTTTCTGATCAATTGGATGTTACTGTGGTAATGCAAGTGTAAACTTTGTTGAATAAATACAAAACAGTCTGCTCAGTGAATTACAGAGTCAGTTTTGTCACAGCATTACTGTTTCATTTTTACTACTGTTTCATTTCATTGTTAGCTTTCAATAGTGAGGTAAGGTATTTTTCTCTTACCCTGAAAAGTGCTGAGACTGTCTGGAAAGAAGAACCCTTCTTCTTACCACCCTTCTTACCACCACCACCACCAGCCTCTGCAAAATCGGAAAAAAAATAAAAATAAAAATTAATCTGAAGTCAGAATCAGAATACTGCCTTAGAGGTTCATCAGTTCATCAATATTCAGTATGAAAGTATGAAACGTGAACTGTAGAGAGATTACCAGCTTCACCACCATAGTTGGCAAAGAGTAAGGCCAGTGTCTTCACTGATGATTTCTGGTACAACCCAATGACAGTTTCATTCAGGGGGTCCTTGTTCTTCTCAAGCCAGCCAGTGATGTTGTAGTCCACTGTGCCAGCATAGTGCACCAGGGAGAAGTGGGCCTCGGCCTTGCCTTTGGCAGGCTTGGGCTTCTGGAAATTGCTGGACTTGCCCAGATGCTGGTCATAGAGCTTGTTCTTGAAAGAGGTGTCAGTTGCCTTGGGGAACATGCACTCCTCTTCCAGGATGGAGAAGATGCCCATGGGCTGGAAGATAGCAAAAGAGGTAATAGAGAAAGATCACAGCAGTGTGGAGATATGCTGTGAGGTTCAGCAGTACCTGTGTGTTGTGGGTAGCATCTCAGTCTGGATAAGAGTCTAAGTTGGCTGGGAGTTGCTCTCAGCCAGGAAGCTTATTTGTGCCTGCCCTTGCCTTCCAACAGCCAGTCTTCACTAAACTGGAAAGAATATCTCTCCACTTCAGTTTAGAATGGGCAGAGAGAGCAGGGTTGGATGGAAATATAATTGGGAAGATAGCTACAAGAGGCCTGTTGTCTTGGGAAATCAGACTAAGCAACACTTATTTCCCAAAATGGTGTGTGGAGTTCTGCTTTGAATTTTCAGGAGAAAAAGGAAAGGAGACAGACTCCAGTTTGTTTCAAAGAATTCTTTTGGTGGGAGTATGGTCTACCTTTTCCACACCCAAGGACAGGGTGGTGCAGGACTGGAGACAAAGATTTTCATCTAGCCTTCCTAATTTCTCTGCTCCACACTAAGATAAATTTCACTGCAAAATGCTTTGTTTGACTGAAACTGACTGTCTGGTCCCAAGTTCTTTCCCATCTGAATCGGGCTCAGAAACATCTCAAAATTCCAAAATATATCATACACTTGAGTGGAAAAGGTACCTTTTCAATGAGTTCAATGCAGGCAGCCAGGTCCATCCCAAAGTCAATGAATTCCCATTCGATTCCTTCCTTTTTGTACTCCTCCTGCTCCAGCACGAACATGTGATGGTTGAAGAACTGCTGCAGTTTCTCATTGGTGAAATTGATGCACAGTTGCTCAAAGCTGTTGAACTGTTCAAAGCAAGGAAAGTTGCATAGGTTCTCAAGGGGCAGCAATGACCACAGGGTTTTGTTAGTGTTCTACTGATTCTTTTTGAAGTTCCCCAGTATATAGAATCACAGAATTGTCTAGGTTGGAAGAGACCTCAAGATCACCTAGGCCAACTTCTGGCCTAACACTAACAAGTCCTCCACTAAACCATATCACTAAGCACCACATCTAAACATCTTTTAAAGGCCTCCATGGACGGTGACTCCACCACTTCCCTGGGCAGCCCATTCCAATGCCTAACAACCCTTTTGGTAAAGAAGTTCTTCCTAATACACAACTTAAAACACCCTTGGCGCCACTTTAGCCCATTCCCCCTCATCCTGTCACCAGGCACATGGGAGAATAGACCAACCCCCACCTCACTACAGCCTTCTTTAATGTACCTATAGAGAGCAATAAGGTCACCCCTGAGCCTCCTCTTCTCCAGGCTGAACAAGCCCAGCTCCCTCAGCTGCTGCTCATAAGACTAGTTCTCCAGACCCCTCACCAGCTTTGTCACCCTTCTCTGGACTCTCTTGAGCACCTCGATGTCCTTCTTGTAGCAAGGGGCCCAAAACTGAACACAGTACTCGAGGTGCTGCCTCAGCAGAGCTGAGTACAGGGGGATAATCACTTCTCTAGACCTGCTGGTCACACTGCTTCTTATACAAGCCAGGATGCTGTTGGCCTTCTTGGCCACCTGAGCACACTGCTGGCTCATGTTCAGCCGACTGTCAACCAATACTCCCAAGTCCTTCTCTACCAGGAAGCTTTCCAACCACTCATCTCCCAACCTGTAGTGCTACTTGGGGTTGTTGTGCCCCAGGTACAGGACCCGGCACTTGGCCACTTTGAACTTCATACAGCTGGCCTCAACCCATCAGTCCAGCCTATCCAGATCCTCCTGCAGAGCCTTCCTACCCTCAAGCAGATCGACACGCGCACCTAACTTGGTGTCATCTGCAAACTTACTGAGGGTGCACTCGATCCCCTCATCCATATCATCGATAAAGATATTAAAGTGGACCGGCCGAAGTACCGAGCCCTGGGGAACACCACTAGTGACCGGCCTCCAACTGGATTTGACTCCATTCACCACAACTCTTTGGGCCCGGCTATCCAGCCTGTTTTTAACCCAACGAAGCGTACGCCAGTCCAAGCCATGAGCAGCCAGTTTCTTGAGGAGAATGTTGTGGGAGACGGTGTCAAAAGCCTTACTGAAGTCAAGGTAGACCACATCCACAGCCTTTCCCTCATCCACGAAGCGCGTCAGTTTGTCATAGAAGGAGATCGGGTTCGTCAAGCAGGACCTGCCTTTCATAATCCCATGCTGACTGGGCCTGATCGCCTGGTTGCCCTGCAACTGCCAGGTGATGACACTCAAGATAATCTGCTCCATGAGCTTCCCTGGTACTGAGGTCAAACTGACAGGCCTGTAGTTCCCCGGGTCTACCCTCCGGCCCTTCTTGTAGATGGGTGTCACATTTGCTAGCCGCCAGTTGCCTGGGACCTCCCCCGATAGCCAGGATTGTTGATGGAAATGATGGAAAGCAGCTTGGCCAGCTCCTCCGCCAGTTCTCTCAGTATCCTTGGGTGGATCCCATCTGGCCCCATCGACTTGTGTACATCCAAGTGCCGTAGCAGGTCGCTAACCATGGATAGTGAATATCCATTTCTTCATGGATAGTGAGGGCCACATTCTGCTCCCCATCCCCTTCCACCAGCTCAGGGTACTGGGTATCCAGAGAACAACTGGTTTTGCCGCTAAAGACTGAGGCAAAGAAGGCATTAAGCTCCTCAGCCTTTTCCTCATCTTTTGTCACTAAGTTTTCCCCCGCATCCAGTAAAGGATGGAGATTCTCCTTAGTCCTCCGTTTTGTGTTGATGTATTTGTAAAAACATTTTTTGTTGTCTCTAATGACAGTAGCCAGATTGAGCTCCAGATGAGCTTTGGCCTTTCTAATTTTGTCCCTGCACAGCCTCTCAACATCCTTATAGTCCTCCTGAGTGGACCACCCTCTTTTTCGAAGATTATAAACCTTCTTTTTTCTCCTAAGCTCAAGCCACAGTTCTCTGTTCAGCCAGGCTGGTCTTCCTCCATGCCGGCTCGTCTTTGGGCACATGGGGACAGACCACTCCTGCACCATTAAGATTCCTTTTTGAAGAGTGCCCAACCTTCCTGGACTCCTCTGCCCTTCAGAACCGCCTCCCAAAGGACTCTGCCAGAAACACTACACATAACCATTATGTAATGGCATACATTTCCTTAGCAGGACTTCTATTGTCAAACAAACAAACAAACAAACAAACAAATAAAGTGTCTTTGCAGGACTTTCTTCTTATTATTGTTATTTAAATCAATCTACAGGGAAAAGTTCCTTTATACTGTGCTACGCAAAAGCAGATCCTTCAATAAGCTTAGCTGCTGCACCATGGAGGTGTCTCAGCTCTCTCATCTCCTCCAGAATGGACACTTGGTCAGTGTCCCATCCAGGAATTTCTCTGCCCTCAAATCAAGACTCCAGGAGTTTTTTTGATATGACACAGAAGCCTTAGTATCAGGACTGCATTCACAACACAGGAAACATGCTGTGGGGTTTCCCACAGCACTTCCTTTTCCTTGACTATTCCAAAAAGAAATCTGTTTCTGAGACCTCATGATCTCTTCCTGTCCCTTCCATAACTATGATGCCAAATCTTCGTTACTCACATCAAAGATCTCAAAACCGGCAATGTCCAGGACACCAATGAAGTACTGTCTGGGTTGCTTGGTATCCAGCTGTTGGTTGATGCGAATAACCATCCACAAGAACATCTTCTCATAGACAGCTTTTGCCAAGGCACCCACTGCATTGTTCACCTAGAACAGAGAAAAAAGTACTGGACATACCTTCAAGGGCAGCAGAAGAGTGCTTGTTTTTTTTTTTTAAGCCATCTTTATTTACCTGTTCGACAGTTTGACCTTTTGTCACAAATTCATTCCCAACCTTCACTCGAGGGTAACACAGAGCTTTGAGCAGGTCGGCTGAGTTCAGGCCCATCAGGTAGGCAGCCTTGTCAGCCACTAAAGAGGAAGAGAGAGAGATAAAAGCATTTGTCATTGGACAATGGCTAGAATTTGGTCAGTGTGAGCAGCTCTGATGTTCACTTTTCTAGAAATGGCAAAGTATTGGTCCGGTTTTACTGAGAAGGTCTAGAAAGGAAGAAGGATTATGGAAACAAATGCTGGACTTTTTTGAAAGCAAGAACAGGCATGGCTTGAGTAGGAACAGCTTGAATCCAGAAGCTCCCAGAAGCACTCCAAAAGCCTGTTTCCTCTCCTGTTCTGTGACAACTGAATTTCTGCACAGCAAAGAATGCATGGTATATTTGGTGAAAAGTCGAATGTTTAACTGAGTGAGAGAGACCCTGTGTTAAAGTACCAATTTTCAGGCTGGGTACTTTGAGGAAGTATCTGTTGGATAAGAGAATGGTACTTCCCATGACTGGGGATGCACCTCTGCAATTAGACAGCTAACGAACAAGGATGCTTTTCCTCATTTTTCACTAGCTGAATTTTCTGGTACCTTCTGTGCCATCTGGCTCTGCCTGCTCCTCTCGCTGTTTCTGCTTGAACTTCAAGTTGCCATAGTGCATGACAGCCCCTGTCAGCTTGTAGATGGCAGTCTTTTCATCAGCAGTGAAGCCCAGGATGTCAATGGCACTCTGCAGTAGAAACAGTCAAATTAAATATGTCTTGAGTAAGTCATCCTGCAAGACATACACAGCTGATATCTTTTTTCTCTGTTACTCACATCTGTAGCCATGAGCTCCTCCTGGTCATCAATACTGGGAACAGTGACCTCACCTTGACTCACAAAGTGGAAATCATATGGGTTGGTGGTAATGAGAAGCATGTCTGAAAGCAGGAAGAGGAAGGACACAGGCTTAGTTCTTTCAGCTAGATAGTAGAGGGAACAGCTGCTCAGCAATCTTCCACAAAAAGATATATTGATCCCTCCTACCAATCAGCTCTGGCTTCTTGTTGGAGGTGATCTGATAAAATATGTGGTAGCTTCTTTCTGCCTTGAGCTGGAAAGTGACTCTGGACTTCTCCAGCAGATCTGGCAAAGCAGGAAGAAAGTGCTAGGAATGAGACAGCACACAGAGGTAGGAATTTAGGAAGGGATGTGATCATGCCAGGATGTCACTTACAAGTTTCAATGTCAGCAGAAGCCAGTTTGCCTGTGGCCCCAAAGTGGATTCTGATGAATTTACCCTATTGAGGGGGAAAAGAAACACTTCAGCCTAGATGGATTCTTTTGACATCTTCTTAATGTGTAATACCACTAGGTGCATCACTTGTCTTGTAATGGGAGGGAGGGTTTTTTTCCAATGCAATGAATAAAATAGAATAAAATCGAGTAGAGAATGGTCATGGGATCTCATCAGTCTATAAACACCTGAAGGGTGGGTGCAAAGCAGATGGAGCCTGGCTCTTTTCAGTGTTGTCCAGTGCTAGAACATGAGGCAGAAACTAAAACATGGGATGTTCCATTTGTGTATCCAGAAACACTGTGAGTGTGAGGATGATTGAGCAATATAATATGTTGCCTGGATGTTCTGGGTACTTATGCATTGGAGATATTCAGAAGCCACCTGGATATGGTCCTGTGCAACCTTCTGGCTAAGTGACTCTTATTGAGCAGGGTGATTGTACCAAGTGACCTGAAGACATCACTTTCAATGTCAGCCATACTTTGATTCTGTGATTCTGTATTTCTGATTCTCTGAACTTACAAAGCGTGAGGAGTTGTCATTCCTCACAGTCTTGGCATTTCCAAATGCCTCCAGCAGTGGGTTGGCGCTGATGATTTGATCCTCAAGCGTTCCCTACAGGACAATAATAATTCCTAGTTATAACTTTTCAAAAATGAGGAACAGAGAAAAGCATTGATTTGAGCCCCTATTTTACCTGCATTTTGCCAGACTGATCCTCCTTCTTCTTCTCCCCACTAGCTGCAATTGTTGCAAAGTACTGGATGACGCGCTTTGTGTTCACAGTCTTCCCTGCACCAGATTCTCCACTGCCAAATGAAACAGTGAAGCAGAGAGTGTGTGGTCAGGCAGCAGGTCTCCTGGTACAGGGCAGCCCCACGGAGAACTGAGCAAGAAGTGTACATACGTGATCAGGATGGACTGATTCTCGCGGTCTGTGAAAGAGGCAGAAGCAAAGACATTATTTGTATTCATCGTGAGTATCCTAGATTAAAGTTTTTGGGGGACTTTTAAAAGTTGCATAATCAGTATAGAGCTAACTTCTTCCAAACCTGCAGTTCTTCACTCTTAATTCCTTCTGAATTCATTGAAGTTCCCAGTAGTACTAAATGGAATCTGATGTGTCATCATTGAAATCCATGTAATATGTAGTATACATGCTTTTTTGTCTGGATATTCTGATTATGTCAAGCTGCTCACTTGTCTTTAGGAAAAGGAGTTCAAGCTAAGGAATATTTTGATAGCCTTACTGATTAACTTTGAACTTTGATGTGTAGGCTAAAATGAACCAGTACAAGCACTTCTCATAAACTGAATAATACAGGAACGACCATCCCAGTCAATTGAAAGGTCCCACCATTTTTTTTTCCTGTCAGTGTCCTATTGAGTGTCACATAAAAAAAATAAATCACAAAAACATCTTAATCATTTATTTATCTTTCCCTAGGATACTCTCCCAGAGTATTGAATTGAATGTTGATATTTTAGTACTTCCACACCTAGATTTCTCTGTAGGAGCTTCCTCTGAATTTGCCTGAGCTTGAACCCTTCCTCAGTTGCTTTCATGTTGTTTTAATTTTTAGTATCATGTCTGCTCCATTTCTGATGCACTTACTGTTCGAAGGAAAAAAATAAAATTGGTCTGTGGTGAGCTTAGTTTTTACTGTACTGTTTCCTCATCTATTTGTCTGCTCTACGCTGTACATAATTTTGTAGAGAAGTAGCACAAATCATCTGTCTAGAATTACCTGAGCAAATGTCTTGCCATGCCTTTTTTTTCTTTTTTTTTTTTTTTTACCTATTCAATTTCTACTGTATTCTTGTTTGGATAAGGAAGACAGAAATACATACAGTACACAATGTGCAGACATTCTTTGGGTAACCATCGTGACATAATGATGTTTTCTGGTTTGGTCTTTAATCCTTTCAGTTTGTTATTTTATATAAAACTGATCACTGAGTGAAAACATTCAAAGTTATATTAGAACAGAAGTAGTAGTTGTCAGCAACAATCCCACTTTTATACACCTTTAATATTGGTTGTTTTGCTATGTCTATTATTTTACATTCTTGTTGACCATAATTTGTTGCTGTATCCCTGAATGATAACTTGATCATTGAATCTCATATAGTTTTTCTGAAATTCTTTACTGTTGGACTTCATCTTTACAGAAGATGAAGGACCTAGTCAAATCAGAAAGCTTGTCATCTTAGACGTTTCCACATTTCTAGATCATTTAAATAAATGTTGGACAACAGGACTTCCAGAACAGATCCCACTAGAACTTCACTGGTATACACTTTGCACTGTGAAAATGGAATAAAACATTTTAAACATGTGTTTCTTTTTCTTAACCAGATCTGGTTGAACATTCTCAATTTTATAGCTGCTATAGAATGTAAGTGAAAGTAAGCATAAAAATTTATGCTGACTGTGAACAGCTGCTTTATAGAGTCAGCTGGAGATCTTTGTTAAATTCAGATAGGCTACTTACACCTGCTCTGTTTTGTTAAAAAAAACAGTGGTTTTGTGAGACATTAATTCACTTTAAAATAAATGCATCAGTTTCTTCTTGGTACATGCCCAATAATTGCTTTGTTTAGAATTTCCTGCCTATTTGCCCATTACAAAAATCAAGCTTATTGGTAGGCTCTTACTTAAATTACTTTGGTTAATATTTTTCTAAGTAATCTGTTCTTTCTTTAATGTTTGGAGAGTTGAAAATACTAAAAAAAGTTTGAAGTAATCTGTTCGTGACCCTTCTTATTCTTTCAGTTTATATCACTGAATGGAAAAAAAAGGAATGGGTTTCTGCAATGGGAGAGGAAGTATCAATTTTCTCCACAGAGTTCACTCTAACACCTGAATAAGAGTGGTTCCTGAAATTTCATAAGTGCATTACAGGAAGCATTGCCTTTGATTTTGAATTTGCTATTCCTTGACACCAAAACCATCACAGAATTCTATCCTCGTGATTTTCAGTCCTGAAGAGCCAGCCATTCAAATAATCCTCTCAACTAAGAGCAAAACAGAAATTCGAAAGTTTATCCTCCCAAGTATCTTGGGCAATAAATTCTAACCCAGATTATTGAAGACAATCACCGATGATGTCCAGTACAGGAAAATATTTTCAGTGACAAGAGGATATACACCCTCCCAACATCTTTAAACTGAACTACTATGCAGTGGAAAGACTTCTGTCTCTGAGAATATCTGCAGCCAAACGATTCTGAAAAAAAACAAGCAACTCACCAGTCAGCATGAACTGATAGGCATTGTCAGAGATGGAGAAGATGTGTGGAGGGGCCTCCTGGCGCTTTTTGCCTCGGTAGGCCAACACCACCTCCGGGTTGTACACTGGCAGCCACTTGTAGGGGTTGACGGTGACACAGAAGAGACCCGAGTAGGTCTGCGAGGAAGGGAGACCACATGGGCTTCTGCTCAGCCTGGCACAGCAGGCCTTCCAGCTACCCAAAGGAAGAAAGCTGCTGGTACTTACATAGATCATCCAGGCTGCATAACGCTCTTTGAGGTTGTACAGCACAGCGGGTTCATGGAGGTGGGTCATCATGGCCATGTCCTCAATTTTATCATACTTGGGAGGGTTCATGGAGAAGATTTGATCTTCCTTCACGGTCAGAGTCTGGCAGAGGAAAAAAAGAGATCCAAGTATGTCAGCTAGGGGCTGAGAGTGGTAATTACTTTAAGTTTTTAACCCTTGCTTTTAACTTACTTCTCCTGCTTCGGACTTAACAGTGACCTTCCCAGATTCCCTGCTTTGGATTGTTCCTTTCACAAAAGATTCCTTTGGATGTACCACAAAGACTGAGGATTTGGCATCAAAAGGCTTGTTCTGGGCCTCAATTCTTTCCTTTTCTGACTTTCGGAGGTAGGGAGCTGCCTCCCCAAAGGCAGCCATCTCAGCATCTGGAGAAGTCATGTCTGTACTTCACTAAAGACAGATTGGTAGAGGACCCTGCAGGACAAAATAAACATAGCATCAGTAATATTCTGTGCTTGCAAGGATACCATTCCTGATGTTTTAATGTTATGCACATGCTAGAATTCCTAACACCTAGAAAAATTAAATTTCCTCCTGTCTAATGATTTAAACCCAGAAGAGAAAATTTTTCCATCCTTTAACAATAGGGAATAAGCTTTTAAAAATTAGTATTATTTTTGTCTTGTGACATTGGTGACATTGTACAGATAGTACAATACCTTTCCAGGTTGTACAAATTGTACAAGGTCATATTTTAAAGTACAAAATACATTAAAGGAACATTCTTATTGCTATCCTTTTTTCCTTTTTTTTTTTTTTTTTTTTTTTTTTTTTTTTTTTTTTTTTAATACTGATAAGGAATATACAAATACCTTGAAAGAATTTGGAAAAATTTCAAAACCAGCTTCAGCAGTAATAATACTGCTAAATATACAAAGTGGGATAAGTAATTTCAACAAATTATTAGACCCAGCATACTTACCTTGAAGCTTTCCTTGAAGACAGAGCAGAGAGCTCCAAACACACTTTTATAGAGTCTGGTATGCAGATGCCCTGGATTCCTCCTCTTTCTTCGGTCAAAATATTTTTTGGCAAGCATTATTTGGCAAAGCATTGTCTGGCAAACTTAACTAAGGGTATAATTGTCATTTGATTTGACTAGATATATTTAGAAATGTTTTTTATCTTACCAACGATGTGAATGTGTCTACTATAAATAATTTGACAAGAGACTTAAGAAGAGAATCTCGATTAGTCAAGGCACTTGGAGAACTTGGATGTAGGACTTATAGACTCTGTTGCTACATGTCCAGTGCTTTCCTCCTTGGCCCAAAAGCAGATTTTTTCCATGCCTGTGCTGCAACACTTCCAGTTGCACCATACAGATAACATCTATCTTTTACACGTTCTGTTCAGAGGCTAAAGTAGAAACGTATTAAGAGCATTAAAGCAGTATGTAGAAAAAGGCTAAATTGTTCCTGTTAACTGAATTTATTTACTATCTTCAAGTGATACTTCAAATGAGAAACACAATGTGTTTATCTAAACTGACATATGACATTCCTGGAATCTGTGAAAATATGTGGCAAAACATCTTGAGATGCAGCTCAAGAAAAAGAAAACAAATGTATTTTTGTCTCTCTATCCTACAGAAAGATACAGAAAAAGATGTGCAATTATAGAGTTAAGTATGGATAAATATGTAACTTTTAAATAATTGCACTTTTTTAAAGGGGAAAGTGATATAACACAGATGTGACAAAACATGAAAGAACCAAACATGTAAAGAATCATTTTCAAAAGCCTTATGCCTATGTCCCATATTTGTTTGTACCCATTGACAACACCCATCAAGCAATATCCTCAGCCTCAGAAATCCATGGAGGTCCCTGTAGGCCTTCACTACCTACAACAGCAAAAAAAAAACAAACCCCTCCACCCAACCACAACTCTGCACACAATCACATACGTACAGTCTGAGATCCTATGTGATCTGACACATTACCAGTCCAGCATTCCTATCCTATCCCAAATATCTTGCACACTTACACATTCATTCCAGCCAAAAAAAAAAAAGCTATCAACACAATGCTGCCTGTATCAGAGCATGTGAGGTGGTACGCAGTCCGGCAGTCCTGTAAAATGCTGATGCTTTTCATGGCTGCAACACTTCTTCACAACAATTATTTAGAAAGCAAAGGACATTTATTTATTTATGACCGAATTTAACACAAGAGCAATTAATGAATTAAGTCAAATATGTAAAGAGCTTCATGGCTGCCTGAACCTAACACATAGCCACAGTTCCTCTGAGCTTTCTGAAGGACATGGAAAGAGCTGACTAGGAGTGAAGCGGTATTCAGCACGTGACAGATAAGGCAGAAGAGCAGGAAAAGCAAAGCTGCAGCAAAGGTGTAGGGAAGTATAGTAGAAAAAAATCTTTTTCACCAGATAATTTGCTGGTAGTCCTGGAGAGTGACTGATCTAGTTCTAGGAAAAGGGCACTGTCACTTGAGCTGCTTTAAATGCTGTCAGATCTAAACATGCTCTTCTTCTGGTTACTGGCATTTTGGTTATTAAAAGCTCTGTGCATGAAGCTCAGTGAATGCCACAGGGACGAGGTTAGAAAAATGATCCAATAGCCAGCACCAGGCACTGTCCTGTGCTTGAAGAGCTTGTTCCAAGGAGGGCTCTGGCACTGCAGCACCCATCTTTTGGGTGCCCAGGGCCCCAGCCAGGAGCTCAAGCCCAGAGCAATCCCTGGGGGCTCCCTGCACAGGTCATGGAGACGCTGATGGAAACACATTGCACTCTGCCATGGAGGAGACCAGAGCCAGTCAGTGGGAAACGCGCTTCAGGGTTGTACCTGAAATCCAGCTTCTCTGGGCAATCTCTGACTTCCATTCACATGCAGAAGTTAGAGGATGACAATAATTCCAAGACAATTCCTGTATAAATACTGTGAGCCCAACTGACCATGGGTGGAGTTGCGGGGAGAGGTAAGGAGCTGACTTTCATTCAGACTTGGAATGAAAAATACTCCAAGCAAAATTCTCCAGATTGTTGCATATGGCGGTTCGGTCTTCATGCTGAAAATACTTTTGTACAGTGAGCTTAGCCAAAAACTACACAGCCTCTCCATCACGTAGTGCTACTCCCACCTCTGAGGGGGTAAGTGGTGCCAGATGCACCTCCTTACCTCTCTGTCAGTTCAAAAGGGTCCCGTCAGCCACCAACTTTCTGTCATTTCTGTTTTCGTTGCTACAGAGCCTGGAGCCCACTGGGACTAGAAACAAAGCACAGCACAGCACAGCCAGAAGAGACAGAACGAGAGAAATCTCTGAAAACAGACATTCCTGCACAGCAGCACTGTGTGGGCGTTGTGCTGGCATTCCCCAGAGAGGAGAGGGCATTCACACATGCTGGAAATAGATTCCACCTCACTTTCTGCAGGTCCTTATGATATGAGTTTCCTTGCCTTGTGTTCAGTGAGCATGAACTGAGGCAGACACTCGTGAGCACCAGTGAAGTACAAGCATGGAGCACTGTCAAGGATGTTGCATTTGTGGCCCATTGCCAACCACACTCTCAGCTCTGCTTTTTAGAGCAGCAGCATCAACCTTGCAACCTGCCTAGTTAGAAGGAAATTCCACACCCACTGTCTTCTGCTTAGGTCCTCTGCTCCTTCTAGCCCGGACCAATCTGAGCAGGACCTCCTAGCTAGCTGTAACGACAGAAGATGCATGGCTGCAAGTCACTGGCCTGGCCTCCTCTTCAGACCCATTGGTCTTCTTTTCTGCCCGGAAAGAAGCAAGCAAAGTCAACCCAGTTGGACCATGTGGGAATCAACAAGGAAAGTTCAAGAAGGCATCTTCTTAGGAGTCAATATGTTTGATGTAAGATTTAACCTTAGCAGCTGGTGAATTCCAGTAGAGCAAAGAAGCTGTTGGTGAGCTCCCCTCTAAGACTCTGAAGAAGCACAGCATCAAGGTCACCACCACACAGTCTGTGCTTAATGCTTCACTATAGCAGCAGGTACCTTTGTTACTGATATTAGTTTCCTTTAACCATGTGGCCATAATGAAGCAGTTGAACGATGGACTTCACAAATATTTTGAGGTGATGTATTCATGGGGACATGATACAATAAACCATTGCACCTTTCCTAAGCCATCCTGAAGTGCCAGGTGATAACATAAAGTCCTCTTCTTCCATGAAGTTTTATCTGTCTCTTCATCCTCCCATAGAACATCTTGCCACAGCTCACGGAGGTTGCACAGCTGTCTTGAGCCACACTGGACAGCATGGCCTAAACTGCCATCAACTAGTTGCGCCTGCTAACCTGGCCATTCTCATTAGCTGCTTCTTTCCCAGGAGCTCCTCCAGCTATTTACTCTTTCCTCCACCAATCCCTCCAGCTACACCTTCCTTCTTGACATCCACGTCCCCCAGCTGCTTATGCCCTGCTGGCAGCTCTAGCTAGCTGCTCCAATTAATCCCTTTAGCACTGATGACTGAGTTGCTTCTTCAAAGTCTACTGACTGTGGCAAGACCCATGGAGCAACCAGAGAGGAAGAGGTTTGTGCTACTGAACGGGTGTGGTTGAAAGAAGCCAACAAACCCGCACACAAGAGTAACATTTCCTTCCCACTCTGGCACGCTGGTCACTTTGTTGGACATGTCCCCAGGAACAGATAACTACAAAACACAATTCAACCATGTTTCCGGCCTGCCCACTGATTTCTTTTGTCATGCAGTGCTTTCTTTTGACAGTGAAACCTGTGACTGTCAATGACCAGGAAGGTGTCTCTTGGTCCTGCATGCTGCAGGAGGGATACTGATTCATACCAGCCTGCTGACATTCTTTTAGACCTCAGTCCTGCTTCATACAAGGTCTCAGCTTGACCTTTTGATTCTTGGCAGAAAGCATTTACCTGTCCTGGGCCTCAAAGAACCTGTTCCCAGCCAATCTGGGCTGGGAACCCCAGATGCTGCTGGAGCCATTGTTTCACTTATCTATTACACATCCTGTTAAGTTCAGTCCTTAACACGTCTCAGATAAAAGAATCAACCACCTCCAGAAACTGCAGAGGCCAGAATGGAGTCAAACTCTTTCTCAGTGGTTTCTTAAATGCTTATGTGGAATGCTGTTAAACCTACTACTCTTCTGCTAATCCCAGAAACATGGGATAGAGTCTGCAGACCTGGTAGACTGGAAAAAGCAATCCCTGTTGGATTTGCAGCATGCTAGTGTTTTTATCAGCCATGCTGCTCAGATTAGCAGAACATGCTTGTAGAGATCAGCGTGCCCTGTGAATTGCCTGTGGATATTGCGACATGGAAGAGTGGCCTCAGGCTACCGTGTAGCAAAACAGACTTGACGGAGAATGCTGGTTGCTGAAGTGGCAGCTACAGCAGCGGTAAGAGGTCAGGGTGTCATCAAAGCATCCACATTTCCTTCCTTCCTTCCTTCCTTCCTTCCTTCCTTCCTTCCTTCCTTCCTTCCTTCCTTCCTTCCTTCCTTCCTTCCTTCCTTCCTTCCTTCCTTCCTTCCTTCCTTTGTGATTTGTTTCACACAGTGAATTTTCTGCCATGGGGCTAATAAGACGGTGTCTTTTATGGGTGGGGTTATACAACACTTTATATGTGAAAAAATAAATCCATTATAAACTTCCATTCACATAATGGGTTGGGATTGTGTTTGCTTATCAAAAAGCCAAGGGTCTTAGCAATGAAGCAAAAGCATTTCCAGTATTAGCGGAGACAAGAGGAGTTTGAAAACATCTGTGGCAAGAAGTGCAGCTTTAAAATGGTGTTGTCAGTTATGCTGCAATAATTTAATTAGGCGTGCTGAGAGAGATGTCACCGGACCCAGTGGGCCATGTGACAGGGAATGCCCATGGGTTCAGCAATGTTTCTGCTGTCCACTGTGTAAAAGGAGAACTCTCAGAAATGCTAGACATAGCTGAACAGAAATGCTGGCACTCTAATCCTTTGGAGGAAAAGTCTTCTTTGCTGTCCCTCTGCTAAGACATGGCTGAGCCTTGCAGCCTGAGTATGCTATGGCCACATTTCTCATTAAGAAGCCTGTTCTGCTGATGGGCATCGAGTCACGTTAAATTAAATACAAGGAGTGTTTTTTCCACTCCTAGCATAACATCTCTATGCCATGTAGGTTAATGTCTATTCAATTTGTGGGTTATTTGATTAAGACAAAAGCTGTATCGCGCTAGCCCTGAAGAGACAGGGATGGCCTTTTGCCACCTCTTAATCCTGCTCCTCCACCCAGAGACCAATTTCTGCAGGTCTTTGCTGCAAGAAGGCAAAAGGGAAGTGAATGCATCTTTCCTTTAGAGAGTTTGATTTGCAGCTCTTTGTATTGTTTGTGTCTTCTCTTTCCAGCAATGACCTTCTTACCATGGCTTCCTGCCGCCTGAAAACCACTGAGCATCTCAGTGGAGAAGGAACAGATTGCCTGACCAGACAGGTAAGCAGAGAGGCTGGTAGAACAGACCTGTCATTTGAAGATGGGTTGCACTTGAATGAGTGTCCAAGCTACACACTCAGACACTTCTTTTGCTCTCAGCTAATGTCCCTGGAAGCTATCGTAGTTGGGTAGCAGGTCTTGGCTGAGAAGGTGACCTTCTGAATAGCCTTTCTTTCCATTACCCATCAAAGCAAATGGAAGGCTCCTGTTACAGAGGAGGTGGGGAGGGGAAGAGGCCTCTGTGGTAAGAGGAGGGGTGGAGACAGGTCATAAATTAATTAGTAAGAAAAAAAAAATAAGAAGGAAAAAAATAGTAAAAAAAAAAAATAGTAAAAAATAGTAGTAAGAAAAAAAATGAAAAAAAATAAAAAAAATAAAAAAAAAAAAAAGAAAATCTTACTCCTGAAAAAGAGTGGTGATCAGAAAGGTTCTCAGCCACTGTGGCTGTATACAGGCTTGAGTTTTCTGTCTGACTGCTGGACTGCTAAGGAAGGGTGCAATACTGACACCTTTAACTTCAGTGCTTAAAGCATCTATGTGATTCTAGAGAGCATCTGCCAAGTGCCAGAAAGGACTGCGGTATGGGTACACTGCCGAGTATACTTTTGCTAGGGCCAGATATTTTTCAAAGATGTTTTACACAGCTCTTTTTAGAACCACAGAATGTCTCAGGTTGGAAGGGACCTCAAAGATCACCTAGTTCCAACCCCCCTGCCATAGGCAGTGACCGTGTCCACTAGATCAGGTTGCTCATCCAACCTGGTCTCAAACACCTCCAGCAATGGGGCATCCACAACCTCTCTGGGAAACCTGTTCCAGTGACTCACCACCCTCTGAGCAAAGAATTTCTTCCTAACCTCTGATCTAAATCCCCACTCTTTTAGTTTAAAACCATTCTCCCTTGTTCTGTCATTGTCTGACTTGAGCAGAGTCACTCTCCATCTTTTTCAAAAGTCCCCTTTAAGTACTGAAAAGCTGCAATGAAGTCACCCCAGAGCCTTCTCTTCTCCAGGCTGAACAGCCCCAGCTCTCTCAGCATTTCTTCATAGGAGAGGTGCTCCAGCCCTTGATCATCTTCGTGGCCCTTCTCTGGACCTGTTCTAACAGATTAACAGCCTTCTTGTGCTGGGAGCCCCAGACCTGGACACAGTACTCCACAAGGGCAGAGTAGAGGGGGACAATTCCTTCCCTCAGCCTGCTGGCCACTCTTCTGTTGATGCACACAGCATGCTTCTGGGGTGCAGGCACGCACTGCTGGCTCATGTCGAGACAGTAGAGTTGACTTGGGCAAGCTCCTTTAGCTTACTGCATGCGATCCATCTCTGGTCCATGAGGATGGGTACAAGCCCCTGCCCACTTGAATGGTAAATCATCTGTGTAAAGCAGTCCAGCTCCAGCAGGAAACAGTGACAATGACCTCCCACCAGGCAGCCAGCCATAAGGGTGCTAGGGTGCTGGTGCCCAGTGGGGGAGACTAGCAGCTAGAGGATCTAACAGTGCTTGCACACCCTGTCCTGTTGAGATTCCCTGCTCATGCTACTAAAGTCTGCTAGGAACTGATCTTTATATCCATGTGGGTTGTATTTGGGAAGGCATGAGTTTAACCTGAGAGTGATGGCGACATTGTTTGAGCTCCAAGCAGGTCGCATAGAGGAAAATGTATCCTGTGTCCTTTCCAGTTCAAGGTGCAAAAGCCATGGCACTTTTATCACTGCTTTGCCAAGCATCACTATGTCTATCGCTAGCTATCGCTATGTCTAGCGCTATGTATGTCGCCTGCTGCCCAGATCAGGTTCTTCAGCCCCCTGAGAAATGCCTCCAGTTAGCCATTATCTTGCAGAATGCCTGGAGGGTCTTGGAACAGAGCCATCCTATGACCCTGCACTGCTGCCTGCCTTGCACATTAGGTAAACTCGGGCTTTACCTCTATAGGCTCCTATTCCAAAGCTTTGAGCATGGTCAGAGTCTCTGTCGGTGGTGTTTTCCTTAGATGCTTCTTATTTGCCACACACCTTCTCCATCAGAGTTTCGTCAGCAGAGCAGCAGTGCGTGGGACGGATCTGAACCTGGTGAGAGTGGCATTACAAGTAGCACACCTCGTAACACCACTTCCTATTAGTTCCTAGTATAGAGGAACTACTATTGTGATTTCTCTGCCTTTGATTTGCCACTTGCAATCTTGCCCCAGTCACTAAGTGATATAGAAGGGATGAGCCACTGGGAAGCAGGTGACAGAAAGCTGTACCGTGATGTTGGTATACAGAGGCTATAACCAAAGCTGTGCCCAAAACCAAATGATGATAGAGACCTAACCAGTAAAAAGAGAAGCAGATGAGAACTAATGCTCATGGTGACCATGTGAAGTAATCTACAGACTTTATTCCCTATGTATGCAGGGGGCTACAAATCCCAGTTATGGAAGAAGTGACAGAGGGTTCACATTTTGTGCACCCCTCAGGCCACTTTGCTGCCACGTGACATCTTCACTCTTCCTCTTCTATCTTCTTGCCGTGAAACTCCCGGCTCTTTGCTCGGAGCTTGTTGACCTGTGACTCTGCAATGTCAGCCCGCTCCTCAGCTTCCTCAAGCTCGTGCTGGATCTTGCGGAATTTGGAGAGGTTGACATTGGACAGCTCCTCCTGTGTGGGGAGAGGGAGTTGGTGGTGAGGAGCCTGGGGCAGGGGTTTCACTCCTCATGTGCCTGGGCCTCGAAGGGCTGTGGTGAAGCACAGGCCTCCCGTCTCCTATCTACCACCGCTGACCCAGAACCCCCTCAAAGACCTCATCATCCTCCCTTATTGAGGACCTCAGTGTGACAAACTGCCGTGTCACTCTTGAGGAGCAATTTTGTCACGTGGTCTTCTCATTTTGTGTGCTTATTCTCCTACTACTCGGTGCCCAATTTTCCATGTGGTTTATTAGGTTGAGAAAGACTCAGAAACTCTGTGCTGTTACCAGCGTCAGAGATTCATGAGCTTCTCAGTCAATGGACTGAGAATTTGGGGAATTTTGGTCTGACTTCCTGAATCAAACACGTGGCAGGATAACCCTTGGTTCATCCCTGAGTGCAGCATGCCCAGAAGAAGGCAAGGCCTGCTGACACGGGAATGAACCACATGGTCAAGACTGTTGTGTCTTTGGAGTTACTTTCATGCCTCTTTCCTTGTATTCGTGCTCATCTCAATGAGAGTGCTGCTCCAACGGAAAGGTGCACATGGCCATTCTCCAAGCAATACTTACAGCCTCCTCAGCTTGTCTCTTGTAGGATTTCACCTTCATCTGCAGCTTGTCCACCAGATCCTGGAGCCTGAGAATGTTCTTCCGGTCTTCCTCAGACTACAGTGGTTGGTAAGAAGGACAGACAGAGAGTTGGTTTCCCCACACCTCCAGAAAACATGTCCTCTTGGAGTTCATGGGAAAATGCTTTGGCTTTCTGTGAGAAGGGTGTGTCAGCACAAAGATGCCTCTTGCCTTACCTGGTAGGTCAGCTCCTTCACCCTCCTCTCGTACTTGCGCACACCCTTCACGGCTTCAGCACTGCGCTTCTGCTCAGCATCTACCTCCCCTTCCAGCTCCCGCACCTGCAATGAAAAATCTGTCTTTGGAGCTTCTCCGCTATTTCTCCAAGGGACGTGCTCCCTTGTGCACAAATACCAGCCCTACGCACCCTGGCCTCCAGCTTCTGGAGTTGCTTCTTGCCTCCCTTCAGTGCCAGCTGCTCAGCCTCATCCAGACGGTGCTGCAGGTCTTTCACCGTCACGTCCAGGTTCTTCTTCATTCTCTCTAGGTGGGCACTGGTGTCCTGTTCCTTCTTCAGCTCCTCCGCCATCATGGCCGCCTGGAGAGGCAAAGCAGCAAAGCCAGGTCGGGGCCAAAGACATTTTGGGGGAGGATACATCCAACATCCTCAGTGACAGAGTTCCCCAACTCACATCTGTGATGGCCTTCTTGGCCTTCTCTTCAGCATTGCGGGCTTCCTGGATTGTCTCCTCCATTTCACCCTGAATTTGCACGATGTCTGTTTCCAGCTTCTTCTTGGTGTTGATCAAGCTGGTGTTCTGTGTAACAGGAAGGATAGGATTTGTACTGTCAGATCTAACACCTCCACATCAAGAGTTGAGAGTGAGAGTAATGTTTATGAAAGTATTTAATTCAAAGGTCCTCTTTAGAGCCCTAGTGGCAAACCAGACATGGGTGCCTGGCTGGACTGGTCATGTCACAGCTTTGCTCTTCAAATACGTACACAGCAAGATGCATAGCAACAAGCAAGACATATAGCAGTCTCGTTCTATGTTATCTCCTGTGGGCAGGATTCATATCCAGCAAAGTATCTGACCTGGGTATGGAGGAGCTGCACACGCTCGCTTGCATCCAGAAGCTCCTGCTCAGCCACTTTCCTTGACCGCTCTGTCTGCTCCAGGGCTGCCCGCAGCTCCTCAACTTCAGCCTGTAAGAGGTTTGCTCTGCGCTCCACCATGGCCACCTGTTCCTTCAGGTCTTCCTGCGTCCTGAGAGCATCGTCCAAGTGTATTTGAGTATCCTGTAAGAGAGGAAAGAGAGATTATGAGGTGGCTGATCACTGCAGCACTGTTGGACAGAGACATCAGAGACATTTCCTGCTCTTTTAATAAATTATTTGTACAATTACAATGTTGGTGTAACATGAGGCAAGATAGATGCCTACGTGCACATACTTTGCTTTATACCTTTAGCACTGCCTGTGTGTTTCTCAGGTTCTTTTGTGCCTCTGCAGCCACACGGTTGGCATGGCTCAGCTGGATCTCCATTTCATTCAGGTCTCCCTCCATCTTCTTCTTCAGCCGCAGGGCTTCGTTCCTGCTCCTGATCTCAGCATCCAGGGTGCTTTGCATGGACTCCACAATTCTGAGGTGATTTCTCTTCAGCTGGTCGATTTCCTCATCTTTCTCTGCTATCTTCCTGTCAATCTCAGACTTGACCTGGTTGAGCTCCAGTTGGAGGCGCAGGATTTTCCCCTCTTCATGTTCTAGGGAGGCCTGGACAAGTTAGTAGGAACAGTGAGTAAACTATGGCTTGCTTTCTAAGTAATCTCTAATACAATACCGCATGAAATACAGTTTGTCTTTCTTGCCACATCTGCAGATTTCTGCTCCCATTCTTTCAGTCTGGACACCATTCATTAGCACTGTGTACCTCAGCTTCCTCCAGGGACGCTTGGATTTCAGATTTCTCCTGCTCAATCTGCTTCTTGACTTTCTCCAGCTCGTGGATCGCCTTTCCTCCCTCTGCAATCTGCTCCGTGAGGTCAGAAATCTCCTCTGTAGGGAAGGGTGAAACAAGGCATGGTCAGACATAGGGCATAAAGGGAAAGGCCCTGACGCACCAGGCTGACAGGTCTCTTCTCATCACTGCGGGCACTCACGCGTGTGGAGTGGTGGGTAGACAAGCTTGGGGGAAAGCCTGGCCAGCAGCAGAGGGCTAGGGACTTACGCTGCAAGTTCTTGTTCTCACGCTTCAGCGTTTCCAGGTGGTCCAGGGACTCCTCATAGGCATTCTTCATCTTAAACAGCTCCGTGCTGAGAGAGCGAGACTCCTTCTGGGAAGCTTCCAGCTCAGCCTGTGTTTCCTCGTACTTCTGCTTCCACTCTGCCAGGATCTGAGGAGCAACAGGGTGTGAGTATGGATGTGGCAATTGTGAGGAGATGCCCTGCCCAGGAAGCACAGGGCCAGGGGCCAGAATACCTTGTCAAAGTTCTTCTGCTTCTTGTCCAGAGCTGCGCAGGCAGCATTCGTTCGCTCCACATCAATCATCAGGTCTTCCACCTCGTTCTGCAGCCTCTGCTTTGTCTTTTCCAGGGAAGCACATTTGGCGTTGACAGCTTCAACGTGTTCCTCTGCATCCTGCAGGCGCTGTGCCAGCTTCTTCCTGGGAGGAGATGATCACAGCTTCAGGTTAGAGAGTAAAGGGTAGCCAATTTTATAAGATTCACAAGAGGGCACTTGCCTGCTTAGGGGACTTAGTTCCTTGAGCTGTCCGCAGTATTTATTCTGTCCAAGGCAGCGTGCCGCCTAAAGGGCCTATTGCATCTCTGCCCTAGCACCAACTGAGTATTCAGACTGTCTTAGCTCTTCTAACTCCCTAAGGGTAAGTTTGTCCTTCCAGTCTGAACTTTTTCCACAGCACGCTTTTCATCTTTCTCCTTCTCTGCCCTCTACCACAAAGAGAGTATATAGGTGCCTTCATCCCATTCCTATCTTGACCCATCTTCAAAGACTCCTTCCAAATACCCTTACCAGTCTCAGTCTTCTCTACCCAATCAACATCCCACTTCCCACATACTTGGCCTCCTCCAGCTCCTCCGTGCGCTGAATAGCGTCCGTCTCATATTTGGTTCTCCACTGGGCTACTTCACTGTTGGCTTTGGACAGGGCACGCTGCAGCTCACCCTTGGCCTCCTGCTCCTCCTCATATTGTTCCCGGAGCAAGTCACAGTCGTGGCGAGCAGATTGCAAGGCATGGGCTAGGGCATTCTTGGCCTGTGGGGACACTGGGATTAGTAACCTGGATACACATCTTGAGATGCATCTTGACGATGAAATTGTCATGCGCAGGAGAACTGCCCCAGGGAAAGGGTGGGTAAACTCTGATGAGAAAACCGTATAGCTGGGAGATGATGCATCCCTCATAAACGAGTGCTAGAGGATTAGGATGCGTTAGTGAAAGGTGGCCAGGGGACACTGATCTCTTGTTTCTGTAAATGTGCCTACAGATCTGTGTCCATACTGTCTTGGAGGGCATCAGAATCTCATTAAGGGCTTGTGGATGACTTCCTCTAGCATCCAAATCACTATGGTTCCTTCTCTGTGTGTTGGGATGAGTATAACTCATGCATTTCTGGGTGATGTGGCTTGCAGGAAGTAGGGTACTTCCAGACCTTTATTTCTTCCTCTAGATGTCTCTTCAGTTCCTCAATCTGTTGGGTAAATCCCTGCTTGCCCCTAGACAGCTGAGAAATCAAAGCATCCTTTTCTTCCACCTGGCGTGAATATTCACCTGGCAAGTGAAAAATTCACAAATAAATAAAGTTACACTAACAGTAGAATCATAGAATCATTTAGAAAGACCCACCAGATCAGCAAGTCCAACCATGCTGTAACACTATACTACCAAGTTCACTACTAAACATTTTTCTGAGCATCACATCCATTCATCTCTTGAACACCTCCAGGAATGGAGACTCTACTACTTCCCTAGGCAGCCTGTTCCAGTGCCTAACCACTCCTTCCACAAAGAAATTCCTTCTGTCTTCTAATCTAAACCTCCCCTGATGCAACTTGATGCTATTTCCTCATGTCCTGTCACTTGTCATCTGAGGAAAGAAACCAGCACCCACGTTGCTACAACCAACTTTCAGGTAGTTGTAGAAAGCCGTGAGGTCTCCCCTCATCCCCCTTTTCTCAAGACTAACCAAACCCAGTTCCCTCAGCTGCTCCTCACATGTCTTGCATGTCTTGTTTTCCAGTCCCTTCACCAGCTTCTTTGCTCTTCCCTAAACATTTTCCAGGAGCTCAGTATGTTCTTTGTAGCGAGTGGCCCAAATCTGAACACAGTACCTGAGGTGTGGTCTCACCAGTGCCAAATACACAGGGACAAACACTTCCCTAGACCTGCTGGCCACACTGTTTCTGATACAGGACAGGATGACATTGGTGCCCATCTGGGCACACTGCTGGCTCATGGTAAGCCAGCTGTGGACAAGCACCCCCAGATCCTTTTCTGCTGAGCAGCTTTCCAGACACTCTTCCCCAATCCTATATTGCTGCACTTGGTAGTTGTGACCCAAATGCAGCACCCGGCACTTAGCTTTGTTGAATACCACACAATTGGTTGCAGCCCATTGATCTAGCCTACCCAGATCGCTCTGCAGAGCCTTCCTATCCTCAAGCAGATCAACATTCCTGTCCAACTTGGTGCTGTCTGCAAAATAACTGAGCGTGCACTCAGTCCCCTCAACCAAGACTGTTGATCAAAATGTTAAACAAAGCTGTCCCCAGTACTTAGCCCCGGAGATCACTGTAAAGCCCTGTAATCTGGGGTTGCTTTGAGCCGTTAGCCCAATTCTTGCTTTGCACCGTGGCGTATCCTCCTGATTTGCAGGTTCTGCCATTGCACCTCAGGACTGAGGATGTCTCACCTGTTTCTGTCTGCAGACGAGCTCTCTGAGTATTGAGGTCATTGATCATGCGCTGATTCTGCTCCTCCTTAGTTTTAATCTCACTCAGCTGGTCTTCCAGAGTGCGGCACATCTTCTCCAGATTTGACTAGGTATCAAAAACAAGGAAGGAGAGAAAATTAACTCCTGGACTCTGTCTAATTCTCACAGCAGGATTCTTATAGGAGAGTGTGACTAGTAGATTCAGGCTATGTGCTGTACCTTGGCCCTGTGAATTCTACTGCAATTCTTTACCTTGGCTTTGGAGACAGACTCCATGTTACTGGCCAAGTCATCTATCTCCATCTTCAGCTCACTCTTCTCCTTCTCCAGCTTCTGCTTGACTCGTTGCAGGTTGTCGATCTGCTCCCCAAGCTCAGCTGTGCTGTCTGCGTGCTTCTTCCGCAGGGCGGCAGCTGTGGCTTCGTGCTGCAGCGTGGCCTCTTCGAGGTCGCGGCGCATCTTCTGAAATTCTGCCTCACGCTTCTTGTTCATCTCAACCTGAGCTGCTGTAGCCCCACCTGCTTCTTCCAGGCGCTCGCTGATCTCCTCCAGCTCTCTGGAGAGGTCAGCACGGTGCTTCTCTGCTTTTGCCCGAGAGGTTCGCTCTGCCTCAATTTCCTCCTCCAGTTCCTCGATACGGGCCTGGGGAAAACGCAAGACCCTTCACACCCATGCCCTCAGATGTCCTTCTGAGGGCCAGAAGGGAAGGACCAGAGACTTGCCTGCAGCTCCTTGATCTTCTTCTGCAATTGCATACCCAGGGCTTGCTCATCCTCAATTTTGCTCTGGATCTGGCTGATTTCAAAGTCTTTCCTTTGCACAAAGCATACAGAAACACAGTGTTAACATCCAAATAACACTACCTAATAAATGCACCTGATCCACACTCAGGTGTCCCACAACCACACTTACTTCTTCAGTTTCTCATCCAGCTGCTGCTTATCATTTTCCAAATCCATTATGGTGTCTTGGGACAGCTTCAGGTCTCCCTCAAGTTTCCTCTTAGCCCTTTCAAGGTCCATGCGCAGTTTCTTCTCTTGCTCCAGGGACCCTTCCAGCTAAACAGAAAAAGAGCATCAGTATTCTGCCAGCCACATTTATCTCCAGAAGTATCCTGTAACTGCCATATACGTTTGTGCTTACATCATCCACTTGCTGCTCCAGCTTGGTTTTTGCTTTCGTCAGTGTATTGACCTTGTCCTCCTCAACCTGCAGGTCATCCAGTGTCTGCTGGTGGGCCTCTTGGAGGGCTTTCTTCTCTTTTGTCAGTTTGGCAATGGTCTCATCCAGGGCTGCCATCTCCTCTGTGAGGTTTTTCACCTGCACATTGTAAGCAAGCACCAGAATACCGTGTATAACACTTGACAGCTTGTGTAGGGGCATTTTCATTTGTGTGCTTAGCCAGGAGCTTACATTTATGTGCTTAGCCAGGAGCTTGATTTTTATTTGAGCTTCACAGCTGTCCAGCTGCAACTTACAAACCTAGCCCCTTTCTAGGGATGCCAGCCTAATATGGGAGGTATCTATCCCTTCTCCCTTTGTGTGACTCTCCATGTGTGTACCTTGTTTTCAGTGGCATGTTTTTCCTTCTCAACTTTAGCCAAGGTTAACTCCAGGTCATCAATATCTTTCTTCAGCTCTGAACATTCATCCTCCAGTTTCCTCTTCTTGGCTGTCAGCTCAGCATTGATTTCTTCCTCATCCTCAGCCCGTTCTGTCACCTCCTTAATTTTGGCTTCCAGCTGGATTTTGGTTTTGATGAGCTGGTCACACCGTTCCTCGGCATCAGCCAAGCTGTCTGCTTCCTGATGGGGAGACAGAGATTTTTGTGGGTTATAACGTTTTGAAGTTTCTGTTGTGTGTCTGTAAGTAGGCACATGTTAAAATGTGGAGGCCATCTGACACTAATGTTAATTCCTTTTTTTGTTTGTTTGTTTCTTTCTTTCTTTAAAATGGCTTGCAGAAGTGGTAGCTATGAGAATACCTCATACACGCTTGAGCATCACAGAAAAGTGACAACTCTCAGCAAGGCCATAGATGTGGAACAGTTTTCCCTCGCAGACTCAGTATTCAATAGCCTCTAGTTTATAATTGACTCACCATGATCGTCATCATATTTGGGTAGCCAAGGTTTTTCCATTTGTGGGAATAATACAGTGAAGAAAGTAGTGTTTTGCTTGGAGTTAAGAAACTGCCTGTTCCTGACTGAAGCTGAACACCAAGGATCTGTGCGTGTGAAGGTAATCTAGCCTTATAGTGTATCTGTGTTCAGGAAAACTGGGTCCTTCTCAGGGTTGCCTTTACAATGTCACTACTTGGCTCTTTCCGCTGGACAGCAGGGCTGCCGAGTCTCATTTGGCACTTACGCTTATCCTCACTGACTGACAGGTAACTTGCTGAGCCCCTGGCAGTGTTCATAGTTACTCAACTTTAGAGTAACTTTCAGTGTGTGACTTTTTTTCTATTGCAATTTAGTCAGCTTCCCGTAAGTCTCTGCTTGGAAAAAAACAAACAAAAAGAAGATATATATATATAAAAAAAAAAGAGAGGACAAATAAATGGTGACACTCACTGCCTGTACTTGGAGCTGAAGGTCATTTTTTTCTTGCAGCAGGGTCACCATTTTCTCCTCCAGCTCCTTCCTCTTTGCCTCAGACTTCGCAAGTTCTTCCTTGGTTTTCTCAAACTCTTGTTTCATGTTGGCCATCTCCTTCTCAGATTCTGCACTCTTCAGCAAGGGCTTGATTTTAAAGAACAGCTTCATCCAGGGCCAGTGCTTGACATTCATGAATGCGCGAACATTGTACTGGATGCAGAAGATGGCATCCCTGTAACAAAATCCCTTATGTTAATAACATACCAAAATTTTTAATTTAACACCCATTTAGTGAAATACCATGTGAATAAGGTACATTTGTGATAAATGTCTACCTCCTCTCCACCATTTTCCGATACTCCACTCTCATTAGGAAGCCCCTGCATCTGGCTTGTGTCCTGGTCATAATCTCTGCCAGCTTCTCATCTCTCATCTCCTCCAGAAGACCTATTAGCCCGGCTTTGAAGAACACCTGGAAAACGGGAAACATTGTAGCACATCAGTCTCGGGTCATGTGTAGCAGAGGTACATAGTCTTTGAGCTCAGGATTTGTTTCTACCTTGGTGTGACCAAATCTGTACTGGGTGTGGTCCACATCGATGGACCCAAGGAGCTTCTCTGAAGCCTTCTTGCTGTCCATGAACTGTCCCTCTGGGATAGCACTTATGTTAAGCACTCTGTATCTGTAGGAGAAAACACGGCATGAAGAAATACCTTTTGCCAATACCACTACTGCAAATAAACCCCACAGCCTTCTCAGCAATAGCTGACTCTCCAGTTGAGTATTAGGGAAAATCCACCCTTTCAGGACAGTGTAAGTGACATTTCCATACTGTTAATTCAGAGTCCAAGGGAATCCTGATTCTTATCCATTAACTGATAGTGGCACTTCTCATCATGAACTGATACTGAAACATGTTTAAATTTCCAATCAGTACTTTATTGTAATATTTAGGCATGTTAGGATACTCTGGCTATTCTTAGTAACAGCTCTCATCAGATAGTTTTCAGCAACAGCTGACCATATAACTGGAGTAATCTCATTTCCAGCAACAGAACATCAAAAATCCTTTTAGAGGCACTCTGTGCATACTGGGTAGAAAACTGTATTTTTGTTCAAATTTTGAAGCGGATTTGTGAAGGAAACTTTATTTTTAGTTACCTCATAATTTTCCAGTAGTACACTACTCTAATGTGATAGTTAGATTTGATTACAGAGTGTATGCACTAAACGGTGTAATAAATATGGCACTTAAAGTAGTTTGGGATACAGAAGTCATGGAACAGGAAAAGACTGGGCACTAAGGCAGACCAGACCAGACCAAACAAGAATACTCCAAGCTGGAAGGGACCCATAAAAATCATTGAGTCCAAATCCTGGCTCCACACAGAACTATCTAAAAATCAAACTCTATGTCTGAGATCTTTGTCCATATATTTATTGAATTCGTCAGGCTTGGTGCTCTGACCAGTCCCCTAGGGAGCCTGTTCCAGTGCCTGATGACACTCTATGGGAAGAACCTGTTCCTAACACACAGCCTGACCTTCCCCTGTCACAGCTCCATGCAGCTGCTGTTACCAGAGAGAAGAGATCAGCACCTACCCCTCTGCTCCCCTCACAAGGAAGCTGCAGACTGCAGTGATGTCCCCCGTTTAGTCTCCTCTTCTCCAGGCTGAATGAACCGAGGGACCTCAGCTGCTTCTCATATGTCTTCCCCTCTAAACCCTTCACCACATTTGTAGCTCTTCTTTGGACACTAACAGTTTTATATCCTTCTTATATAGTGATGCGTAAAACTGCACACAGTAGTCAAGGTGAGGCTGCCTCAGCACAGAGTAGAGTGGGACAATCTCTTCCCTCGACTGGTTATCAACACCATGCCTGAGGCACCCCAGGATATTTGGCCCTTCTGGCTGCCAGGGCACACTATTGAACTATATTCAACTTGCCATTGGCCAAAACCACCAGATGCCTTTCAGTGGGACTGCTCTACAGCCTCTTGTCCCCCCCAGTGTGTACATATATCCAGGATTTTCCCTTCCCAGGTGCAGAATCTGGCACTTGAATTTGTTAAATTTCATATGGTTGTTGATTGTCCAGCATTCTAATCTGTCAAGATGTCTCTAAAGGCTTTTCTACAATTGAGGAAGTCAACAGCTCCTCCTTTACTCTTACCTCTGTTTGAAGTCAGCATATAGGACTCTGCTGGGGAATCCTTTCCTGCAAATCCTGATCCCTTCCAACACTCCATTACACCGCAGCTGGTGTAGTACCAGTTCATGTTCCATAGCACCTAACAAACACCACCATTAGTTAGTACCCTATTGTTTGCTACTCAGGAGAAGAGCTTCTGTGGCTCAAGTTTTCACCCTGTTGGATCCACCTACCAGGTGTTTTTGTTTCATTTGGGATGATGCAGCGTACAAAATGGGGGTGAGTACTACGTAGATTTGTCATCAACTTGTTTAAATTCTCCTGTGAAATTTCAAGGTAAAGTTTAAATCAACAAATGAGAAATCTGCATCCCTGAAGTTGCCAGTATTTCAACTATGGAAAGGAGTTAATCATAGATTGTAAAATTTCCATATTCATGCACAAAAGCTTTCATTAGTCTTTGACTATTGGGCATTGCTACTAAAAGGAATAATTTTGTTATTTTGTCATCGTAATTTATTTATTACAAAACCTGAGATATACCTCATTTGATACCATAAGAGTCATTGCTCTGAACACATTTGAACAATCTCGGGTGCCTGCTCTCCTGCATCAATATATTGGTTAGGCTTTTATATGCAATAAACTTAAAGTCACCCTCTGCCAAACTTAAAATTACCATCTCTGTTTTTCAAAGCTATTCCATTATTCACAAATGTTGCATGGTAGCAGTGCTGAAAATATTCAAAAATCTAAAACTCCCATTTGGGAAAATATTCTGAATTTTGTGCAATTGCTGGGAGAAGATGCTATGTCACAACTTCAAAATTAACCTACAAATAAAGATGTATGAAAAAAGATCTGCACAACAAATATTTTGAAAGAGTTTTCATTCCATTTTGTTATCTTAATGACAGAAAATTATTCCACAATGGAAAAAAAAAAATCACTTCATCATTTAAATGGAAATAAGTGAATCTATAGTAGTAAGTGGAACTGGATCTCTTCAGCTGTAGCACTTCAAGAGGGTATAACTTCACTTTTCACATTTTAAGTTCTCTTTCTTCAAGTAAAAAAAGACAAAGTGAAGAGACCTGTACTTACACGGAAAAGAGCTGAGACAGTCTGGAAAGAGGAACCCTTCTTCTTGCCACCTTTTTTGCCACCAGACTCTGAAAATTAAAGAAAACGAAAACTATGAAAATATTGACGTTGAGTATTACAAATTATAGAATAGAAAAAAGACTTTAAAGATTTTTTTTCCTTTTTTATTTCCCTTCAGAATTGTCCCATGTTGAAAAGAATTTCACAGAGCTGACCTGCATCTGCTCCACCATAGTTAGCAAAGAGTAAGGCCAGTGTCTTCACTGATGATTTCTGGTACAACCCAATGACAGTTTCATTCAGGGGGTCCTTGTTCTTCTCAAGCCAGCCAGTGATGTTGTAGTCCACCGTGCCAGCATAGTGTATCAAGGAGAAGTGGGCCTCGGCCTTGCCTTTGGTAGGCTTGGGCTTCTGGAAATTGCTGGACTTGCCCAGATGCTGGTCATAGAGCTTGTTCTTGAAAGAGGTGTCAGTTGCCTTGGGGAACATGCACTCCTCTTCCAGAATGGAAAAGATGCCCATGGGCTGGAAGACATTACAACAGGCAGGAGGGAGAAAAAGATTAGGAAGGAGACAACACTTGTTTGGAAAGAGTCTGGAACTAGGACTGAAAACTGCCAAACAAATCAAAAGAGAAATCTGTTTCTGTACATTTCATGACAATAAGTCAGAGAAAATTAGCTAAGTTCATCGTTTTTCACACTTGGTGTTTCTTTGTTGCTTGTGGAAGTGCTTTTAATCCTTGCAAGCAACGTTACAGATTACAAAAATACAGAGCAGCTTTATAACTGAAGTGTAATATTTTAATTCATCATATGTCTTTTCTTTATGTATCCCTAAATAACAACAGAATTCTAGCATTAATACACCTGAACGGGAAGGATACCTTCTCAATCAACTCAATACAGGCAGCCAGGTCCATCCCAAAATCAATGAATGTCCATTCAATCCCTTCCTTCTTGTATTCCTCCTGCTCCAGCACAAACATGTGGTGATTGAAGAACTGCTGCAGTTTCTCATTGGTGAAGTTGATGCACAGCTGTTCAAAGCTGTTGAACTGCCAAATATAAAAAAAAAAAAAGGATATAACATTTTAAAGGTGCAGCAATCACAAGACTTTTTCCTGTGGAATTCTAATTCATCATCATATGTCTCTTCATACAAATACAAGTTCCCCTTCCTGTCTGTTCTCCCAATAACCCTTCAGTGGGACTGTACTTTAATTCTGAAGATAAAAAGAGGCTTCTAATATATAATTAACATATATTTTCTCTGTTATCCTTCTTTTATGAATACAACATGTATTATTTAACAATGATAATTATCCCTTATCTCTTTGGAATCTCTTAATTCTAAGGCATATTTTGGTAAATCATTTTCAGAACAATTTCTCCTATCAAAACAAATTTATTAGTAGACTCTACTCATGACAATCATGAAGACTGTCTCAGTTTGCTATTGAAATATTTTTATGCTCTTGACTTGGTGGCTGTAGATGTTTCCGTCCTCTGGTATGGAAGCTTTTGTAGTTCTTTCAATAACTATATAAGCATTTCCTAATCTCTTTCAATAATTTCCTCACCTGTGGCCTATGTAACTTTGTCACAGATTTCTTTCCTTTTTCTTTTTATTTAAGCTTAATATTCTTGCATGCTGAGTTAGTAGTTGCTTTCCTATTAAGATCCAATTCTTCAAAAAGGTTGAAAATTTCTTTAACTGTGAGACCTCTTGATCATAGTATTTTTTAAAAAAGAAAGAACACAAGTGTATTATGTCTCTGTTTTTAAAAAATCTTTTAGAATTTTGTTAACACACATTTTCCCCACTATGAAGCTGCTGTGAGATTCTTGTTCCTTACATCAAAGATCTCAAAGCCAGCAATGTCCAGGACACCAATGAAGTACTGTCTGGGTTGCTTTGTATCCAGCTGTTGGTTGATGCGAACAACCATCCACAAGAACATCCTCTCATAGACAGCCTTTGCTAGAGCACCTACAGCATTGTGAACCTAAAGCAAAGGGGAAATGTTACTTTACAGAGAATGTTTTAAAAAGATTAATTCTCTAAAGAGATGTTCTGAGCTATAACCAATAGTTTTACCTGCTCCACAGTTTGACCTTTGGTCACGTATTCATTTCCAACTTTGACTCGGGGGTAGCACAGGGCTTTGAGCAAGTCAGCTGAGTTCAGGCCCATCAGGTAGGCAGCCTTGTCAGCAACTAAAAGACAGGAGATGTAGAAAAAAAATCATTTAATAATCACTGGAATTTTATAAATGGGGAAGTCTCTCAGAAATTACTCCAATGTTTAAAATTCTTGAACTGCAAATCTTTTCATCTAATATCACAGGGAGTATATACCCCATGAAGGAAAGCTGTGAAAGCTGACGGTATATTTTGAAAGTAGTTATTGGTAAAAAATTTATCCTTGAATATTTTCACAAAGATTATAAACTAAAATAACTATAAACTAATAAACTTATAAACTTCAGATAATCGTAACTTTAAAACTACATGAAGATTACAACTTGGCAGTTTAGTCAAACTCTAAAAAAGCACTTATATTTGAATAGGCCACAGTCTGTGTGCCAATAGATGCATGATTCTAGAGCCCCTCTATGAACACATGAAAGCTGAATTTTGAAAAGACTTGTCAAAAAGCTCTGTATGCTAAATGGAAAATTTAAAAATGCATGAACCTACCCATGGAAAGGAAGGAGTGTCATTTGATAAAATAGTTCAGAGATCAAAGAATATGCTTCACAGTTTCAAGGACACTAAATGAAACATTCCTTACTTTTCAGTTCATTGAGTTATAGCTTTTCTCCTGACTAAAAAGGCATCTTTCCTTCTTAAAAAGGTATCTGTCCTTCTTTTTTTTTTTTTTTTTTTTTAAATTAGGAGAACAGTTATTAGGGACCTTCTGTGCCGTCTGGCTCTGCCTGCTCCTCTCGCTGTTTCTGCTTGAACTTCAAGTTGCCATAGTGCATGACAGCCCCTGTCAGCTTGTAGATGGCAGTCTTTTCATCAGCAGTGAAGCCCAGGATGTCAATGGCACTCTGCAGTAGAAGCAGTGAAGTAAAGTTATTGCCTAGTAGATTTAACAATTAAAAATACTTTCATTATAGTACTTACATCTGTAGCCATGAGCTCCTCCTGGTCATCAATACTGGGAACAGTGACCTCACCTTGACTCACAAAGTGGAAATCATATGGGTTGGTGGTAATGAGAAGCATGTCTGAAAGCAGGAAGAGGAAGGACACAGACTTAGTTCTTTCAGCTAGATAGTAGAGGGAGCAGCTGCTCAGCAATCTTCCCCAAAAAGATATATTGATCCTTCCTACCAATCAGCTCTGGCTTCTTGTTGGAGGTAACCTGATAAAATATGTGGTAACTTCTTTCTGCCTTGAGCTGGAAAGTGACTCTGGACTTCTCCAACAGATCTGGCAAAGCAGGAAGAAAGAGCTAGGAATGAGACAGCACACGGAGGAAAGGATGTGATCATGCCAGGATGTCACTTACAAGTTTCAATGTCAGCAGAAGCCAGTTTGCCTGTGGCCCCAAAGTGTATTCTGATGAATTTACCCTATTGAGGGGGAAAAGAAACACTTCAGCCTGGATGGATTCTTTTGACAGCTCCTTATGTGGAATACCACTAGGTGCATCACTTGTCTTGTAACGGGAGGGAGGGATTTTGTATGAAGCGTCAACTCACAAAGCGTGAGGAGTTGTCATTCCTCACAGTCTTGGCATTTCCAAATGCCTCCAGCAGTGGGTTGGCGCTGATGATTTGATCCTCAAGAGTTCCCTACAGAATAATAATAACTATTAGTTAAACTTAGTTATACTTTTCAAAAATGAATATCAGAGAAAAACACTGTTTTAAGCCAGTATACTGCCAGTATCTGCCAGTACCTGCATTTTGCCAGGCTCCTCTTTCTTTTTCTCCCCACTAGCTGCAATTGTTGCAAAGTACTGGATGACACGCTTTGTGTTCACAGTCTTCCCTGCACCAGATTCTCCACTGCCAAATCAAACAGTGAAGCAGAAAGAGTGTAGTCAGGCAGCAGGTCCCCTGGAACAGGGCAGCCCCGTGGGGAACTGAGCAAGAAGTGTACTTACGTGATCAGGATGGACTGATTCTCACGGTCTGCAAAAAGACAGAGAGTTTTCTCAGTGCTCCTGAATTGAAATGAAATCAAGATCTATGAGAGAAAGTAACTGGAGCTTCCTTAGGGTGCAGGAACACTAGATAATCAATTCCCAGATAAAAGGCCTGGGAAATTAACACTTAACCTTACCACTTAAATTTAGCACTTTCAGGATTTTTTGAAGTTCTCCCCATTAAAATATGATGTCTGATTTGGACTGATAGAGATAGGGGTTTGGGATAAAAAATGCTGGCTTCTTTTTAAGAGGGTTCTGTTTAAATCATGATTGATGTTTATGTGTATGAGAAAAACCCAAACAATATATAGATAGATAGATAGATAATGTTAATATGATTAAAGTGATTGAAAAAATGTAAATCAAAATGAATAGAAACTTTCTGGGAACTCAAACTCCTTCCCAGATCAGACGAAAGGCCCTCCTGAGTTTAAAGATTTCTTGAGCCATGTTTGGTAAAATTTTTTGTAATGGTTTAAAATGGACATTTCATGAATTCATCTTCTTACTTTATTCATTAACATAGACCTTTAGGGCATATGTTTTCTTTGAAAAAGAATTTCCAGAACTTAAGTATATTTTATGTGATTTTTTATTCCCTTTGCCTTTTTCTAAACATCTCAACTGATAGTTTGTTTTGGTGCTTTGTAGTTGCTTTACTACAAGACAGAACAGAAGAGTAAATCCTTATCCTACTTTCTATACAACTATTGATTTTACAAATTTCTGTCATATGTACCCTCCATTTTCTCTTTGCCGTCTTCAATGTCCTTATCAACTTACTTGTTATTCTTAAAGAATTTATTTCATTTCTTTCATGTCTTTGAGCATTCTTTTGTTAACCTTCTCCAGTTCTACTATATCATTTTCTAACATAGAAAAATTAGAACTGTCTACTTTATTCAAGATCTGAATGTTCCACTTTTTCATAGAACCTCATGGTACTACTGCTATTTTGACTCTTTTCCAGATGATTCCTACTGTTCATTTTGTTTTCTTCTGCCCTACTGTGCACTGAACCAAAGAATTACCCATTGTAAGCCTGAGATCTTAAGAGGTAAAAGCCATTTCTTAGCCAATCATTCTACCAATCTTCCATTTTCCATTTGTCTTCTGCCTCTTACTACTACAGGCCCTAATACTGCCTTCATCTCTGACAATCACCATTATCACTTGGGGTTTTAAGGCAGTAAAAAGCATTGATAGTATACTTACTTGGATTTGAAACTTCAATTTATAGTGATACTTTCTTACTTCCTGACATGAATAGTATGTTAGCAATGTTTGATTCTATACTTTATGTTAAGATACATCCCTAACACTGCTGTAGCATTGCTTGTTCTGCTTTCCATCAAACTTTTTACTCTGCAATTACAAATCTAAATATCTAGACTTCCCTCTACAACACTCCCAGTATGGTCTCTGTGCCATTGATCTCATTTAAAGATGGGTATTCAAGTTCAGTAAACTTACATACATGATACATACACAACTCCATATGTTGAAATATTTTACATATATCTGCAGGAAAAATATATATTTTTTTTGTTCTGAAGTTCTTACTACAATATAATTTGGAGGTAGATCAAGTACTCACCATTTAACATAAACTGATAGGCGTTGTCAGAGATGGAGAAGATATGTGGAGGGGCCTCCTGGCGCTTTTTGCCTCGGTAGGCCAACACCACCTCCGGGTTGTACACTGGCAGCCACTTGTAGGGGTTGACAGTGACACAGAAGAGACCCGAGTAGGTCTGAGAGGAAGGGAGACAGCACATGGGCTTCTGCTCAGCCTGGCACAGCAGGCCTTCCAGCTACCCAAAGGAAGAAAGCTGCTGGTACTTACATAGATCATCCAGGCTGCATAACGCTCTTTGAGGTTGTACAGCACAGCGGGTTCATGGAGGTGGGTCATCATGGCCATGTCCTCAATTTTATCATACTTGGGAGGGTTCATGGAGAAGATTTGATCTTCCTTCACGGTCAGAGTCTGCCAAGGAAGAAAGACTAATATATTTTAGCTAAGAGCTTAGAATGGAAATTAATTACTTGATGTTCTCAGATGTTGGTTTTCACTCACTTCTCCTGCTTCAGTCTGGACAGTGACCTTCCCTGATTCCCTGCTCTGGATTGTCCCTTTTACAAAGGATTCCTTGGGATGAGCCACAAAGACTGATGACTTGGCATCGAAAGGCTTGTTCTGGGCCTCAATTCTTTCCTTTTCTGACTTTCGGAGGTAGGGAGCTGCCTCCCCAAAGACAGCCATCTCAGAATCTGGAGAGGTCATGGCTGCACTTTATTGAAGGCACGTTAGTAGAAGACTCTGAGGGGAGAAGACAGTTTCCATCAGTGAGACTATAGTTTTCTGTGCTAGTGATGAAATCTCATACAGTTTCTACCTTTCTTGTATTTAAACTATTAATATTTCAATAACATTGTTATTTCAATAACAACTTATGAAAGCTAGTTTTGATGTGAACATCTAAGTACCAACATCCTACTTAAGGCTGAGACAGCTTCTAAATATCTTGAGTCCTCTAAGCATGAACAGAATTTTTAATATTGATTTTTCAATTAGTGCACGTGGTTTAGTTGCCATTATAAAATTGGTATACTGAAAAAACAAACCTAAAGCAAATCTGTCTTTTTTCTTGTTGGTGTTGGGTTTGAAAGTAGAAAATGGGGAGTAAATATAGCAAAATTATGTCAAGCTAATTAGCCTAACATTTTGGCACTGTAAGGGTGTTGCATGTCATGACTTCACAGTTTCTTAGTCATAGGTTACTAGCATATTAACAAGTTGGTAACTTCTTATGTTCCACTGTACTTCAGAGAGAAAATTTAAATTGGAAATATACCATGGAAAATTGATTAAAAATTCCAGCTGACAGAAGCAACCCCTTCTGGAAATGGTTATCAGAAGCAATCCAAATGCAATGAGACATGCAAGATAAAGAGATACTGCTCAGTCTCTGCAGTCCTACAGAACCCTGACACTTACCTTGAAACTTTCAGTGAGGGCAGGGCAAAGTAGTCCCAAGGAGATTTTATAGGGTCCGGTATGCAGATGCTCTAGATTCTTCCTCTTTCTTCGGTCAAAGCATTTTTGGCCAACCTTCTTTGGCAAAGCATTGTTTGGCAAACTTACCTAAAGACATAATTGTCATTTGATTTGACTAGATATAATTAGAAATTTTTTATATCTTACCAACTATGTGGCTATATCTACTATAAATAATTTGACAAGAGAATTAAGGAGGGAATCTTGATCAGTTAAGGCACTTGGGGAACTTGAATACAGGACTTATGGATTCTGATGACATATTTCCTGGTGACAATCTGATCCATCCAAGACATTGTTTGGTACATAGTGCTGCAACAATTCAAACTATACAATGTAGGCAATAGCATTTATCTTCTCCATATGATGCTATGAGGTTTATAGAAGTATTTGAAAAACAACAGGTAACTATGCCAGAAACTAAACTTCATAAAACGCATTACTACTGAAACAAGGTATTTTTCCTGAAAACAGGAAGCCAAAAACTTACCATAGCTCAGATTACTTTGTGGACACTATATCAACTCTTGTAATACAGCTTGTGTAGAGCTTTTGAGATGATTTCCAAGGTCTGAACATGGAAACAGATGCAGATGGATATATAAAGATGCTGTATTTCTCTGAAAAGTGAGATATCTAAAGACATTATCTATGTCCCTAGTAATGAAAAAGGAGTTGAGAATTGTAGTAGTTATTATATAACATGAGAACAGAAGATCAGAAGGTGTCTTCTAATTTTAACAGCTAAAAATCACAGCATCTCTAAATGAATGTAAAAGTAAAAAGTGTATTCTACTGAACAAAGAAAGATGAAATTCCTGATTTATAGGGTTCAGCCACAAGAAATATGTAACAGCTGTTACTTGAGCTGTTTTGAATTGTCTCAGGCCTAAACATGTTCTTCTCCTGGTCATTGGCATTCTGGTTATTAAAAGAGGTCAGTGGAAAACACAGGGACAAAGTTAGAAAAGTGATGCATAGAATCTGATGTAATATCTAGAACCAGGCACTGCCCTGTGCATGATGAACTTATTCCAAGGAGCCTCTTGCACTGCAGCACCTGTTTTTTTGATGCCTGGAGCCCAAACCCAGAACTCATCCAGCATAGGGAGGATGATTGTAACACCCTGTCCAGGATGATCTCAGAGCAAGCTGGTGTGAAACGGCATGCACAGGGATACATCTGAAGTCTTGTCTCTTTAGGAACTGGACATTGAGGGTGACTGGCACCTGCCTCTGGCAGGACCAAGTGCAAATTTTCTCCCAAGATTGGGGCCAGCAGGGATTGCTCTGAGAGACTTCCATAGTGGAGTCACTGAGGCATGGGGTTGCCACACAGTGACCAACAACACATTGGTTATAGGTCCTAGCCATGGAGTGGACAGGAGGGCCTTGACAACTCAGAGCACGGTGTTCAGAACACCATGCACAATGAACAAGGCCTGAAGCAGAGGTGACTGAGGGCTCTCCCAGGATGGGAGATCTAGGGATTTTCTTCCCTCAGGTCGATGTGGGAGCTCCAGTCTTCCATTTCAAGGGAAGCTGTAACATCTGTACTGTCAAGGCAGCATCCCTTGGCAGCAGCAGGTGAAGTATTGGTAGCTGCTGTTACTTTCCTCTGAGGCCCTGCTCTCAGCAGTAGGTAGCAAACCTGTTTTATGCAGCACTGTCAGGCTGGGACAAAGTGCCCATCCTCAGGATGTGCCTCCAGGATCTGTTTGAGAGCAGCTGAGTGTCTCAGGCTAGATGCCTGATTCTGGGGACAGAAAATGTTGAATTTCCAGTTGCCAGTGACAAATCCAGTCTCTTCAGTACAGCTCTTCTGTGTTTTTCCTGTTGGGTTGCCCAAGTTGTGGACCCAGCTGGCAGGAGTGAGGCACACAGTCAGGCAGCAGTAGGTGTGAAGTCAGCCAAGGGAAGGCCTGGCTTGAAGAGGAAGCAGCTAGCAAATGTACACATCTTCAGTTGTTGATAGTCACTCAGCAGTGATTTGTACATTGAATTTAGTGTCCCTACATCCCTATAAGGCACATTTAGAAACCCAAAGCATTTTATGAAAGTGCTTCTAGTTGCAAGCAATGGTAATATCTCTTATGTGAGATATACCCTAAAATGGAAAGAGATTCCTTACTTGTCCATCTCCACAATACCTCTCCCATTGTATGAATAACACAGTCAGCAAAATGAGTTTTTGGAACAGCTGTCAATAGGGCTTTGAAGTACAAAAGACAGTGTAAGATAACTAGCACTAGAACCTCTACAGGGCTAAAAAGAAGGACCATGCAAGGAACATGGCCTATTTGGGTAAACAGGATAGCCCACACAGAGAATGTACAGACATGTTTAAAAATCCAAGCTTTCAGACTGGAAGTGCTAAGGCTGTTTGGCTCTTTCTCCTGGAGCTCAGTGTAAGCAGACCTAAAACCTTCAGTGTGCTCCTGGAGAGACAGATTGTTACTGCAAGTACTGCAGCCTGGACCATTTAATGCCATTATTAACACATCCTACCTCAGTTTGCAGAAGAATTTCAGAAAGTTTTGCCTTAAATTAGGATAGTATATCAACATTCCCAAACAGATAAGAATTTGCAGGCATGCAGCTTGGTTCCTAAATCTCTTGAAAAGAAAAACTACGGCTTCTTCTTCATCAGAAAGCTTAATCTTTTTCTGTGAGAAGTATGGCTATGAGGACTCCACTAAGAATTTTTTACTAAAATAGAATGAAGAGATCAGGATTGTTCATGTTTTACCTAAATGGGAGACAGAAGAAGCAAAAGAAGTATAATTAAAAATGGATATCTCTATGCCAGAGGAGGACATCTCAGCTGAAATGTGTTTTCTTATGTAATTTCTTGCACTAAAATGTCTTGTAAGTATTACTGGGGAAGAAAGGAGGCATGTAGAATGATCCTTCTCACTCAGGAAAGTGTCAGCAGGAAGGTCTTGAGCAGTATTAGAATAACCATTGTACAAATGTGAATTTCCATGTATGGAAGTTGTTTGTGAGCAGAGATCTCATGGATTACAATTGCTATTTTGCTCAGCATATAAATTTCACATCGTGTGCACCTAAATTTGCAACTAATAATTTGCAACCAAAAAAAAATCCATTTGATTAGCAGTTTAAGCTTATGGTGAGATCTAGAAGTTGTACATACACTGAATTGGATGGCTATAACTTCACCACAAAACTAAGAACTAAACAACTACAGGGTGGTATAAAAGTGTTTAACATTATGAATACATATGAGCAAATTGTTCAGCCCTTTCATCTGTGTTTTCGCAATTTTTTAAATAGAAATATTGTGTTCCTGACAACCCCCATTAAAAAAAAAAAAATTAAAAAGGTGAATATTTCACGTTCTTGCTCTGGGACTACAGGTTGTGAACTCCACTGTCCCAGGCAAGCCGGGTCTACAATCATCTCATTAAAAGACAAAGGAACCTTGCATACATGAGAGCACTGGAAAATATGCATGAGAGCTGGGCTGGTTTAGATATGTACATTCAGGTAATGGATTACTTTTATCAGCAGATTTCTAGAGTTATTGGAGTGAAGTGTTTATGATCTTCCACAGACCCTGAAAAAAACAGAAGTCTTTGGAATCAATCGGATAAAATGCAATTTATTTATTTTCAGAATGCATAAAATTATATATTATTGCTGAAATAGGAAAAAGGTATTGTAAAATGGGAGCTTTACTTTCAAATGATCTCTTTTTACTGTTCTCTAATACTACTGCAATTACTAAGTGCATCTAAATTAAGTTGATCACAGTGCAGTTACAGTAATACAGTGGAATGTAAGCTTTGCTTTATAACAGAGTTTAAAAGAGAGTTTAGCTAAAAGCTGGTATAGAATCACATTTAGTGAAATTCCTGAAAGTTCGCAAAATTAATCATATGCTTGTATACATCTATGTTTGTTTGTTTGTTTCCAAAAAAAATTAATAACAACAATTCTTCAAAAACATGCCTGCCTTTAAGCTGTCCTTAACAACCACACTTAATGCACATGCCCAGATTTTGGTTTGTTGGGTTGTGCTATCAAGGAGATAGATAGATCATTTATTGGGCCCATCTAGAACACAGGTGTTAAAAGGATTGAACAATCAACTTTTCAATGCTTGGCATTAAAGCACCAAGTGCAAATAAAATGAATTCCGGTGTTAATTCTGTAAGTCCTGCTTCAGTGAATGGTAATTAAAAATTTCTACCATGTACGAAAAAATAATACATTTTCCAATCCTCATCTACCAAGAATTCCATAGTTTCCCACATATGGTATTAAAAGACTTATATTTTAAGAAAGAAAAAAATGATTGATTGCAATGGCAGATGTTACAGAGTGTCTGACATTGATCACAAGATGGACATGAATTCCCAGTGCAGGTTTAGAAAGGAAAGACCTTTCCATTTGGATTAGATTTGAAGGTGTTGGAAAAGGAAAAGAAATCAGAAGAAAATATGGCTAAAAGAGGCTAAGAGGAAAAATCTACAAGGTCACTGCTTCTATGCCTGTGAGAATGTCTGTATGATTAATATTTGTAACCATATACTTTAATGTTTCCTTCTAAAGAGTAATGATAATTAATGAAAGTTTGCAGGCAGCCTATCTTTTCAAGACCCTGTTCCGTAGGACAGGAAACTCCGGCAGAAAGAATAGCAGTGTTTAATCATCTAGCTACTCATATCAGCATTTGCAAAATCCTTCTGAGCTACACAGCATTTGCCTCTCAATGTTTCATAAATTTTTACGGTAGCCTCATGAAGGGAAGCTATTTGAATGACAGTACTTGGTAAAAGGAACTGGTGAAAGAAGCGGGAAGGGAAGGGAAGGGAAGGGAAGGGAAGGGAAGGGAAGGGAAGGGAAGGGAAGGGAAGGGAAGGGAAGGGAAAAAGAAATCCTGCCAGACACTAACTTTCTCCCAGTCTCATTCCTGCCTCAGCAGGACTGGACTTTACTGTAGCTGGATGCAAAGCACAGAGCACAGCATAGGTTAAAAAGAGGAATTAGAGCAGCCCCTGGAAACAGAATGTCCTGCACAGTAATATGTCGTGGGCAAGGTAGTGTAGTGCTGACATTTCCCGTGGAGGAAAAGAGACTCAGGCGTGCTGAAAATAGAACTGTCTTAAGGAAGAGATCAGGCAGCTGCCTCAATCTCTGCCAGCCCTTAAGATATGACTTCTACTCAATCAAGCTCTAAGGTTAGCAGAGACAGAGAATACTTAGCAACATATCAGTTGAAGTGAAAATATGCACATAGACACAGATCTTCAGCCTACAGCCAGACAGAATCTTGCAATGAATTTTGCTTTTAGATTTGCCTTGTGAAAAAGGAAACTTGACTTTATTATATTCCAATGGAATGAAATTTCACTGTCTGCAGTGTGATGCTGTTTTCAATACTACTATCAACTAGCTTCAATAAGATCATCAGTAGAAGAAATCCCATGGCCCCTGTTCATGTGTCAGTCTCCTGCACAAAATAAACCCAGGAAAAGAGTGATCACAAGCCCCACATCATTATATAGGACCCTTCTATTCTACTTTACAACTTGAAAGAAGTGATTGTAGAGGAACACTGCTGATATCTTACATTCAGCTTGGAAGATCTTTGCATCTTCACCAGGTTAAAAATTACTATAAACAGGTTGCTCTGTGGCAGCTAGTGAATTCCTGTACAGTAGAGAATAAATTGTCAGGTTGCATTTCTTATTTCATAATAGCGCAGCAGTGAAATTCTGAGCAAATAATACCTTCTATATCATCATCTAATTCCTTTGGCGGTCTCGTTAGCTTCCTCTTTTTCACTAGGTTTCCCAGTTCAGGCCCAAGAATTTCTGAGATGCCTTGTGGAGATTTGTTTTATACACAGTTCAATGGGAAGTAGATTAGGAAGTCCAAGTTTACAGATTCATCTCAGTCATAAAGGGATGTCCAAAAGTTAGAAACTTCTAAATTTAAGTATCATTGTTCCTTGTACTAAAAAATTGTGACTCCTGAGTTCTGTCATGCAACTTTTCCTGAAGACTGGATGCTACGACACTTATTCCTGGCTGACTGCAGTTTTTAAGATAATTCATTCATGACAATAAAGCATAGCAGATTCCAATATAAACTGGTTGTACTTAGATGATGAATATGGATCTAGTCTTCCAAGATTTTACTCTTTATACAGTAACATGGCATCGGAAAGATGCAGGTAGAATGAGATTCAGAGTAGGTAACAAGATGCATTGCAGTTAAATTAGGTATAGACAACTACATTCCTACTGCCATCTGAAGAAGATAAAATGCATGTTAGCCTTCATTACTCCAAGTAACCGACTCATTTTCCTGTCAGCATGAAGCCTACAATTCTCACAGGACACAGCTAACAAACCCTGTTATTGAGCCCTGAGAGGTTGTAGAAAGCTCAGAGTTGCTCAGCTTCTGTTAGGTAGGAAACCTTCTCTTGTGGGCCACTTGTCCTGGGCCTGAAGAACAGGCTCAGGTGCTTACTCAGGAAGCAGTGCCCCTCCTGGACAGGTCACTTCAGCTACTCCTCACCCAGTAATCAGGGAGTTTGATGTCCTGACTATGATTTGTGAGGGTCTCAGGGCCACAAGAAGGACGAGGAATGCCTCTGTGGATGTGCTGCTCTAGTGACAAACCATGGCCCTGCATGAACTGAGCACTGGTGCAGCTGGGAGAGACTCAGTGCCTATGTGCCTGTCCCACCCTGAGCATGGACAAGGGAAGGGCTGGTACGCAACACTGTGAGTGCTGTGTAAAGGAAATCCCATCAGTGACAGGTTGTGGAATATGAGTGTGTTGCATCCTAGAAGGTGATGCAGCAAAAATTGGGAGAATGGAAAGGGCTTGAGCTAATCCCAGCTGTAGCAACTGTAGAAATCCAAGAGGGAAATTGGTTACAGCACCATTAATTTCAGAATGGAGTGGAGGGTTCTTTGATTGCTCAGTAACATTTTTCTCTTTAACAATTCTCTTTCAGAACCAACAAGCAAAAATATCAAGAAGAGCAGTGTCCTTTGGAGATGACAATTGCGATGAAATCCTGTCCCCTTTCATGCTGATTTGTAAGAGTACTGCAGTCACACACTTCACAGAATTACAGAGAATCACAGAATGTTAGGGATTTTGAAAGGGACCTTGAAAGATCGTCTAGTCCAGTCCCTCTGCCAGAGCAAGAACACCTAAATTATGTCACACAGGAATGCATCCAGGTGGGTTTTGAATGTTTCCAGCGAAGGAGACTCCACAACCCCCCCGGGCAGCCTGTTCCAGTGTTCTGTCACCCTGGAACCTTTGCCACCTTTGGTGGCAAAGGCTTTACTGAAATCAAGATACACCACGTCCACTGCCTTGCCATCATCTATCCACCCAGATATATCCTCAAAAAAGGCTATCAGGTTGGTCAAGCATGACTTCCCCTTGCTGAAGCCATGTTGACTACCCCTAATGACCCTTTCATGCTTGATATGACTAGAAACAACACCAAGGATAAGTTGTTCCATCACCTTACTAGGGATGGAGGTGAGGCTGACCATCTACAGACTCTCCTCTTCCACTTGAGTTTGCCCAGTAATTTCCTGTTTAACCATGCAGGTCTCCTGGCTCTCCTTCCTGACTTCTTACCTGTGTGCAGTGCATTCTGTACGAACAACATGAGGGAATGAAGTGCAGTCCGTGCAGTTGCAAATGGTAAGAAGTTGTCTTGGCACCTTACTTGATTACACTGATAAGAGAAGAAGATTGATTTCACTGATTCAGAGAAAAGAGATAAGGCTGCAATGAAGTCTCCTCAGAGCCTCCTCCAAGCTAAACGAGCCCAGTTCCCTCAACCTTTCTGCACAGGAGAGGTGCTCCAGCCCTCTGATCATCTTAGAGGCTCTCCTCTGGACCTGTTCCAAGAGCTCCACATCCTTCTTATGCTGGGGACCCCAGGCCTGCATGCAGTATTCCAGGTGGGGTCTCACAAGAGCAAAGAGGGACAATCACCTCCCTTTCCCTGCTGGCCACCCCTTTTTTAATGCAGCCCAGCCAAAATGCAACACCTTGCACTTGGCCTTGTTGAACCTCATTAGGTTTTCATGGGCCCACTTCTCCAGACTGTCCAGGTCCCTCTGGATGGCATCCCTTCCCTCTATTATACCAACTGCACAAATCAGCATGGTGTCATCTGCAAACTTACTGAGGGCACTCAATTCCATTGTCTATGTCACTGATAAAGATGCTGAAGAGCACTGGTACCAAGACCGACCCGTGAGGGACACCACTTGTGACCAGCCTCCACCCAGACATAGAACCGTTGACCACAACCCTTTGGCTGCGACCAACCAACCAATTCTTTATCCACCTAACAGTCCATCCTTCAAATCCGTATCTCTCCAATTTAGAGAAAAGAATGTGGTGAGGGACCATATCCAAGGCTGTGCTCAAGTCCAGGTAGATGATATCGATCACCCTTCCTTTGTCCACCAATGCGGTCACTCCATCATAGAAGGCCACCAGATCGATTAAGCAACATCTGCCTCTGGTGAAGCCATGATGGCTGTCTCAGACGACCTATTTACCTCATACGTGCCTTAAGATGTCTTCCAGGAGGATCTGCTCCATGATCTTGGCAGGCACAGAGGTGAGGTAGTTCCCCAGAACTTCCTTTCTCCCTTTCTTAAAAATGGGAGTAATGTTTCCCCTTTTCCAGTCACTGGAGACTTCACCTGACAGCCATGATTTTTCAAATATGACGGAGAGCAGCTTGACAACCACATCAGCCATCTTTCTGCATCCTGGGATGTGTACCATCTGGCCCCATGTACTTATACACATCTAATTTCATTAGGTGGTCCCAGACTTTTTCCACTGTGTCACAGTGGGACGGAATCTGGTCCTCTCGCCCTCTCCTCGAGGTTCAGGGTCCTGACAGACATAGGAAACTTGACCATCAGCGAAGACTGGGGCAAAGCACTTATTGAGTACCTCAGCTTTTTCCATGTCTGAGGAAGCCAGTTCTCCCGTTTCGTTTATCAGAGAGGGCACACTCTCCTTGGCCTGTCTCCTCCTGCCTATGTATCTGTAGAACCCCTTCTTGTTATTCTTCACATCCCTTGCCAAGCTCAACTCCATCTGTGCTTTGGCTTTCCTGATCTGCCCCTACACACCAGGACGACACCCCTGTATTTCTCCCAGGCTACACAACCGTAATTCCACTTCCTGTACATTTCTCTCTTTTCCCTCAGTTTAAGCTGCAGGTCCTTGCTTGGCCATTCCAGTCTCCTGCCTCCTCTGCTCAATTTCTTCTGCTGGGGGATGGAGAGCTCTTGTGCTCTCAGAAGGGTGTCCTTAAAGAGCTGCCAGCTCTGTTCCATTCCTATGCCCTTAAGGACAGTTTTCCAGAGGATCCCAGACAGTAATTCCTTGAGCAGATAGAATTTTGCTCTCCTGAAGTTCAGGGTTCTGACTCTACTTTTTGCTAGACCCATATTCCTTAAGATCACAAACTTCACCAGGGCATGGTCGCTACAGCCCAGGCAGCCTCCAGTCTTAACCTCCTAATGCTCTCTTCTGCATTGGTGAGCACCAAGTCCAGTAAAGCTTCACCTCAGGTAAGTCTGTCTATTACCTGGACCAGGAAGTTATCCTCAACAGACTCCAGGAATCTCCTGGATTGTCTGGAACCCACCGTGCCGCTACCCCAGCAAATATCCAGGTGGTTGAGACCCCCCATCAGGACAACAGCTTGTGAGCACAACAGTTCTTGCAGCTGAAGCAAGAAGGCCTCATCAACAGACTCCCCCAATCAGGTGGCCTGTAGCAGACACCAACCACTAGATGTCCTTTACTGAACCAATCCTTAATTTTCACCCACAAGCAATCAAACTGGTCATGGCTGTTTCTCAGGCATAGCTCTTCACAATCTACCCACTTCCTAACATAGAGGGCAACTCCTCCTCCTCTCCTTCGTCATCTATCCCTTCTGAACTGTCTGTAGCCAGCCATGGGAATCATCCCCCCAGATTTCAGTGATAACAACTACATCATAGTTTCCTACTAGCACGGTGGCTTCCAGCTTCTGTTTGTTACCCATACTGCATGCATTAGTATAAATGCACCTCAGCTGGGCCACCTTTTGGGAAGGAGAAGCTCTAATACTCTCTTGACCATACTCAGGTGTTTCCACAGTAACGAACCTCTCACCAACCCTTGTGTCCTTCCTGCAAAATCTTATGCCATTCTCTTCCTTCACCAAGATATAAGACTGCAAGGTCTTGCTAGAATATTCCTCATCCGCAAAAACTGGCATGTTACATTCATGCTCCTTTCTAGTAACCCTGGTTTCACTCCCACTCCCTTCATACCTAGTTTAAAGCTTTCTAAGTGAACCTTGCCAACTCCCGTCCTAAAACCCTTTTCTGCCAGTGGAATAAGCTATTCCTGTCTGTTGTCAGCAGGCCTGGTCTCATGTAAATCAAGGCAAGGTCAAAAAATCCAAATCCCCACTAGTGACACCAGGCTCAAAGCCAAGTATTATTCCGCTGGCTCATCATTTCCAGTCCATCATTATTTGCTATAACTGGAGGGATAGAGGAGAACATGACTTGTGCTCCTGAACCCTTGACCAGTCGCCCCAAGGCTCTGAAGTCCTTCTTCATAGTCCTTAGAGAAGTTCTTCCTATTTTATCACTGCCTGAAACAACAAAAGAGGATAATAATCCAAGGGCCATATAAGCGAACGAAGCTATAACCTTTTTACATCTTTAACCTGGGACCCCAGGAGGCAGCAGATCTCCCTGTGTAGCAGGTCTGGTCTGCATATCAGACCTTCTGCTCCCTTCAGCAGTAAGTCACCAATGACAATGACCCATCTTTTATTCTTTACTGAGAAGGTTTTAATGCAGTGGGTAGTCTGATTAGACTTTGGTACGTCCAAGTAGGAAGAATCATCACCCTCACCAGTGTCTAGTTGTCCTCACAGAGCAGTGTATCTGTTCTGCAGGGGCAGCTGGGGAGGCAGGGGAACCACTGGGCAGGTGCACCTGCTACACTTGTAACGCCAAGCAGGGGCCTTTTGCCATTGCCTCCTGTCCCCCAGTTCATCACCATAATTGTTAAGGGGAGGAGAGGAGAGGGGGTTCACTGTAGCAGAAACTCTGTCTGCCTGCTGGTCCCTTCCTATTACCCGCTCACAAGGTGGTAGGTGGTGATGTGCTTCTTGCAGAACCTCTGCTGGCTGCCTAAGTCTCAAGGCTGCTAGGGACTGGCTCCACCAATCTATCTCCCTCTCACACTCCCTAATGATCCTCAGTCTCTCCACCTCTTCCTTCAGGTCAGCCACTAGGCCGAGTAAATCATTCACCTGGCTGCATCTGACACAGGTGTTTTCTGTCACCCTGTACTGCAAGGGTCAGGCTCTAGCACTCACTCCAGCCAGAGACCTGCACATTCGCATGTTTGCATAGGACCTCTGTCTGGGTCTCCACATTTTTCTTGGCAACAGTCTTCCTTGTACATTTGTGTGGAGTCTCTGTCTGGGTCTCCACACTTTTCTTGGCAATAGCCTTCTGCCAGGGTGCAGCCCTGGCAAACCAGCAGGCTCACTGTTACTCTCTACAGTAGCTTCCTCTCTTGAAATTATAAGTTGTAAGAGGCAGAGTTCCCAAAGGAGAGGAGAGAAAGGAAGGAGAGGATCCTCCACTTCAACTGCCTGCACTAAGTACCAAGGCAGGTCCGTTTGCAGTCTCCCTAGGGCCTGCTTTTATAAAGTCGGGGGGGCGGCTGCCTCGGTGAGTGACTGCAAAATGGCGGCGAAGCCCAATTTAAAAGGCTCGCAGCCACTGCTGCTGCTGCTGGTTCTTCTTGTGCCTCGTCAGCCTCTCTCATGATGGCTGCCAGGTCCTGACGGCTCCCTTGAGTGGCCTTGATTCCCTGCTCCACTGCACAACATACCTGCCCTGGAGCCGATCTTTTCCTCAAAGCCTAGTCTGTGTCTCTGTGGAATGTCATTTTCCACTGGCTTTCTGCATAACATTTTGTCATTTGTATGTTCCTCTGAGACTCCCTCCCCAAGAGGTTTAATACCAGAAGCTTTCCGCAGAGCACATGCAGCCCACAGTACTTCCCTACGGGGCTGTCACCATCTCTGTGGTCTTGTATTTACACCAACTGCATTATATCTGTACAGAGTGTGTATGGAAAGCTGTCATCCACCTTGCAAAGTTGAAAATGTCAAGTGCAAGTCAGTACAGATCACCTCCTTCTCATCCCACAAGTTTCAAAAAAAGGAGCTCCCACTGCCAGAACAACAGGACTTCCAGAAATTCCTTCTGAAGGTGCAACTGGATGCTTTCTGCACTGGGCTACTCAGACACAACTCTAAGGCTCCAAACTGGCTGCAAGTCTGGTGTTGGTATATCTATACCAAAGAACACCTTCCCTGCAGATGCTTACTGCACATGACAGCTGTCCCTAGGAATAAAATCCCATGGACGTGCCTGGGTGGGCAAGGAGGTGTCAGGTCCAGTAAGAAGATGGAACAGAAGAACTGAGACAGAGCATAATGAAGAAAAAAAGTTCCCCTTACTGCAGTTTGATTTATGCCTGGTTCCTGCTGACACGTGGTGGAAACCCTGAATCCCTTCAGCTTCCCACAGCAGACTTGAGTAGCACATATGGGGGACCAATGCCAGAACAGCCCTGAATTCAGAACAGTACAAGGCACAGTTAGTTGGCAACTCACAGATGGGCACAAAGTCATTCCTTCCCCACTTTTCCTGTTAGAGAAGGAGTTGAATCTGGACTTCCTGTGGTGTCACTGGACAGCTCATGCTCATATCATTCAGGTGTGCCTATTGCAGGAAACAGCTAGGCTTCCGTAACAGAAGTACACAGTAAGTATAAAGGCCTGCGTCTAAGACCATTAAATTCAATTGAATAGAGTGCTCTAATATGTGCTAATGGAAAATAGTGCTGGAAGGTTTATGACTAACAGTTCTAATAGCTGATCTTTACTGATGTCTTTTTTGTTAGGATGTTGCCTCTTTCCAAAAACTAACTGCAGTTCTTCAATAGACATGGCAATGTAAGTTTACACCATTGCATTTGCATCTTTTTATCAAAATGGTATAATCAAAACAATAGCTTTTAAACCTTGCTGAGGTGTCAGAGTACCTCTGGCAGAAGCTGTGTTAACCACTGAGAAGAAAGGATCTAGAAGAAAAACCTGACTTGGACAATGTATACAGATGGGACTCCTAGGTCTTTCACGAGCTGGAAGGAAGTCTTCCCAGCTTACATTTTTGAGACCTAAGTGTCTGCTTGCTTCCTGCTATTCTGAGCACTCTGTTGTTCTCTAGTCTTGCTGCAGGCCCCATATTCAGATCTCTCTCTTCTCCCCATCATTCTGGAAGTTACTTCATCATGTTCTTATCCTGTTTAATTGCTGCCAGATAAGGTCAAGTCTTCTCTTCAGAGCACCTCACCTGATCTGCACTGAAGTGGGCAGGACAGAGCTTTCCCATTTGTTCCTTAGTCACAGCCATTTAACAAAATACCACTCCAAAGATTGCAGAGCTGAAGAGGACTAATAAAAACCTGTTGTTAATCTGAACATATCAGTTTTTTCACAGGCATCCCCAGATTTCATCAGTTGGTTTTTCATCACCTGTTGTTTGTTTCTTGTCATATTCTATGATTATTTTTAGACTCCAAAGTGGATGTCCTGCACTGTAGTTCTTTTAGGCAGGGATTTGTTGGTTGACTTCCATTGAAAGAAACAGGAGTCCTAGAATTCAGAATAAGACATTAAACACTTATAATAAATAATATGAATTAATAAATATCAAGGCAATAGTATTCATTCTTATACAGAGGGATGTTCAGTTTCCATTATGAACAGAGATCCTGGAGTTAAATTTTACAAGTCCCTATTGCTCTACTTTCCTCTGAAGTTGGAGAGCACAGGGTTCTGCTTCTGGCTCTTGACAAAATTCTTGTCATCTGTTCAGAAAATTGTTTAAAATTAAGTAGATTTCCTCTACTGAGATGTTTCCCTGAGAAACTTCACAGCACAAAAAACTTTCTCCAAACTTTCCATACAATTCCTTAGTGCCCCAAACACTTTCAGATCTAAAGCCCCTCTTTGTAATTAAAGCCAAAACTCTCAAGGGTTGAAGGTTCAAAGTATTCCCTCGGGACTGGCGATTGACATGATAGATATAGCTTTGTTTCAGTGGACTGAACCCAGCAAAAAAACTTAATGAGGTACTAGAGCTGGAAGTCATGCCTATTTCTTCTGCTTGTTGCCAAAATATGTTGTTTAACACATAGATTTAGGAAATCGACTTAACACCCACAGAGTATATCTTGGGGATGAGAGTGATGGGATACGGCAAGTCTTCTGCTAAAGAAACCGTCAACATGCAACAAAATAGGTTGTCTCATAATGATGCAGTGCTCACAGAATGCAAGGCTAAAACACCCATGTTTCCTGTTAATAATGAAAGATGCTCAGTGTTGTTTTTTTTTACTGTTTGCTGTTAGTTTTTACAGTAATCTTAAAGAAAATTCCTGATGGGATTTGCAGCTTGCAAATGTTGTTCTCAGATATGCTGTTAATATTTATAGAACATGCCAAGAGGGACCTTTGTGCCTGTGGATCCTTAATGAACAGACTGATAACAAATGTGTAGCCTCATACCCCAGAGTAAAATAAGACCTCTCAGGAATGCTGGCATGAGACAAGGAGAAATGCCGGAACACTAATTCTCTGGTGCAAAGCTTCTCATCCCAACACTTCTGCTAAGATGTGGCTGGGCACTGGACCCTGGAGCCTGGAGATGGTAAGGACACTTTCCACATAAAAAGTTCTCTTTATTCTATTGAAAGGTGGGTGATGTGTCAAATTAAATGGAATATGATGAAGGCTTTCTCTTTTCATTACTTAGCTTATCTAGTCTGGGTAATTGTTTGTGGTTTATCTGGATAAGACGTCCTTCAGGGATTTTAACTATCATTCCAGATAAGCAGTGCTAGAAAGGATAGAGCAGGAAAGAAGCTGGAGAGATTTATAGAGAACACCCAGTGATGAGCTCAACAAATGAAAGGATAACTAATCTGGTCATGTGAAGGGCACCTTGGGCCAGGTATTGGCTTGGCTATGGCAAAGACAAAATACATCCTAGGGTTAAGCGAGCTAACCTTTGTATCTGTTGCTGTTGAGAACTTCTTTGTACCTCAGGTTAGATGGGAATGGGCTGAGATGGCTTTACTATCTTCTAATCCTGTTCCTTTGTTAAGAGACTAATTTCTGCAATGCTTGATACAGTTGTATTTGACCTCACAGCAGGGGAAAGGGAAGTGACTTCAATGTGAGAAGTTCCGACAGTAGACTTTAAAACCAGGAATCTCTTTACTTTCCTCTAATAACACCTAAGTAGCTGCCAACAGTGTAAAATAGTCTTACAAAGAAAAGGGAAGATAAAGGGCAAAATTAGCTAGAGACAGGAAGGACATGGAACTTAATTTTGAAGAGGAACAGCTCTTGATTATGCATCAAATTTCTATGGTTACTTAAACTTCTCCTATCTCCACAGCAAATGTCAGTGAAAGATATCTGGGCAGTGGATCTTGGCCGAGAAGGTGACATTCAGAATGCCCTTTCCATCAGATGCCATAGCAGCCAAACAGCTCCAGTTACAGAGCAGGTGATTGGGGTGGACAGGCTCTGATGACAACGGAAAAGGAAGGAAAAGGCAAAAGAAGTTGGAGAATGGAATGAAAGGAGAAAAAATGAGGATAGCAATAAAAAAACTAAAATTATCAGACACTTGATTAATTGGTTTGTTTGTCAAATTAAAGTTACTTTTAAGAGAAGCAGAGAAAGAGGTTACACTATGGAGTTTTTTTTAGATTTTTTACAACTAACATCTTGTTGCTTTAAGTGGATGTTATGAATATACCCCAAAAAATGACCTGCTTTCTTTATAAAAATGAAAGGCTTTTGAACATAAAAACCATTAAACAAGGTATTCATGACAGCAGAAATAGTATGCAGTATTGTTATCACATGAGATGATTTCTACTGCTTATTCCTATATTTATTAATTACATTGAAAAAAAGAGGGTTCTCAAAACTTGTTTTCAATTTGGAGACTTATCCATAGCACAATACTTCTCACAGATGAAAGATTGTATTGGTGTTCATGTAAAATTAGCTTAACTGAATACTAACCTAATCAGCTAAAGTTGCAATGAACACTTCACTTGTTGACTGCTTTGCTAGGCAGCACAGGTGTATATCAGTTCCCTTCCAAATTGGTGTCTTCAGATCCATGGCAAGCCCCCCCAGTTGACCAGTATAATTTATGAGCAGGATGCCTTGTAGGGCCTCAGAGCTGTCCCATGACCTTGCATTGCTCTCTGCCTCATATATTTGATAAGCCTCCATTTTATCTCTTAGTACCCCAGTTCCAAACCCTCCTTGTGTACTGCGTTGTATTTCTCCAAGAAGTACTGCGCTGACCTCAGGAAACTACTGGCATGAAGTGGTTGTAGTGCCTGCTCTGCTTGAGGTGTAAAAGCAATGTTGTGAAACCTTAACAGTAAGACTCAGGTGCTAGTTGGTTTCCTCCTCTCCTCAGGTTCCTGACAGGAGCTTACAGTGTGACCTGTTAAATGTGGCTTTACTGACAGTGTCTGAAGGGGAATATTTTCAAGCATTTGCTCTGCTATCACCGGAACGCTGCTTTTGCACTCAGGAGCTCTCCTGCAGTCCATATATGACACAAGCTCTATATAAGCCCATCAGCTCCATCTATTTTAAGCTTTTCTCTGAGAGTTGTTTCTTTATGGCCATTACAGACCAAGGTGATTGCCAACTGCATGAAGTTCAATAAGAGCAAGTGCCGGGTCCTGCACCTGGGACGGGGAAACCCTGGCTGCACGTACAGACTGGGCAATGAGATGCTGGAGAGCAGCCTAGAGGAGAGGGATCTGGGGGTCGTGGTAGACAGCAAGTTGAATATGAGCCAGCAGTGTGCCCTGGCAGCCAGGAGGGCCAACCGTGTCCTGGGGTGCATCAAGCACGGCATCGCTAGTAGGTCAAGGGAGGTGATTGTCCTGCTCTACTCTGCGCTGGTGCGGCCTCACCTCGAGTACTGTGTGCAGTTCTGGGCACCACAGTATAAAAAGGACATGAAACTGTTGGAGAGTGTCCAGAGGAGAGCTACGAAGATGGTGAAAGGCCTGGAGGGGAAGACGTACGAGGAACGGCTGAGGGCACTGGGCCTGTTCAGCCTGGAGAAGAGGAGGCTGAGGGGAGACCTCATCGCAGTCTACAAATTCCTCGTAAGGGGGTGTTGAGAGGCAGGAGACCTTTTCTCCATTAACACCAGTGACAGGACCCGCGGGAACGGGGTTAAGCTGAGGCAGGGGAAATTTAGGCTTGACATCAGGAGGGGGTTCTTCACAGAGAGGGTGGTTGCACACTGGAACAGGCTCGCCAGGCAAGTGGTCACTGCACCGAGCCTGTCTGAATTTAAGAAGAGATTGGACTGTGCACTTAGTCACATGGTCTGAACTTTTGGGTAGACCTGTGCGGTGTCAAGAGTTGGACTTGATGATCCTTAAGGGTCCCTTCCAACTCAGGATATTCTATGATTCTATGATTCTATGATTCCTTCAGTGAGCAGGTCTTCATTCTCCCAGTCCCTGTCTTTTGCCTTCTGCAATTTGAGCAGTGTGGTTACTATATATTAATACTATATATTAATATATTAGTCATTTGCTGGTGAAGAGTGAGGCAAAAAATCATTTAAAACCGAAGTCTTCTCCAAATGCTAGGTAACCAGGTCTCCTGTTTCTGTCCCATTCTGGACCAGAGACATAAAAACTCCTCCTTGGAGAAGGAATCCACACAGCCAAAACCACGAAGCACAGCTCACCTAAATAAGACGGGCACCTCTGCCGTGCTCCCACCTCAAACTGGCATTTGGGTCTTGGAACCCCCACCCCTGCCCCTGGAACCCATTGAGCCTAGGTGTCAGGTCCTCAGCACCTGATTCTGCCCCACTGATGTTCTCCTATTGTGCCACTTGCTAGAGGAGAGACAGCCTGTGGTTCCAGTGTCTGTTAGTGATTGACCCTACCTCTCACAGCGTCTCTGTCTCCCAGGGAGCTGGCCCTGCTCACAGGTCTCAGAGGGCAAGGGGAACCTCATACACAATTCTTCTCAACCCCCCTCACTGGGCTTCCTCTGCAAGATGAAGAAGAGGGAGATGAGAGACAGGCTGTCTTTTCTCGCTGGGGCCCTGTTCTGCTTTTGTGTGTGAACAGTGAAGGTCCAGGTCAGCTTTGGTTGAGTTCACAGTCACTTACTTCTACCGGGACAATTACTTTGATGATGTGTATTTTGATCCTAGAGTCAGCTTAAAGGTAGACCGTGGGAAACACTTGCTTACCCTTCAGGCTGCAAAGGGCTTTCTCTGTTGCCCTTTGTGGCCTAAGAGTCTAAGAGATCCTCACCTGTGGAGGTAAGATCCTCATGGCCATCCTAAGATGAGTGGGGCACTCCAGAGTCCTGAGCCTCCCCTGGTGCCTGCACTCTGAAGGTCCAGCCAGAACACAGCTGTCAAAAGAGGTGCAACAGTCGCAGCCCTCAGACTGTGCAATCAGGTGTGTGTGTTGGAGTTGGCAGGTCTATCGGTGCTTTGTGTTGGCCTTTTGACAGTCACACACTTCAGAGCACCTACATGGAGGCTTTCTCAGCAGAGGGCCCCATGCAAACGAGGCTCTGCACAGCGACCAGTGGCTGCTACTGCCAGCCCAGGGTCCTTTGTATCAGCATTAACGAGCCACAAATTTCTAGGCCTTCTTTGGCCCATTCCACCTGCCTTTGACCTGTTCCAGTGAACACAGAATATAGATAGACACTAGATAAGTTGACCTAACTAGTTAAATTTCATCCCATTTGGTTGGGTTTGGCGATAACACGTAGGTCAGCAAGTTTCACCAGCTTTAAATGCATGCCATTTTAAGCGAGTCCTAGCTGCTGTTTTATAGCAGGGAAGGCACCCAGTGGAAGGACCACCTCTGAGGCTCCATGCTGCCACCCGCTGGCAATTCGTGCCTTCAGCACAAATTCTGCTCTGAGCACAAATAGATGAGGTCAGGTGTTGCCTGTCTGAGTTCCCTGTGACTGACAGGAGGCTGCTGGAGTCCAGTGCTGAGAGGAAAGCTGATGGGGCCTGTGTCCTTCATGCAACAGGCCAGGTGGCAATGGGACAGGCACAGCCACCCTCCCAACTGATGTCTGCCTTGACTTCCTCTAATTGATTTCCCGTGGCGACTGTACTGTACTGGGATGCCTCCTTTCCTGAGCTCTCCAAAGAGCTAGCGAAGGCAGGCTGCAGGCAGAGTGGGGCCTCCATAACCAGCATGTTATAGCCACTGACTCGGCCAGAGGTTCTTCTGCAGTCCCCATACTGCAATGGGATTCCTTGAAGGATCTCCGTTGAGCAGCCCTGCTACTTTCCCTCAGTGAGTGCTGCAAAAGCACAGTCTGAGAAAGGGGAAGAGTCTTTCTGGAAGCTTCTGAAGGTTGGAGTAAGTCCTGCCTCTGGCTTCATCCTCGCCACAGAGGGAGGCAGTTGTAAAATTGTACGCTTTCAGGGCTACATACCATCTTTTCATTTGTTGATGTCCAAGGGAAGGGATGTCCCCACCCACCCCAAACAGACCGCTGAAGCACCTGTGCAGCTGCCATGTTCCCGATGGGACAGCGTGTCCCAGGAGAGCAGAGTGAGCACCCAGGCACTGGTTTCACTCACTGTCATTCCACTGGCTTCAGAGGGGTCACTCTTGATTTATACTCTTACAAGTGGGAGCACACTCAGGCCTGTTTCTGATTTTTCACATTTCAGCTGACAAAGGAGCTGTGCCGGAGCAGGCCTTTCTGGGATAAGAATAGCATCTGCCATCTTAGGACACAGCACAGTTGTCCAGCTCCTACATGGCAACGCATTGCAGTGAGATATAGAAGGCAAGCTACCCGCTGAGGAATGTCTTCAAGCGCTATTAGTGGAAGCATATCATCTACACAAGCAGGCATGGCTTCACGCAGGAGTCTTGCAAGAGGCAGCTATTTTTAGCTTTTGACACTGCCGATGAAGGGAGACAAATGGCAAAGTGATCCTCCTGGCACAGGCAACCTCCAGAGCTCTCTGAGCAAGCCCCTTCTGGGAATGACTCTTGTCAAGGCTGCAGGGCCTGAGGGTGCAGGAGATGGGGAGTGCTGGTGCACTCCCAGGAGGGAGCTGTGAATTTGCTGGGGACACGAGGCCTCGGTCCCACCAGCACTGCCCAGCTGCACTTACAGCAAGTTGTCCCTGAGGGCATGCACCTGTCCCTGAGCTTAGGACATTCCGCTGCCTGCTTTATCTCCAACCACATCCCTGAGCGCTAGGGAGAGAACAGGGGGCATGGAACTTTGTGTAAGTGAAGGTTACGGTAGCTCAGAAGAGAACAGACACAGTTATGATCTGAGAGTTGCTTCATCTTCAGTGAATCGCTCGCACTTTCCTATCAGTACCTCTTGTAACATTTTCTTTTGTACAAGTCATCAAAGAAACTTTTCCAGATGCCACGCTTACCAGTGTGTCCAGGAGTCATCCGTCGGCTCACTCTTCTTCTTGGCTGCTCTCTTCCCTATGGCTGGCTTTTGCTGGCTACCTTGTTTTGTTCTGATGTCATGACACATCCTTGAGCTCCCACAGTGGAGCCAATGCAAAGCAAAGGAGAGTGCAGGGTCTGAAAAGTAGGTTTTCAAAGAGTCTCAGAATTTTATGCTTGTACAGATTAGCCCTGCCATTACAGCTAACAGAAATGCTCATGCGATGTTGTGTGCCATCTAGACTCTACCCATCCCTACCTGAAGCTTTGGAGAAGCCTGCAGGTGTGTGTGGACAGGGATTCTAGAGCCACACAAGAGGAGCACTGAGCTGAGATGTGTTTGGACAGTCCAGGCTCACCACAGAGACCCCATCCATGATGGCAGAGCCAGGCACTCTGTCAGGCACAGAGCAAGACTGCAGAGGATGAGGAGGCATGAGAAAGATTGAAGTCTGCTAGGAAGCCACGGGGAAAAAATATGCAGTGTCTTGAGAAGGGAGAACTAGTCTGGCATCTCTACAAAGTATTGGGTAGCTTTCTTAAGGTCCTTGTGATTGAAAACCTAAAGAACCATCTCCCCTTGCTCTCTCAGACAGTAGTGACAGCAGTGGCAGAGGTTCTGCTCACCAGTCCTCCCTAGTGACACTGGAAGCAAGCTGGGCTTCCTTGCAAGAGCTGGTGTGTTGGTGAGGCTGCACTTGGGAGCCAGGTTGGGTGGATATTCGTCCATCCATTGGATAATGCTGTCACAGACGTACAGCTGTCGGTTGAAACTTCCCAGTGGTGTGAGTGCCTGCTTGGAGGCAGAACGCCCTGTATGGACTTCTAAAGCTTGGACCAAGAGGCCAGTCTCAGTCCTTATCACTTCCCATCACCCTTAAGGAGCTCCAGTGGCAAGCTCTCCATTGTAAATATCGTAAGCCAATCAGGGTTGAAAGCATTCAGGGGCTACCCGCTTGGGCACAATTGTTTTCTTCACGGCTTCCATCCCTTCAGCCCACAGCACCAGCCTCACCCCCATCCTTTCTCACCTTTTAGGCTCAGTGATACATGGAGGATCCACCTCTGCTTTTGAGCAGCAGCCCTTGTACAGTAGACAGAGGTGGAAGCACATGGACCCTCGCGAAACATCAACACATACATTGTCCTCTGCTCCTGCATCGGCTTCTTGCTTCCCTTTAGTGCCAGCTGAACCTCACTCCTCAGTTACTGCTAATGTCTTTCTCATCCACTCTGCATCAGTCCACACCAAGGGCTCCTGCAGTCGGGAGTCAGTCAAGGTAATGGGCTGCGAACACTTCAGACAGGGGCAGTGTGGCAACAGCGGGTGCAATTGTGCAAATTTCTAGTCCTTAAAGGATCACCAAATTAACTTAGTAGTCCTCAGTTACCACTAACCTGTCTTTGATTCACAGTACAGCCCTGCAGAGCCTTCTGACAGAATCCTCCAGGGTTGTGTGGTCTTCCTGAAAACAAGGGACAAAATTTGCTTGGAAGTACAGAACTGTCAGTTATGTGAAAGCATTTGTTTAGGCAGACATCTGTGTGCATGCCTTTAACGTACCATCACAGCCTCCATGTGCCTTTTCAGCCAAGGCCTAACGTTTCAGAATGCTCCAGCTGAGATGGCTGATAGAGCACATGAGACTGTACGTGCAGCTGTACATGCCCAGCGGTCCTCTTCTATTCAGATCAGGGTCTGAATGGAAGAAAAATTATTTGCCAATTTCCCCCTTCCCTTCTGACTCACATTGACCAAAATATTGCCAGCTTAGCATGTATTTAGGCTGAAGGGGAGCTTCAGGTATCTGAGGAAATAATGGAGGAATACAGCCATCAGCTTTCTTCTTTTCCCTTGCCTGTGGACTTGCCACACACGGCCTGACCTTTGAGGTGACATGCTGAGGAGGAGCATTCTTGCCACACAGTGTAAGGGAAATCAGCCCTGAGGAGGCCTCTTTCCACCCGATTGGCCCCTGGCAGGGCTCAGCATTTTGACACACTGCAGAGAAACTATGAGCAGGTGGTGACAGCAGCTGAGCAAATCTAGAGTAAGAGAAATTGCACAATTTAGAGGCACCGTGGAAGAGTCATTACAGTGTGACAATTTCAGTGTCTGCTGAAAATTGTCTCTGCTGAGGAAATGTCTGTCCCATTGTAGTGTGATGCACTGTGACATCTGATAGCTTACTCAGAGTCTGGTGGTTAGGATTTGTGATTGCCAAGATCAGAAACAAAAGCAGGCGAAGCAAAGAGGAAAGGGATCGCTCCCTCTTGCAACTCACGTGGGCTGTAAGCTGTGCTGAAAGGACAGTAGGAGAAACATGAAGAATATGTAAGGGCAAGAGCAGTGCTTGAAGCTTGAAAGCATCTGTAGCAGATTCACCAAAATCCTAAGCTTATTCAGGAATAAAAAACAAAGAAGCCACTGTTCATAGTGTCTGTGCAAATTAATCTACGGTCTTTATTCTCTAGACATTGACATGGTTACAAATACATTGCAAAACAAAGCAACAGAGGGTTCACATTTTGTGCACCCCTCAGGCCACTTTGCTGCCACGTGACATCTTCACTCTTCCTCTTCTATCTTCTTACTGTGAAACTCCCTGCTTTTCACTCGTAGTTTGTTGACCTGTGACTCTGCAATGTCAGCCCGCTCCTCGGCTTCCTCAAGCTCATGCTGGATCTTGCGGAATTTGGAGAGGTTGACATTGGACAGCTCCTCCTGTGTGGGGAGAGGGAGTTGGTGGTGAGGAGCCTGGGGCAGGGGTTTCACTCCTCATGTGCCTGGGCTTCGAAGGGCTGTGGTGATTACGCAGAGAAAGCTCAGGCCTCCTGTCTCCTGTTTACCACCGCTGACCCAGAATCCTCTCAAAGACCTCATCATCCTCCCTTATTGAGGACCTCAGTGTGACAAACTGCCGTGTCACTCTTGAGGAGCAATTTTGTCACGTGGTCTTCTCATTTTGTGTGCTTATTCTCCCACTACTCGGTGCCCAATTTTCCATGTGGTTTATTAGGTTGAGAAAGACTCAGAAACTCTGTGCTGTTACCAGCGTCAGAGATTCATGAGCTTCTCAGTCAATGGACAGAGAATTTTGGGAATTTTGGTCTGACATCCTGAATCAAACATGTGGCAGGATAACCCTTGGTTCATCCCTGAGTGCAGCATGCCCAGAAGAAGGCGAGGCCTGCTGACACGGGAATGAACCACATGGTCAAGACTGTTGTGTCTTTGGAGTTACTTTCATGGCCATTCTCCAAGCAATACTTACAGCCTCCTCAGCTTGTCTCTTGTAGGATTTCACCTTCATCTGCAGCTTGTCCACCAGATCCTGGAGCCTGAGAATGTTCTTCCGGTCTTCCTCAGACTACAGTGGTTGGTAAGAAGGACAGACAGAGAGTTGGTTTCCCCACACCTCCAGAAAACATGTCCTCTTGGAGTTCATGGGAAAATGCTTTGGCTTTCTGTGAGAAGGGTGTGTCAGCACAAAGATGCCTCTTGCCTTACCTGGTAGGTCAGCTCCTTCACCCTCCTCTCGTACTTGCGCACACCCTTCACGGCTTCAGCACTGCGCTTCTGCTCAGCATCTACCTCCCCTTCCAGCTCCCGCACCTGCAATGAGAAGCTCATGTTTGGAGATTTCCAGGTGGCTCCCTTCATGACATGCTCCCTTGTGCACAAATACCAGCCCTACGCACCCTGGCCTCCAGCTTTTGGATTTGCTTCTTGCCTCCCTTCAGTGCCAGCTGCTCAGCCTCATCCAGACGGTGCTGCAGGTCTTTCACCGTCTGGTCCAGGTTCTTCTTCATTCTCTCTAGGTGGGCACTGGTGTCCTGCTCCTTCTTCAGCTCTTCCGCCATCATGGCCGCCTGGAGAGGCAAAGCAGCAAAGCCAAGGTGGGGCCAAAGATATTTTGGGAAGAATGCATCCATCACCCTCAGTGACAGAGTTCCCCAACTCACATCTGTGATGGCCTTCTTGGCCTTCTCTTCAGCATTGCGGGCTTCCTGGATGGTGTCTTCCATTTCACTCTGAATTTGGGCAATGTCTGTTTCCAGCTTCTTCTTGGTGTTGATCAAGCTGGTGTTCTGTGCAAACAGAGATTGTAAGACTTGTATTCTGAGGCCTGAAATACCAAAGCTACAGCCTGAGCCAACTCTTTCCTCTTCAACCTTTAAATTCAGTGTTTGGAATTCTTTATTAGAGAATTGTTTACCAAATATCAGTGGTGCACTTAGGTGATGGGCTGTGACCCTGTTTCCATTGTGGACAGCAGTATAGAGGCCATTGTAGACCATTGTCCCGCGTCACTCTCTACTACTATAACAGTCATCTGTGTTAAATGTCTACACAACTGGTTTGGGCAACAAAGCCCTTACCTGGGTATGGAGGAGCTGCACACGCTCGCTTGCATCCAGAAGCTCCTGCTCAGCCACTTTCCTTGACCGCTCCGTCTGCTCCAGGGCTGCCCGCAGCTCCTCAATCTCAGCCTGCAAGAGGTTTGCTCTGCGCTCCACCATGGCCACCTGCTCCTTCAGGTCTTCCTGCGTCCTGAGTGCATCATCCAAATGTATCTGGGTATCCTGTAAAAGAGGCAAGAGAAATGACAAGGCAGCACAGCACACTAGGGTGCCAAAAATGTTAGAGAAGCCTTTCTTGTATGTGTAGCTTTGCTGAATTGACCTTGAGCACTGCCTGTGTGTTTCTCAGGTTCTTTTGTGCCTCTGCAGCCACACGGTTGGCATGGCTCAGCTGGATCTCCATTTCATTCAGGTCTCCCTCCATCTTCTTCTTCAGCCGCAGGGCTTCGTTCCTGCTCCTGATCTCAGCATCCAGACTGCTCTGCAAGGACTCCACAATTCTGAGGTGATTTCTCTTCAGCTGGTCGATTTCCTCATCTTTCTCTGCGATCTTCCTGTCAATCTCAGACTTGACCTGGTTGAGCTCCAGCTGGAGGCGCAGGATTTTCCCCTCTTCATGTTCTAGGGAGGCCTGGGCAAATGGTCACAAACATGTATAACATGGGTAGAGCTACTTCTTGTTTGCTTGATAATTACAGAATTTTTCAGAGAACCTGGTGTGGATGTGCTCCACAGCTAGAACAGAAGGGGGACCGTGCACTACTTAGCCACGTTTCCCCACTGCTAACGTTTCTAGTGTGGACAGCAGCGACTATGGGCACATACCTCAGCTTCCTCCAGGGACGCTTGGATTTCAGATTTCTCCTGCTCAATCTGCTTCTTGACTTTCTCCAGCTCGTGGATCGCCTTTCCTCCCTCTGCAATCTGCTCCGTGAGGTCAGAAATCTCCTCTGTAGGGAAGGGTGAAACAAGGCATGGTCAGACATAGGGCATAAAGGGAAAGGCCCTGACGCACCAGGCTGACAGGTCTCTTCTCATCACTGCGGGCACTCACGCGTGTGGAGTGGTGGGTAGACAAGCTTGGGGGAAAGCCTGGCCAGCAGCAGAGGGCTAGGGACTTACGCTGCAAGTTCTTGTTCTCACGCTTCAGCGTTTCCAGGTGGTCCAGGGACTCCTCATAGGCATTCTTCATCTTAAACAGCTCCGTGCTGAGAGAGCGAGACTCCTTCTGGGAAGCTTCCAGCTCAGCCTGTGTTTCCTCGTACTTCTGCTTCCACTCTGCCAGGATCTGAGGAGCAACAGGGTGTGAGTATGGATGTGGCAATTGTGAGGAGATGCCCTGCCCAGGAAGCACAGGGCCAGAGGCCAGAATACCTTGTCAAAGTTCTTCTGCTTCTTGTCCAGAGCTGCGCAGGCAGCATTTGCTCGCTCCACGTCAATCATCAGGTCTTCCACCTCGTTCTGCAGCCTCTGCTTTGTCTTTTCCAGGGAAGCACATTTGGCGTTGACAGCTTCAACGTGTTCCTCTGCATCCTGCAGGCGCTGTGCCAGCTTCTTCCTGGGAGGTGATAAAAAGCTCGTAGTTAGTGATCAAAGAGGAATGAGTATGCTCTTTACAATTGCACGCTTAGTCATTTTGCAGTCTGTGGACTCCAATCCACAAGGTCCATAGATAAAGTTTACCACATCTGTCATCCTTCCCTAAAGCAACCCCATGACTTATTTCTTTGAATATCTTGGTCTTTGTTTCCAAGGTCCCTTCTGAATTTTCATTGCCCCTCCTGCTTGTTTGCATCCTGTCACCACATACTTGGCCTCCTCCAGCTCTTCTGTGCGCTGAATAGCGTCTGTCTCATATTTGGTTCTCCACTGGGCCACTTCGCTGTTGGCTTTGGACAGGGCACGCTGCAGCTCACCCTTGGCTTCCTGCTCCTCCTCATATTGTTCCCGGAGCAAGTCACAGTCGTGACGAGCAGACTGCAAGCCATGGGCCAGGGCATTCTTAGCCTGTGAAGATAATTATATTGGGACAATGAATACCTGTGATACAGTGTAATTGTAATAAATGGAAAATTACTGAATGCAGTTTGAATTCAAAAGTCAAAGTCATCCCAGTGAGAAAAGGTACTTGTAAAATACAGATTGAAAAGGATCTTAAGGGTTCATTTATCAGAATTTCTAATATTACCTCACTAGATATGGTGAGTAAATTCCAAATGACAAATATAGTGCTGGGAATTATTGAATCCTTTAAAATCTGTTATAAATATCATACTGCATTTGAGAAAAACAGGATTAGAAACTCAGTTTTCATAGCTATGTCTCAGCCTTGCTTATACATCATTGTTAATCCTAGTGAAGACCTAATGATGTTCCTTCTTTCTCAGTATCCAGGCTGGACATTATGCCTTCCTTTCCTTTCTTCCCATACTAGAGAGGAAAATGTCAAGATTGTCCAGCTAGTTTGTAATCTCGAAAATTAACATGATATCCTGTTTCTTTGTAAGATCAAGAAATTTCTAAATCAACAAACAAACAAAAAAACCACCATGATCTGGATCAAAAATCTACCTTACTACAGCAAGTATCTACCTTTATTTCTTCCTCTAGATGTCTCTTTAGTTCTTCAATCTGTTGAGTAAATGCCTGCTTGCCTCTTGATAGCTGAGATATTAAAGCATCTTTTTCTTCCACCTGGCGTGAATATTCCCCTGAGAACATTTACATATAGACTATAATTTAAAAAGCAACACTAAAACAAGGTGTCTCAATATCACTGCATATCAGCTTAGAGAGGATAGGCCAATCTGAATAAAACATCTTTTTCTTTGCAGCATTGGTTTCATTTTTATTTATTTGTTTATTTATTCACATTCCATAGGAGTGTGGGGGTACTTCACCTGCTTCTGTCTGAAGACGAGCTCTTTGAGTGTTAAGGTCATTGATCATGCGCTGATGCTCCTCCTCCTTTGTCTTGATCTCACTCAGCTGATCTTCCAGCGTGCGGCACATCTTCTCCAGGTTTGCCTAGGTGCAAAAAACATGTAAAGAAAAGAGAACTATTGCTACATTCTGGCATGCAGTTCTTACAAATAATAGCAACACTACTGGGTATGACAGCAAAATGTAATCTGAAAAATAAAAAATCAGGTCATGTATCATAGGTCAGTATGCCTACAGAAATTCTGTACCTTGGCTTTGGAGACAGACTCCATGTTACTGGCCAAGTCATCTATCTCCATCTTCAGCTCACTCTTCTCCTTCTCCAGCTTCTGCTTGACTCGTTGCAGGTTGTCGATCTGCTCCCCAAGCTCAGCTGTGCTGTCTGCGTGCTTCTTCCGCAGGGCGGCAGCTGTGGCTTCGTGCTGCAGCGTGGCCTCTTCGAGGTCACGGCGCATCTTCTGAAATTCTGCCTCACGCTTCTTGTTCATATCGATCTGAGCTGCCGTAGCCCCTCCCGCTTCTTCCAGGCGCTCGCTGATCTCCTCCAGCTCTCTGGAGAGGTCAGCACGGTGCTTCTCTGCTTTTGCCCGAGAGGTTCGCTCTGCCTCAATTTCCTCCTCCAGTTCCTCGATACGGGCCTGGGGAAAATGCGAGACCCTTCACACCCATGCCTTCCTTGTACTGATGTCCTTCTGAAGGGTGGAGGGGAAGGACCAGAGACTTGCCTGCAGCTCCTTGATCTTCTTCTGTAATTGCATACCCAGGGCTTGCTCATCTTCAATTTTGCTCTGGATCTGGCTGATTTCAAAGTCTTTCCTTTGCACAAAGCATACAGTATCACACTTAACATCCAAATAACACTACCTAATAAATGCACCTGACCTGCACTCAGGTGTTCCACAACCACACTTACTTCTTCAGTTTCTCATCCAGCTGCTGCTTATCATTTTCCAAATCCATTATGCTATCGTGGGCCAGCTTCAGGTCTCCCTCAAGCTTCCTCTTAGCCCTTTCAAGGTCCATGCGCAGTTTCTTCTCTTGCTCCAGGGACCCTTCCAGCTAAACACAACAACACCATTAATGCCAGGCAGGTTGAACTCCATACCTGTCCTGTCTCGCTGGAGGCACATGTTCTTACATCATCCACTTGCTGCTCCAGCTTGGTTTTTGCTTTGGTCAATGTATTGACTTTGTCCTCTTCGGCCTGCAGGTCGTCCAGTGTCTGCTGGTGGGCCTCTTGGAGGGCTTTCTTCTCTTTTGTCAGTTTCACAATGGTCTCATCCAGAGCTGCCATCTCCTCTGTAAGGTTTTTCACCTTTGACAAGAAGGGAGCAAGCGTAGATAAAAAATGTGGTTTAAAACTTCATGCTGTATAACAGACTACAATTCTTTCTCGAGTGTGAGTGATGTCTTCTGAGTCTTACCTTGTTTTCGGTAGCATGTTTTTCCTTCTCAACCTTGGCCAAGGTTAACTCCAGGTCATCAATGTCTTTCTTCAGCTCTGAACATTCATCCTCCAGTTTCCTCTTCTTGGCTGTCAGCTCAGCATTAATTTCCTCCTCATCCTCAGCCCTTTCAGTCACCTCCTTTACTTTGGCTTCCAGCTGGATTTTGGTTTTGATGAGCTGGTCACACCTTTCCTCAGCATCAGCCAAGCTGTCTGCTTCCTGATGGGAAGAGACAGATTTTCTTGGTTTATATTATAAAGTTTTCAAAGTATCTGTTAAAATGCAGACTGAAATTTTCCTGCAATCAAGCAACTCATTAACCTTGAGAGGATTTTTTTTCTGGGAAGGGCTATACTGTTTCTCTCTGGAAATAATATGGCTTCCTAGTTTTGTTTTTCCTCTCCTAAATGTCTTGAATGTAATAGGTGTGTGAAATTTACTGTCACCTACCAAGAGCGGAAAGGGGTTACAGACATTTTTCTTCAGAAATGCAGTATTCAATACCTTCCTTGTAACTGAATCCTGCTGAACACCTTATTATATGGGGAGTAATGGCTTTGATAGTCTCAGGAACAGTTTAATGGATAAAGATGGTTCTTTCTCTAAATTTAATATTTTAGATAATAAAGACTGCTCCTTTTGCAAGTGGTCTCTCACTATTGCATATCATCTACCTATTTCTCACCTTCCCTCAGTATATCTGGTTTCACACATGACAATACCAGGTAATCACTATATCTTCTTACTCTGGTGGGCTTTTTGGTATCATGAATGTGCTTTTTCCTAAATAAGTATGATAGGAAAATATAGGAAAATAGAATGGGATATTTATTTTTCTTCACATACTGGATAAAAGAGGTAACAAAGGTTTCCCATTTTCTATGGAATGCTCAAGTAACTGGGTAATTAAGTACTGTCTATTGTTTTTAGTTTCTAGTCTGTGTGATCTAATGAGTAATTTAAGATGATTTTTAAAGTGATACTTGAATACCAAGTACTTTTGTGATTATTTTTAAGTAACATTCTATTTTGTGAAGTGTTGTGTGTTTACAGGGTGCTGTTTAAAATAAGTTACCATACAACCCATACCAGAAAATCCAAGTTAAAGTTGAAAACACTGCAATGTTCAAAAAAAAATTATTTTTCATTATAAATTTAATTTATGAAATTGATTCATAATAGTTAAGTCTAAAGCATAAAGAGCTCTTTTGTTTAATTAACAGTGGAGGGAAGAAGAAACACCCCTGCTTGGTGTGACTATTTTTCAGAAACAGGAACTGTGTTTCTGTATCTTCTCAGCCTAGAAAAATTTTTGAAGATGTATTTCCCAGTTTCGAAGTAGATGATAACCTTTAGTTATTAAGAAAATGGTGGATGTATTTTCCTGCAACTGAATTTACACTAGTTTCAACTCTGGCTTGCATTTACCCTCCAGAATGAATTCCTTTGCACCTTGGTGCTATGGAGATAGTTTTGCCCCTGCAGAACTCATAGAATCATAGAATATTTTGGGCTGAAAAGGACTTTAAATATCATCCAGTTCCAACCCCCTGCCATGGGAAGGGACACCTTCCCCTAGACCAGGTTGTGCAAAGCCAACCTGGCCTTGAACGCTTCCAGGGGAAATCACCTGCTCAGGGGAATTTAGGGTTCAGGCATAACTCTGAGTATTTCATGTTCCCTAGCTGTAGATGTCTTATTCATCTGAAAGCAAAAGCACTGACTCCAATTTGATGTTCCCTCTCTTTGCACTGACTTTTGGCAGTGCTTACTATATAACTTGCAGACACCTGATTCTTCAACTTTGCATTTCTGAATTTTGCTCTTCTATAATCTGACCTTTTGCTTGGTAAAGAACAATCTGAATGTACAAAATCATTTTCTCAACGATAAACGAATGCTGATAAACTCACAGCCTGCACTTGGAGCTGCAGATCATTTTTCTCCTGCACAAGCTTCACCATTTTCTCCTCCAACTCCTTCCTCTTTGCCTCAGACTTTGCAAGTTCTTCCTTGGTTTTCTCAAATTCTTCCTTCATGTTGGCCATCTCCTTCTCAGATTCTGCACTCTTCAGCAAGGGCTTGATTTTAAAGAACAGCTTCATCCAGGGCCAGTGCTTGACATTCATGAATGCACGGATGTTGTACTGGATGCAGAAGATGGACTCCCTGAAGCGTAATTAAAATGTACATAGATTATTTTGAATGTGATGATTGATGACACTTTCCCCACACAGGAAAATGACTCTAACTGAAGATGAGCAATGTCTACCTCCTCTCCACCATTCTCTGGTACTCCACTCTCATCAGGAAGCCCCTGCACCTGGCCTGTGTGCGAGTGATGAGCTGTGCCAGCTTCTCATCCCTCATTTCCTCCAGAAGTCCCAGCAGCCCAGCTTTGAAGAACACCTTGAGAAAGGGAATGTTGCAACACATCACTGCCAGGTAGAACAAAGCAAAGGCACATAGTGATTGAGTCAGGAAGAGTTTGTACCTTGGTGTGACCAAATTTGTACTGGGTGTGATCCACATCAATAGATGCAAGGAGTTTCTCGGAAGCTTTCTTGCTATCAATGAACTGTCCCTCTGGGATGGCACTGGCATTAAGCACCTTGTATCTGCATTAAAAACAGATAAGGATGTATTCAACAAGCAGACTACTGTTTTTATTGAATGCCTTGATATTTTTATGGAAGAAATTATAGTTTTATAGAAACTATTTTAATGCTAATGAGCTGTCACTCCTTCATTTGGATGAAACAGCATGTATGCATGTATACTAGTAAAGTTGATGTTTATGGAAATACATCCATTCCATTTGTCTTCTTGTTGAAAAAAATAAAGAACTGGATAGTGTAAGTTTTAATTGGTTGGATGTACAAGGTGCTCAGCACAGATAAAATTAGTAGGAAAAATGAGCCTTCTTACCTCTGTTTAAAGTCTGCATAGAGGACTCTGCTGGGGAAACCTTTCCTGCAAATTCTGATCCCTTCCAGCACACCGTTACACCGCAGTTGGTGCAGTACTAGTTCATGCTCCATGGCACCTAAAAATTCATTGCACAAGTGAATACCATTTTTCAGCACAGAGAAGAATGGCTATTTCAGAGGAAAATCTATTTTTACTTGAGCTTCTTACCAGGTGTTTTCGTTTCATTTGGGATGATGCAGCGGACAAAATGGGGGTGAGTACTCCGTAGATTGGTCATGAGCTTGTTTAAGTTCTCCTAGAGGGATCAGTAAGTAATGTGTGTTTGAATGTCTGGTGTTCAATGCATCAAACACATGGCAATAAGTTTATAACTTATCAAGATTAGCTAGGTTTCAGAAAACTTATGTAAAGCCACAGAAATCAAAGATTTATTCTGTTTGTAGATATTGAATATGATTATTAAAGACTGAAAGACTGTGCTAAAATAAATAGCTTAAAGGTCTTTCATGTTCTACCTACTAAAGTCAATCTATTTGAGTAAAAATCTGTTTTGTTATGGTTTGGCTTGGTTTTTGAATAAGTCAAGTAACTTATTGGAGAATACTTCTAAGGAGACATTCAATTCACCAAAATACCAGGCTCATAGGAATGCAAGGATACTAAAATTATAGCTGAAGACTGACCCAAAAAAGGTAGAAAACTAAAGATCTATTATTATCTTCTCCAAACATTAATAAATATTAAAAAAGAAAATATATCGATTTTCATTATAATTAAAACCTGATTACTTATTCTAGAGAAGTACATATAAACAATTGATTTAAGATAAATTAGAAAATGATCTTAAAAAACAGGTCATGAGATTTCCAAATAATGTTATCAACTTCACAGTAATACAAAAGTAGCCATTTCATATTTAATATTACCTTTCTCCCTTTCTTCATACTACAAAGAGATAAGAAAAAAAGTACTATACCCGGAAAAGAGCTGAAACAGTCTGGAAGGAAGAACCCTTCTTCTTGCCACCCTTCTTACCACCACCACCAGCCTCTGCAAATGAAAGAAAAATACTGTTAAATATGGATGCCACATAATGGAGAGTGCAGAACATAAATAGCATTAAATGTTTAGTATTTTCTTCTTTAATTCCCTTTGAATGTGACTAAAATACAGAATTTACAGAACTGACCTGCATCTGCTCCACCATAGTTAGCAAAGAGTAAGGCCAGTGTCTTCACTGATGATTTCTGGTACAACCCAATGACAGTTTCATTCAGGGGGTCCTTGTTCTTCTCAAGCCAGCCAGTGATGTTGTAGTCCACTGTGCCAGCATAGTGCACCAGGGAGAAGTGGGCCTCAGCCTTGCCTTTGGCAGGCTTGGGCTTCTGGAAATTGCTGGACTTGCCCAGATGCTGGTCATAGAGCTTGTTCTTGAAAGAGGTGTCAGTTGCCTTGGGGAACATGCACTCCTCTTCCAGAATGGAAAAGATGCCCATGGGCTGGAAGATTTTACAACAAAGAGGAGGAAGAAAGAGAAGAGAAGACATCACTTGATTAAAAAGAGGGTAGAGTCAAAAGAGAAGTTTGATTCTGTGCCTTTCATGACCTTAATCAGAGAAAATTAAGCAAGGCTTGTCTTTTTTTCAGCATTTTTGTAAACGTCTTTGCTTACAGAAAAAATGGTAAATACAACATTGCTAAATACCATATTCCCCATAGAATGTCTTTACTGGTAGCTACATGACCGTATTTATTTAACTTTATTTTGTAATCTGGAAGTACTTTCAGGAAAAGTTCTGAAATCTCAGTGGGGTCTTTAAAAACACTTCTACCCTATTGCCACTTTCACAGGGTATGTATTTGAAAACCAAACCAAAACAAAACAAAAAAAACGTGGAAGATCCAGCATTAATGCACATAAGCAGGAAGGATACCTTCTCAATCAGCTCAATACAGGCAGCCAGGTCCATCCCAAAGTCAATGAATGTCCATTCAATCCCTTCCTTCTTGTACTCCTCCTGCTCCAGCACAAACATGTGGTGGTTGAAGAACTGCTGCAGTTTCTCATTGGTGAAGTTGATGCACAGCTGCTCAAAGCTGTTGAACTGTCAAATGCAAAAAAAAAAAAAAAAAAAAAAAAAAAAAAAAAAAAGGGATACAAAATGTTCTTCATGGGTGATAGTTTAAGTACAAGGTCTCTTCCTGTTTGCTTTCCCTTTGTTCTCTTGTTGGAAAAACTTTGCATTTAGCAAATTCAGTGTAATTAAGTTATTGGGGGAGGAAGGGGTGAGAATTTCAGTTCAGCGAGTAATTGTAGGAGGATAATAACTTTTCTCAATTGTGGCTCAGAAGTCCCTTTACTCTCAACTGTCCTGTTAAGAAACTGCTAGAAAAAACATCCTTACATCAAAGATCTCAAAGCCAGCAATGTCCAAGACACCAATGAAGTACTGCCTGGGCTGCTTTGTATCCAGCTGCTGGTTGATACGAATAACCATCCACAAGAACATCTTCTCATAGACAGCCTTTGCTAGAGCACCAACTGAATTTTGCACCTAAAGCAAAAAGAGAGGCTTGGAGTATAGAACAGAGGAGGATTAAAGGGACCTTAATTCAAAACATGGTTATGTATTACCACACTTCTTACCTGCTGCACAGTTTGACCCTTGGTCACATATTCATTTCCAACCTTAACTCGGGGGTAACAGAGTGCTTTGAGCAGGTCTGCTGAGTTCAGACCCATCAGGTATGCAGCCTTGTCAGCAACTAAACACAAAGAAAGAGTGAGAGGAAAAATAGATGATGGACAGTGCCTAAAATGTTGTTCTTGAGGTATCATCTCAAAAATAACAGCAGTGTTCACTTTAAGGAGTTCACAAAAATATCTGTCAAAGCCATGAAGCTACTGTCTCTGTCATTAGGATGGAGAGTATACAACTCTTTTTGAGCTTTGGTTTCTACAAATGTTATTAAGGTTAACTCACTGCTTTCATCCTTTTTCAGACATTACTATGGTGCTTCATGCTTTCTAGTCCTGAAGCAATAGGAGTTATCACTCAGGGAGTTGAAGGAATGGATTTTAGCTCTTCCTGTACCTGAGAGGAATCAACTACACAAATCACATCGGCGTTCTTTCCTAGTAGTTGAGGGTGAATGGGAACATATACTCCCACCTTGTTAGAGCTGGATCACTTCACTGTACCACAATATGGCAATGATTGCTAGGTGTATTCAAAAAAAAAGAAAAAAGTATGACTAATGATGTTACAGAAATTGATATCCATGGCTCCTGGCTTCCAGGCAGTGAGCAACAGATCTTTTATTTTATTAAAGTACTCACAAAATTAAAATGCAGGTATGATGATAGATGAGGTAGGTGTCTCAACTGTTACACAACTATTGAACATAATTGATTTTTTTTAGTTTCTACTTTTGCATACTAAAAGCCTGAAATCTGCCTAAGGCCCTCTTTTAGTAACAATGACAATATCTTTTGGAAAATTTGTTGAATCTGCTGATACCTTCTGTGCCATCTGGCTCTGCCTGCTCCTCTCGCTGTTTCTGCTTGAACTTCAAGTTGCCATAGTGCATGACAGCTCCTGTCAACTTGTAGATGGCAGTCTTTTCATCAGCAGTGAAGCCCAAGATGTCAATGGCACTCTGGTAATATAAAATAAGTGCATGTATACCAGGGCTCTTGTCCACAACATGACCTGTTTTTTATGTTACTTACATCTGTAGCCATCAGTTCCTCCTGGTCATCAATGCTGGGAACAGTGATCTCACCTTGACTCACATAGTGGTAGTCATATGGGTTGGTGGTAATGAGGAGCATGTCTAAAAGCAGGAAATAGGGAAAAACAAGCTTACTTCAGTCATCTGGGAGACAAAATGAGTTGTTTTTTAGTGATCTTCCTGCAAAAATATAGGTAATCTTCCTACCAATTAGCTCTGGCTTCTTGTTGGACATGATCTGATAAAATATGTGGTAGCTTCTTTCTGCCTTGAGCTGGAAAGTGACTCTGGACTTTTCCAGCAGATCTGGCAAAGCAGGAAGAAAGAGCTAGGAATGAGACAGCACACAGAGGTAGGAATTTGGGAAGGGATGTGATCATGCCAGGATGTCACTTACAAGTTTCAATGTCAGCAGAAGCCAGTTTGCCTGTGGCCCCAAAGTGGATTCTGATGAATTTGCCCTGTTAAAGAGAAAAAGAACCATTTCAGCCTGGATGTATTTCATTGCCCCTGTACAAGAAAGGCAGAGTTTTACAAAATTTTTAAGGGACTGGAGCACCATTCCTGTGAGGAAAGGCAGAGAGAATTGGGCCTACTTAGTTTAGAAAAGAGATGGCTCAGGGGTATCTTAGCAATGTCTATTAACACCTTAATGCAAAGTGAAAAGAAGTCGGGCTCTTTTCAGTGTTGCTTACTGACAGGACAAAATGCAATAGTAAATAAGTAATAAATAATAAGTAAAAAATTTCACATAAGAGGTTCCATCTTTTCTATGTAGGTGACTGAGCATTTGGACAGGTTACCAGAGAAGTTCTGGAGTCTCCCTCCTCAAAAATATTCAAAAGCCTCCTGGAGCTCCAGAGGTCCCTTCCAACCTCAACCATGCTGGGATTCTAAGGGATTTTGTCCAAAGCTACAACTCACAAAGCGCGAGGAGTTGTCATTCCTCACAGTCTTGGCATTTCCAAATGCCTCCAGCAGTGGGTTGGCGCTGATGATTTGATCCTCAAGAGTTCCCTACAGGACAATAATTATTCTTTGACATACTTTCCAAAAACAAGGAACAGAAACAAAACATTGATTCAAGCCACTATCTATTAATATACCTGCATTTTGCCAGGCTGCTCCTCCTTCTTCTTCTCCCCACTAGCTGCAATTGTTGCAAAGTACTGGATGACGCGCTTTGTGTTCACAGTCTTCCCTGCACCAGATTCTCCACTGCCAAATGAAATAGAGAAGCAGGGAGAGTGTGGTCAGGAAGCAGGTCTCCTGGTACCAGGTAACCCTGCAGGGACCTGAGCAGGAAGTGTACTTACGTGATCAGGATTGACTGGTTTTCACGGTCTGTGAAAAGACAGAAATTAAGAATGATTTTCCTGGTGCTCATGAATTAGGAAGAACACAAAAGCTAGGAGACAAATACGAACTGCAGTTTCCACCAGAGGGTGTAAGGACAGAAGGCAGTGAAGAACCCTGGGAATTCCAGCTGATATGTAGCAATGCTATACAGCAGTACTACATGCATTCTAAACAAGATCAGTAAAGACACCACTTCAGAGTAACTTTTATATAGTTTAGCCTTTCAAGATATCCTCTTTCCATCTGATTTCTCTCTTATTAGATAAGTACATGTGACAAAATTACTTAGATTGAGGGTTGATTGCATTTAAATTCTTCTGGAGCTAAAATCTTCCTGAGGAAATCTGGAGACCTCACAAACAACAGTAAAACCTAACCAAGTTTTTTCACTACTTTTCATCTCTTTTATTTTTACTCCTATATGTACATAAATTATATATTTCTGAGTTAATAGGTAGACAGTTTATTTTTAATCTTGCTATTCATAATTTGTTTTCCAGTTTGCAACAAAAGAACAGGAAAATAAGATATAAATCCTGCACATCATTGACTTCAATATACATACTGGGAAGAGAAAATAAGAGGTGGAAATAAGAGAAGAAGACAGAAATATTTTTTTAAAATCTATTCTGTTTGAACACTAATTCTTTTTGTTTTCTTTTGACATTGTTTTTCTGAAAGCATTACTTGTCTGATGCTTACTTTTAACTATAATGAGCAATAGGTCTACAGTCAGTAAAGTCTAGACCAAACACTAGGTGTCTTCTTGCCGATTAATTTACTCCTTCTGAATGACATTCATTACATGGTCCAGGTCTCTATTGACTGTAATGGGAACACAGCATACACAGATCCTTAAAGTCAAGCACTTTAGTCTTCGATTAATTTCACATATGGTATTTTAAGTGTTGCACAGGATTTCCAGAGATAATTCCTATATTTCCATCTACTGAGAGATCATTGAAAGAGCAAGTCAGAGGAGATCAAGCACTTACCAGTCAGCATGAACTGATAGGCATTGTCAGAGATGGAGAAGATGTGTGGAGGGGCCTCCTGGCGCTTTTTGCCTCGGTAGGCCAACACCACCTCCGGGTTGTACACTGGCAGCCACTTGTAGGGGTTGACGGTGACACAGAAGAGACCCGAGTAGGTCTGTGAGGAAGGGAGACAGCACGTTGGCTTCTGCTCAGCCTGGCACAGCAGACCTTCCAGCTACCCAAAGGAAGAGAGCTGCTGGTACTTACATAGATCATCCAGGCTGCATAACGCTCTTTGAGGTTGTACAGCACAGCGGGTTCGTGGAGGTGGGTCATCATGGCCATGTCCTCAATTTTATCATACTTGGGAGGGTTCATGGAGAAGACCTGATCATCCTTCACAGTCAGAGTCTGCCAAGGAAATGAAAGAATATGTCTGCATATGTCAGCTAGAAGCTCAGTGTGAATCAACTGTTGATCTGAAGTTTCATTTTCCCTTACCTCTCCACCTTCAGTTTTCACAGTGACCTTCCCTGTTTCCCTGCTCTGGATTGTCCCTTTTACAAAGGATTCCTTGGGATGGGCCACAAAGACGGATGACTTGGCATCAAAAGGTTTGTTCTGGGCCTCAATTCTTTCCTTTTCTGACTTTCGGAGGTAGGGAGCCGCCTCCCCAAAAACAGCCATTTCTGAGTCTGCAGAGGCCATTTCTGCACGTTTACTAAAGGAACGTCAGCAGAGGACACTGGTGGGGAAAAAAAGGTTGTTGCTCACTGGGAAAAATAGAATCTGTGTCAGTGAGAAAACTCCTTGCTCTTTAGTTTGTACAACAACCTCTTAAATCTACTTTGATTTGAACTTAAAGGTACTTAAGTCCCACTCGAGTGAGACTTTAGTCTCCTAGCAATAAATAGAATATCTTCAATACTGCCTATAATTTGGTAAATCAGGTTGGTGAATTTTGACCAGTTTTGAGTTCTTCACATAAAACAACCTACAGAGAAAATCACTATCTGTTCTGGTACTTAATTAGAAGAGATGTATCTTCAAGACGTATCTTCAAGACAACACTTCCTTGTTAGAAATATGTGCTATAAATGAAAAGCAACTTCACTTTTTAGATATTCCCTGTTTCAACAGTCTATCCTAAGCAAGAGTTTACAGAAATATAGGAGGATTTACAATAAAAAATTCATGCAGTTGTGAAAAAATCCTGTTTCAGTCTGTACTGTAGAATTTCAATATTCAGTATATTACCCTTTGAGAATAGCTTGTATCTTGGAAACTGTCCAATCCTGTAAAATAGGAATGGCAGGTGTTTCTTATTTTGGCAAGGAGTTCTAGACACAAATTATAGATTGAAGTTATAGACATGCATTGAAATTCTATTTAACATTTTTGTTCACATGTACAGCACCTCACATAAATGTTTGCCAGAGGCAGGAGAAACTGAATGGAATATTGAAAGGACATTGTCCTCTTTTTCCAAGCTCACAAAACGCGTGCACTTACCTTGAAGCTTTCTGTGGAGACAGGTCAGACTTGTCTGTGAGAGATTTTATAGTGTCTCATCTGCAGATGCTGCAGATGCTCCCCCTTTCTTCGGTCAAAACATTTCTGGCAAAACTTATTTGGCAAAGCATTGTCTGGCAAACTACGGGCATAATTGTCATTTGATTTGAATGATATAATCAGAATGTTTTTATATCTTACTGACTATGTGAATACATCTATAAATAATTTATCAAGTGTGTTAAGGAGAGAATCTAGACTACTCAAGGCACTTAGAGAACTTGGATGCAGGAACTTAGTGTTTCTATTGCTGGCTTTCTCCATGGTTTGCTGCTTGACCCATGGCAGTTTGCTTGGTATGTTTATACCACAACTTTTCAGTCATTCTGTGGAGATAATAATATGTCTATGACACTTTAGGAACAGATGCATTGAAAGTAACAGGAAAAGTAGGTCAAAAAACTGTAAGTATTTTTCTAAGAGATACTTTGCAGTACTATGTTCTAAAAAGCAGGAAGTCAAAAATTACTACAGCTGCAGTTTCTGTATAGGACAGTTTCAATAGCTGAGAGAACTTGACATACAGTAAGGTGGAAGCCTCAGCCCAGGAGGCTGTTCCAAGTAACAGTAGACTCTGTTTTGAAATGGAGCTCTTGAACACATTCCTGAGCTGTTTTTTTATTTACTGAATTTAAAATATATACTTTTACAAGTATAGATAATATATGCTTTTGTGCACATCATTAAAAAAGGGATTCCCTGAGAAATTTTGCTTCCTCATTGTTCACTCTCTTACACCTTTTGCTTGCATCTGCTATATATATACTCCTATTATCATCTACATAAATAACCAGTCCCCTCTTGTCAAACCAGAAATTGCATAGATCCACAAAGCCTTTCCCTACCTGTTACTCCCCAAAACAGTATCTCCCACACAGCCATGCGTGTACACACAAGCACATGTATTAACTCAGCACAAAGCTCCAACTACTGTGCATTCTTATAAATCCTCAGTCACCTCAGCACAATATTATCTATACCAGAGCTATAGAGGTAGCAGCAGTCTGGCTTAATCCTGATGGTATGGGAAAAGTTTTGTTGGTAATCCAGGAGAGTAACTGATCTAGTTTTAGGAAAGGGTGTCTTCACTTACACTTCTTCAGATCGCCCATATGTAAACACATCCTTCTTTATGTTATTGCAGTGGTTTTACCTTGCTGGGCAGCTGAACTCCACCACAACCACTTTCTCACTCCCTCTTCTCAAAGGGAAGGGGGAAAAACTATGATGAAAAGGGCTCAAAGGTTGAGATAAAGACAGGGAGATCACTCTACAAATATCTTCATTGGCAAAAAAGACTCAGGGTAGGAAGATTAACAAAATTAGTTAACTATTACTAACAAGCAAGGGCAGTGAGAAACAAGCAAAAAACAAACAAACAAACAAAAAAAAAACTAAAAACACTTTCCTCCCATCCATCCTCTTCCAGCTCCTCCACCCAAGCAGCATAGGGCAACGGGGAATGGGAGCTGTGGTCAGTCCATGACATTTTATCTCTGGTGCTCCTTCACAGTCTCTCTCTGCCCCTGCTCCAATGTGGGGTCCCTCCCATGGGATGCCGTCCTTCCCTTACTGATCCATCATGGGCTTTCAAAAGCCAGCAGCACTTCAAGAACTGCTCCAATATAAGTCTATAGCACAGGGTCCTTCCGTCAGGAGCAAACTGCTTCAACATGTGTTCCCCATATGCAGCAGCTCCTCCCAGATCCCCTTCTCCTGCATGGTCTCCTCTCCACGGGCTGCAGTGTGGAGATATGCTCCACCATGGTACCCATGAGCTGCAGGGGAGACAGCCTGCTCCACCACAGTCCTCTCTGCAAGTTGCAGGGAAACTTCAGTTCCAGTGCCTGGAGCACTTCCTGCCCTAATCTAATACACAGCTATTCTCAGTTACCTTCTTAACCTTCACATAGAGTCATAGAATCATAGAATCATAGAATGGTTTGGGTTGGAAGAGAACTTAAAGACCATCTAATTCCAACCCCCTGTCATGGGCAGAGACACCTCTCACTAGAACAGATTGCTCATGCCCCATCCAACCTGGCCTTGAACTCTTCCAGGGATGGGACATCCACAGCTTCTCTGGGCAACCTGTTCCAGTGCCTCACCACCCTCATCATGAGGAATTTCTTTCTAATATCTACTCTAAATTTTCCCTCTTAGTTTAAAGCCATTACTCCTTGTACTATATCACTACATTCCCTAGTAAAGAGTCCCTCTCCATCTTTCTTGTAGGCCCCTGTTGGGAGACCAATATAAGGTCTTCCCAGAATGCCTAGGAATAAATATGAAGAGGGTATATTTTTGGATCTTTCAAATAATGAAAGTGAGACTGAGTAGATCATAGTTTCACTGGTTCTTCTTGTCTTTTTTAAAGAGCCATATGATACTATTTTTTTTCCAGTCATATGGGACCTTCCCTCTGTGTCATCATTTTTCAAAAAGAATGAACATAAGCATTACAATTACACTGGTGAACTCCTGTATTTTTTTTTTTTTTTTTGATGAGTTGCACCCAGCCCTATAGATATGATTACATCCAACTTCTTCTAATAATTCCAGCTTCACTACGTAGTAAGCTCAGACTTCCCCACTGTTGGTTATCCCTTACCTTCTCAAACACTTTTGGAAGATGTGGTTGCCTGGGTGGAAGCTTTGTCTATGAAGACTGATGCAGAAAAGGTGCTGCATACTTAAGTGCTTTCTGTATCATAGAATCATAGAATCATGGAATCATTAAGGTTGGAAAAGACCTCCAAGATAATCTAGTCCAACTATTCCCCTACCACCAATATTACCCACTAAACCATCTTGCACTAGGTCGTCTCTCACATTCATTGGTAGACACACATTTTCCAAGCTTCCTTGTGCATCATTCCTGCAGAATTCTTATGCTTAATGTCTTTAAGTACCTAAGCAAAGCTTTTGTATTACTATTTTATTGGCAGCCTTTGTCTCCACCTCTTGTATACTTTTTAGCTTAGTTCATCAGCAAGTTCAAAGCTAGGATGAAATTCTTAGTCTTTTTGCAGAGAACAAGGTGGTGTGTTCCTGAGGTTTCATTAGCTTTCTTTTCAACACTCGCCATCTCTCCCAAGCACAGCTGCTTCCAAGTATATTCTAACTAGTGATTTTGTGAATAAGATGAATTCTAGTCTTATGAAATCTAGAGTACTAAATTCTGCTGCTTACCTCCCCAGCTTTCCACTAGATCCTTCACAAAGTCAGTATGTGTTTGCTGCAACCTGAAATGCCATGTGGGATCATATTCATCAGTAGTTTATCCCTGCTTCCAGAAGTCAGCATTGCCCCTCCATCATTTACATTAGGTTATTGTCATTAGAACAGTCTTAGCATTGCTTGCCCAGTGCTGTTGCCCTCCCAGCAGATGTCCACATGGCTGAAATCCTGCCTAAGGAAGAGGAGACTTCTGATAGTTGTTTGCAGACATCCTTTTCCAATACTTTGTCTTGATCAAGTGGTATATAACAGACCCCATTACAAGATGACTCATATTTATCTCATCTTGATGCACATCTACAGTTTAACTTTGGAACACTGCATAAACAAGGAGTACCTTAAGATAAAGCATAAATCCCCTTCCTCATTTTCCCTGCCTATTCCTCCTAAATAGCCTGTACTCTCTCATGACCATGTTCCAATAGTGTACACTATACCACCATATCTCCATGATTCTGACCATGTTCCCCTTCTCCCTTGGGGAAATTGTATTTGCAGTTTCTTCTATTTGCAGCTCCTTCAACAAGTCCTACGAGGAGCAGCTGAGGAAGCTGGGATTGTTCAGCCTGGAGAAAAGGAGGCTCAGGGGCTACCTTATCGCTCTCTACAGGTACCTCAAAGGAGGCTGTAGCGAGGTGGGGGTTGGCCTGTTCTCCCACGTGCCTGGTGACAGGACGAGGGGGAATGGGCTTAAGTTGCGCCAGGGGAGTTTTAGGTTGGATCTTAGGAAGAACTTCTTTACCGAAAGGGTTGTTAGACATTGGAACAGGCTGCCCAGCGAAGTGGTGGAGTCACCATCCCTGGAAGTCTTTAAAAGATGTTTAGATGTAGAGCTTAGGGATATGGTTTAGTGGGAACTGTTAGCATTAGGTCAGAGGTTGGACTCGATGATCTTGAGGTCTCTTCCAACCTAGAAATTCTGTGATTCTGTGATTCCTCTTCCTGTGATGAAGCGAACTTCACTCACCCCTCACACTCTTGTCATCAGGTTAGCAGTTTCATTGCAAAGACCTTTCTTCTTATTCCTCAGATGCAGATGTCCAAAGATCTAGAGGAATTCAAAGATGAAGTTACGTTTCCAAACTTGGTGTGGAAGCTCCTACTTTAAAATCCATTTGGATATCACAGGACTGCCAGGCAATGAGTGTAATCCTATGGTATTAAAAGGGCTCATAGGGAAATCAAGGGAACTACAATGAAGTCTGATGTTTGTACTTGGCAAATCAGAACCACTGTAATATCAAGTAAGGATAATAGACACAGGAAAAGGTGACAGTCCTTCATTTGTATTTGTAAAGGGAAGTCATACTTCTCAAACTTGCTGGGTTCTTTGAAGGTCAGATGTATGACCTTTGAAGTATGTAGATAAGGAGATTTAACTATTAAGACAGCATCTCCAATGCTAAATAAATCTAGTCCTGAGTGCAAACTCTGGCATCAAGAAAAGTGATATCATCAGTCTTGCATCCAGCACTCAGTGCTTGTGAGTGACCACCAGAATTGTCTGGCTGTGTCAGCACAGCCTAACACTTTGCTTGTGTCTCTTCTTTTTAGCAAATGTCTACTTTCCATTCCATACCAACTAAATAAAGTATAAATCTGCAGCTTCTCCCCTGAAGTTTTTAATAAGTGATATAAACAATGGTGTGAAAGGAAAATTGTGAACTGCAGCACTGAGATCTATGTCAATGTTGATCACAAAAAATAGTTCATTAGCTGGCAGAGCAGTTTCAAATGGAAAAACCCTTGTCCTTTGGACTAGAATTGAAGGTAGCAGAAACTGATAAGGGCATTGACAGAAAATAGAAAAAGAGTGTGAGGACAATGTGGGAAGCTCAGGAGAACTCTCAGGAGAAACCATACCAAAACTATTGGTTTTCTGTTGTTGTTGTTTTGGTTTTTTACTGTATCCTCCAGTTGTTCTTTCTGGAAGATAAAGATCATATTATATTATACTGGCAGGCAAACTATCTTGAAGAATTTCCTTCCATAGATTTAAAAATCTTAGCCATAGGGGTAAAAAACATCGGTCTACACACCATGGGCTTCAGATTTGTTTTCATTTATAGAGATAATCAGTCCTACGCAAGTGACAAATTTCTGACAAGACCTATTGGGCATTCTAGCTTCTTGCATAGGAATTACACAGTAATCTGAATTACTGTATCTAGACATCACATGAGTTTATCTCCACAGGTTTTGGTGAGATAGGCCACAAAAAACTCAACCATTTCCTCTGTTCAAGTGTAGCTCAGCCAAGAGATTACCTGTCTTTGGGAAGGGAGGGATCTGCAGAAAGAGGTAGCAATTAAAATGGAGGTTTGTGTAATTGCTAAATAACAAATCAAAACACAAATCAACAGAATATATGTTATCTTTTAGTTGGCTTTGAAAGTATTTTACTATTTTTAACTCCTTCTTCAAAGAATTTCTGCTCAGCAAACCCAAGGCAATGTTTTGCTAAGCTTCAAAAATGGCACCTATAGACATGCACAGATCTATTTTTGTACTTCTCTGATCTGTAATTTCATTTTATATATATATATATATTTATATATATATATATTCATTCAATAGGTAAGAGCTAGACCTGGAGAACACTTCTCTGAACACATCCTCTTGTCTCCTTGTGAACCTTCAAACCCTGTCCCGTCAGGCAGTCAAGTTCACACAAGGTGCACTTGACCTCTTGCATTGGGTGCTCCAGCCCTCAATACCTCAGCATTTTGAGCAACACAAACCCAATCCAGCAGCTCAGCCATGCACAGGCTTTCAGAAGATGAAGGGCCTGCCACTGATCATCCTCTCTCCCTGTCATGTAGTTCCTTGGCACTTGTATTTCAGACACAACCCAAGTTTGACACAGTCCACCCAGCATGGCAGCAGCAAGAGCCTCACTACAGCCACACAAAGTTTGACTGGCTCCAGGGCCCCTCACTTGCTCATATCCTATTTTCACAGGACAGCAGATTCCTGATGCTGTAATGGCCATATGCTATGCAGTACTAGGAATTTCCTCTAGAAGGCATTCACTGTGGCCATGAGTCCTTCACTACTGCATCACAGCTCTTCCTGGAGCACAGAGTAATTTGCTTTTCCAACTCTAATTCCTTGAAAAGCAAAGGAAAATTCACACAGCAGGGAAAAAAATAAATAAATAAATAAATAAATAAATAAATAAATAAATAAATAAATAAATAAGCAAATATTGGTCTAATTCCCATTGACACTACTTTGTTCGGCCCATTTTTCATGCTAAAATCCAGCAGAAACAGCCAAACACATCTTTAATGACTGTTATTTTTCAGCACCAAAATAACTCATTCCTCACAAGCACTCAGAGGCCTTACCAAACACAACTGTGCTATTCTAGAAACACCAGCTTTTGTCTATGATATGAATTGCCTTGCCTTGTGTTCAATGAGTATGAGCTGAGAAGATACAGGCACTCATGAGGTCTGGTTAAGTACGAAGGTGGAGCAACATCAAAGACTTCTGAGCTTGTGGCCCAATGCAAACTACTTTCAGCTCTGCTTCTTAGAACAACAGCATTAAGCTTGTAATCTGTTTTGTAATCTGTAGAAGGAAATTCCACATCCAGTATCTCCATGTCTTTATCATGAAACCATCTACAGATTTCTGTTTTGGTCCTCTTCTCCTTCTACCCTGAACCAATCTGAGCAGGACCGCCTGGCTAGTTTCAATGACAGGAGAAGATGCATGGCTGCAAGTCACTGGCCTGGCCTTCTCTTCAGACCCATTGGTCTTCTTTTCTGCTCAGAGAGAAGCAAGCAAAGTCAACCCAGATGGACCATGTGGGAATCAACAAGAAAAGTTCAAGAAGGTGAGAAGGTGTCTTCTTAGGAGTCAACATGTTTGATGTAAGATTTAAACTTAGCAGCTGGTTAATTCCAGTAGAAAAAAGAAGCTATTGATGAGGTCTCATCTAAGTCTGTGAAGGAGCACAGCATCAAGGTCACCATCACACAGTCTGTGCTTTCACAACAATATTGGGTACCTTTGATACAGTCATAAGATTCCTTTAGCCATGCAGCCATCCTAAAGTAGGTGCATAGTGGACATTTTGAGGATATATATTCAAGCCAGGTGGGCATCCAGTCAAGGACTGGAAAAAGGGGCATCCTGATCCATGAAGTCTCCCCAAGAAATGGAGGATGCTTTTCAATAGATAACTAGTTTCTTCCTTTGCACTGAGATCCACAGGGTCTCCCACACTCTTTAATGAAGCTTTTCTTGATCAGCACCAGGGGTATAAATATTTCACCTGACTTCAAAGATAGAGGGAATTCATTCACGTCAGAAATGAACAGGAAATCTGAAGATGGCACTGATTTCACCCTGTCCCTTCAAAGTCGTATCACCAGCAGATCCCCCTGGCAAGAGATGTGGCAAATTTTGCTCTTGTCCAAATGGAGCTTGATGTAGGAGAAGTAGGAGAGCCAAAGAGTGCCTAATGGTCACAGACTGCAGCTGTGACCATGGTACCCCACCTGTACTAGTGAATGGTATTAATTTCTTGGTCTTCTCACTTGCAAGTGATCTGCAAGCCTCCTATGCAAAGCCTTTAATGACTCTTTAAATATAGATCCCCTTTCATCTCCTGCTAGTCAGACTTTAAAAGACAGAAAAAGCTCAGAGGTGCTTGGCTTCTGCTCCAATTGGAAACATCCCATGGGAGTGCAAGTGTCTGCCTTGACACAGCTCCAGTTTGACCAAGTACTGCCTTTGTGAGAGTAAAGACATGCAGGTTCCATATAGCAACAGTGTAATGAGCTTCCACTTTCTGAGGTAGTACAACTAGATTGTCACAGTTCCACACAGCTGGATGAGTGCTTTTCTTAGCTCAATATCTGCACTTCCAAGGGGTGGTAGATCACAAACTCCCTCAGCAGCCTTCACTATATCTCATTCATAAGAACAAATATAGGAAGGGAAGCTGAAAAGATCCACAGAATCAGCACAGCTATGCCACAAGCAAGAAGCAACCCAGCTGTCCTCCAGTTCCTAACAGGGGTTTGAGCAGTTGTTATTACATCCCTTAGGCTGTTATTCCCACAGCACCTTGCAGCCCCTATGCTACTTCACTATTGTACTTAAACCCTGGTAGGCAGCTAATTGCCACACAGCTGATTGTTCACTCTCCCAGTGGGATGGGGGAGAAAACTGGAAAGATAAATGTGTGTTGAGATCAAGACAGTTTAACAGATGAAGTAAAAACTGCACACTCAAGTTAAAAGATAAATAAGGTATTCATTCACTACCTCCCATCATTAGGCAGATGTTTAGCCACTTCCAGTAAAGCAGGTCTTGGGGCGCAATAACCCCAAGCAGAGCTACAGGCTGGGAGATGAGTGGTTGGAGAGCTGCCTGGCAGAAAAGGACCTGGGAGTGATGGTGGACAGTCGGCTGAATATGAGCCAGCAGTGTGCTCAGGTGGCCAAGAAGGTCAACAGCATCCTGGCTTGCATAAGAAGCAGTGTGGCCAGCAGGTCTAGGGAAGTGACTGTCCCCCTGTACTCGGCTCTGGTGAGGCCTCACCTCGAGTACTGTGTTCAGTTTTGGGCCCCTTGCTACAAGAAGGACATGGAGGTGCTCAAGAGAGTCCACAGAAGGGCATCAAAGCTGGTGAGGGGTCTGGAGAACAAGTCTTACGAGGAGCGGCTGAGCAAGCTGGGATTGTTCAGCCTGGAGAAAAGGAGGCTCAAGGGTGACCTTATCACTCTTTATAGGTACCTTAAAGGAGGCTGTAGCAAGGTGGGGGTTGGTCTATTCTCCCATGTGCCTGGTGACAGGACGAGGGGGAATGGGCTAAAGTTGCACCAGGGGAGGTTTAGGTTGGATATTAAGAAGAACTTCTGTACTGAGAGGGTTGTTAGGCATTGGAATGGGCTGCCCAGGGAAGTGGTTGAGTCACCATCCCTGGAGGTCTTTAAAAGACGTATAGATGTTGAACTTAGTGATATGGTTTAGTGAAGGACTTGTTAGTGTTAGGCCAGAGGTTGGCCTAGGTGATCTTGAGGTCTCTTCCAACCTAGAAATTCTGTGATTCTGTGATTCTGTGACTCCATCACATATAGCAGTTACTTGGGAAGACAAATGCCATAACTCCAAACCTACCCCTTTCCTCCTTCTTTCCCCCATCTTTTATTGCTGAATATGATATCATATGATATGGAATGTACTTTTGGTCAGTTGGGATCAGTTGTCCTGACTGTTTCCTCCCAACTTCCTGTTCACTCCAACCTGGCAGGGCATGGTGAGGAACAGGGAAGACCTTGACTCTGTGTAAGCACTGTTCAGCAACAGCTATAACATCAGTTTGTTATCAACAGTGTCTGTCACCACAAATCCCAAACACAACATCATATGAGCTACTGTGAAGAAAATTACATTTGTTCCAGTTACACTTGTTCCAGGAAAACAAAATAATATACACACACACACACACACACACACACAAAAAAAATACCCTTATCAAAAAGATTCAAGGAGAACTGTTCTAAAATAGTTACTGTATTACTAAGAGATGAGCACTCAGAAATATGGAATGGTGTCTGATGTTATTCCCACTCCATTAACATGTGGAGATCGAGCACCTGTAAACTATTGTTTTATTGTTTGTAAGAATCACAGTTCCCTCTTCTACAGCATCTGAGTGGTGAGCCCAAGGCTTCTGCCTCCACTGAGTCCACACACAGACAGCCTGGGTTGTCAGAGATTTTGAATCATCCCAGTACCAACTAAAGAGTAAATTGCCTCACAAGATGTATGGCACTCTAGAGTTTGGGTTCAGCTTCTAGCATTAGCCTCCTGCTATTTTTGAGAATGCCTGCAAAGTGGGAAGGGTGAAAGCCAGCACAAAGGATAATGAGTTCAGAGTAGAGCAGAGAATCCCTTGTCTATAAAAGTCAGTCCCAACATTAAATACCTTCTGCCTGTTAGCCCCATGGATAAAGCATTTGCCCAGGAAGTCAGTCTGTGTTCATCACTCTTCTCAGCATAGAAGGGATGTGCATGCTCAGCACCCTTAACTTGCCTCTGAAATCTTGGTCCTAGTTTCCACAGAGGCAAGTGCACTGAGAGGTATTCCTCCTGTCTCATGCTTACCATTTTCCTGGGTAGCTAGCTCTATCACTAGCTGGCTTCATGATTGCCTATATCATGTGAAGTGATTTCCTGAGGTGTTTCCAAACTTGAATGGTTCTGGGTGGTGAACTTGTTTGGAGCTGAAAAATCTCTAAGTACAGTGTGGAAGTCTTCCATGCTCTTAGGTGTACTGAAGAGGACTAGACATCTGTTTCTTAAACACAGGTGTCCAAAAACTTACTCTGTCTCTCTTCTCTTCTGGCCTTTCTGCCACCCACTGTGCACATGTCCCACTGGATGCAAGAAGGCCTTCTTTGAATTTAGCAAAAATCATAAAATCATAGAATGGCTTGGATTGGAAAGGATGTTAAAGATCATCTAGTTCCAATACCCCTTGTCAAGGGCAGGGATGCCACCTATTAGATCTGGTTGCTCAGGGCCTCATCCAACCTGGGCTTGAACACCTCCAGGGATGGGACATCCACAACCTCTCTGGGCAACCTGTTCCAATGGCTCACCACCACCTGAGTGGAGAAGACCTGGATGAGAACAGCACCCATCTCTTAAGTTTCTGCATTATTGTGTAGAGGTTGCTGTGTGTGCAGTGGGGCTGTGTGGGCATATGGGTCACGTAGATCATATTTGAGGACTGTGCTAGGGGAGAAAGGAGGGGCTCTACATCCCTGCTGCCTTGGCCATTCTCATTAGCTGCTTCTTTCCCAGGAGCTCTTCCATCTATTTAGTTCTTCCTCCACCAATTTCTTCAGCTAGGTCTTCCTTCTTTACATCCACATCCTACAGTTGCTTATGCCCTGCTGTCAGCTCTAGCTAGCTGCTTCAATTAATCCCTTCAGCACTGATGACCAAGTTGCTCCTTCAAGGTCTTCTGACTTGAGCAAGACCCGTGGAGTAACCAGAAAGGAAAAAGTCTCTGCTACTGAACGGGTGTAGGTGAAAGAAACTGATGAATCCCCACAAAATAATAACACCTCTCCATGCGTCCTAAGGTACTTGTCTCTTCACAATGCCACCACATTATTCCAGCTCACTTACTTCAGGCAGATGGCAGAGCAGAAGATTTTCAGCCTGCCCTCTACCATGAGTGAGGATGTCTGGCTTATTTCATGTGAGGAGCACTCAGGAAGAGGTCAGGTCAACCGGGTGTCTGCTTACAAACCTGGAAAAATGATGCAGATAAATTAGCATGATATTTTGTCCTCATCTGGGCTGAACTTGGGCAGGATTTTCACAGGTTTACTCTTCTTCATCCTTGATCCATCAGGTGTGTTGCAGCTACTAAAGCTAACAGCAGTCTTTTGACTCCTGCCCTCTTTTTGGAGCCAAAAGCTACCCTGGTAAATTGGCAATATCATTCTGTATAGGGTCAGCCTTCTTGTGGTACTTCCTCCAAGTTCTTCCCCTCCTTTCTTTGTCTTTTCATCCAAAATTCACCTACCAGAAAAGTTGAGTTTCTGCTCCTCATTTAGTGCAAAGGCAGCTTTCTCCATTGCTTTTAGGATGTGACTGCTGATGTAAATCCTGCCACTGGTTTTGCCCAAGACTGTATGCCTTTGAATCTTTCTTCAGCCTGAACCAGGCTTCATATCCCTGATTCAGCTTATTTAGCATTTTAAGTAACTCTCCCCAGCTGATCTGGGATTGTTCCTCAAAAGCTTCTGAAGCCAGAATGGACTCTGAAGTTCATAGAATCATAGAATGGTTTGTGTTGGAAGGGACCTTAAAGATCATCTAGTTCCGAGCCCCCTGCCAAGGGCAGGGCTGCCACCCACTAGATCAGGTTGCCCAGGTCCTCATCCAGCTCAGTCTTGAACACCTGCCCCATGCAGGCATGGGGCATCCACAACTTCTCTGGGCAACCTGTTCCGGTGCCCTATCACCCTCATAGTAAAAAACTTCTCCCTTATATCTAATCTAAACCTAGCCTCTTTTAGTTTAAAGTCATTTCTCCTTGACCTATATCACTACACTCACTGACGAAGAGTCCCTGCCCAGCTTTCTTGTAGCCCCCTTTAGGTACTGGAAAGCATAAGGTCTCCCAAGAGCCTTCTCTTCTCCACACAGAACAACCCCAGCTCTCTCAGCCTCTCTCCATGGGAGAGGTGCTCCAGCCCCTTGATCATCTTTGAGACCCTCCTCTGGACTTGTTCTAATATGCCCATGTCCTTTTTGTGCTGGGGGCCCCAAAGCCGAACGCAGTGCTCCAGGTGGGGTCTCACAAGAACAGAGTAGATGGAGAAAATCACCTCCTTCACCCTGCTGGCCATGCTTCCTTTGATGCAGTCCAGGATATGGTTGGCTTTCTGGGCTGCAAGCACCCACTGCGAGCTCATGTTGAGCTTCTCATCAACTAGCACACCCAGGTCCTTCTCATCAAAGCTGCTTTCAGTTCATTCTCTGTCTAGCCTGCATTTGTGTTTGGGATTGCCCCAGCCCAGATGCAGGACCTTGCACTTGGCCTTGTTAAACCTCTTGAGGTTCACACCAGCCCACCTCTCAAGCCTGCCCAGGTCCCTCTTGATGGTGTCCCTTCCCTCCAGCATGTCAGCTACACCAGATAACTTGGTGTCATTGGCAAACTTGCTGAGAATGCACTCAATCCCACTGTCCATGTCACTAAGATATTAAATCATGCCAGTACCAATACTGACCTCTGAGAAGCACAAGTCATTACAGATCTCCACCTGGACATTGAGCTGTTGACTGCAACTCTTTGAGTGTAATCATCCAGCCAATTGCTTAGCCACCAAGTGGTCCATCCATCAAATCCATGTCTCTCCAACTTACAAATATATCATGGAGGACAGAGTCGAATGCTTTGCACAAATCCAGGTATATGATATCAGTTGCTCTTCCCCTATTCACCAATGCTCTAATCCCATCGTAGAAGGCCAGCAAATTTGTCAGGCATGATCTGCCCTTAGTGAAGCCATGTTGGCTGTCACCAATCACCTCCTTAACAAGTTCCCTGTCTTGGTCATGATTTAATAATAATAATAATAATAATAATAATAATAATAACAACAACAACAACAACTCTTTGCAGGATTTCCAGCTTGCAAGTGCTGTTGTTGGGCATGCTGTCATTATGCTAGGATTTTCCTAGACACATCAGTTGGCTCTGTAGCTCCTGCTGAACGTTATGACAGACTGCCCAAGCTCTGCTCTAGCAGCATTTCTGCTGCCCTCAGTGTAAAATGAGATCTTACAGGAATGTTAGCACAGGACAAGCAGAAATGTCAGAGCACTGCCCTGTAGAGAAACGTCTCATCCCTACACTTGCCTGTGGTTTGATGCAACCCTGGAGATGGTAAGAGCACATTTTCCATATTAAAAGGATATTTATCAATTCAGTGTAGAACTCCTAAATTGCATGCTTTCAATGTTCCCTGCAGATTATGCTTAGCCCATATTTTTGATGTTGCCTGGTTAGGAAATGTGCCATTAAACTAACATTTCTGGTAAATGCATCTGAAGAAATGGGGTGAGAGAATTGCTGGAAGCAATAAATACTTTCCCACAAAGAGTTACTTAGGATCATAATGAATGAGACTTAAAACCAAATGTTGAAAGTAGTCTGTGTTGCCCATTCTTTACCATGGTGAATACAATCATAAATTTCTGTTTACACATGAGCACTTGTGAAGACAGGCTAAAGTCACAGGCTGGTTATGAAGGAATGGTGATGTCTTTGTTATCCCCTCACCTTTGTGCTCTACTTAGAAACTAATTTCTGCAGTTCCTAATGCAGTTGTGATTTACCTTCACTGCATGTCAAGGAAGATGAATGTGTCTGTCACAGGAGGCACACTGGTGACAGATTTGTTGGTAAGTAGCTTCTGACAGAGTGCTACTCTTGGAAGTTCCTAGAATGAGTTAACCAAACATTAAAGGCAAGTAAACCACACAGCCAGTGATTAGAGAATGGGCAGCTTTCAGATACACACTGCAGGTGCACCGTTATTCAAATTCCTCTTGTCTGCACAGCTAACTTTAGTGGAAGAGATCTGGGCAGCACTTTCTGGAAAACAAAATTATATTCAGGGTGCCCGTTCCATAATTCAACAAAGCAGCTGAGGGGCTCCTGTTACAGAGCAGGTTAGTGGTGTTCACAGGCTGGGAGACTACTTGATAGAAAAGTGATGGAAACAGCAAGTGGCAGGAATCAGAGAGGAGGAAGGAAGGGGAAGGAAAGAAGGGAAGGAGCATGACATTAACCCCTGCAGGCGACATAAAATAAGTGGTACTAATGATATCAAAAGTCCATGTAGCCCAACTTTCTGTCTTTATAAGCCAATCACAGAAAGGAGAGGCATCTTGCGTAAGGCAACATATAGTGGCCTGAAAAAATATATGCCAAATCTACTTGATCTCTAGGTGCAGTGCCAACTTCAGTCAACTACTGCTTTGTCAAGCAATACAGGTGTATGTTGCCTTGCTTCCAAATAAGTCTTTCAGGTCCCTCAAAGTGCCTGCTTCTCCCTGAGAAGTCTTTCCAGATAGTCTTCTTGGTTGTAGGATCTAAGAGCAGAGCCATCCCAAAACACTGCACTGCATTCTGTCTCATGCATTTGCTAAGCTTGGATTTTAACTCTTAGTACCTTGACATACATGTATATATGTTTTTCATAGTCCTATCTATTGTGAAACTCTACTTTTAGAAGCACAGTTCTGAATTCAAGGGAAATGGGAGAAAGAAACAACTTCTTTTTGTAGGCCTTTTTCCTGACTGCATGTTGTATTTGTTGGTAAATGCAAGGAGAATTCTGCTGTTGAATTGATTTTTTTTTTTTTCTCAAATTGTCAGGAAGTTTCTTCCTCAAATACAGAGAACTTTCAATACTGTTTCAATACTGTTATTGGAATAGTGCTTACATGCTCAGGAGGAACACGTCCTTCTAGCCCAGGAGTTCACAGATCAGAGGTCCTCTGCAGTGGGGCAGAAGCTCTGCCAGAGCATATGCACTATATCTATTTTAAACTTTCTCTCAGAGATCGTCCTTTATGGCCATTTTGGAGCCGTGTTTTCCTCATCATCAGTTAACAGCTGTCAACTGACAAGCAGCCCAACTCCATAAATAGCATGTCAACACAAAAGGCTATCCTTCTGCAGTTATGGCAATAAGTATCTAAGAGGAAGGAACCCTTGGCTTCCCTTGCCTTGGTATGATATTTGGACCCTGATAATTTACCATAATTTATGGCCTCCCCCACACAAATAGTACTGTTAGTTCATCAAAAAACAAAACATGAGAATATGATTTTTTTCCTTCATGTTCTATCTATATGTGATGTTTGTTGTTTAGACTAGCACACTGACATATGGTACCACTAGAGAGATTCATTTTTACTAGATAAAATATTCTGAAAAAATAAGAAAAAAAAAAAAAAAGAAAGAAAGAAAACAAAACCAAAAACACATTAGCCTAACAGGTCCATAAAAAGAACAAAGAGTTCTCATTTTCAAGGACATTTACAGTCTTTATTAAATTAAATGTAAATGATTAAGTTATTGATTTTGAAAGTTGATGTTTTTATATACCTCAGAGTGTACTCCCCAAACTATCCTTCCTATTCAGGTAAGCAAGTAAACAGAACCCAAAAATGTTAATTCTTTCTATCTGGAAAAAGAAGCTTTTTATAGATAAAATTAATATTTCAGAAATTAACACTTCTACAAAATTTTGATGGGTATTGCAAGGCAAAGTCAGACATATGCACCTTCTCAGAAATTATAGCAATTCTTCTAGACAGGAATAGTAACTATGACATATAAGCATAAAAATAGACAAGAGGATCATCATAGTTTCAGTTGCAAGAAAGCTATTGAATTACTTGTTATTTTTCTATAAAAGTTCATAATATACCATTTGTTATCTATACAGTCCTTGAGAGATGCTTGTCTAATCCTTTAAAGCATAGGCTAAAGGAGATTATGGAAGACCATGTTAATATATTCTGTACTAATATACAGTATTGCTTATTCAAAGGTTTCCTAAATCTTTGCTCCACATACTCTTTACTGCAAATACAAAAGTTATGGTCTTGGCCATAGAACCACCTATGTCCCTTAAAAAATATTTTTTTCCATGTGAGAAAATTATTTTCATACTTCCATACCCAGTCTTCACATCTCTCATTTCTTAACAATGAACATCTGTCTATAACTCTTCATACATGTTCTCTTTATATTTGTCATTCTAGCTCCTCTCCTCCCTACAATGTGGAAAGATTTTCTCTCTCAGAAAAGTTTTACAAAAGTGCTCTATGCAATGCATCATATACAATCACTAAGATAACCCATTGCTGAGGAAAGCAAACATTTACTTCTAGCACCACAGAAACAGTACTTAGACTAATATAATAACTAATATGATAGACTAATATAATTAAAAGACTAATATAATGAGATATACTATTTTTGCAAGTGTTTGACATTCATAGACGTGTATAAGCTTCTGCCCCCACTTCCTTTTCTCCCTGGCTCAGCTGAAATAATGCATGTATGTCTCTGTCTGCTGTTATCCTCCCAAAAGCAATTTGTTTCCATTTAGTAAATTTCCTTCCTAAAATTTTAGACAATTTCTCCAGTTTGAAGAGCTAATTGTTCTGATTGCATTTTGTCCTGCCAAAGTGCTCAGATGCCCCTCTCACAGAAGCTCTAAAACTCTTCTTGAGGTATACAGTGTAACAGCCATCTGAGGTAATAACATCAGGTAATCGTAAAATCATAGAACAGTTTGGGATGAAAGGGACCTTAAAAACCATCTTAGTTCAACCCATCCCCACACAGCCCCAATAAGCCCGGATGCAACCCACTAGATCAGATTGCTGAAAACCCCATCAAACCTGGCCTTGAACACCTCCAAATATGAGTCATCCACTGGTTCTGTGGGCAACCTGTTCCAGTGCTTCACTTTACTCACTGGGAAGAATGTTTTCCTAATATCTAATCTAAATCGCTCCTCTTGTAGAATAAAGCTAGTGCCCCTTGTCCTATCACTACACTCCATGATAAAGAGTCCCTGACCAGATCTGTTCTGTAGTCCTCCTTTCAGTACAGGAAGGATGCTATAAGGTCTCCCTAAAGACTCCTCTTCTCCAGGATGAACAACTCCAGCTCCCTCAGACTGTCTTTGTACAAGAGGTGCTCCAGTCCTCTGATCATCCTCATGGCTCTCCTCTGGACTTGCTCCCACAGCTCCATGTCCTTCTTTTCTTGGGGGTCCCAGAGCTGAGTGCAATACTCCAGATGGAGTCTCATGAGAGCAGATGGAGGGGGAGAATAACGTCGCTTGAACCCTTCCTTTGATGCAGCCCAGGATATGGTTGGCTTTCTGGGCTGCAAGCGCATATTGCCAGTTTGGGTATAGTTTTTCATCCACCAACACCCTCAAGTTTTTCACCTCAGGGCTGCTCTCAATCTATTCTCCATTCAGTCTCTTTTTGTTCCTGGGTTTGTCCTGATCCAGGTACAGGACTTTACACTGCCATCTTGAACTTCATGAGGTTTTCAAAAGCCCACCTGTCACGGACCCTCTGTATGGTATCATTGCCATCAAGCATGTCAGCCACACCACACAACTTGGTGTCATCAGCAGACTTGCTGAGGGTGTTCTCACTGTCACTTGCTGAGGGTGACCCTCTGTCTATGTCACCAACAAAGATGTTAAATACTGCTGGTCTCAATACTGACACCTGAAGAATGCCACTTGTCACAGGTCTCCACCTGGCAACAAACTGTTGACTGAAACTCTCTATGTGCAACCGTCCAGCCAATTTCATACCCACTGAGTGGTCCATCCATCAAACCCATGTCTCTCCAATTTAGAAGTAAGGATGTCATGCAGGACAGTGTCAAATGCCTTGAGCAAATCCAGGTAGATGATATCACTTGTTCTTGCCTTATTCATATATACTATAACTCCATTGTAGAAAGCTACCAAATTTGTCAGGCATGATTTTCCCTTAAGGAAGTGACATTGGCTGTCACCACTCACCTCTCTGTTTTCCATGTGCTTTAGCACAGTTTCCAGGAGGATTTGCTCCATGATGTTACTTGGCACAGAGGTGAAACTGACTAGCCTGTAGTTCCCCAGGTCTTCCTTTATTCCCTTTTTTAAAAAGGGAGTTACGTTTCCCCTTTTTCAGTCAGTGGCAACTTCAACAGGCTGCCATTACTTCTTGAATATGATGAATATGCTTAGCAACGTCATCTGTCCAGTCCCTCAGGACCCTTGTATGCACATCACCAGGTCCCATGGACTTGTGTACCTTCAGGTTCCTTAGATGCTGTCAGACCTATATTTTTATAAACGATCTGGATGTAGGAATAGAAGGTATTTTGAGCAAGTTTGCTGATGACACCAAACTTGGAGGAGTTGTGGACTCGAATGAGGGTGGAAAGGCCTTGCAGAGGGATCTGGATAGGTTGGAGAGCTGGGTGATTGCCAACTGCATGAAGTTCAATAAGAGCAAGTGCCGGGTCCTGCACCTGGGACGGGGAAACCCTGGCTGCACGTACAGACTGGGCAATGAGATGCTGGAGAGCAGCCTAGAGGAGAGGGATCTGGGGGTCGTGGTAGACAGCAAGTTGAATATGAGCCAGCAGTGTGCCCTGGCAGCCAGGAGGGCCAACCGTGTCCTGGGGTGCATCAAGCACGGCATCGCTAGTAGGTCAAGGGAGGTGATTGTCCTGCTCTACTCTGCGCTGGTGCGGCCTCACCTCGAGTACTGTGTGCAGTTCTGGGCACCACAGTATAAAAAGGACATGAAACTGTTGGAGAGTGTCCAGAGGAGAGCTACGAAGATGGTGAAAGGCCTGGAGGGGAAGACGTACGAGGAACGGCTGAGGGCACTGGGCCTGTTCAGCCTGGAGAAGAGGAGGCTGAGGGGAGACCTCATCGCAGTCTACAAATTCCTCGTAAGGGGGTGTTGAGAGGCAGGAGACCTTTTCTCCATTAACACCAGTGACAGGACCCGCGGGAACGGGGTTAAGCTGAGGCAGGGGAAATTTAGGCTTGACATCAGGAGGGGGTTCTTCACAGAGAGGGTGGTTGCACACTGGAACAGGCTCGCCAGGCAAGTGGTCACTGCACCGAGCCTGTCTGAATTTAAGAAGAGATTGGACTGTGCACTTAGTCACATGGTCTGAACTTTTGGGTAGACCTGTGCGGTGTCAAGAGTTGGACTTGATGATCCTTAAGGGTCCCTTCCAACTCAGGATATTCTATGATTCTATGATTCTATGATTCCTTCAGTGAGCAGGTCTTCATTCTCCCAGTCCCTGTCTTTTGCCTTCTGCAATTTGAGCAGTGTGGTTACTATATATTAATACTATATATTAATATATTAGTCATTTGCTGGTGAAGAGTGAGGCAAAAAATCATTTAAAACCGAAGTCTTCTCCAAATGCTAGGTAACCAGGTCTCCTGTTTCTGTCCCATTCTGGACCAGAGACATAAAAACTCCTCCTTGGAGAAGGAATCCACACAGCCAAAACCACGAAGCACAGCTCACCTAAATAAGACGGGCACCTCTGCCGTGCTCCCACCTCAAACTGGCATTTGGGTCTTGGAACCCCCACCCCTGCCCCTGGAACCCATTGAGCCTAGGTGTCAGGTCCTCAGCACCTGATTCTGCCCCACTGATGTTCTCCTATTGTGCCACTTGCTAGAGGAGAGACAGCCTGTGGTTCCAGTGTCTGTTAGTGATTGACCCTACCTCTCACAGCGTCTCTGTCTCCCAGGGAGCTGGCCCTGCTCACAGGTCTCAGAGGGCAAGGGGAACCTCATACACAATTCTTCTCAACCCCCCTCACTGGGCTTCCTCTGCAAGATGAAGAAGAGGGAGATGAGAGACAGGCTGTCTTTTCTCGCTGGGGCCCTGTTCTGCTTTTGTGTGTGAACAGTGAAGGTCCAGGTCAGCTTTGGTTGAGTTCACAGTCACTTACTTCTACCGGGACAATTACTTTGATGATGTGTATTTTGATCCTAGAGTCAGCTTAAAGGTAGACCGTGGGAAACACTTGCTTACCCTTCAGGCTGCAAAGGGCTTTCTCTGTTGCCCTTTGTGGCCTAAGAGTCTAAGAGATCCTCACCTGTGGAGGTAAGATCCTCATGGCCATCCTAAGATGAGTGGGGCACTCCAGAGTCCTGAGCCTCCCCTGGTGCCTGCACTCTGAAGGTCCAGCCAGAACACAGCTGTCAAAAGAGGTGCAACAGTCGCAGCCCTCAGACTGTGCAATCAGGTGTGTGTGTTGGAGTTGGCAGGTCTATCGGTGCTTTGTGTTGGCCTTTTGACAGTCACACACTTCAGAGCACCTACATGGAGGCTTTCTCAGCAGAGGGCCCCATGCAAACGAGGCTCTGCACAGCGACCAGTGGCTGCTACTGCCAGCCCAGGGTCCTTTGTATCAGCATTAACGAGCCACAAATTTCTAGGCCTTCTTTGGCCCATTCCACCTGCCTTTGACCTGTTCCAGTGAACACAGAATATAGATAGACACTAGATAAGTTGACCTAACTAGTTAAATTTCATCCCATTTGGTTGGGTTTGGCGATAACACGTAGGTCAGCAAGTTTCACCAGCTTTAAATGCATGCCATTTTAAGCGAGTCCTAGCTGCTGTTTTATAGCAGGGAAGGCACCCAGTGGAAGGACCACCTCTGAGGCTCCATGCTGCCACCCGCTGGCAATTCGTGCCTTCAGCACAAATTCTGCTCTGAGCACAAATAGATGAGGTCAGGTGTTGCCTGTCTGAGTTCCCTGTGACTGACAGGAGGCTGCTGGAGTCCAGTGCTGAGAGGAAAGCTGATGGGGCCTGTGTCCTTCATGCAACAGGCCAGGTGGCAATGGGACAGGCACAGCCACCCTCCCAACTGATGTCTGCCTTGACTTCCTCTAATTGATTTCCCGTGGCGACTGTACTGTACTGGGATGCCTCCTTTCCTGAGCTCTCCAAAGAGCTAGCGAAGGCAGGCTGCAGGCAGAGTGGGGCCTCCATAACCAGCATGTTATAGCCACTGACTCGGCCAGAGGTTCTTCTGCAGTCCCCATACTGCAATGGGATTCCTTGAAGGATCTCCGTTGAGCAGCCCTGCTACTTTCCCTCAGTGAGTGCTGCAAAAGCACAGTCTGAGAAAGGGGAAGAGTCTTTCTGGAAGCTTCTGAAGGTTGGAGTAAGTCCTGCCTCTGGCTTCATCCTCGCCACAGAGGGAGGCAGTTGTAAAATTGTACGCTTTCAGGGCTACATACCATCTTTTCATTTGTTGATGTCCAAGGGAAGGGATGTCCCCACCCACCCCAAACAGACCGCTGAAGCACCTGTGCAGCTGCCATGTTCCCGATGGGACAGCGTGTCCCAGGAGAGCAGAGTGAGCACCCAGGCACTGGTTTCACTCACTGTCATTCCACTGGCTTCAGAGGGGTCACTCTTGATTTATACTCTTACAAGTGGGAGCACACTCAGGCCTGTTTCTGATTTTTCACATTTCAGCTGACAAAGGAGCTGTGCCGGAGCAGGCCTTTCTGGGATAAGAATAGCATCTGCCATCTTAGGACACAGCACAGTTGTCCAGCTCCTACATGGCAACGCATTGCAGTGAGATATAGAAGGCAAGCTACCCGCTGAGGAATGTCTTCAAGCGCTATTAGTGGAAGCATATCATCTACACAAGCAGGCATGGCTTCACGCAGGAGTCTTGCAAGAGGCAGCTATTTTTAGCTTTTGACACTGCCGATGAAGGGAGACAAATGGCAAAGTGATCCTCCTGGCACAGGCAACCTCCAGAGCTCTCTGAGCAAGCCCCTTCTGGGAATGACTCTTGTCAAGGCTGCAGGGCCTGAGGGTGCAGGAGATGGGGAGTGCTGGTGCACTCCCAGGAGGGAGCTGTGAATTTGCTGGGGACACGAGGCCTCGGTCCCACCAGCACTGCCCAGCTGCACTTACAGCAAGTTGTCCCTGAGGGCATGCACCTGTCCCTGAGCTTAGGACATTCCGCTGCCTGCTTTATCTCCAACCACATCCCTGAGCGCTAGGGAGAGAACAGGGGGCATGGAACTTTGTGTAAGTGAAGGTTACGGTAGCTCAGAAGAGAACAGACACAGTTATGATCTGAGAGTTGCTTCATCTTCAGTGAATCGCTCGCACTTTCCTATCAGTACCTCTTGTAACATTTTCTTTTGTACAAGTCATCAAAGAAACTTTTCCAGATGCCACGCTTACCAGTGTGTCCAGGAGTCATCCGTCGGCTCACTCTTCTTCTTGGCTGCTCTCTTCCCTATGGCTGGCTTTTGCTGGCTACCTTGTTTTGTTCTGATGTCATGACACATCCTTGAGCTCCCACAGTGGAGCCAATGCAAAGCAAAGGAGAGTGCAGGGTCTGAAAAGTAGGTTTTCAAAGAGTCTCAGAATTTTATGCTTGTACAGATTAGCCCTGCCATTACAGCTAACAGAAATGCTCATGCGATGTTGTGTGCCATCTAGACTCTACCCATCCCTACCTGAAGCTTTGGAGAAGCCTGCAGGTGTGTGTGGACAGGGATTCTAGAGCCACACAAGAGGAGCACTGAGCTGAGATGTGTTTGGACAGTCCAGGCTCACCACAGAGACCCCATCCATGATGGCAGAGCCAGGCACTCTGTCAGGCACAGAGCAAGACTGCAGAGGATGAGGAGGCATGAGAAAGATTGAAGTCTGCTAGGAAGCCACGGGGAAAAAATATGCAGTGTCTTGAGAAGGGAGAACTAGTCTGGCATCTCTACAAAGTATTGGGTAGCTTTCTTAAGGTCCTTGTGATTGAAAACCTAAAGAACCATCTCCCCTTGCTCTCTCAGACAGTAGTGACAGCAGTGGCAGAGGTTCTGCTCACCAGTCCTCCCTAGTGACACTGGAAGCAAGCTGGGCTTCCTTGCAAGAGCTGGTGTGTTGGTGAGGCTGCACTTGGGAGCCAGGTTGGGTGGATATTCGTCCATCCATTGGATAATGCTGTCACAGACGTACAGCTGTCGGTTGAAACTTCCCAGTGGTGTGAGTGCCTGCTTGGAGGCAGAACGCCCTGTATGGACTTCTAAAGCTTGGACCAAGAGGCCAGTCTCAGTCCTTATCACTTCCCATCACCCTTAAGGAGCTCCAGTGGCAAGCTCTCCATTGTAAATATCGTAAGCCAATCAGGGTTGAAAGCATTCAGGGGCTACCCGCTTGGGCACAATTGTTTTCTTCACGGCTTCCATCCCTTCAGCCCACAGCACCAGCCTCACCCCCATCCTTTCTCACCTTTTAGGCTCAGTGATACATGGAGGATCCACCTCTGCTTTTGAGCAGCAGCCCTTGTACAGTAGACAGAGGTGGAAGCACATGGACCCTCGCGAAACATCAACACATACATTGTCCTCTGCTCCTGCATCGGCTTCTTGCTTCCCTTTAGTGCCAGCTGAACCTCACTCCTCAGTTACTGCTAATGTCTTTCTCATCCACTCTGCATCAGTCCACACCAAGGGCTCCTGCAGTCGGGAGTCAGTCAAGGTAATGGGCTGCGAACACTTCAGACAGGGGCAGTGTGGCAACAGTGGGTGCAATTGTGCAAATTTCTAGTCCTTAAAGGATCACCAAATTAACTTAGTAGTCCTCAGTTACCACTAACCTGTCTTTGATTCACAGTACAGCCCTGCAGAGCCTTCTGACAGAATCCTCCAGGGTTGTGTGGTCTTCCTGAAAACAAGGGACAAAATTTGCTTGGAAGTACAGAACTGTCAGTTATGTGAAAGCATTTGTTTAGGCAGACATCTGTGTGCATGCCTTTAACGTACCATCGCAGCCTCCATGTGCCTTTTCAGCCAAGGCCTAACGTTTCAGAATGCTCCAGCTGAGATGGCTGATAGAGCACATGAGACTGTACGTGCAGCTGTACATGCCCAGCGGTCCTCTTCTATTCAGATCAGGGTCTGAATGGAAGAAAAATTATTTGCCAATTTCCCCCTTCCCTTCTGACTCACATTGACCAAAATATTGCCAGCTTAGCATGTATTTAGGCTGAAGGGGAGCTTCAGGTATCTGAGGAAATAATGGAGGAATACAGCCATCAGCTTTCTTCTTTTCCCTTGCCTGTGGACTTGCCACACACGGCCTGACCTTTGAGGTGACATGCTGAGGAGGAGCATTCTTGCCACACAGTGTAAGGGAAATCAGCCCTGAGGAGGCCTCTTTCCACCCGATTGGCCCCTGGCAGGGCTCAGCATTTTGACACACTGCAGAGAAACTATGAGCAGGTGGTGACAGCAGCTGAGCAAATCTAGAGTAAGAGAAATTGCACAATTTAGAGGCACCGTGGAAGAGTCATTACAGTGTGACAATTTCAGTGTCTGCTGAAAATTGTCTCTGCTGAGGAAATGTCTGTCCCATTGTAGTGTGATGCACTGTGACATCTGATAGCTTACTCAGAGTCTGGTGGTTAGGATTTGTGATTGCCAAGATCAGAAACAAAAGCAGGCGAAGCAAAGAGGAAAGGGATCGCTCCCTCTTGCAACTCACGTGGGCTGTAAGCTGTGCTGAAAGGACAGTAGGAGAAACATGAAGAATATGTAAGGGCAAGAGCAGTGCTTGAAGCTTGAAAGCATCTGTAGCAGATTCACCAAAATCCTAAGCTTATTCAGGAATAAAAAACAAAGAAGCCACTGTTCATAGTGTCTGTGCAAATTAATCTACGGTCTTTATTCTCTAGACATTGACATGGTTACAAATACATTGCAAAACAAAGCAACAGAGGGTTCACATTTTGTGCACCCCTCAGGCCACTTTGCTGCCACGTGACATCTTCACTCTTCCTCTTCTATCCTCCTATGAAACTCCCTGCTCTTCGCTCGTAGTTTGTTGACCTGTGACTCTGCAATATCAGCCCGCTCCTCGGCTTCCTCAAGCTCGTGCTGGATCTTGCGGAATTTGGAGAGGTTGACATTGGACAGCTCCTCCTGTGTGGGGAGAGGGAGTTGTTGGTGAGGAGCACAGGTTAGTGGTTGTTCTGACTTGGCTGTTCATTTCCTTCCACATAATTACAAAAACATGTCTGATTTGCAAAGTGTTCCAGGTGTGTTTCATAAAAATGTTTATTTATAATTTTTTTGTGTATGAAAATTTTTAATCAATGTACAGGTAGTATTATTAGAAAGAATTCCTTCTTAGAAATAACATCAGTTCAATGCCCCCAGAAATACTGCATATATTTGCCCTTTTATTTCCCTCATTTGATTCCTTTAGTACTTAACCACTACAAAAAAATATAAACATGTCAGAGAATATTTGGAGTCCTTCATTATTGACCTGTAGACTTCCCAGGTTTCCCATATGCTTTTCCTCAATTAATCCTCTTACCGTCACTCAGGGTAATACTTACAGCCTCCTCAGATTGTCTCTTGTAGGATTTCACCTTCATCTGCAGCTTGTCCACCAGATCCTGGAGCCTGAGAATGTTCTTCCGGTCTTCCTCAGACTACAGTGGTTGGTAAGAAGGACAGACAGAGAGTTGGTTTCCCCACACCTCCAGAAAACATGTCCTCTTGGAGTTCATGGGAAAATGCTTTGGCTTTCTGTGAGAAGGGTGTGTCAGCACAAAGATGCCTCTTGCCTTACCTGGTAGGTCAGCTCCTTCACCCTCCTCTCGTACTTGCGCACACCCTTCACGGCTTCAGCACTGCGCTTCTGCTCAGCATCTACCTCCCCTTCCAGCTCCCGCACCTGCAATGAGAAGCTCATGTTTGGAGATTTCCAGGTGGCTCCCTTCATGACATGCTCCCTTGTGCACAAATACCAGCCCTACGCACCCTGGCCTCCAGCTTTTGGATTTGCTTCTTGCCTCCCTTCAGTGCCAGCTGCTCAGCCTCATCCAGACGGTGCTGCAGGTCTTTCACCGTCTGGTCCAGGTTCTTCTTCATTCTCTCTAGGTGGGCACTGGTGTCCTGCTCCTTCTTCAGCTCTTCCGCCATCATGGCCGCCTGGAGAGGCAAAGCAGCAAAGCCAAGGTGGGGCCAAAGATATTTTGGGAAGAATGCATCCATCACCCTCAGTGACAGAGTTCCCCAACTCACATCTGTGATGGCCTTCTTGGCCTTCTCTTCAGCATTGCGGGCTTCCTGGATGGTGTCTTCCATTTCACTCTGAATTTGGGCAATGTCTGTTTCCAGCTTCTTCTTGGTGTTGATCAAGCTGGTGTTCTGTGCAAACAGAGATTGTAAGACTTGTATTCTGAGGCCTGAAATACCAAAGCTACAGCCTGAGCCAACTCTTTCCTCTTCAACCTTTAAATTCAGTGTTTGGAATTCTTTATTAGAGAATTGTTTACCAAATATCAGTGGTGCACTTAGGTGATGGGCTGTGACCCTGTTTCCATTGTGGACAGCAGTATAGAGGCCATTGTAGACCATTGTCCCGCGTCACTCTCTACTACTATAACAGTCATCTGTGTTAAATGTCTACACAACTGGTTTGGGCAACAAAGCCCTTACCTGGGTATGGAGGAGCTGCACACGCTCGCTTGCATCCAGAAGCTCCTGCTCAGCCACTTTCCTTGACCGCTCCGTCTGCTCCAGGGCTGCCCGCAGCTCCTCAATCTCAGCCTGCAAGAGGTTTGCTCTGCGCTCCACCATGGCCACCTGCTCCTTCAGGTCTTCCTGCGTCCTGAGTGCATCATCCAAATGTATCTGGGTATCCTGTAAAAGAGGCAAGAGAAATGACAAGGCAGCACAGCACACTAGGGTGCCAAAAATGTTAGAGAAGCCTTTCTTGTATGTGTAGCTTTGCTGAATTGACCTTGAGCACTGCCTGTGTGTTTCTCAGGTTCTTTTGTGCCTCTGCAGCCACACGGTTGGCATGGCTCAGCTGGATCTCCATTTCATTCAGGTCTCCCTCCATCTTCTTCTTCAGCCGCAGGGCTTCGTTCCTGCTCCTGATCTCAGCATCCAGACTGCTCTGCAAGGACTCCACAATTCTGAGGTGATTTCTCTTCAGCTGGTCGATTTCCTCATCTTTCTCTGCGATCTTCCTGTCAATCTCAGACTTGACCTGGTTGAGCTCCAGCTGGAGGCGCAGGATTTTCCCCTCTTCATGTTCTAGGGAGGCCTGGGCAAATGGTCACAAACATGTATAACATGGGTAGAGCTACTTCTTGTTTGCTTGATAATTACAGAATTTTTCAGAGAACCTGGTGTGGATGTGCTCCACAGCTAGAACAGAAGGGGGACCGTGCACTACTTAGCCACGTTTCCCCACTGCTAACGTTTCTAGTGTGGACAGCAGCGACTATGGGCACATACCTCAGCTTCCTCCAAGGCAGCCTGGATTTCAGATTTCTCCTGCTCAATCTGCTTCTTGACTTTCTCCAGCTCGTGGATCGCCTTTCCTCCCTCTGCAATCTGCTCCGTGAGGTCAGAAATCTCCTCTGTAGGGAAGGGTGAAACAAGGCATGGTCAGACATAGGGCATAAAGGGAAAGGCCCTGACGCACCAGGCTGACAGGTCTCTTCTCATCACTGCGGGCACTCACGCGTGTGGAGTGGTGGGTAGACAAGCTTGGGGGAAAGCCTGGCCAGCAGCAGAGGGCTAGGGACTTACGCTGCAAGTTCTTGTTCTCACGCTTCAGCGTTTCCAGGTGGTCCAGGGACTCCTCATAGGCATTCTTCATCTTAAACAGCTCCGTGCTGAGAGAGCGAGACTCCTTCTGGGAAGCTTCCAGCTCAGCCTGTGTTTCCTCGTACTTCTGCTTCCACTCTGCCAGGATCTGAGGAGCAACAGGGTGTGAGTATGGATGTGGCAATTGTGAGGAGATGCCCTGCCCAGGAAGCACAGGGCCAGAGGCCAGAATACCTTGTCAAAGTTCTTCTGCTTCTTGTCCAGAGCTGCGCAGGCAGCATTTGCTCGCTCCACGTCAATCATCAGGTCTTCCACCTCGTTCTGCAGCCTCTGCTTTGTCTTTTCCAGGGAAGCACATTTGGCGTTGACAGCTTCAACGTGTTCCTCTGCATCCTGCAGGCGCTGTGCCAGCTTCTTCCTGGGAGGTGATAAAAAGCTCGTAGTTAGTGATCAAAGAGGAATGAGTATGCTCTTTACAATTGCACGCTTAGTCATTTTGCAGTCTGTGGACTCCAATCCACAAGGTCCATAGATAAAGTTTACCACATCTGTCATCCTTCCCTAAAGCAACCCCATGACTTATTTCTTTGAATATCTTGGTCTTTGTTTCCAAGGTCCCTTCTGAATTTTCATTGCCCCTCCTGCTTGTTTGCATCCTGTCACCACATACTTGGCCTCCTCCAGCTCTTCTGTGCGCTGAATAGCGTCTGTCTCATATTTGGTTCTCCACTGGGCCACTTCGCTGTTGGCTTTGGACAGGGCACGCTGCAGCTCACCCTTGGCTTCCTGCTCCTCCTCATATTGTTCCCGGAGCAAGTCACAGTCGTGACGAGCAGACTGCAAGCCATGGGCCAGGGCATTCTTGGCCTGGATTTAAAATTATTGCAATTAGGAGTAGCTGTATTCTGGGAAATATTTTCATACTGGTATTTAAACACTGGAATATCTTCCAGGAAAATAGCAATCTACACTGTTTACGGAAATATCAAGCCAAAGACTGATCTAGGGCAGGAAGCCAGGAGTGTGCACTGACAGAGCAATGATATATAAACTTTATAAAATAAATATACATGAAGTGTCTTCACCTTTATCTCTTCCTCTAGTTGTCGCTTCAGTTCCTCAATCTGTTGGGTGAACGCCTGTTTCCCTCTAGAAAGCTGAGAAATTAAAGCATCTTTCTCCTCAACCTGGCGTGCATATTCACCTGGAAAAGTTTGTATTTAGAATTTTTTTAATGGCCAAATTAAATAAATTTGAAATGAAATAAAGCCATGTAAAGGATTCTTCCATTTCCAAACTAAAGATTTGTTGCCTTACCAGATTCTGTCTGTAGACGAGCTCTTTGAGCACTGAGATCACTGATCATGCGTTGATTCTGCTCTTCTTTTGTTTTAAATTCACTTAGTTGGTCTTCCAGAGTGCGGCACATCTTCTCCAGGTTTGCCTAGTTGGAAAACATACATTTAAAAATGTGTTAATACCTGGACTCTGCCATATTTACAGCAAGAAAATGTAGCCAGGAGATGCAATTTACATATCTATGGACAATACGCATAAACCCAGGATGTATATATTAGATTAGAAGAAAAAAGTTGTATTGTAACCCAGTGATGTTTAAGTATAAAAATAAAAATAAGTATTACATAGTTTACAAAGTACTAATTAAAGTATTTCAGTACCTTGGCTTTAGAAACAGACTCCATGTTACTGGCCAAGTCATCTATCTCCATCTTCAGCTCACTCTTCTCCTTCTCCAGCTTCTGCTTGACTCGTTGCAGGTTGTCGATCTGCTCCCCAAGCTCAGCTGTGCTGTCTGCGTGCTTCTTCCGCAGGGTGGCAGCTGTGGCTTCGTGCTGCAGCGTGGCCTCTTCGAGGTCACGGCGCATCTTCTGAAATTCTGCCTCACGCTTCTTGTTCATCTCAACCTGAGCTGCCGTAGCCCCTCCCGCTTCTTCCAGGCGCTCGCTGATCTCCTCCAGCTCTCTGGAGAGGTCAGCACGGTGCTTCTCTGCTTTTGCCCGAGAGGTTCGCTCTGCCTCAATTTCCTCCTCCAGTTCCTCGATACGGGCCTGGGGAAAATGCGAGACCCTTCACACCCATGCCTTCCTTGTACTGATGTCCTTCTGAAGGGTGGAGGGGAAGGACCAGAGACTTGCCTGCAGCTCCTTGATCTTCTTCTGCAATTGCATGCCAAGAAGTTGCTCATCTTCAATTTTGCTCTGGATCTGGCTGATTTCAAAGTCTTTCCTTTGCACAAAGTATACAGAAACACAGTGTTAACATCCAAATAACACTACCTAATAAATGCACCTGACCTGCACTCAGGTGTTCCACAACCACACTTACTTCTTCAGTTTCTCATCCAGCTGCTGCTTATCATTTTCCAAATCCATTATGCTATCGTGGGCCAGCTTCAGGTCTCCCTCAAGTTTCCTCTTAGCCCTTTCAAGGTCCATGCGCAGTTTCTTCTCTTGCTCCAGGGACCCTTCCAGCTAAACACAACAACACCATTAATGCCAGGCAGGTTGAACTCCATACCTGTCCTGTCTCGCTGGAGGCACATGTGCTTACATCATCCACTTGCTGCTCCAGCTTGGTTTTTGCTTTGGTCAATGTATTGACTTTGTCCTCTTCAGCCTGCAGGTCGTCCAGTGTCTGCTGGTGGGCCTCTTGGAGGGCTTTCTTCTCTTTTGTCAGCTTCACAATGGTCTCATCCAGAGCTGCCATCTCCTCTGTAAGGTTTTTCACCTTTGACAAGAAGGGAGCAAGCGTAGATAAAAAATGTGGTTTAAAACTTCATGCTGTATAACAGACTACAATTCTTTCTCGAGTGTGAGTGATGTCTTCTGAGTCTTACCTTGTTTTCGGTAGCATGTTTTTCCTTCTCAACCTTGGCCAAGGTTAACTCCAGGTCATCAATGTCTTTCTTCAGCTCTGAACATTCATCCTCCAGTTTCCTCTTCTTGGCTGTCAGCTCAGCATTAATTTCCTCCTCATCCTCAGCCCTTTCAGTCACCTCCTTTACTTTGGCTTCCAGCTGGATTTTGGTTTTGATGAGCTGGTCACACCTTTCCTCAGCATCGGCTAAAGCGTCAGCTTCCTGATCGTGAAAATGGACTTTTTTCAGGATATGACTTTTGGGGGGATATTGTGGTTCTCAGCTTAAAAATTTAGAATCTTAATAGTTATTTTATGGTTAAATATCTGTTTTATGTTCCAACAGAAAGTATGTGCTTGTAGGAGTTTTAAGTAGCAGACCAAAATCTTTCTCGATGCAACCGTTTGCAGCTTCCTCACAAGAGGGAACAGCAGGGGAGGTGCTGATCTATTTTCCCTGGTGACCAGCAATTAGACATGGCATGAACCTGATTCAAGGGTGGTGCAGACTGAGTATTAGGAAAAGAATCTTTTCCAAGAGAGCGGTCAGGCACTGGAACAGGCTCCCCAGGGAAGTGGGAACAGCCCTGAGCCTGCTAGAGTTCAAGAAGTGCTTGGACAATGTTCTCATACATAGGGTTTTATTTTTGGGAGGTCCTTTGTGTAGCCAGCAGTTGGACTTGAAGATCAACTATATGAAATTCAACAAGGCCAAGTGCTGGGCACACCTGGGGTGCAACAACCCCAAGCAGCACTACAGGCTGGGAGATGAGTGGTTGGAAAGCTGCCTGGCAGAAAATGACCTGGGAGTTGATAGTAGATAGGACCTTGGTTGATAGTCAGCTGAATATGAGCCAGCAGTGTGCTCAGGTGGCTAAGAAGGCCAACAGCATCCTGGCTTGTATAAGAAGCAGTGTGGCCAGCAGGGCTAGGGAAGTGACTGTCCCCCTCTACTCGGCTCTGGTGAGGCTGCACCTCGAGTACTGTGTTCAGTTTTGGGCCCCTTGTTACAAGAAGGACATCGAGGTGCTTGAGCAAGTCCAGAGAAGAGCTACAAAGCTGGTGAGGGGTCTGGAGAATGGTTTACGAGGAGCAGCTGAGCAAGCTGGGATTGTTCAGCGTGGAGAAGAGGAGGCTCAGGGGCAACCTCATGACACTCTATAGATACATTAAAGGAGGCTGTAGTGAGGTGGGGATTAGTCTATTCTCCCACGTGCCCGGTGATAGGACGAGGGGGAATGGGCTAAAGTTTCATCAGGGGAGGTTTAGGTTGGATATTAAGAAGAACTTCTTTACTAAGAGGGTTGTTAGGCATTGGAATGGGCTTCCCAGGGAAGTGGCTGAGTCATCATCCTTGAAGGTCTTTAAAAGACTTTTAGATGTTGAACTTAGTGATATGGTTTAGTGAAGGACTTGTTAGTGTTAGGCCAGAGGTTGGCCTAGGTGATCTTGGAGGTTTCTTCCAACCTAAGTGGTTCTGTGATCCTTGCGGATCCTTTCAAGTCATGATATGCTATGATTCTATGATTGTTTGATAAGTCTCACACATGATATACATACAATCATAGAATACCCTTACTTGAACTTTCTGACAGTATCTAGTTATGTTTTTAAAAGCATCATTTAATGAATTACAAAGTAATTGATTTAACTTTTACTTGGTATGTGTCTTTTGAAAATTTAATTGTAAACATCAGTCTTGTAGCCCCTGTTAAGTTAGAATGAGGTACACTAGTCCTACTCACAGCCTGCACTTGAAGCTGCAGATCATTTTTCTCCTGCACAAGCTTCACCATTTTCTCCTCCAACTCCTTCCTCTTTGCCTCAGACTTTGCAAGTTCTTCCTTGGTTTTCTCAAACTCTTGTTTCATGTTGGCCATCTCCTTCTCAGATTCTGCACTCTTCAGCAAGGGCTTGATTTTGAAGAACAGCTTCATCCAGGGCCAGTGCTTGACATTCATGAATGCACGAATGTTGTACTGGATGCAGAAGATGGACTCTCTGAATGGTAAGTGAAATAAATATTAAAAATTTAGGCACAGATGACAAAACATACATTGAACTTGATTTAAATAAATGTTTACCTCCTCTCCACCATTTTCTGGTACTCCACTCTCATTAGGAAGCCCCTGCACCTGGCTTGTGTGCGAGTAATGAGCTGTGCCAGCTTCTCATCCCTCATCTCTTCCAAAAGGCCTATCAGCCCAGCTTTGAAGAACACCTTAGGTAAGAACATAAAAATAGGTACAGTCTATGTGCTTGCTGTTCACAGTAGCCCATATCCTGTCTGCCATGGCAGATTATATGGGAAGTTAGAGAAAAAGCAAAACCACAAAGAATGTAGGCAGTGATGGATATATTATATCCATTATATCCATTATATCCATTATATTATATCTTCAAGAATCCTGGTCTGGTTATTACAGTCATATTACTGCAGTTGAAGAACTATAATAGCCAGATTTATTCATTTGTTTTTATTAATCCTTGATTCTTCTATTCTACAACTTTGTCTTCAATTAGGAACCCTGAATTAGAATCATCCTATGACAATGAATTTCACTGTTTTATTGAAGTGGTGAGTCAAAAAGTATTTAGTTGATATGTTTTAAACACGTCAGTGTTTGATGATTTCACGTGCTTTCTAAAATATCTCTCTTAAGCTATACAAAACAAAAACATGCAGTACTTGAAATAAACAGTTTTGGTACCTTGGTGTGACCAAACTTATATTGTGTGTGGTCTATATCAATTGATCCAAGAAGTTTCTCACAAGCCTTCTTGCTGTCAATGAACTGTCCCTCTGGAATAGCACTTGCATTTAATACTTTGTATCTGGGGGAGAAAATGGTAATATAAGGAGGTCTGCTGTTGAGACTAATTGACTGATACACTACAAAAAAGAGAACATAACTCCACTGCTAAATGTAAATGTTAGAGAAGGTTCTATTCACCAGAGGTGAATTTTAAATTTCATAAGCTACTTAAGATGGCCAAAATGATTCAGGAAGGGGAAGCAGTCTGACCTCTGTTTAAAATCTGCATACAGGACTCTGTTGGGAAATCCTTTCCTGCAAATTCTGATCCCTTCCAGCACACCGTTACACCGAAGCTGATGCAGCACCAGCTCATGTTCCATGGCACCTAACAATTCAGAGCACAAATGAATGTTGTATTCTGTAATACATCAGGGAAGATCAGCACCATATTGAAGACTTCCTGTATGTGAGTCTCTTACCAGGTGTTTTTGTTTCATTTGGGATGATGCAGCGTACAAAATGGGGGTGGGTGCTTCTCAGATTTGTCATCAGCTTGTTTAGATTTTCCTGGGAGAGTCATTAACAAAAGTTTATATCAGCAAATGTAATTTCCACTGTAAGCATCAAGCAATCTGTACCGAAATAATGTGTTATCAAATATTAGCTTGCAGAATCCTGAACTGAAGCCACCTGCACCAGTTTTCTGACTTTCCATGTATCTTTGTTGTTATTAACGTAAGGTATTAAGTTTGTCTGTTTAGTCTGTAGGAACTCTGTACTCTTAAACATACAGTTTTATGACATTTCACTGACTCTAGTGAAATACCTTCATTAGAAATTATATCCATCTTCCATTATACATTCCAGGAGAGATATAGTGATACTTCTCAGATGCAGTTTGAAGCATACTACAGTAGACATTTAAGATGAGTCATATGGTTCACACTACATAGAACCTTCCTATTTTCTCCACTAAAAGCAAAAGGAACAGGCTGAATTTTGTGTCTCAGTTTCATGTTTTGTTTGTAAGGTAAGGTGAGATGAGAATAAGGTAAGATGAATCCCAGGGCTGGTCTGTAACTAGTATCTGTATAATTATTTATAAATAAATAATTATTGTCTATAATTAGAGTAGGTAACCCCAGAGGACATTTCGGACTACCTAAATTAAGTAGTCCAAACCTTAGCACGTCTAAACTTTAAGAAAGTCTGAAAACTTAAGAGCAATGCAACCTAAATGCAGCAAGGATCACCTCTTATTTCTTAAAGTATTACTAGCTTAAACACGGGCTTATTACATTATTTTTGAATGATATGTGCTGGCAATAATTTCCCACTTGCAAGGCAAAAGCCTTGAAAACATAGCCTAGATCTATGATTATTTATCCTAGGTTGTATACACAAAGTCCATGTCATGTTTCAGAGAACTGGCTAGAGGTTATGTCAGGTAATCAAAAATCATATGACAACAGATATGTAGGACAAATTAGGCTGGATCAAGAAGAGAGCCCTAAGTGAATATCATAATAAGTGAATATCATAATAAATAGCCTCAGGAGAGACTCAGCATATTACCTGACAGAAGTGTATAGAACAGCCAGGCAGCAAAGCTTGGCTATGAGAAAAAACTGCCAGGTATCTCACATCTTAAAAAATCGTATCCCAAGGTTTATTTCAATCATAACTGATGCATGAATCATGAAAAAAATGCTAGAGATACAAACGGAGCAAACAGCTCACCTCCAGGCCTCTGGGCAGAAACAATGTTGTTAAGGGGTAATAAAAGGTTCTGAAGCAGAGGTGGACATCTAAAGGAAATTTGTGTCTTCTAGGTATATTTTATAAGTTTTCTGGAGAAGTGGACACAGCCATATGTTGTGCATTCAATAGAAAAGAGCATAAATAAGTTACAGTGGGTTTGCTCCTCTGGCCCAAGAACATCTTTTTTTTTTTTTTTTTTTTTTTTTTTTTTACACAACTAAGCCAAAAAAGACAGGTTATTTTAAGTGATGAATTTCCTCCTTATATTAGGAAAAAAAATATTGAACTTTGTACTGCACCCGGAAAAGAGCGGAGACCGTCTGGAATGAAGAACCCTTCTTCTTGCCACCTTTCTTGCCAGCACCAGCACTAGCCTCTGCAAAAATTAAAAATATATAAAATAGATTTTATATTTTTTTTATTGCCTCTTACAATTCCTTTAAGCTGTACATCACTGAAAATATGACTTTCATAGATCTGACCTGCTTCTGCTCCACCATAGTTGGCAAAGAGTAAGGCCAGTGTTTTCAGTGAAGACTTCTGGTATAACCCAATAACAGTTTCATTCAGGGGGTCCTTGTTCTTCTCAAGCCAGCCAGTGATGTTGTAGTCCACCGTGCCAGCATAGTGTATCAAGGAGAAGTGGGCCTCAACCTTGCCTTTGGTAGGCTTGGGCTTCTGGAAATTGCTGGACTTGCCCAGATGCTGGTCATAGAGCTTGTTCTTGAAAGAGGTGTCAGTTGCCTTGGGGAACATGCACTCCTCTTCCAGGATGGAGAAGATGCCCATGGGCTGGAAGAAATACACAGGAGAGACAAATTGCTATTTAGTTTTATGGGCAATTACGGTCTTTATCTAGTCAGAGTAGCAGAACACAGACATAAGTGTTCATCAGAAAAAGTTATTTTTCAGTCACATTTTATGCTAGAAAATGTAATTAAACATATTGACAGTTATGTTTGTTTTGTTTTTTTTTTACACCAAATGATTCATAATGATAAATTGAAGTTCCTTTAGTTTGTGTTGAAAAGTTTCTTTATATAACCAGGACACTACCTTCTTATTCAGAGGAACACAAACACATACAGATGTCATAAAAGTAATTGAACCAAAATGAGTATACCGTACACCCCTACAGAAAGGACAGGCACCTATTCTTTGTTGCATTAAGAAGAATATTATCAGCAGGTTGATGGAGGTGATCCTTCCTCTCTACTCAGCTCTGCTGAGAAACATCTGAAGTGCTTTGTCCAGTTCTGGGCTCCCCAGCACAAGAAAAGCATAGACATACTAGAGTAAGCACATTGAAGGGCCACTAATATATTTAGACTGGAATATCTGACATACAAGTAGAGGCTGAGAGAGCTGAGACTGTTCAGCCATGAGAAAAGAAGGCTCAGGAGGATCTTACTAATGTGTATAAACACTTAATGGGAGGTGGGAAGGAAGATGAAGCCAGTCTCTTTTCAGTGGTTCTCAGTGACAGTACAAGGTGCCACAGGCACAAATCGAATTACAGGAAATTCCATTTAAATGTAAGAAATGCTTTTTTTTTACTGTGAGAGTGGTCAACAGTTGGAACAGATTCCCCAGAGTATCTATTCTTAGGGTATCATCTGAAATATTCTAAACCAAGCTTTACATGGTCCTGAGAAACCTGTCCAGTTAAAGATGCTTTGACCAAGGGAGTTAGATTAAATGATCTCACGGTTCTATGATTATAATTTCTTATCATCCTGACAGCCAATGAACATTAAATTCCATGCTCAATATGAATACCTCCTTATTCTAAGTCAAAGGATGCCCCTTAAGTGTGACTGTTTGTAATCAGTGATGCATTTCCATCTTCTATGTTTATTTTACGAGTGATATATCTATTTTGCTGTAGGAGCACAAGTCAGTTGGAGCTGAAAGGTGAGCTGCAGAGTTTTAACTGGAAACTGTTTCTATCTGTTTTGGAAAAAAAAAAAAAAAAAAAAGTTTTATTGGGAGTTTAACAATCTTTTTGCACTTCAGAAAATACCAGTTCAAATCTGCTCTGTGACATCAGCACACCACCTTAACGTCTCATTTGACAGATAAAATAAACTAAACAGCTAAGTATTCTTGAATAACAAAATTTGAATATTTGGACATGAACATGAATGATCCCTTTGAAAAATTAGACCAAGTAATTATAATATTCCCATACCTTCTCAATGAGCTCAATGCAGGCAGCCAGGTCCATCCCAAAGTCAATGAATGTCCATTCAATCCCTTCCTTCTTGTACTCCTCCTGCTCCAGTACAAACATGTGGTGATTGAAGAACTGCTGCAGTTTCTCATTGGTGAAGTTGATGCACAGCTGCTCAAAGCTGTTGAACTGGAAATAGAATGAGAAAGATCCATATCTGCAAGATGCAGAAGTAATTGCAAAACCTTACCCTTTAAAAATAAGGAATGCAGTTACTCTGTTTTCATAGTGACTGAGCATTTCTTCAGTCAGCTTTATATCTATATAACAAAATAGAGAAACGCATGACATTCATTGTTCACGATCATATTTTTCTCCTTGATAAAACTGTGAAAATAGAATGTATTTCCTATATTATCTTAGAACAAATTACAGAAAAAAAAATACAAAGTTAGGCCTATTATGATGTATGTGCTTTATACGGTCTTTAACTTGATGTTTTAAACTAAGAAATTTTTCTGCTTAGGCCTTTCTGCTCTTTTGAGCTTGCACATCTTGAAAATGAGGCTATTGTTATAAGAAAAGTCCTTTCAAATGTCATTTCTTACTTCATGGCAAAAAAAAAAGGCAATTAGCTACAAAAAAAAAAAAAAAGTGTTGATCATATGTGTTCTTTAAAAATATGTCTGAGAGTTGTCAGAACACCCAGCTGTCATTTCTAAGCAGCTCTCTAAGCAGCTCTTACCAAATCTTTGTTACTCACATCAAAGATCTCAAAGCCAGCAATGTCCAAGACACCAATGAAGTACTGCCTGGGCTGCTTTGTATCCAGCTGCTGGTTGATACGAACAACCATCCACAAGAACATCCTCTCATAGACAGCCTTTGCCAGAGCACCTACAGCATTGTGAACCTAAAACAAAAGTAAATGCCTGAAGTTACAACACAGAGCAGAGGAGAATCAAATGCATATTAATTAAAAGCATGGTTCCAGGTTACCATGTTTCTCACCTGCTGCACGGTTTGACCCTTGGTCACATATTCATTCCCAACTTTGACTCGAGGGTAACACAATGCCTTCAGCATGTCAGCTGAATTCAGGCCCATAAGATAGGCAGCCTTGTCAGCAACTAAATGGCAAAGATAGATAGAAAAAAAGAAAAAAAAAGAAAAAAAAAGAAAAAAAAAAAAGAAAAAAAAAAAGAATTTTGTGTCATATAGATTTTGCATCTCTAAGGGCTGCAGTGTTCAGGTTTCCATGCTTTGAAATATGTTGAAAGAATGTCACAGATATAATCTGTGTAGCATCAAAGTCATAATTATACATATTGAACTTTTCTGAAAGAACTTACATTTGAAGGTCTTCATTGAAGCATGCAAAATGCAATGAAGTTTTTTCAAAAAATTCCTAGCACAAAATTGAAGCCTGCAGCTTGTTAATCTGAATATTTCTTGTATGTGTGTAGCTCAGAAGTTGCAGTGACCTCAGTCAGATAATGAGCTATACTCAGAAGGTGATAAAAAACACCCAAATATTTAGAGTGGAACACAGAGGATTTATCTGTACTCTTTAGGATTCAGCATCTACAACCCTTTCTGAGCTTTGGTTTCTACTTCTGATCTTCTGTAAAATTCATAGGTTTTCATCCTTTTTCAGACATGACTATGGCACTTCCCAACTTCTGCCTAGTTCTTTAAAACGAGAAGGCTCAGAAAACTGGAGGCATGGGTTCTAGCTCTTGCTCTGACAGAGAGGAATCAAATCCACCTCTCTCATCAGAGTTCCCTGGATATCAGACAGGTGAGGGTGAATGAAAATATGGCCCTCTATCCTTTTAGAGCTGAATATCTTTATTGTTCCACAATGAGTGCAAGGCATTCTCAATAAAAATATGACTAATAATGTTACAGTAAAGGCATCCACAGCTACTAGCTTCCTGGCACAGTTTAGAAGGCAGTTTAAACTGAAAATTTTTCATCATATAGGATACATAAATCCAGAGATTATACATCAGAGAAAATGATGTACTGTGAGAAGTAAGATTTTTTTCTTACTTGCTGTTTTCCTTGAAATCCTAAAATCTAATTTCAGATCACTCTGTGTCTTTCACATACAGAGTGGCTCAGAGTTATAATTTCTGAGTTTGACAATACCTTCTGTGCCATCTGGCTCTGCCTGCTCCTCTCTCTGTTTCTGCTTGAACTTCAAGTTGCCGTAGTGCATGACAGCCCCTGTCAGCTTGTAGATGGCAGTCTTCTCGTCAGCAGTGAAGCCCAGGATGTCAATGGCACTCTGGTAATAGAATCAGTAAAGTGGAATATTTGCCTGTTATATGATGTATGACCTGTACCAGCTTACCTGTTTCATAAATTACTTACATCTGTAGCCATCAACTCCTCCTTGTCATCAATGCTGGGAACAGTGATCTCACCTTGACTCACAAAAGGGTAGTCATATGGGTTGGTGGTGATAAGGAGCATTTCTGAAAACAAATATTGATGGGTTAAATTTCATTGTTTCTATAGTGTAATTCATTGTTGCTCAGTGATCTTTCTCCAAAAAAGCTCACTGATGCCTCCTACCAATTAGCTCTGGCTTCTTGTTGGAGGTGACCTGATAAAAAATGTGGTAGCTTCTTTCTGCCTTGAGCTGGAAAGTGACTCTGGACTTCTCCAGCAGATCTGGCAAAGCAGGAAGAAAGTGCTAGGAATGAGACGGCACACAGAGGTAGGAATTTAGGAAGGGATGTGATCATGCCAGGATGTCACTTACAAGTTTCAATGTCAGCAGAAGCCAGTTTGCCTGTGGCCCCAAAGTGGATTCTGATGAATTTGCCCTATTGAGGGGGAAAAGAACCACTTCAGCCTAGATGGATTCTTTTGACATCTCTTTATGTAAGAATGTCGCTAGGCTCATCACTACTGTTAGGAGGGATTTTGTCCAAAGCTACAACTCACAAAGCGCGAGGAGTTGTCATTCCTCACAGTCTTGGCATTTCCGAATGCCTCCAGCAGTGGGTTGGCGCTGATGATTTGATCCTCTAGTGTTCCCTACAGGACAATAATTATTCCTAGTTATTACTTTTCAAAAATGAGGAACAGAGAAAAGCATTGATTTGAGCCCCTATCTATAATTTTACCTGCATTTTGCCAGACTGCTCCTCCTTCTTCTTCTCCCCACTAGCTGCAATTGTTGCAAAGTACTGGATGACGCGCTTTGTGTTCACAGTCTTCCCTGCACCAGATTCTCCACTGCCAAATGAAATAGAGAAGCAGGGAGAGTGTGGTCAGGAAGCAGGTCTCCTGGTTCCCTGTAGCCCTGCAGGGACCTGAGCAAGAAGTGTACTTACGTGATCAGGATTGACTGATTCTCGCGGTCTGTGAAAGAGGTAGAATTAAAGTTTTTAGCCATTGTCCTGAATAGAACTGTGTTAGCTGACTGAAAAGTAAATCTGTAAATGTAAGTTGGGGCTTCTCCAGAAAGTCCAAGCAGTAACTTATAGAAGACAGTACTGAATTTCCTTCTAACAGTAGTAAGTATAAGCTCTGCTGGACCCATACAACTCTCAGATGCACATGGTCCTCAGACAAAGTCTGTAGGCACTTGCCCTTCACACAGTTCTCATCAAGGAATCAAATCAAACTGACTACCTGTGCTCAAAGCAAAGATTGTATGGTATCATACAATCATACATACCATATTGTATGGTATGCATACAAAGATTGTATGCTTTCTGTTCTCTCATTGAAAAAAAAAGAAAAAAAAAAAAGGAGGGGGGGGAAGGATATTATGAGCTCAGTATTATGTCTGTGGTGGGAAAGTGTAGAATAGGGTACAATAGTACACAGTGCTGAATCTATGCATGTTTCTGGTATAGTTTGGCTTGCAGTTGTCAGTTTCTCTCACTTAGCTCCATGGGATTTGTAGCTGCCTTGTCCTGTGCTCCAGTAAGAGCCACGAGGCTTTTTGGTTCAGATTGCTTTGAATGAGATCAAGCACTCACCAGTCAGCATGAACTGATAGGCGTTGTCAGAGATGGAGAAGATGTGTGGAGGGGCCTCCTGGCGCTTTTTGCCTCGGTAGGCCAACACCACCTCCGGGTTGTACACTGGCAGCCACTTGTAGGGGTTGACGGTGACACAGAAGAGACCCGAGTAAGTCTGCGAGGAAGGGAGACAGCACGTTGGCTTCTGCTCAGCCTGGCACAGCAGGCCTTCCAGCTACCCAAAGGAAGAAAGCTGCTGGTACTTACGTAGATCATCCAGGCTGCATAACGCTCTTTGAGGTTGTACAGCACAGCGGGTTCGTGGAGGTGGGTCATCATGGCCATGTCCTCAATTTTATCATACTTGGGAGGGTTCATGGAAAAGATTTGATCTTCCTTCACGGTCAGAGTCTGCCAAGGAAATGAAAGAATATGTCTGCATATGTCAGCTAGAAGCTCAGTGTGAATCAACTGTTGATCTGAAGTTTCATTTTCTCTTACCTCTCCACCTTCAGTTTTCACAGTGACCTTCCCTGTTTCCCTGCTCTGGATTGTCCCTTTTACAAAGGATTCCTTGGGATGGGCCACAAAGACGGATGACTTGGCATCAAAAGGTTTGTTCTGGGCCTCAATTCTTTCCTTTTCTGACTTTCGGAGGTAGGGAGCCGCCTCCCCAAAAACAGCCATCTCCGCATCTGCAGAGGCCATGTCTGTGCTTTACTGAAGACACGTCAGCAGAAGACTCTAATGGCTAGAAGTAATATTGCATTGATTATTTATGTCTATTCTGTAAGATTGGGAAATCTTTTATATCCTGTTCTTTGTTTTCTCATCACAATCTAATATTTAGAACAACTATAATGACCTAACTGAAGATCCTAATCTTTAGGTTACTTAGAAAATGAGGATATAATTGATGTAGCTTAGGTCTTCAGACTTCTAGGAGAGCAATATTTAATCACCTTTCACAACTGAAAGTTTGGCATTTTAAGAATATCATGTCTGTAAGAACTACCGAAGCTACTTAGCAAGTTTTAATGACATCACTATCAGAAGTAGAAATACAGGTGGAACATTTTGTTTAAAAGAGTAAATGTGAAGAAACGTTTCTGAAAAGCTGTAGTATAGGAGACCTACGGTCCTGGAAAATATTGAACCAATGGGGCATTTGCTTATTAACTAGGATGGTAAAAGGAAGGCCTTGGGAAATTAATGAATTTTGCTACTGAAGTTGCCAACAGAAGAAAAAGGCAAGTCTTGTATATTTTAATATTCTGCCATAATTTAATTTGTTTATACATTTGTCGTTCTTAAGTACAATATCTAAATAATCCCAGCCCCAAAGTTCTGACTTGAGTAAAACAAAATTCAAGCACTGAAATTGGAATTGCTATGCTTGTATGAAGCTCCCAAATAAACACTTCCTTAAAAAAACATCCAGGAGCAGGTGAGTTCTCCAAATTTTAGAAAATAAAAATATGTCTTTAGATGCCTTGTTAAACATGTGGATAGCTAAGTTAGCCAACTGCAATTGAAAATTCTCTAGCTACATTAGTGAAATTTATTTCATTTGTTCAACAGTTAAGTCTCTTTTTTCTTCTTTTTTTTCTTTTTTTTTCTTTTTTTTTTTTTGTCTAGATAAAGAAAATGTGTACCTGAGAGAGCCCTGCATTTTACAAAGATGGTTAGAATCTCTGTATGCTCAGATGATGTATTAATTCATACTTTCTGAAGTAGGATGTACAGTTTTGCACTTTTTCCACCTTTGTTCATCTTGGTACTGTTCTATTGCTGCCACAAAAATGATGTGAAGCCAGCATGCCTCACTCCCTGTTTGGTCAGTTAAGTAAGGTGAAGAATATCCCCATGGGAATTTTCTGGTCTTACATCAGTTGCCAGAGGATTCGAACATGGCCACTTGAAAATCTTACCAGCTGTGGGTACCCCACCACCTGCCTACTGTAATCATCCTGGTTTTGAATATAGGGTGAAACAGTGACCATTCATGCAGCCATACAGAAATCCCACCCAAAAAGATCTTTCTCTGCCCTCTAAGAATTAATAAATCAAATTCTTACCTCTCGTGACACCAGGTGGGTGTCTTGCACCCTGGCAGCCGGTCAGTACTGCAAAACACAAATGGCAATTCCCTACTTGATGCTGCACATAATTCCAGAGTGAAAATGTGCAGATGTCTTGAAAGCAGATTTAAAACTTGAGCTGAGAAATTGAGTCCATTCATGGAAATGAGCACTGGAGGCACAAAGAATGCTGTGGTACATAAGGGCACCATCTCCTTCCTGCAAGCCTGCAGACCCCATACACTTACCTTGAAGCTTTCCACGAAGACAGGGCAGACTTGCTGCAGGGAGATTATATACGATCTCATTTGCAGATGCTACAGATGCCTACTCTTTCTTCGGTCAAAAAATTTTTGGCAAACCTTCTTTGGTAAAGCATTGTCTGGCAAACTGAACTAAGGGCATAATTGTCATTTGACATGACTAGATATAATTAGAATATTTTGATGTCTTACTGACTATATGAATACATCTTCTATAAACAATCTGACAAGGGTGTTAAGGAGGGAATCTGGACTAGTCAAAGCACTTAGAGAACTTGGATGCAGGACTTATTGCTGACTTTCCCACCGACTCAGTGTATGACCCAGAGAGTATTGCTTGGTATGTGTGTGCTGCAGCTAACCCAGCAATACAATAGATAAAACAGGATGTTAAAAGATAAATTAGCATTTTCAAAAGCTTTGGCAGTTGTGATGGTAAAATCCTGAAGGCAGAAGTGCAGGCATAGAACTGGTTACAAGGGTTAAAAGTACGGCAGCATGTTCAGCCACAAGCCACAGTAGTGAGAGACTTGGTCCTAATCAGGTTTTTAGGCTGGTGTCTCTGAGAGAGATGTGAGGCAGCTTCAGAAGTATCAGGAAGAACACACACTGAGTCGTGTGCATTTGTGCCTCTGTACACGCTTCAGATTGTAAAATTTGAGAGACTATCCAAGAAATGTTTTTGTGACTTTATGCACCAACTTGTACTGTAGGAGAAGTTACAGCCTCCTGAGACTTCTGATGCAATTAGGTCAGTGCCAGTGAGCAAGAGATGCTCCATTCTTTTGCCAAAAACCTTTAAGCTTATCCAGGTGTCACCTGCCTATAACCCAAGGAAAAATAACTCTGATCTAGCAAAAGGCCCCCACAGCTTTTTTCCTACCTACAATTGACAGAAAAATCCCTCTAGTCAGTCACACCTATAATTAGACACATACACACATATTTCACCTCAGCATGCAGTCCCAGATGCTCTGTGCCTGATACATCCTTAGTCCAGCATTCCCATCTCATCATATATGGCTTCCACACATTCACACAGTCCAAAAAAAACCAGTGTTACCTATACTAGAGTACTGGTGTTGGCAAACATGCCCCTTGAGTGCTGATAGTGTGGGAAAGAGAGATTTGCTGGAAGTCCTGGAAAGTGACTGATATAGGAAATTGGCACTGTCATGTAAGTTGCTTTAAATCCTGTCAGATTTCAACAAACTTTTCTCCTGGTCATTGGCACTTTGGTCATTAAAAGATGTCAGTGGGTAATATGGGGACAAGGTTAGAAAAATGATTCATGGGATCTGATGGAACACCCAGCATCAGGCACTGTTCTGTGCATGAAGGCCTTTTCCAAGGAAGGTTCTGCACTGTAGCACTCACATTTTGGGCATCTTAGCCCAAGCCTGGAGCCCAAACCTAGTCCAAGCCAGGGTGCTAGGTTTCCAATTGGTGCCCAACAACACAGTGGCCTAGGAGGGGACAGGAGGGTCTTGGCAGCTCAGAGCACAGAGTTCAGAAGACCTCATGCAAAGAGCAAGGTCTGGGAGGAGCAGAGATGGCTAAGAAGCCTCACCCAGGGAGAGCTGGGGGCTTGCTCCCCTCAGGTTGAGGTGGGAGCTCTAGTCTTCCATTTCCAGGAAAGCTGTAACATCTGCACTGTCAAGGCAGCATCCCGTGGCAGCAGCAGGTGAAGTACTGGTAGCTGCTGTTGATTTCCTCTGAGGCCCTGCTCTCAGCAGTAGGTCGCAAACCTGTTTTATGCAGTGCTGTCATGCTGGGACAAAGTGCCCATCCTCAGGATGTGCCTTCAGGATCTGTTTGAGAGCAGCTGAGTGTCTTAGGCTAGATGCCTGATTCTGGGGACAGAAAATGTTGAATTTCCAGTTGCCAATGACAAATCCAGTCTCTTCAGTACAGCTCTTCTGTGTTTTTCCTGTTGGGTTGCCCAAATTGTGGACCCAGCTGGCAGGAGTGAGGCACATAGCCAGGCAGCAGTAGGTGTGAAGTCAGCCAAGGGAAGGCCTGGCTTGAGGAGGAAGCAGCTAGCAAATGCACGCATCTTCAGTTGTTGATAGTCACTCAGCAGTGATTTGTACATTGAATTTGGTGTCCCTACATCCCTATAACGCATATTTAGAAACCTAAAGCCTTTTATGATAGTGGTCCAAATCTCAGAAAATGGTTATGAACCAGGGCATGGAAATGAAGGAGACAGTCTTGTCTAGATGGCTTTTGAATATCCCCAAGGATGGACATTCCACAGCTTCTCTGGGAAACCTGTTCCATTGCTGAGTCACCCTAACAGTCAAAAAGATTCTCCTGATGTTCAGATGGAGCCTCCCGCATTTCATTTTGTCCCCATTATCCTGTCACTGGGCACCACTGGAGAAAGCCTGGTTTTCTCTTCTCTACATCCTTTGTTCATATATTTATACATTGTGAGATACTCTCCAAGCCTTTTCTTTTCAAGGCTGAACAGTCCACCTCTCTCAGCCTTTCCTCATTGCTGAGATCCTCCAGTACCTTCATAATCTTTCTGGCCCTTAGTTGGATTCTCTCCAGTATGTCCATGTAGTCTCTTGTAGTGGAGAGCCCAGAACTGCACACAACAGTCCGGGTGTGGCCTCACCAGTGATGAGTAGAGGGGAAGGATCACCTCCCTCAACCTTCTGTGACACTTCTTATGCAAACCAGATGACCATCCTCCTTCTTTGTGGAAAGGGCATGTTGCTGGCTCATGTTCAAGCTGTTTGTCCACCAAGACTCCCAGGTCCTTTTTTGCAAAGCTGCTTTCCACTTTCCAGCTGTTCAGTCCCCAGTATGTACACTCACCTGGGGATGTTCCTCCCCAGGTGAAAGACTCTATCCTTCATCTGCATGGTTGGACCCAGTATTGACCCCTGTTTTTTGACTAAGTAGTACCTATTTGTACACGTACATAAATAGTATAGAGAACACTTTATATTAAATGGACCTGAGCAACTGCAGAATCAGAAAGACTTCGGGACTCCTCTGGGACTCTGAGGTAGAAGTGACAAGGAAGAGAGAGATAAACATTCATGTAGACATCAGTTCTTGAAGACAAGGGAACACATCTTTGAATGACAGTCAGTTCACATATTTGTACTAAAATATCTTCAAGCAGTACCTCCTCTAACTTTTGGTCACGTAAGTATGTATCTTTCAAGCAAACTACTGCACAGTTCTACCACACCCAAAAGGATGAAGTCACATCCTTTCTGATCTAAAGATAACAGGAATGAAGCCACTCTTTGGTTAAGGTATTATCATAGTTTGCATTGTCTGAGTGCACCGATGGTGAATCGACAAAGGTGAATTCCCAATAGCTCTTCAAATTTACTTCCAACCTGTTAGTCTCTATGTATTTGCTGAAGTTTTCAATGTTTTACCGTTTCTTAAACAGTCCTAAGAATCATCTGCAGGAACTGGTTCTGTGCAGATGGAGTAACAGGATCAACTTAACATCCACTTAGTTAAGTGAAGCCATGCCTGTGGTAATGAAGAGCTTGACAGAAGCCAAAGTCAAACTATTTCCTTAGCATGTGCTAGAGCTATTAAGGAGGTAACTTCCAAGAGAGAATATCTCTTTACCAAGGAACCTTGCAGACAGCAGAATGATACAGTATTTACACAAGAGTTTGGAAGGTCTGGGTTATTCTACACAACGCACATTGACACTGAGGACAACATCTCATGAAGAGTCTTGAAACCTGTTATCATACAGAGGTAAATGACACCATCTCTGGTTGAGGAGAATAGGAATTTGCCTCAAAAGTCCAGAGCCCAACCAACCGTAGGCACTGGTCAAGGGAAGGAAAGCAACTGACTGCCAGGCACATATGGCATAAAAAGAGTTCTTGAAGATTACATGTAGATGAAAAACATAAGCCTTCAAAGGACAACTCAGAAAACTGCAGGCAGTCTCATCCTACAAGGAAAGCTGGGAATGCTACCAGATTGCTCAGAGCATAAAAGAATTGCAGGAGTTACTTACCCACCTAACTCTGTATCAGGTGTTTGAGGTCCTCCTTTAGCAGAACACTTCTGTGTGCATATACAAATCTACAGTGCAGCTATATATATGTATACTGACATCTGCTCAGAGATGGAGAAACTGTTCTTACCATAGATTCGTAATCTGATTTTTGTACCTATCACAAGCATTAACATATATCCACATTAATAACACTTCATTAATATCTCAGTACTAGTATAAAGCCAAATTTAGCATAATGTGGTTATGGTCATGTGGGCTTTGTTTAATATCTTGGAGTGAGCCATACCCTGAAAGGGGATTCATATCAATCAAGACTCTGAAGGTTTACTGAAATCTAGCAAAATTGATGTCATATTACTGAACTTCTGTAAGGCCTTTTACATGGTCCCACATGACATTGTGATCTCCAGATAGAGGGAGATGGATTTGAAGGGTGGACCATTCAGTGAATTGGCTTGAAGGCCACACCCAGAGTGTGGGTCAATGGCTCCATGTCCATGTGGAGGCCAGTGATGTGTGGTGTCCCTCAGGGGTCTGTCTTGAGACCGGTACTGTTTAATATCTCTGTCAATGACATAGTGGGATCGAGTGAACCCTCAGTAAGTTTGCAGATGACACCAAGCTGAATGGTACAATTGACACAACAGAAGGAAGGAATGCCATCCAAAGGGACCTGAACAAGCCCGAGAAGTGGGCCCACTAAACTGAATGAGGTTCAACAAGTCCAAGTGCAAGGTGTTGCATGTGGGCTGGGGCAATCCCAGACATGACTACAGACTGGAAGAACTCACTGAGACCACCCCTGCAGAGAAGGACTTGGGAGTTCTGGTGAAATAAAAGCTTGACATATGCCAGCAGAGTGTTCTTGCAGCCCAGAAGCATCGTGGGCTGCATCAAAGGATGAGTGGCCAGCAGGGGAGGGAGGTGATTGTCCCCCTCTGCTCTGCCCCTGTGAGGTCCCACTTGGAATCTGGCGATCAGATCTGGGGACCCCAGCACAAGAAGGATGTGGGGCTGTTAGAGCAGGTCCAGAGGAGGGCCACAAAGATGATCAAGGGGCTGGAGTACCTCTCCTATGAAGAAAGGCTGAGAGCTGGGTCTGTTCAGCCTAAAGAAGGCTCTGGAGAGACCTCATTGCAGCCTTTCCATACTTAGAGAGGGCTTATAATAAAGATGGAGAGCAAATTTTTACTCAGACAGGTAATAATAGGACAAGGGCTACACGAAGATGGTGAAGGGACTAGAGGAGAAGGTGTATGAGGAGTGGCAGAGGTCACTTGGCCTGTTCAGCCTCGAAAAGAGGAGGCTGAAGGGAGACCTCACTGCAGTCTACAGCTTCCTCACAAGGGGGAATGGAGGGGCAGGTGCCTATCTATTCTCTAGTGACCAGCAATAGGACCCGAGGGAATTGTGTCAAGCTGAGGCAGGGGAGGCTAGACATCAGGAAGAGATTCTTCACCAAGAGAGTGGTTGCACACTGGAACAGGCTCCCCAGGGAAGTAGTCACTGCACCAAGCCTGTTGGAGTTTAAGAAGCGTTTGGACTGTGCACTTAGTCACATGGTCTAAAATTCTGGGTAGACCTGTGTGGTGCCAGGAGTTGGACTTCATGATCCTTATGGGTCCCTTCCAACTAGGGGTATTCTATGACTCTATGATTCTAAGGGGGAATGGTTTTAAATGAAAAGAGGGGAGATTTAGGTTAGATGTTAGAGAAAATTCTTTGCTCAGAGGGTGTTAAGGCATCGGAACAGGTTGTCCAGAGACGTTGTGGATGCTACATCACTGGAGGTGTTCAAGACAACATTGGATGAGGCCTTGGGCAAGCTGATCTAGTGGATGGCATCTGTACTGGGTCTGGCTGGGATGGAGTTAACTTTCCCTGCAGTAGCCCATACTGTGCTGCGCTCTGCATGTGTAGCTCAAGCAGCATTGGTATCACACCAGTGTTATGCCTGTTGGCAATGTTGGCAATGTTGGCACAGCATCAGGACTCCCTCCAGCCCCCCAAGAGCCAGCAGGCTGGGGGTGGACAAGAGGTGAGGAAGGAACATCACCAACCAAAGGGATATTCCCTACCATATGATGTCACACAGCAATGAAAGGTGGAAAAAGGAAGGAGCGGGGAGGAGTGGGCTCTCATTGTGAAAATGTCTGTCCTCTCAAACAACGGCTACATGAGTTGTGGCCCAGCTTTGAGGATGTGGTCAAGCATCACTCGTTGGTGGGAAGTAGAGAGTAATTTCTTTCCTCTGTGCTTCCACACAGCCTTTTCTTGGTTTGTTTGTTGTTTTGTTTGTTTGTTTTTCTCTTTAGTTAAATTATTTTTTTTCCTTTTCTTCTTCCCATCCTTTTCTGAGGAGGGGGATTGAGAGAGCAGTTCTGGTGGAGTTCAGCAGCCTAGCAAGGTAAAACCACCACATGGCAGAGGGGTTGGAACTGGGTGATCCTTAAGGTCCCTTCCAACCCAAACCATTCTATGATCCTATGAAAATTCTCCAAGATCTTGTGTACAGAGATGTAGCTCTCATGCTGAGAACTCTTTGCATACTGAGTTCAGCTAAAGCATATGTATTTCACATTAAATAGTTCTACCTTCACCATGAAGCAGCCATTATAGCTGATACCAGGTGTGTCTGCTTACTGTTCTGTCAGCTACACCATAATACAAAGATAATCCTTGTAGCTTAGACCAGCAGGGGTGCAGGGGCCTGACAGTATTCAGCATTAATAATGCATTGCTTCACAAACTAAATTTCAAGGTTATTCTAACAACACCTCTAGAAGAACAAGCATTTTAAATTGTCTGAATAAGAAAACACTTGTGTGAGTGTCATGATGCAAAAGGAAGAATGCAAAGTTGCCTGCCAGTCATTAATTTTCTGTCAATCCTGTTTCCATCTCTGCAGGGCGAGACTCTGCTGCGACCAGAAGCAAACCACAGCACAGTCAAAAGAGAAGAGGCAACCTGAAAGCCATCTCTGGATTCAGACTGTCCTGCACAGCAATGTGATGTGGGCAAGGCACTGGTGTGCTGACATTTTCCATGGAGGAGAGAGGATTCAGGCGTACTGAAAATAGATCCCTCTTGAGATGGAGATCAGGCAGCTGCCTCACTTTCTGCCAGCCCTTAAGATATGTTATTTTCTTCTCCAGAGCCCAGTGGCTGCTGAGAGACAAAGAGTGAGAAGATGCCTTTTAGATGGGCAACTAGATTGGAGTGAGGATGTGGAAGAACCTACAGACTGCCAAACGTTGGCTACTGAGAACCTCCCTTCCACTCCCATTTAGTGCAGTTGAGCTTACGAGCTGGAAACATGCAAATACACCTGTATGACAGGTACATATGTAAAATTTTAATTTCTAAATTTAAAAGTTGCAGTATCACAAGCTTCAACTATTTACAGCTTTTTTTAGCTGCATTGACTTCAACCTTATTGAGTCAGTCTCACTTGACTCCTCTTTCCCACCAACTTTCCCCACATGCCTATTTCACAAAGACCAGATCACTGTCTTCCTGAGGATTTTTTCCCCTGCAGAATACATATTCAACTGAGAGGAATTCAAGAAGTCCACTCATGATGACACAAAATTCAACTTCACCAAATTTGTGAATGACACTAAATTAGACAGAGTAGATGATATGACAAATGACAGAGCTTCATTCCAAAGGGACATTATGAAACTTTAAGAAAGAACATTAAGACTGGATCAACAAAAACCTTATGAAAATCATTGCAGAATAGTACAAAGCTCACATCTGGGAAAAGAGTAAGCCCCAGGTGTCAGTACAGGCTGGGAACTGACTAGTTCAGCAGAAGCCTTGTCAAAAAAGACTTGGAAGTTATGGTGGATGCCCAGAAGAATAATGAGTGCTCTTGCTGCAAACATGACAAAGTACTGGATGATGTTAAAAGCATGTTCAGCTGATTGTAGGAAACCATTAACCCTCTTGCTTGGTACCGGTGGGTTGTCATCTGAAATGGCTTGTCCACTTCTGGGCTCTCCTGTTCAAAAAGGTTGTACACTAATGGGAGAAGATGCAGCAGAAGGCTACCAAGATGATCTAGAAAATTAGTTCTGTGAGGAGATTTTGAGGGTATTTAATCTGAGGAAAAAAGGTCTAAGTTTCATGAGGGGAAGTTACAAGTACAATGTTCCAAACTTTTCTCATTAGTAGACAATGTAACAAGGGATGATGATCACATATAACATCTGGAGAAGCTCCAGTAAGTCATTAGGAAATTTCTTCACTATTAGGTAATGCTGTAATGGCACAGGCTACCCAAGAGAGGTGGCTGAGCCTCTGTCCCTGAGGCGTGGCTAATCAAAGCCATGACTAACCTGACTGATATCAGCAAGACATCTTGAATTGGGAGACTGAATAAAAGCCCTCCAAATGTCCCTTTACAACAGTATTTCTGTGGCTCTAATGTAGAGGTTCCATCTCTTTATCCAAGTGGACAGTAGCTCAAAGCTGGGCAGATATCTGCAGCTTCATGTCTTGTCATGAAGATTTTCCCTGAGAAAAAAACCTCAGCTCTTTGTCAACATCAGCTCTGCTCTTGGCTTGGACTGGCGCATGCTTCGTTGGGTTAGAAACTGCCTGGATAGCCGGGCCCAAAGAGTCGTGGTAAGTGGAGTCAAGTCCAGTTGGAGGCCAGTCACTAGTGGCGCTCCCCAGGGCTCGGTGCTGGGGCTGGTCCTCTTTAATATCTTCATCGATGATCTGGATGAGGGGATCGAGTGCACCCTCAGTAAGTTTGCAGATGACACCAAGCTAGGCGCATGTGTCGATCTGCTTGAGGGTAGGAAGGCTCTGCGGGAGGATCTGGATAGGCTGCACCGATGGGCTGAGGTCAACTGCATGAAGTTTAACAAGGCCAAGTGCTGGGTCCTCCACCTGGGGTGCAATAACCCCAAGCAGAGCTACAGGCTGGGAGATGAGTGGTTGGAGAGCTGCCAGGCAGAGAAGGACCTGGGAGTGATGGTGGACAGTCGGCTGAATATGAGCCAGCAGTGTGCTCAGGTGGCTAAGAAGGCCAACGGCATCCTGGCTTGCATAAGAAACAGTGTGACCAGCAGGGCTAGGGAGGTGATCGTCCCCCTGCACTTGGCTCTGGTGAGGCTGCACCTTGAGTACTGGGTTCAGTTTTGGGCCCCTTGCTACAAGAAGGACATCGAGGTGCTTGAGTGAGTCCAGAGAAGGGCGACGAAGCTGGTGAGGGGTCTGGAGAATGGCTTATGAGGAGCGGCTGAAGGAGCTGGGCTTGTTCAGCCTGGAGAAGAGGAGGCTCAGGGGTGACCTTATTGCTCTTTACAGATACCTTAAAGGAGGCTGTAGCGAGGTGGGGGTTGGTCTGTTCTCCCACGTGCCTGGTGACAGGACGAGGGGAAATGGGCTTAAGTTGCGCCAGGGGAGTTTTAGGTTGGATCTTAGGAAGAACTTCTTTACTGAAAGGGTTGTTAGACATTGGAACAGGCTGCCCGGGGAAGTGGTGGAGTCACCATCCCTGGAAGTCTTTAAAAGACGTTTAGATGTAGAGCTTAGGGATATGGTTTAGTGGGGACTGTTAGCGTTAGGTCAGAGATAGGACTCGATGATCTTGAGGTCTCTTCCAACCTAGAAATTCTGTGATTCTGTGATTCTGTAACTCTTGGGCATGAATCTTTCATCTCTCTGCATATCTGTGTGGATGAGTGCACACGGGTGATAGGATTCCTCTTCTACCTGTAACCATATGAAAGTAATTGATGACTAGCTCTGAGATAGTCTCCTGGGCCACCTTCATAGCTAAAAGAGAAAAACAGATAAATCCAAAGGACAGTTAAGAAACCTACCTCAGCTTAGCTTCTTCTGGAGGAGTTCTTTTCTCTCCATTGACCATGGAAGGGAGATCGCAAACCTAGTACCTAGTACTTACTGAAGTATGGAAGATTAACCCCAGCATGGATTTCTTTGTTTGATCCAGATACCTTCTTATCACGCTGACCTGATTCTGTGCAAGGCAGCAGATCTAAACTCTCACTGTGAATTTCAGATGATATGGGAATATAAAACAAGCCACCTTTCAAAGACAACTTTTCTTAAAAACTTCTGTCCTGTATTTGAGCAAAAATTTTAAATTCAGATTAGGCAGTACTCGGAAACTGTCACATCAGTGAGGTTCTGCCCAGCCCCCCACTAGGGACAGTGGACATGAAAGAAGCAAAACTTTCATGATGAATACTTGTGCATTTCTTATAGGTCTTGCATCATCATCTCCAGAAGCAAGAGTGATATTGGGATTTGGAGTTCCTTCCTATATTCCTATTCTCTACTTAACTAAAATATATGGAAACCCACTGAGTTCACTGCTGCTCTACTATCCACCTGTAATGTGATCTATGCAGTTGAGTTACGTAATCTGATATGAAGGCAGTCAAACGAAGAGGCAAGGGGATCAAAGTAGATTACTTTATCATCTCAGAAAACCTCCACAGCCTCTCAGAGGCTTGCAATTGGTTCTACAGAAACACAGTGTAAAACCTTTTACCTTATGGCACTAGGAGAAAGAATGAATTAGAATGATTTATCAACCACTGTTGTTCAACTGGGAGAAGGATTCTCTTCCCTCTTTGGCTGCAGGAGTAAGGCAGTAGAAACCATCTCCCTGTGTCCCCATCTCCTGTCTGTTCTATGTGAAGAAAGGTCTCATATGCGACACCAGTGTTACTTTTGTGTTGGAAAAAGCAGTGATGCCATCAAGACATGGCTCTAGTCATTTCTTTAAAACCCTTTCACCCCCCACCCACGCCATCCTCCACGTCCAGTTGAGCAGCAAATCTTTTAACAGGAACAAACTCAGTAAAAACACCAAGAAATGTTCCCTGAATTTTACCATTTACTCAGCAACATGCTCCATGCTAGGATGTGTCCTGTCTTCCATCGCAGAAATACCAACCAGTCTGCAGAACTTTGGGGAAAGGAGACAGTGAGCACACTCATCCACACAGGAGCATTAGAGGAAAGAGGATGAGGCAAAGCCGTGGCTCTCATTGACATTGCACAGCTTGGTCAGTCCTGTCACATTTCCTTGTACACCTTCAATAGGTTATCTCCAACCAGCTTCTGCCAGGGAGAGAGTTTCTCAATTGGGAGAGTCTGGATTCTACTTTTGACATCTGTGATGTAGACATCACAAAGCTAAGTTGAAATTAAGTCAACTGAACATTTTAGGTACTTACTGATGATTACTCTACCCTGCTTCAACCTAATCAGCTTGCTGGATGACTGGTCTCCAATCTCATAAAACATGACTCACGACATAGAATTTATATACGTATTATCAATGTTTATATACACATCAATGTTTGATATGTTACCAACTGTCTCTAGATGCCATCATACAGGTGACAGAATCAGTGGCAAGCAGCTTTGTCTGGACTTGCTTCTGAAGTTAGATTTCTCTCATAGGGACCAAATGGGACCTGATGTTGAGAAATTCCAAGATTTTTGTGCATCTGCTATGTCTCATCTCCTATTTTCATAGGAATTAAAAGATATTCTCTTAAAATCTCAAAAGGAAGAACATCCTGACTAGTAACCAGTATGAAAGAAACTGATTGTACAGCAAACCTATTCAGAATAAACACCAGCTTCACTTTAACTTCATTTGTTTCACAGAACTCCCTTAGATAGATTTTTTAGCACTAGGATGCTTCCTAATTAAAAGCTGTCTGACATTGTCTCAAGCTATCTTTTCCTTTTCTAATGTTGTCTCAAGTTGTCTTCTCCCTTGCATATTGCTACCTGTTATCTGATAAAACAGCACTTGAGTAATCTTTGTTTATCAATTTAGATGTGAGGTATTAGCACCAGCCTGTTCCTGTAGAGGAAGTGGAAGTGGCTGAACTGGAGCAGAGAAGTATGGGAAGATTATTGGCTTTCCAGGTTTGCAGCTGGCAGTGTAGATGGGGAAAGCTGTGAGTGTAGTTTCTGGGAGCAGCTGTTTAGCACTACCCACTGTTCCAGTATGAATTCTTGTAGTAGGGCACCACAGATAGCTTTGCTGGTATCATTATGTGACTGTTATCCCCTGCTTCATAAAACTGATGACTACAGCAAGATTTTCTTAAACAGTAGGCTTTTCTTTTACTTCCTTCCTTCCTTCCCTTTCCTTAGGTCTTCAGAGAATCTTATTTCTAAATAACTTGTTTTGTTGGCTGCTATACAGAAGCCTCAGCCCATTTGAGAGGATGTGAAACAGCATCCGTATGTCCCATCTGATAACAATGAGTGTCTCTGTAAGGCTTGCTCAGTCATGGGAAAACCAGAGCAGAAAGACAGCATCATGCAGAAGCAGTCTCATAAATTTAAGAATAAATAGACAGCCATGTCAGCTTAAAGCAGCATTCTGTCTGGCATTCTGTGAATGAGTGTATATAGGACTGGTGAAAATCCAATTTCATTATAATTACATTTCCAATGTACTTATAATTTCATGTAAACATATCATCTTCCCACCTGGTTGTTCCTTTTCCAGAGTAAAACATCATAGTCTGGACAGCCTGTCTCCAGGGCTCCCATCAATTTTATCATCTTTCTAATTGAACAGGCCAGAATTGTGGATAGTGTGGGCTGTGGTTTATTGGCCCAGGAAAATGATTTCTGCTTTGTTCTCAGTTGATCCTAATCATTCCTAACATTGTTTGTCCTTTGTGGCCAGTATTAAGCATCTGGTTATATTCACCATCTGGTAGCATGCTTATCTCCTAACCCTGGTACTCCTTTCAGAGATTTTTATAGGGTTTGGTCTGTGCACAGCTCAAAGACAATGTATGGACAGAGATGTTGATGTTTGGTTTCAGCTGCATAAAAGGTTTTTATGACTGATGACTACACAGCCTGGCTTACAAGGCTAATGTGGCTTTCAGCAAAATGACAGTGAGTGAGACTGGAGTGGCACAAAACAGCTAACAGAGCAGTGGAGAGACAGGTAAAACCTGTTATTCGAGGATGAGCAGCTCTTGACTATTAGAGTTGCAGCATTACTCATACTTCTCGTGTTCCCAGCAAACATTAGTGGAACAGATCTGGGTAGTGGGTGCTGGCCGAGGAGGTGACGTTCAGGATGACCTTTCTATCATCCACCTAAGCAGCTGAGGGGCTCCTGTTACAGAGCAGGGGAGTGGGGTGGGCAGACTAGGAGACCTCTGGGTAAGACAGAGAAAAAAGAGAGCAAGTGGCAAAAGGGGGAGGGAAGGAAAATCAGGATTAGGTGCATAATATTAGCACTAGCAACAACTGTATCCTAAAAAAGGGAGCAATGAAGTGATATATTCCTATGCTGACACTCATCTGTGACAGATGAACAAATCCCACTTCTGGGTAGGTTTCAGTGCTCTAAGTGGAAATATACTGGTACTGGAATTTATATAATCCTGTTCCCTTTAAACGTTAGAGTCTTCAAGGTTGGGACACACCATAGGACCTTCTGACTGGCAGAGTCACTGCAGGGCAGTTACCAGTAGGATACACAGAAAAAAAAAATCCAGCAGTGTTATCTATACTAACTTACTCTGTTGCAGAAAAGTTCTTTTTGCTTCCCCAGGAAATTTGTCAACAGCCTCATATTTTATCCATGGGTAGGCAGCCTAAATATTTTTTAATTGCTTTCTACGTCCATCTGAGATGCAGAGGGAAGCATACAAGTCCCTGTTCCCTCTGAAGACCAAATCAGACCAGCTCCAGCAGCAGATGGTGATGGTGACGTGCCATCACATAGCCAGCAGCCAGGGTGTCAGGGTACTGGTGCCCAGTGTGGAAGACCAGCACGTGGGAGGTCTAACTGTGCTTACATTCCCTGTCCTGTGGAGATTACCTGCCCATCCCACTAAAGTCTTTTAGGGACAGATCTTTTTCTCTAAGTGGGTTGTCACAAGGTACTTGAAAAGTTTTGAGTTCATCCCAAAGGAGAATTGAACATTGAGCCCAAAGGAAAAGAGAAAATTACTTTGCATCTTAGGGAGGACTGTGGCCTGAAAAAATATATGCCAAATCTATTTGATCTCTAGGGCAGTGCCAACTTCAGTCAACTACTGCTTTGTCAAGCAATAAAGGTGTATGTTGCCTTGCTTCCAAATAAGTCTTTCAGGTCCCTCAAAGTGCCTGCTTCTCCCTGAGAAGTCTTTCCAGGTAATCTTGGTTGTAGCGTCTAAGAGCAGAGCCATCCCAAAACTGTGCACTGCTCTCTGTCTCATATATTTGCTAAGCCTGGATTTTACCCCTTAGTGTCCTGATTCAAAACCCTCAATCTGTACTGAATTGTATTTCTCCAAGCAATATTGTGTTACTTCAGGGAACTTCTGGAATGGCGTGGCAGTGGTGTCTGCTCTGATGGAGGTATAAGAGTATTGTCATGGAACCCAAACAGCAAGGCTCAGGTGCTAGTTGATTTCCTCCTCTCCCAGCGCTCCTAACAGTGTGAAGCTGAACGTGGCTTTACTGATGAACGGTGTCTGTAGAGGAATGTTTTCAGCAATTTGCTCTGCTATAACTGGAATACTGCTGCTGTGCTCACTATATTTCCTGCAGTCCAGATCTATATAACCCCATCAGCTGCATTTATTTTAAGCTTTTCTCTGAGAGATCTTTCTTTATGGCTGTGACCAATATTTTTCTCAAGACCTTTGTACAAGCCCTTATCAGGTGACAAGCAGCCTGACTCCAAAAATAGAGTGCCAATGCAAAAAAAACCTTCTTTACCGAAAGGGTTGTTCTTTACCGAAAGTGTTGTTAGACATTGGAACAGGCTGCCCAGGGAAGTGGTGGAGTCACCATCCCTGGAAGTCTTTAAAAGACGTTTAGATGTAGAGCTTAGGGATATGGTTTAGTGGGGACTGTTTGTGTTAGGTTAGAGATAGGACTCAGTGATCTTGAGGTCTCTTCCAACCTAGAAATTCTGTGATTCTGTGATTCTGTGACCCTTATTCTCTATAAAGCAGTGAGAAATTCATTTTTTATTTCCCTCACACCAGTGTCCCACTTTGATCCTGATAATCCAGCAGGCTTTATAGTGGAGGCTGTCAGTCCTTTCCCTGTTATGTACCTACATCCTCCTTCCTGACATTCCTCAGAGTTGCTCAGCCTCTGCTCCCATCTCCTCTTCCACCTCTGGGATTGTTGTTTTTTTCTTGACATATTCTGTAACTGACAAAAAAAAAATAACTAACAAACAACCAGCCAAACAACAACAACAACAGCAAATATGCACAGGTGGTAGCCACAAGCTGCGTTCACGCAGTGACCTGTGAGGTGGACCATTGTACTAGGAGCAGCACATAAACTTGGACCATTTGGGCCTCATATGCTTAGCCCCTAAAGAGAAAAGCAGATCCTGGGACCTTCCCTGCCTGGGGAGCAGGCCAGGAGTGGCCAAGGGCCAGTGGTGTTTGGGGGCTTCCAGACTCCATCTGGGAACAATGGTCACTGTAGTCTTTAACCCTCTGGAAGCACTTGGCTTTTCACTGTATTCTCCCCACATAGCCTGCGCTCCTAAGTTTGAGAAGTGCTGGCTGCACTGCAGTGTGGTGTATGGGTATGAGTGATGAGCCTGGATGTGCCATGAGCAGTCACAATAAAATAACATACTGCTTTGCCTGACACAACAAATACAATTAAATAATTTATTCAAAACTAAAGTGAGTCTTTACAAAGCTCTTTTGATGTGGACTTCAAGTTAGATGGATATGTGCAGATTATGATTGTAGCATTTACCAAGTTTTTCCATAGATTTCTTCTGACTCTTCTTCCCTAAACCTGATGTCGATGTTGACATTTCTTCCAGTCCTCATATACTCTACCATCTTCTCACTCACTCCGCTTTCTTCACACACATCCAGCTCAGTCTTTTCCTACCAGACTCCTCCCTGCATTCCCCAGCACAATTCTGAACCCACTTCAGTACTCTCACTACCTCTCTGTCTTGTTTTTCAGTTATTAATTTGTTCTGAGACAAGAGCTGCATGAAGGCACATTTAGCCACTCACATTACAATGCACTGGGGTCCCAATTTCATATTCGATCTGAGTATGTTCATGTGCTATTCTTGCACCATAATGTTGAGAGAGGGGAGGTGAATTTCTGCATTGCTGCTGGCCCTGCAGGAAGCTTGGAACAAGCCCTGGCTCTGCCTTCCTCACCCAGGGAAGGGGTTCATGGATTGGGGTCATCTTGATGATGAGCAAAATGTGAGCTTTCAGGTCTGCAGGCTTTGCTTCCATTTGTTGATGTCCAAGGGAAGGGATGTCCCCACCCACCCCAAACAGACTGCTGAAGCACCTGTGCAGCTGCCATGTTCCCGATGGGACAGCGTGTCCCAGGAGAGCAGAGTGAGCACCCAGGCACTGGTTTCACTCACTGTCATTCCACTGGCTTCAGAGGGGTCACTTGATTTATACTCTTACAAGTGGGAGCACACTCAGGCCTGTTTCTGATTTTTCACATTTCAGCTGACAAAGGAGCTGTGCCGGAGCAGGCCTTTCTGGGATAAGAATAGCATCTGCCATCTTAGGACACAGCACAGTTGTCCAGCTCCTACATGGCAACGCATTGCAGTGAGATATAGAAGGCAAGCTACCCGCTGAGGAATGTCTTCAAGCGCTATTAGTGGAAGCATATCATCTACACAAGCAGGCATGGCTTCACGCAGGAGTCTTGCAAGAGGCAGCTATTTTTAGCTTTTGACACTGCCAATGAAGGGAGACAAATGGCAAAGTGATCCTCCTGGCACAGGCAACCTCCAGAGCTCTCTGAGCAAGCCCCTTCTGGGAATGACTCTTGTCAAGGCTGCAGGGCCTGAGGGTGCAGGAGATGGGGAGTGCTGGTGCACTCCCAGGAGGGAGCTGTGAATTTGCTGGGGACACAAGGCCTCGGTCCCACCAGCACTGCCCAGCTGCACTTACAGCAAGTTGTCCCTGAAGGCGTGCACCTGTCCCTGAGCTTAGGACATTCCGCTGCCTGATTTATCTTCAGCCACATCCCTGAGCGCTAGGGAGAGAACGGGGGGCATGGAACTTTGTGAAGGACATTGAGGTGCTGGAGCCTGTCCAGAGAAGGGCAATGAAGCTGGTGAAGGGTCTACAGAGCAAGGTTTATGAGGAGTGGCTGAGGGAACTGGGGTTGTTTAGGCTGGAAAAAAGAAGGCTCAGGGTGGGCCATATTGTATTTTTTATTTACCTTAAAGGAGATTGTAGCGAGGTAAGGATTGGGATTTTCTCCCAAGCACCAAGTGATAAGATGAGAGGAAATGGCCTTAAGTTGCACCAGGGGAGGTTTAGGTTGTATATTAGAAGAAATTTATTCACTGAAAGGGTTGTATGGCATTGGAACAGGCTGCCATCCCTGGAGGTCTTCAAGAAATGTGTAGATGTAGAACTTATTAGCATGGTTTAGTGGTGGACCTGTACTAGGTTAAAGGTTGGACTAGATGATTTCAGAGGTCTTTTCCAACCTGAATGATTCTATGATTCTATAATTCTATGAGCGTCCCCTCAGACAAAAGGAACTTACACAAAGTATCGTTCCAGTTGTGGGTTTGCAGTAGCTAGATTTATACTGGTAGGAAGTAATCTTCCATTTGCTGATGGACACAAGCATTTTCTGTCAACTCTGCTTCTGTACCACTATCAATAAAACAGATATATGCCACTTAAGATGTTCCAAATGTTTGTGTTTAGAAGAGAGTAATTTTCTTTGTAAGTTAAACATAAGAAGAAATCTGGGTTCAAGTCTTACTGCTGTCATCACCATGTTTGAGCAATTTTGACCTTTAAGTTTAGATATTTGGCAGGCCTCTTCCATGACTCTTGCTTGAATTTCCTTACCTTGTCAAATGAAGGTGAAAATATACCAATGTACAAACAAATATGATATGTCAAACATACAATGTAAACAAAATTACAAAATTAATGCTTAGTTTCACTGCTATGTCACTGCATGGGAGAACAAGACTGGTCCAGCCTCTTAACCTACAGCCTACATACAGTTGCATTACAAGTTTAGTATTTCTACTCTACGTGTAGCACTTTATAAAGTTAGCCCATTTCTGAGCTACTCAGTGTTTCAGCTCTGAGCAGATGAGGACTTGAACCTTAATAGTCTCATATGCTTGTTACACTGGAAATAGTTATCAAAGGAACTGTAATGTTAGCAGCAAAATCCTCCAGATTTGAATAGTAGTTTGAAGCTTTTCTCCCCAGTGGGACCAGCCACCATAATTCTGGTTGTGGTTTCCCAATGAGAAATGTCTGTTCAGCTATTTTGTTCTGTGTATGTGTGTTGTGGTTTAAGCCAACGGGCAGCTAAGTGTGACACATCCCTTTGCTCACTTCCCCCATCCCCAGTGGGATGGAGGAGAGAATCAGGAAAACAAGAAAGGTAAAATTTATGGGTTGAGATAACGACAGTTTGGTAAGTCAGAAAAGGGAGGGAAAAAAATTAATTACCATAATTTCTCACCACCTGCAAGCCAGACCCCAGGAATTATCCCCCCCCAGCCAACCTCCCCCAGTTGTATTGTTCAGCATGATGCCATATGTTATAGAACATCCCTTAGGCATACAGAACAACCCTATAGGCATCAGTTGTCCTAGTTGAGTTCCCTCCCAGCTTCCTGTGCACCCTCAACCTCCTCACTTCAAGGGCAGTATGAGAAGCTGAAAAGTCCTTGGCTTAGTGTAAGCACTGCTCAGCAACAACTAAAATATCAGTGCATTAACAGCATTATTCTCCTCCTAAATCTGAAACACAGCACCATGACAGCTACTAGGAAGAGAATTAACTCTATCCTACTTGAAACCAGAACAATATCTACCCCTTATTACATACCATCTACATGATGTTCAGGTTCCACAGTTTTCAATGCATCCTAGTTAATACCTGCCTTTCGTGTCTTTTGATATATACAGAGATATCATTCCTTTAGTCCATGGGCCATCCTTCTAAAGTGTCTGTTGAGTTTGTTCAGTCCGTGACTTTGGGCTCCAGCTGTCATTGCAGTCCTTCAGGGCTGGCGAGATGGTGAGTAGTGCTGGATAGTTGCACGGTGAAGCCATTTCTGGTCCATCACCACTGCACTTCTCCAGCTCTATCACTATTGCATTTTGCTCAGTTCCATCAAAATTCATTCATTATTAATCTGTTTAATTCTTATTATAATACCATTGACATGGCAGATAGTAACCATAGTAATGATGACATACATTTTAATATAACAATTAACATCACACAATTATAACCATTGGCTATTCTTACCCAATATCAAATCCCCTTGAGGTACACAGATGGGTTTGCTTTTGCCCGAAGCAGGAATAACCCATACTGTCTTTCCCAGCATGTTTTTTACTTGCATTACAGGGACTTTATCCCCTTCTACAGTACATAACAATTTTGATTAGGCAGGGCCAGCTTGATTGGCATCTTCCCTAGAGTTGAATAACTACCTGGCCTTTGCTGAACATATATCCCAATGTTTGAATGTCTGAGCACCCATTGCTCTTAGAGTTGTCTTTAACAGTCCATTTTATAGTTTGAGTTTTGCCAGAACCTAGTGCATGATAGGGGTTATGATAAACCCACTCAATGTCATGTTCTTTGGCCTAGCTGTCTATGAAGATGTTTCAGAAATCACAGATCCACGAGGATCACAGAATCACCTAGGTTGGAAGAGACCTCTAAAATGACCTACTCCAACCTCAGACCTAACACTAACAGTCCCCACTAAACCATATCCCTAAGCTCTACATCTAAACGTCTTTTAAAGACCTCCAGGGATGGTGACTCCACCACTTCCCTGGGCAGCCCATTCCAATGCCTAACAACCCTCTCAGTCAAGAAGTTCTTCTTAATATCCAACCTAAACCTCCCCTGATGAAACGTTAGCCCATTCCCCCTCGTCCTATCACCAGGCACGTGGGAGAATAGACCAACCCCCACCTCGCTACAGCCTCCTTTAATGTACTTATAGAGAGCAATAAGGCGCCCCTGAGCCTCCTTTTCTCCAGGCTGAACAAGCCCAGCTCCTTCAGCCGCTCCTCGTAGGACTTGTTCTCCAGGCCCCTCACCAGCTTCGTCGCCCTTCTTTGGACCCGCTCAAGCACCTCGATGTCCTTCTTGTAACAAGGGGCCCAAAACTGAACCCAGTACTCGAGGTGCGGCCTCACCAGAGCTGAGTGCAGGGTGACAGTCACTTCCCTAGCCCTGCTGGCCATCCTTTTTTATATAACTCTCGTGTAAAAACACTCTCTAATGTAGAGATCCACAACACCACCCCTTCCGTGCTGCCTGTCCCTTCTGAAGAGCCTATAGCCAGACATTGCAGCACCCCAGTCATGAGAGTGGTCCCACCACATTTCCGTGATGGCAACCAAGTCGTAGCCCGCCTGCTGCACGATGGCTTCCAGCTCCTTTCATTTGTTACCCATGCTGCGTGCATTAATGTAGATGCACTTCAGTTGGGCCATTGCCTTCTCCTCTGGCCTTGCCATTGTTCCCCCGGCACAGCTCTAACAAGCCTTGTTTTAGCTCCATCCCCCCTCTTACCTAGTTTAAAGCCCTCGTTGGGTTCGTTTATTAACGAATCCAACCAGCTCCTGGGCTAGGATCCGTTTTCCTCTTAGAGATAGGGACCCGTCTGGGGGGACGGGACGGGACGGGACGGGACGGGACGGGACGGGACGGGACGGGACGGGACGGGACGGGACGGGACGGGACGGGACGGGACGGGACGGGACGGGACGGGACGGGACGGGACGGGACGGGACGGGACGGGACGGGACGGGACGGGACGGGACGGGACGGGACGGGACGGGACGGGACGGGACGGGACGCCCTCCCCGCTCGCCCTGCCTGCGCGAACTGCCGCGCCAGCCCCTTATCGCAGCGCTCCCTAAGGGCAGCTTTTGAACGGCCGGGGAGGGGGCGCTGCTGGCTCCGCCTACGCCTCGTCAGCCTCTCTCGCGAGGGCTGCCGGGTCCTGGAGGCTCCCTCAAGTGGGCTTGATGCCGGGTAAATAAGGTAACTAATAATAAGTGCTTAATTTATTAATGCTTAATGCTTAAAAATTATTATGCTTCATAAAAATACTGTCATAGTGTAATACCTAGCCCATTGTTTTAGAAACTATAAGCAAACCAAAATCATTTTGAATTTAAAGTTTTGTTATTGCATGCAAACTATTACCAATGGGAAGAGATCTATGGATCAGCCCATACTAACCATAGATAACAACTTTCTCTTGCATGGAGAAAATTCTTACAACACATCAAGGTAATTACAGTGACTCAGTCAGGGGCCAAACATTATTCATGTTACTGCTATTCAAATAAACAGTAATGGTGAAGTAGTTTATAAGTCTCTTGCCTGTAATTCTCTGATCTTCTGCAACTGAATACCTGAATTCTGCTGTTCGTCGTTTTTTTTGTTTCGTTTTGTTGTTGTTGTTTGTTTTGGTTTTTGTTTGTGTTTGTTTTTTTGTTTTTTTTTTTTTGCATATGGCTAAATTCAAAGTCTTTCCTGTAAAGGAAATGATCTTTTAATAAAAAGAAATTATGTCCAGTTAAAAGCAAATAGTAAATTTAGCATTCTTTTTTTTTTCTCATACTTCCTTATCTTTTGAACTAAATGTTATAATTCTCCAAATCTACTAATATTTACTGGGCTAGTTTAAATCTCATTCAAGCATTCTATTTCCTCATTCAAGATCCATACAAACTTCTTTTCTGATCTAGAGTCCCTTCAACCTGTAACATAATACAAAGATGGCTGAGGGAACAACTTAAGAATCTGCCCCTTCTCCTTGTGTTGAACGTTCTCATGTGGTACATTTGTCACTCCAGCTTGATCCTGGCTTTAGTGATGATATGAACTTTGTACCCCTCAATTTACAGGTCATCCAGTGCCTGCTGGTGGGCTTCTTTCAGGGTCTTCTTCTTCTTTAGTCATTTCACAGTAGTTTCGTCCAAACCTGTCATTTCTACAGTGAGATTTTAACCTATTGTAAGGCAAAATATTTAGAGGTCACTAAAAATTTTGGCTTTTATGCAGGCTAGTGATGACACAAAAGCAATAAACATGTTTCTAGACTTCTGAAGAGACAACTAATTGCATTCTATGGTCAAACTATAAAGTCTCTCTGCTTATATATCAATTGTTTTGAAGTCACAAAGCAATTCCAAACTTTCATTTTAGTGCATTTTTGTATGCTTATAGGTTAGTTTTGCTGCACAATTGAAGTGGACAAATTTAACACCAGGCTTACATATTCCCTTGCACAACATGTTATTCTTCAAGCAGACTGCTCCTTTCCATCCTAAATATAGAAAGAGCAACTATTATTAGACATGCAAATAGCAGAAATAAAAAGTACCTTGTTTTCTGTGGCAAGCTTTTCCTTTTCAACCTTGGTCAACGTTAACTCAAGATCACCAATAAATTTCTTCAGTTCAGAACATTTGTTCTCCGGTTTTGTCTTTCTGGCTGTGAGATAATCATTTATCTCTCTTCATCCTCTATTTTTTCCATTACCTCTGTTATTCTTGCTTCCGTCTGGAAATTTGTTTTGCTCAGCTGGTCACATCTTTCTTCAGCATCAGCCATAGTTTCATTTTCCATTTTAGAGAAAATAGGAATATGTATCACTGTCACACATTGGAACTGACACTTGCAGGAATAATTTGCTTGTTATGCAATTGAAATATGAAAGAGAATTTCCATTCAGCTTTTTCCTAAACACTCAAACAAAACTGATATAATTTGTGGAGTCCAAAATGACTTTAAATTGCATACAGTCTGCACATGCAGCTGCAGGTCCTTTTTCTTCTACTCCAGTCACCATTTTTTCTTTCAGTTCTTTCTTCTTGGTTTCCAATTCAGCCTATTCTTCTTCAGTTTTATTGAACTCTTCTTTCATCATGGCCATTTCCTTCTCAGTTTCCACACTTTTTAAGAGGAGTTTTATCTTGAAGTATAGCTTCGTCCACGGCCAGTGCTTAACATTTGAGAATGTATGGATGTTGCACTGCGTGCAAAAGACAGACTCCCCGAAAGCCAAGCAATCTACAAGTACAGTGAAAGAAAACACATTGAAAAGCCAAACCTTGCAGCAGACACACATCTTTGGTATAATATTCTTTTTAATTCAAGTCTCCTGAGGTATGGCCTGTGTAAAGCCTGTGCATGTTATCAGTTGTCCTAGGCAATTGTGAGGAATGTTTTAACAATTTGTGTCCATAAAGAACAGTCCTGTCTGCCTCTGGGCCCTGCACTGGCAATTTAATTCTTGAACCACAGATGCAGTGTGTCCCAGTCTCCCCCTCATTCTAGTCAATTTATCAAGTCTTCAGAAAATACTCCTCAAATTTATGAACCTGTTTGCTTTTGTTATTCCGGACTTCTGTTTCTAACAGTTACAGCCTTTTTTTTTGTTTTCTTCGAGATTAACTTAACACTGCTATAGGTGTGACTGTCCCTGTGAATGGCTGGTGAAGAATGTTTTAATTACTGGTGAAGTGTCAATAAGAAAGTTATTTGTGTTTGTATGAAGTCTTTGATGTCTGGGGGTTTCACAACAACTGATAACAACTAGTGACTGTTATGGGATACTATGCAAACCTCTGGCCAAGAGATTAAGAAGAAGAAAAAAAGAAGCTGAAGGACGGCTGGGAGACAAGACCTGCAGAAAATGTTCATAAACTTGGTACGGTGCCAAAGTAGTACAAAGGGGAAGGACTTGGAGAGGAAGACTACGAGCCTTCAGCATGAAAGACCCCTAGAGACCCCAAGAGGAGACTGATGCGCATGCTCCAGTAGGAGGGACTGGACCCCGGAAGCTAATTATAATAATCTGGGTTTTTTTTAGAAATAGTAATGAATATGTATTAGTCTAGGAGCATAAAAATCAGCTACTTGATGTGGCTGGTGTGCGTCCTGGTGGAGCAGAGACTCCCGGTGCACCCAGCGCTGTTTGCTTACCTCTATTCTTTTATATTCTTTTAATAAATCCTATTTTTTATTTAATCATAATTTGAATCCTGAGCCATTTCTAACAGCAATCATCTCACATCTCCTGGAAAGATGTGTCCTGGAAAGGACACCTAGCAGACCTGCCTTGAAGAACACCTGCAATCAAAGAACAGAGAACATTCATTGCTGGACATATTTTTTAATACAATGAATGTTTTCTCATTGCATCTCAGTCTTATTTGAAGACTTCAGACTTTGCAGTTGTCCCCAGTAAACTATTCGCCTTCACTGTAAGAAAGGTATACCTCACTTCTAGCTTGACAGAATCTTTTTTCATGTCCCACGCTTGGGCTTCTGCTTTGAGTCTGTCTCTTAGAAAACAGGATGACAGTTTTCTGCTTATTCAGAAACATTCCTCTCTGTAGGTTTGTTAACATATTCCATTAACATACAATTTAATGAGTTAAATAGTTTGATTTAAATCTCTCACTGCACTTGAGTACACATTTATCCTGTAGCTGTTTTCTAAACCACAGCCAGCTTTGCACATTCCTCCTGAAGTATATAAATGAGAATTGGACATAGTATCTGGGAATGGACTCTCTAAACCTATGTTGGGAGATCATTTTACATTATTTTCTTTTCAGCAAGCCGCTGTTTACACATGCACAAATCTGCCTAGCCACATCACTGCCTTGAGAAATCTTCAGTTTCCAAGATGCCACCTCTGCCATTTTCAGTGTCCCTGCTTTCCAAGATAGCCCATCTGGTCCTAGAAGTTTGGTGTACTTTCTTTGTCCTTAGAGATCTGATGCTACATTTGCTTTTGCTCATATACAACAAAAAGATGACACCGAGCAGTGTTGCCCTAAATTTACCAACCCTTTATAAATGTCTTACTTGCATAGCAGATCCTGAGTTAAAATTGTGTTTTGAGTGGTTTTGTTTGTTGTTTTTGTTTTTAATCTATAAATCAATGTGGTTAAAGTGCTGTAGAAATGTTAGCCTTGTAAAAACTAAGAACTAAGTTAGAAGTCATGATGGTCTATTTTTTTTTTAATGTAGATTCATTTGCCAGTCAAGCTTGTAATTTCATCAAAAAAGTGGTATCAAGTATTTCCTTTCAGTAAAACTATTATCGTTAAAATTATTTAAACAACATTCTTCAAACTTCTATTAGGTAATGTTTAAATATAGGACTTCATATAGACCATCCTCCATATTTTTGTTGAACTGTGCTTGTGTCAAATTTGAGATTTTAAGCTAAGAATGCCCAAACATTCACATGAATATAAATTAAGTGAAAATAGCTCTTGGCATACAGTTTTCAACAAGGCATTTGGGTGGGCACTGCTTGCATGGGCCATGCTATTAGCTATATCTTCATGCTTTCCATAATTGTTAAATATTGAAAGTGTTTTCCTGAAGAGTTATATCATATCATTGACTTTTTAGGAAGACCGTTCACTCAAATGAATGGGGCTTGAAGCAAACAAAGGATGTTATTACAGATCTCTCTTTAAAATCCCAATATATTTTCTAATTAGGAAATCCTTTCCTGCAGGTTTGAATGCCTTCCAGGACACCATTACATCTCAGCTGGTGTAGAACAAGCTGGTGATACATCAGGCCTGTGACAGAATAACATGGGAGTATACTGATTTTTCCAGTGTGGAGCTTAGTCTTTCTAATTTATACTTTATGAATTACCTGGAGTCTTTGTTTCATCAGGAATTACACAATGCACAAAAACAGGATAAGTTGTTCGCAAGTTCTACATCTGCTTATTTAGGATTTCCTGACAAAAAAAAAAAAAAAAGAGGGAAAAAAAAAAAAGAGAAATTGTTTTCAGTCTCTGTATTAGATCTTGCGTCTTCTCTTCAAAACATACTGCAAATGTCCTCAATATGATTTGACTCCAATGAAAACTGAAGATTCAGAAGTTTATCCTTACTTTTCTAGTGAACATTCTATTCTACAATCCTGTATAAACATCAGTAAAGTAAATAAATTCTAACAGTGAATACGATTGATAAATGTTGCTCCTGTCTTAAAATTAACCTTGGTGGTCAGGAGCTAATCATAAGAGCTAGCAAATAAGATGAAGATGGAAAAAAATGATCAATACTCTGGAACACCAGTAGTGGTCATTTTTGATCTAATGAACAGATGAATGAAAGGGTAGATCTGGTATTTTTATTTACTTAACTGTATTAGTTATGTATATTTAAAAGAGCCACAAAATCACTCAACATTTGTCTATGACAGAAGTCATCTGTTCATCATAGTTGGCAGACAGTAAGGCCAATGTTTTCAGTGAAGACTTCTGGTATAACCCAGTGACAGTTTCAGTCAGGGGGTCCTTGTTCTTCTCAAGCCAGCCAGTGATGTTGTAGTCCACTGTGCCAGCATAGTGCCCCAGGGAGAAGTGGTCCTCAACCTTTCCTTTGGCAGGCTTGGGCTTCTGGAAATTGCTGGACTTGCCCAGATGCTGGTCATAGAGCTTGTTCTTGAAAGAGGTGTCAGTTGCCTTGGGAAACATGTACTCCTCTTCCAGGATGGAAAAGATGCCCATGGGCCAAATTAAAAAATGAAAAAATAAAAATTTAAAAACAAGATGATTCAAGTAATAAGAATATAGAGTGAAACAAATTCTAAAATTAAAGCACTGGAGTTCATTTTATAGATAATTAGCTTGGGATGAGCAAGTAAGCAAGATTATTGTGAGTAACTGGCAAGATAATCAAAAGCACCAGATTTACAATAAACAGTGTTTTGAACAACCCAGATATTTGCTGGGGGAAAAAAAATGCCAAAACTCTTCAGTAAATTCTTGGAATATAAGAGTGACTTCTCTTTATCCAGAAGCAGACACGAGACTTTTTAACATTTGAGTTAAAACTTATCAGAAAACCTGAGAAGGAGCAAATATGCAAAGGTAAAATACAGTGGGGGTAAATAAGACAATGAAATGACAGTTCAGAATCATGTGGAAGAAAGAAAGAACACAGAAATAAAAGCAGTATCTCTTTAAGAAGGCAGAGTATGTTTCTCATAAGTAAATAAGAATTCACAAGGGGCATGTTTAAAGGAAGGGAGGAAGTAAGGAGACCCAAAAGATTCACAAACATTGTATTGAATACTTACCATGCAAGCACTCCCAAAAGCCCTTTGCAGATTAGATTTATACGTAAGAAACTCACCATTTCTGTAATCTCAATGCAAGCAGACAGCTCCATCACAAAGTCAATGAACTTCTTTCTTGTACTCCTCCTGCTCCAGTACAAACATGTGGTGGTAGAAGAACTGCTGCAGGCCGGCGCAGCATCAGTTGAACCCCTGTATGAGTAGGACAACAATGCTCTACAGAAGTGGGGGGGGGGTCAGGGAAAGCATTTGGGATGGGAAGAGCCTGGAGGGGCAGAGGACATGTAACAGCCACAGTGGGGGAGATAGTGGCAAAATGACAGCCCCATGGCCAGGTGCCAGCTCAGCTGCACATCTCCATCTTCCATCCATCCTACTGCAGTCCATCCCATCCCTTGGCCCCACACTAGCATTTTTAGCCCTCTGCACACTCTGCTCCAGACTGTACTTAAGGCTGCTGCATCTGCTGCAACCTCCTTGCTCTCTCCCTGTCTGCCCAAGCATTACAGCCCCCTGCGAGAGGGACCTGGTACACAAAGGCAGCTTCCAAGCAAGGAGCCACTGTGACAGGCACAGAAGAGCTGTCCTGAACTCTGCAGCCCTCTTCCGTGTGTTCTTACCGTCCTTGCTCCTTGCCTGTGAGTAAAGCTGGCTGGGTTGTGCTTTGGAGTGGCTTAGGAGTGCTGGCACCATCAAGAAGCATTTAAGGGGATCTAATGGTCAAGGAAGATGACTGAAGGATTTGGATCTGGAGCCTAAAAGGACTATTTTGTTTCCAGACAGCAAAAATACCTATTTTTCCTCCCTCACATGAATTACTCCACCAGTAGGGAGTTTGTAATGGAGGCAGACAGTAAACTCAGTACTGTGGGAAACACTTGCCCTGGAAGCCCATCTAGGGAACAGCAGGCTGCTCTGGTTGGGGTTGATCACAAGTGGTTAAAGACACAAAGACACAATCATCATTTGAAGTAGTGTTTAGTCTGGAGCAGAGGAGCCTCAGGGGAGACCTCATTGCTCTCTACAACTGCCCGAAAGGAAGGTGTGGGGAGCTGGGGGTTGGCCTCTTCTTGCAGGTAACTAGCAATAGGATAGAGGGAATGTCCTCAGGTTGCACCAGGAGAGATTCAGGTTGGAAATTAGGAGATATTTCTTCTCACAAAGAGTACTCAGGCCTTGGAATGGGTTACCCAGGGAGGTGGTGGTGTCACCATCCCTGAGGGTGTTTAAGGATGTGGTGCTTAAGGACATGGTTTAGTGGGTAATGCTGGTGGCAGGGGAATAGTTGTACCAGATGGTCTTGGAGGTCTTTTCTAACCTTAATGATTCTGTGATTCTCTTCTGTGTGAACATGTGACACAGGTAGTCCTCACTGCCCAAGCACAGGGCACAGGCTGAAGCAGCAGCAGTAGCAGATGAGATCCAAAAGCATATCTGTACTGCTGGCACAGCTCAAGCTCAAGCACGATACCAGTGGAGAGCAGGGCTGTTCAACAGATACTGATCAAAACAAACGTCTTCAAAAAGAACCCTGAGGTCCAGGTGCTGCTCAGGTCAGGCCAGGGAGCTTCATGCTCTCTGCTGCATTTGCCTGCTTTGGGTACAAGCAAGCTTGCCAGCTGCAGCTCTGGTGGTTTCAGAGACAAGGAGCAGATGAATTCACCTGTCACAGGCCATCTGATCCAGGTCAGTTCTGCTTAAGATCAAAACTGAATTTGGACTGAGATCTTTTTACTATCGTGGCAGGCACACAGAGTATTTTCACACTGGCATTACATGTGACAGTATAGAAAAATAAGAACTTATTAGCATTTTGCCCTGTGACAGATGCCCAGTCTGGCCCCCCTCATCCTCTCAAGACACAAGTCAAGATAAGGCCTTGCTTTCCCAATAGGTTTCTTTCTTAAGTGCAGAAGAAAAAAAAAATGAAAAAGACACAGAAATGTGTTTGGAGCACATTTCTGGGCACATAAAAGAGAAGGTGACTTGGAAAGGTCAGTTGCTTACATGTCTGTAAATTATGCCTGACCATCACGATGGCCTTTTACAATAAGACCACCGGATCTATGGATGTGGGGAGAGCAGTGGAGGCTGCCCAACCTCAGCTTTCAAAACTATCTGCTACAATATTCTTGTGTCCAAGCTAAGAGGCTATGGTTTGGGTGGGTAGATGCAAAAAAAATGGCTGGACAAGCAGATTCAGAGGGCAGTTGTTAATGGGTCACAGTTACTGCATGGGTCAGTCCTGGGAGTTTTCCTGTTCACACCTTTATCAATGGCCTCGCAAGGACAACATATTTGATTATAGTTTGCAGCTGGCAACACAGGGAGGTGAGCAACTGACATCCTCAAGGTCAGGGCTGCCATCTAGAGGGACCCAGCTGGAGGGATGGGCTGACAGGAATACTGTATGAAGTTCACCAAGGACTTTGTGCAAAGCTCTGCACCTAGGAAGGAAAAAAAAAAATCCATGCAAAAAAAAAAAAACATGTTCTGGGAACTCACTGGCCAGGGAGCAGTTTGGGGAAAAGAACCTAAGTTCAAGATGGTCAGGGCACTGTAACCAGCCATCACATATGATATGAGAAGAGGCTAAAGGAACAGGGCTCGTTCAGCCTGCAGAAAGTCTTCAGGAGGACCTAACAGCAGCTTTCCAAAGACGAGGTTATTGAGAATATGGAGCCAGATCATTCATTTTAGTCATCTTACTTCATGATGGAAGAACACAAGTTGAAATTCTGGTTGAAAAGAGAAGTTTAGACCGGATATAAGGGAAAAAGGTGCTCTATTGGGAAAGCATTTTTTTTTCCTGTTTTTTTTTTTTTTTTTTTTTTTAATGCATCCAGAGAGGTTGCATGGTCTCCACCCTTAGAGCTTTTCAAGACCTAGCTGTTTAAAATACTGAGTAACCTAGTCTTAACCCGCAGCTGCTCCTGCTTTGAGCAAGAGGTCAGACTAGAGACTTCCCAGTGTTCCTTTCCATAGAAGACATCCCATAACCCAGACTACAATCTAACATTAAGCTTTGCTGACATTTAAAGCCACAGTCTCTGTAGCTCTTCAAAACCTGGCTATGCCTTAACAGACATGGCAGTATGCTGCAGTGTTCTGGCAGTACTTTGTCATCAAAAAAACAGCCAGCTTCACCTAGGTGGCTGAAGTAGCACTCCATAGGTCAGCTCCTCCACTGGCTTTGCATGCAGCTAGGAACACATGTAGGCTTGGGCAGACAAAGAGAGCCTCCTCTCATTCCTCAGATATTTTGTCATCAGCCCCCGCCAGGGGTGGTATCAGCTCTGGCATTACAGATGCCAGCTGCTCTGAATAGATGCAATTTTTCCACTGATATTTTAAAGGATGAGCAAGCTGGGGCTGGGTGTAATGTGGGCACACACAGAGTAAAGCTCACAGTTTGGTCTCTGCCAGACTTGTACTCTACCACTGCCTGTCCATCCGTCCATCCATGAGGCATCCAGGGCTCCATGAGGCATCCAGGGCTCCAAGGTAAGAAACTCACCTTCATAGCACCAAGCTCCAACAAATTCAGTTGCCAAGCGAAACCTATAGTCCTGGTGATAACCCATAGGAGAGACCCACAAAAAGGACCCTTGTCCTTCAGCCCAGTGCTCAGAGCAGCCACGAGCAAGGAGTCACATCCTCACCTTTCCTCTGTCACACTTGAGCTCCCCCTTTCCAGACCAGGCACTGTGTTCCAGGCTAATGGGCATTTGGGTATGATGAGCTCATGGTAAAGGAGTTGGTACTGTATCTCATACAGATGTAGTACTGGACATACACTGAGAAAGGGTCTCAAGTCCCCCAGCATATTCCTTTTCCTTCACTGTATCTTCTGCAGCTACTGTCTGTAGGCACTCATGTTCAGATGCTCGGACACCTCCCTTGGAGCTCAGGGCAGCAGGCTAAGGGCCACACCTTAGCCCAAGTGTGATTCCAGAGCCCGCTGTGTGGGTGCTGTACAAGCACATGCACAGGAGCATTCAGCTTAGGAGAAGGATGAGAGTGAGAGGAGATCACTCCAACTTGAGCGCTTCCCACCATCACTAGGGTACTGCTCCAGCAAACAGCCTAGGCACAGCTGCTTCTGCTAGCTAACCCTCTATAACACCACCTCTCCTCCCAGAGGTACCAAGAGTTCACACCTTCAGTGATCTCTTCTGGTCAAATAGTTTTGCTCAGTATCTCTGCTCTTGACAGTGCAGCTTTGCCTTTCTCTGACTGAGCCTGTGCCCTACCTGCTCCTTGAACAGCTCAGCCTCCTCTTGTGAGCACCAGCACAGCACTTGGTTCCCTGAAGAACAGAGGGGAACAGAGCTGTGCTCCAGGACAAGGCCTGGTAGAGCAAGCACTCGAAAATTGCATACCACAGGATTGGTGCTCCTGCCCAGACAGACCCTGCCTGCAAGGCAGGAGCTCTCACCTTCAACTCTTTCTAGTTCTCTCTCAATTTTCTGGTCTGGAAGGACTTTTATGGTAGTGCACCATTTCTTCGGTTTCAGAGAAGCTCTCAGAACAGAAAACAACCCTATTTTCCACTCCACCAACTTGACCTTGGAGTTGTGTCTCTCAACTACACAGGGTATGACACCTCATGCACAGAGGAAAGGACTCCCTCCTGCTGCCTTTGGCTCCTATGTTATGTTCAGCCCTTTGTGCAGAACAGAAGGGGTGCCAGCAAGGATTTGTTCTGCCATTGAAACACCGACGTTCCTTGTAGAAGTGAAAGACTGAGAAGTACTGAGAAAAAAAAAAAAAAAAAAACTCTAAGGGACAGAAACTGCAGCTGGGCAGCCCAGGCCTGGGAAAACAGGCTTCTTGAACCCACAAGTAGCAGGCAAAGCCAGCTCCGTCTCTGAAAGTCCTTCAAGGCCCCATGGAGGACCCTGCAGTCACCAAGGCAGGACAGTGAAAGACTAACAGTTGCCTAAGCATCATATTAGTGTAAAAAAAGAGTTCTGAAAGTTTCCCTCCTGACACACGCCATGGCTCCTGTAAAAAAATGAGGGAAAGTGATGGGTAGGGTCAATTCAAGAGGCAGAAAGAATCAGGACATCAGCTCCTGCTGGCGTGCAGGAGTGCAGTGACATGCTCACAGGCCTGCCTCTCCATCCCATCCTTCTGTGCACTTCTCACAGGACGACCAGTCTGCCACAACCTACTGTTAGTTAGTTGGCTGGCTCTGCCTTTCAGGCTGCATGAAGCAATTTCAAGGACATGATGCTTATGCCAAAACTTATGGGAAAAGACAGAAATTTGCATTTGTTTCTGTACTAAGAATCAGCTGCAAATTAGCTTCAGGGTAATAAACATAGAGCAATCCTTGATGCCCTGTAGCCCACAGGCTTTGTATTGAGTTTGCAAAGACTCAGGACGGAGGCCTGGCAAGCTTGCCTCATTTGAACTTTGACCTGGCAGCTTTAGCTTGGCCTAGCTGTGATAGCAGGGGGTTCTGGCTAATTTGTTTCATTTTTGCTCATTGTTGCTTGATACAACCCTGGTTTTACACAGACTGTACTAACAAGTAGTTATTCTGTGCAGAGTAAGGTATTTATGACTTACATACTGACGTAATATAAAGAAATACAGGCCTGATATGTTGGCAAAGACCTTGAGAAGTAGGGACAAAGTCTTGTAGAGTTTTGTCGGTGTAGACAAGTGCAGCAACAGAACAAGAGATAGGGTAGGGGCTTGGCCAAGGAGACTCCATAGCTATCAGTAAATCAGCAGTAGTCAAAAAAGAATACAGTACTGAAAGTGTTACCAGCAAATAACAGTTTTGTCCAAAACCCAAGTATCTGATAAATGTAAAATGCATCACAGATGTAACACCGAGTCGCACAACAACAATAAAAATAAAAATAAAAATAAAAATAAAAATAAAAATAAAAATAAAAATAAAAATAAAAATAAAAATAAACAAAAACAAAAATAAAGAGAGCATCTTGCAGTTCTGACTTGGATACAGAGACAGTTTTTGTCGCAGAGACGTTAAAAGTGAGCAGTAGCCATTTCACAGCACTTTAGTAATTTTTCAGGAATTGAAACAAATTTTTCAATATTTTTTCCTGACTTTGGTAACAACTAACCAGAATCAATTGATGATCGCTGTGCCAAGCAATCCACGTACCTAGCCCCATTCATGCCATTTTTGAAAAAACATTCCCTTTTTAGTTCAGCTTCCATTATATGCCAAGTATCAGCACAAAGTGGTCTAGGGGAAGATTCAAGGGAACTGCCACATTTTCCACATGTACTCCCCTGTGAAAAACAGAAGGTGGTGAGAGACCCTGAGCGCAAAGGGAATCTGTTCCAGGATGCTGTGCACCAGCATGGCAGGAAGAAACCCCACATGTCACTATCCTCAACTCTGGCTACTGATGATGGAGATGCCCACACACTGCCAGAGAGCTGACCAGGCTGCATTCCTGTAGGCTACCACACACAGCAAATAGGAACCACTCCATTCCTTTGTGGTCAATTAAGTAGAACGGGGGTTTACAAACACATGCTCTATCCCCCTAAGCTCTACAATCAACCTGCTGCATTTTTAGCTTGAAATGATGTCTCCCCCATTCCTATCAGATGACAGATATGGCTGGAAAATGTGTATTATGAACATTTTCAGTCTGTAAAGATTCAAATTATAGTATTAAGTTTTCCTCCGTGGGATACTTTAAGCACTTGGCTGTAATCAAGGGAAACACAAGCAGACTTTCAAGAGGCCGACTAAATATCCTCTCCAATCATCTAAGACCTTGGGGACTAACAGCATGAGGGAAAGTATTCAAAGAGGCTCAACAGGTCTGTGCTTCAAAACACCATCTCTGCTAGTACTACTCACTGCTGTTTTTTTGTTACTTAATACGCGCAACTCACCTACTAGAGCACTTATAGCGTGGCCAGACATTTGGGCCACTGAGACCCATAAGGTGAGTGATATTTCTAGGTTGCTTTTCTGACAAGAGCAGATAAATATAATTTAGCACCTCCTATACCTTAATATGCCATATTGTATGGCATAATCATGGCTAAAACTAGTGCATCAGAAGTTCAAAAAGGAGGTGGTCTTCCCTGGTAAAGGTCATGATTAAAAAAGAAAAGAAAAAAAGGAAAAAAAAAAAAAAAAAGCAGGTCAATTGTCTCCAGAATACACCATTGTAAATTCTTCTCTATATGTAGACAGCTGAGGCTGTGGTTCAAATGGCCTTATGCTCTTCTGGAGCAGCAAGGCTCAGAGCACTGAGTGCAGTTCCTGGTCTCATCAAGGATAATTTCACAGAAATGCAGAAGAGCTGGCTGGAAGGGAACTCCAGAGGTCTCCAGTCCAGCGTTCCACTTACGGCAGGACTATCACCAGCAGGTGAACTTCAAGACGAACTTGTGCACAGCCACAAGGACAAAGGAATGCAGAGCTAGAAGGTGCCAAAATCATTATTACAAGGAAAGTTTTTGAACATAAATTACCTCCAGGATTGTTGGAAAAAATAAAAGGTGAGATAAGGCTCTTTAGAAACAATGCTGACACTTGCAGCCACTCTATCAAAACAAAATTATTATTGCCAGTGCCACTCATCACAGATAATAATATTATTGCTAACACCTTGGACTTGACATGGCCTCTAACTGAAACGTGACTTAGCATGTGAAATTTCCTTTGGAAGCTACCCCTCTTGCTAACTGCAGTCAAAACAGCCAGCACAAGAAGAACAACAAACTCAATAGCAGTCACAGAATTGTAGGGGTTGGAAGGGACCTGAAGAGATCGTGAGGTCCAACCCCCCTGCCAAAGCAGGTTCTCTATAGCAGGTTGCCCAGGTAGGCTTCCAGACAGGCCTTGAATATTTCCAGAGAAGGAGACTCCACAACCTCCCTGGGCAGCCTGTCCCAGTGCTCCGTCACCCTCACCGTGAAGAAGTTCTTTCGCATGTTGGTGCGGAACTTCCTGTGCTCTATCTTGTGGCCACTGCCCCTTGTCCTGTCCCCACAAACCACTGAAAACAGGTTGGCCACATCCCTCTATCTCCCACACATAAGATATTTGTAAACATCTATAATATCCCCTCTCAGTCTTCTTTTCTGAAGGCTGAACAGACCCAGGTCTCTCAGCCTTTCCTCACAGGGAAGATGCTCCAGGCCCCGTATCATCTTTGTGGCCCTCCACTGGCCCTCCATCTTTCCGAGGGAAAAAGGGAGTTAAATACTATTAAGACACTAAATTTCACATTGTAAACCAGTACACAAAAGTTCTTGGTGACCCTTTAAAGGAGGTTTTGTTTTCTGTTTTAATATATACACTATCTGAGAGGCAAAAAAAAATAAAACGCATCTTGAGTCTTCAGCAATCTTCCTTCCTTAGCGGAGCTTTGTAAGAGTGCAGTTTCAAACATATTACATGGTAAGTCTTCCCAATACACGCAGGAACTCACCATAATATAGGGTAGCTGCCCTAGACTACAGTACTTTATAACTGCTCTAGACCTCGTAAGCTAACCATTTTTCAGGATTTTGGGAAGATGAAAATTTACCATAGAAATTGCACCTTGCCTCTACACAGCAATTTTCTCTTCCACACCTCACCCTCAGAAGAATGCCAATGATACCAGCAGTAGCACTTGTGTGCAGCTGTGACTATGACTTGCACTGAGAACTTTTTTCTTTTATGTCCTGTGGATCATTCTCTGGTGTTGAGCTAGCTCAAAACCGAGCACACCCAACTTATGAAATGAGTTGTACCACTATAGATCAACACTATTTTCAAGAAAAGAGATAAAACACATTAAATATATGAGGTTTGACCAGCATTCAGAAGAATGACTTGACTGATAATGGCATATCATTAAACAAAGGAAAAAGAAAAGAAAACAGGAAAACAGACACCTCACAATCACCCTGGAAATAAGACCCTTTTTTGCATAAACCCCTCTAGCACTAAAAAAACAGGTGATACAGGCTCTGGTCTCTTCTAATGTTGTCCCTGTATGCAGAAGAATACCAGACTTACACTACAGTCACTCTTTCCTCTACTGGAAGGTGATTCCTGCAAAGCTGAGAAAGCAATAATTCTATAAAGCAATCTTTATTTTCAAATGATGTACTGCATAAAATGTATCTGTTTGATGGTCCTATGAATGGATACAGATGCCTGTCACCTCTTCACTTCATTTCAACAAAAAGCAATCAGGCTGAGTATGCATAAAATTATTTAGATCAAGAGAAAAATCTGTTTGCAACCCATTATTCATTTCTGTAGAAGTTACCAGTGTTTGCTTGGAGAAAACACCAAGAAAAAAATATATATATTTCATTTCTGCATTCAAATGAGGAAGATAGGGCACATTACAAGGCTGATCCCATACATCGAAGCTGCTGATGTTTTCAACGCTCTTCAACTTCTCAGCCTATATAAAGGACTCTCTCTTTACAATATTGTAAGTGTCTCTCCCAGAAAACAAAACATTGCAGGAAAAAAGGCAAAGGTCCTCTGATGTTGCAATGACCCACATGGCTTTTCATCACGTAACCATCTTTTGCAGATGTCTGGTCAAGAGATACCAACTAATTCTACAAGCGATACAGGTGTTCTTCAGAAATGAAATGTTTTCTCTTTTGCTCCCAAGATTGTTTCCAAGAAGTCCTGAATTTCATTCTGTACCCCAGATCTCCCTGCAAATAATACCCATGAGGGAGGCTGTATACAGATTTTTGATAATGGTATTTTGCAGGAGTGCTGTTGCCTTTCTTATTTGGAAGAAAGGAGGCATGTATAGTGAGAGAATATTACACTTCTATACTTCTGAGAGAACACTGAATACAATTCCCAATTCAAGCCAAATCTACAGCTGATGTCAACATCAATCTTTGAAGACTTTGTATTTTATGATCTGTATTTTCTCATGTGTGCAGCAATAGAAGCAGAAATCTCAGTGCTCCTCTTATTCTGTCCATAATAGTCCACAAATTCACCATCTGGCCCAAGGAGATACATTATTATTGTGTGATCCACCTGCAACAAAGCACATCGCTGTTTAGTAAAAAAGATCCTGCACATCTTTCAAAGTCAGCAGTAACAATACCCCATTCAGCCTTTCAATTAGCTGTCTGACACAACTTCTTGCCAGCAAGCTATTGTAAGATAAAGAAAGCCTTAGCATCACTTTGGTCACATTTTGTTGTTCTACCTAACAAAATAAATGGAGAAAACTAGATGCATACTCAAGACGCATGAAAGAATACTGTATACAGGAAAATCTTCCCTAAGCTGCAGGCACCCTTCCTTCAGCACAGACAGGGCTAGGGAAAACATGAGGAAGGTTCAGTCTAGTGGTCTTTCCCCCTCACTTTTCCCAGTTTCCTTCTACTTCTCTTAATGTTCCACAATCCCCACAATTCAGGCTTCCTACTGCTTGTAGGAGATACTTCATTCAAGCAAGTTCACTGTCAGTGCAAACAAAAGGACAGAGAGCATCACCAGGATACAGGAGTTACAGACAGTGGAGCTGATACACAAATAAATACCATGAGCTGGTAGGGGGCTCCCTCTACTGTCTCCATGTGATCGTAACTGCAAACATCACAAGAAGTCTGAGCAGAGATAGCAGGAAAGAATTTGAAATACATGTAGCTACCCTGCCCGCCCCACCCTCCCCCCAATTTAAAAGTAACTGTTGTTTGAATGCTTGAGTTATTCCAATTTGATTTATATAAAAAGCAATTCCATTTTAAGTACCTTAAATACACCACCAAAAATATGGTCTGCACCTACGACAGCATCTTTATGAGTAAAGACAACATACTGAAAACAGAGGCCATGTATCTGTGATTGCACCAGTGACTACATAATATATGAGATATACTCACTATATACTTACATATCTCACTATATATGAGATATACTCATGTACTAAGGGCATGTCTGTGTTTGAAATCAAGAAATTCTGTGGGTATTTACAGCATAAGAAGCTAAAAGGGCATGTTAAATTTGGTAGCATTTCTGTCATCAAAGTAATGGTTCTTAAAGTTTTATTGACAAGTTTAAGATAAAATCAAGTAGCAGGACCTTTTAAAATGAATCTGAATCATAATTCAGATCCTATAGCCCTTCAACTGGAAACTAACAAAAAAAAAAAAATACAGGTAGCCTGCTCAGAGCATCTGAACTCCCCGGCTTTTGGAAGATAAGTACAGTCAGGAGGGCATGCTGTTCATGTGCGAAAGATCACTATTTTTCCAAGCTGTGCCTGAAGTCTGCCCCATTACCACTGTGTGAATGTACATGAGGTCATCGTCTGATTTTAAATGCAATCTTCTAAACTGAATAAAAAACAAAATCAGATACTCTGGCATTAAAACTTATAAAATTGAAATTATTAGATAGGAACTAGTAATATTCAAATAATACTTGAACAATGTAAATAGATACTTAGAAAACATACTTCTTAAATATTCATCTCAATATTCTTCTCAAGTAAAAACAAGCAGAGAATAATTGGCTGCACTGGACCTCTTCCCCACCTCCCAGCAGCATGCAGAGGACACAGTGCTCGCTCCACAAGTATCATCATTCTTAGTCGCTGACTGGCAAGACCAGTCCTTGCAAGACAGAATGTACAAAAAAATCCATCTTTAATGAAAGAAAATACAGAGTAATAATCGCTTGGATAAGTCACAGGTAAACACATAAACAGACTCAAGCTCTCCCTCCCAGATCTGCTATTACTGTTATCTTCTTTCCATTTTGTTTCAGAGAGACCTGCATCCTCTGGCCTTCCTGCAATAAATATAGAGAGCTCACTGCCTATATCAAAAGCAGAAGCCTATGACAAAACCTGTAGTAGAGACAAGTGCATACCATTCCTCCATGGCACCACACCCGACTCAAGCTCTTAGGCTGCTCTCCTGCTCCCAGTTCATGGTCCTTTCTTCCTCAATGTCCTCTTCTGCTATTCACACATTCACAAGGCTCCCAGGTACTTAGCACAACCATAGCACACCGTAGCTCTGTTCCCTCTGGACCATGAAAACTTCCTCATAATTTGTTATATCTCTAGTCACGTTCTTCTCTTTTGTCTCCCCCTCCAGCCTCCCTTGAAGCTGCTCTCATCTAATATAGCTATTTTCTTTGGTGAGATTCCTGTACTTCCCCACTATGATCATGCTTAAGACTAGGAGTGGTTTGTGAGAATTTATGTGTGGTTTAATTCATAAACAGAAGACCTCCTTCAGCTTTTGTGGCTTCTTTCCAACTTTTCACAAATTTTATTTACTCATTTAATGTCAGATTCTACAGATTTTTTCCCTCTTCTGAGTACACATCTTTTGCCAATCCTTCTAGAACGCATTCTTATATCCCCACCAACCATGTTTTATAAGTCTGTTTTAGGCAGTATCTTCAGACAGACAGTAGATTGATTAAAAATGGTGTTAAATTTCCCCACTGAGTTCCTCCTTCCATACAAATATAGTATCTTAAGACACAGACTTCTGCAGCTTCTGAGCTGCCCATAAGTGAAAGCCAGTTCTTAATGTCCCACTTCACACCCTTCTTAGTAACCCAGATTGGTGCCTATTACCACCCTGACTCTCTTCTCTTTACTGAGATTATGTGTTGCTTTTACTTTTTATTTCTATGCATCACTTTTTTTGTTCCACCAGCTTTTTTGTCCACATACATAATTTATTTGCTGCAGTCAGGTAGTTTTAAACCAGAGTAAGAATAGTATTACTGGATCAGACCCAAAACAACCTGCCTTAGCATCCTACCTCAAATAGTGGCAAAAAATGGTTGTTTTAAAGAAGAGTATAAAATCAGCACAGACAAAAAAAATGTTTCTAAACAGTTTCCAAACATTTCTAGCTCACATTTCTAGCTCTTCCTCAGTGAAGCATAAATTACATCCATTTCATTTATTTTTTTTTACAAAGAATAATCAAGTCTCCTTGGGGGCTCATATAAACTTCTACCAGTTGCATCTGCAGCAAGGGATTCCACTTCACACCTGCTCATTTCAACGAAAAACATCACTTTTCCTTTAGAATCTGTTTTTTGTTTTCTCTGATGCCTTTCAGTTCTTGTAAGGAAAACATGATCATGTAATATGTATCCTCACCTGTCACATCACTTGAACCTACTTCACTCTTCCAGTCTGCTCAGGATGTGGCAGGTGCAGAAGGCCTTGGCAGTAACTCAGAGCCCCTATAACCAGTCCCATTCACTTCCAAAAAGTAAGATTTTGACTACCCAAGTTTAGTTTTACATAAACTTCAGTTTCCCTTTTCCCACTATCACTCTATGTAATTGACTCCCACTAAATTTAGCATTAACATGCTTTCTCTTCCAGGTCATTTGACACAGGAGGAAGATTCCCACATTATCTGCAGGCAGACTTTGCATCATCCAAGTGTCATGCCAGGAAAACCCTGCTTCTTGGTCTCAGTTTGGCAGGGAGTAAGTTGTTACTCACTTTCCTCTCATTTCTTCCTCTTCCTATTGCCATAACTCCCCAGTTCCATTTTCACTTTGGAGCACATGGGAAAACAGCCAGACAAAAATGTTACAGGATGAAAAAAGGTTCAGTTCGTCACCAGACTTGGTAGCTTGTATGGTATTCTGCACGAAGCAATTGGACCGTGTGCTTTTAGAACTGTATTTCAGTGAGGTTCTAAGTCTGTAAAGAGGGAGCCTCAATTCTGACTGAGACATCTAAAACTGAACACATAGATGCAACAGGCCTCTGTCACAGAGGGCTTCAGCAAGACTACAACAGCTGTCTTTTGTTTAAAATCTTTATCCTGTTCTTAATCAAAATCGTTCATTAGGTAAACACCCTATATTTACTCACTATGTAATCGTTGTCTTCATCTTTGGGACCTTCACTGTAATACACACGGTAAGCTTTGGCCACTTGGTCAATTTGTGCTTTGCTACCAGTCAATCCAATCAGCTTTGAAGAAAATTCTACGGAGAAAGAAGATGTTTAGAAACTTCAGTGAAAATAATCCTCTCAAGATTCTCCTTTTCAGTACTCTTTATTACGTTATAAGATATCAATGTAGGAAAAAAAACGGTACCTTTAACATATCTGGCGATGGCTTCTTCATTGTCCCTCTCAGGATCAATGGTGATGAAGAGTGGGGTCAGATTAGGCAAAGATGGAATTCTATCTGTAATCAGACACATTAACAATTACAATTTTTCCTAGCAAGCTAAAAGTTGTTTCCTTTTCTTCCTTCAAACAAGGTCACAGGCAAGTTACCATAACATCCACTCAAGTCCATCCTAAGTGGCAAAGTAAAAAGGCCATTTTGTGTAAATTAATTTATATAATACAAACTCTGTCAGAAAAAAAAAAATGCCATGAAAACCAACACTCTCTGCTTGTGCTGGGTGCAGCTACACTTCCAGCTCTCCTAGCTGGACAGTGTGCCCTGCTTAGGACAAATGACAAATTGGCTCTGATGCAGGAAATGCCAGTGCAAAGTAGAGAGATGAAGGCCCAGTGGTTGAAAGCACATCTGTGATGATGAAACAAGAGCCCAGATGAAGACACAATTCAGGATCTTTCCCTCATTTTCCACTCATACCTTCTTATATATTTTCTACATTTTAGTCAACCCTGTCACCTGCTTGGTTCCTAGTATCCCTTTTGTGCAACTCTTCGGAGAGCATAGGCTGAAAAAACATCTCTTCCACATACCCCTCCCCCAACCTGTTTCACAGTACAATCATTTTCAGAAAAGACACTCAGAAAGCTTTGTTACCAGAATTAATAAAATAGAGGAAAAAAGTGCCTAATATACCTACAACCTCTTGGCACAAATGCAGTCTACAATGGCATTGTAACCTCCTCCACTGTAGCCCACCACTGTCATATTTTATTAAATAGAAATTCTCTGTTCCAGAGAGGTCAGTGCTGTCATGCTCTAAACATCAGAATCTAGTGGCTGGAAGATTGATTTATTTATCAATGAGCAATTAATTCAACTACTGAATATTAATTAGCATTTTGTAAAGAGGATCATCACTTATTACCACATGTAACATTTTACCACAATAAACCTTAGCCTCCTATAAAAAAGATTGCTCTGCAAACTGAATTCACATACCAATTTCATCTACCACTTCAATCATTTTCTCAAGTTCATCAGGGCAGATGTCAGGGCAGTGTGTGAAGCCAAAGTAGATCAGCACCCACTGGCCGAGGTAGTCCTTGTTGGTCTTGGGCTGTCCCTCATGGTTTACAAGTGAGAAGGGCCCTCCCAGCAGCGGTTTCCCAATGCCTCGGTTTCGTTCTTTCTCCAGCTCTACAGAAAACAACAAGAGATCTTGAATTTTCATGCCACAATCCCTGTCCCCACCCACAGGAGAGTCTCTGACACCATCAGGAGTCAGGTGAGAAATCTGTGTACAAGTCCAACACAGACAAGACTTCCAAGCAGTGTGTCTGATTGTAGACAAAGTCCTGTACCAAATTTAGCCAGAGATAACTTCGTTTGAAATGTAATAATCTCTAATCTCATAAAATCATCATCCGATTGTCATATTATCATCAAAGGTACTTGAGATGGACAGGTACTTGGCCTGAGTTGGTATGAAATAGAAAAACTGTCATCCTTCACAAATTCAATATATCCTTAAAGTTGTGCTCTCTCTGAGTTTCAATGAACATGAAAAAAAAAATTAAAAATAAAAATAAAAACATAAGCAGTTACTGCAGAATAGGGAAACACATGCAGAAGTCATGGACTTAAAAACCAAGGTGCCCAGGAAACCCCGTGTCCCCCTCTGTGCCTGTGACAACAGACAAGTTTCTCCTCTCCCCTTTGTGTTTTTATGCATGGTGTGCTCTCAGTAGCGTGTAAGTAAATGTAAATAGTAATAGCAAAAGCATATATAAGATTTTTTTAAATACTTAGTCTTTAATTTTTCTATTTTCAATTTTAAAATATTTCAATTTTTTTCTCATTTTGGCTGAGAGACTGGTGCCATGCCCAAGGTTTTGGATTCTAAATGCTTTTGGGGGATCAGGCATGCTGATGCTGGATGGGGCACAGCTGTCCAGGAGGGGCAAGAGAGTTCTGGGCAGTAAGCTGGCTGGGCTTATCAGGAGGGCTTTAAACTAGATGTGGTGAGGGAAGGGGATGCAGCTCTGAGCAAAGAAAGCATACCTGAGAACACTATTACCCTAAGTAATGGCAGGGAAACACACACTTGTGAACTGTCCCACTGCAATCAGGGAGGGTTCTAGAAACGCAATACGACTGATTGCCCAGCTGAAATGCCTCTACACCAATGCACGCATCATAGGAAACAAGCAAGAGGAACTGGAAACCATGGTACAATTAGACAAATATGACCTGATTACTATCACCTGATTACTATCACTATCAACATGGTGGGATGGATCACATAATTGGAACATTTGAATAGAGGGCTACAAGCTCTTAAGAAGGGATAGACAGGGAAGGAAGGGAGGGGGTGTTGCCCTGTACACCAGGGAAGGAATTGATTGGGAAGAGTTGCCTTTGAGAAACAGCCACAGACAGGTTGAGAGCTTATGGGTGAGAGTTAAGGACCGCACCAATAAAAGACAGCTTGTGGTTGGGGTCTACCACAGACCACCTGATCAAGGGAAGCCTGTGGACAAGGTATTCTTGCTTCAACTATAAGAAGCATCACACTCACACGCTCTCATCCTGACGGGGGACTTCAAACACTTGGATGTCTGCTGGGAAAACTACACAGCAGGCTGTGAGCAATCCAGAAGATTCTTGGAGTGTGTTGAGGATAACATCCAGGTACCAGACAAACCAACCTGAGGAGAAGCGTTACTTTACCTGGTGCTCACCAACATGGAAGAGCTCATTAAAGAGGTCAAGACTGGAGGCAGTCTGAGCCGCAGTGACCATGCCCTGGTTGAGTTTGCGATCTTGAGGAATACAGACCTGGCAAAGAGCAAAGTCAGGGCCCTGAACTTCCAAAGAGCAAACTTCAAGCTGTTTAAAGACCTAGTAGCTGAGATCCCCTGGAACACTGTCCTTAGGGACAAAGGAGCTGAGCAGAGCTGGAGACTCTTTAAGGATGTTTTCCTTAGAGCACAAGAATTCTCCATCCCCCTGCATAAAAAAGAGGGCAGACAACTGGGACGGCTGAGCAAGGACCTGCTGGTCAAACTGAGGTGCAAGAAGAAAATCCACAGGCAGTGGAAGCAGGGACATGTGGCCTGGGAAGAGTACAGGGATGCGGTCCAGATATGCAAGGATGGGATCAGGAAAGCCAAGGCACAGATGGAACAGAGCTTGGCAAGGGATGCAAAGAATAACAGCAAGGGATTCTGTAGGTACATTGCTCAGAAAAGAAAGGCCAAGGAGAGTGTACCCCCTCTGATGGATGAGAAGAGTGAACTGGTAGTGACAGACTTGGAGAAGGCTGAAGTACTCAGCAACTTCTTTGCCTCAGTCTTCACTGCCAGTCAGGCTTCCCATGTCATTCATTTTCCTGAACCCATAGATGGAGGCTGGGGGAGCAAAGTCCTGCCCACTGTAAGTGAAGAGCAGGTTGGAGACCACCTATTTGAAAAGTCCTGGCATTCAGATGAAGTCCCTGTTGACTGGAAAGAGAAACATCGCTCCCTTTTTTAAAAAGGGTAGAAAGGAGGACCTGAGGAACTACTGACCAGTAAGCCTCACCTCTGCCTGGCAAGATCATGGAAAACATTCTCCTGGAAGCAGTGTTGACGCATATATAAGACAAAGAGGTAGTCTGAGACAGCCAGCATGGCTTCACCAAGGGTAAATGTGCCTGACCAGTCCGGTGGCTTTCTACAATGGAGTGACTGCATCAGTTGACAAAGGACGACCGGTCTACCTGGACTTCTGCAAGGCCTTTCACATGGTCCCTCATGACATCCTGGTCTCCAGATTGGAGAGAAATGGATTTTATGGGTGGACCACTCAGTGGATAAGGAGTTGGCTTGAAGGTCACACCCAGACAGTGGTGGTCAATGGCTCTATGTCCAGGTGGAGGCCAGTGACGAGTGGTGTCCCTCAGGGGTCTGTCCTGGGACCGGTACTGTTTAATATCTTCATCAGTGACACAGACAGTGGGATCGAGTGCACTCTCAGCAAGTTTGCAGATGACACCAAGCTGAGTGGTGCAGTTGATGCAACAGAAAGAAGGAATGCCATCCAAAGGGACATGGACAGGCCAGAGAAGTTGGCCCACATGAAACTAATGAGGTTCAACAATTCCAAGTTCAAGGAGCTGCAAGAGCACAGACTGGAAGAAGAACTCACTGAGATCAGCCCTTCAGAGAAGGATGGATGAAAGGCTTGACACGAGCTGGCAGTCCATGCTTGCAGCCCAGAAGGCCAACTGCATCCTGGGCTGCATCAACAGAGGGGTGGGCAGCAGGGGAGGGAGGTGATTTTACCTCTGCTCTGCCCTGGTGAAGCCCCACTTGGAGCACTGCATCCAGGTCTGGGGCGCCCAGCACAAGAAGGATGTGGGGCTTTTAGAATGGGTCCAGAGGAGGGCCACAAAGATGATCAAGGGGCTGGAACACTTCTATGAAGAAAGGCTGAGAGAGCTGGGGCTGTTCATTCTGCAGAAGAAAAGGCTCCGGGGTGACCTCATCACAACTTTCCAGTTGTTCCAGAAGGGGGCTTATAAAAAAGCTGGAGAGTGACTCTTTGCTCAACCAGATATTGACAGGACAAGCGGGAATGGTTTTAAACTAAAAGAAGGGAGATTTAGCTTAAAGGCTAGGAGAAAATTCTTCGCTCAGAGGGTGGTGAGGCACTGGAACAGGTTGCCTGGAGAAGTTGTGGATATCCCATCCCTGGAGGTGTTCAAGACAACATTGGATGAGGCCCTGAACAACCTCATAGAGTCCCTGCCCATGGCAGGGGGGTTGGAACTAGGTGATCTTTGAGGTGCCTTCCAACGCAAACCGTCCTATGAGCCTATGGTATAGAAGTACTTCAGATTTAACTACAGCTGGATACTGCAATGAGTAGAATCAGTTTAATGCTCTTTTGCCCGAAACAGAAACAATTTGGAAAAAGGCAAGAAACAGCACAACACAACCGCCCACCCTGCGGGGACATCACCAGGCTGTGCAAACACTCACTCTCCTCCTTCGTTTTCTTCATCTTTTTCATAGCCACCAGCAGCCCTCCGCACACGATGAAGGTGGCCACCAGCGACCGCCAGGACACCAGCTACTGAAAAAAAGCTTTTTAGTGCCTTGTCCCCTAGCCCCGGCGGGGGGGGGAGGAGCGCGGAGCCGAGGCCGGGAGAAGCGGGGGCTCTTCCGGGGGATCCTGCCCGCGCCCCCCGCCCGCTGGTCGCGGGGCCCCCACTCACCCTCCTCTGCGGGGCCGCCCGCTGGCCGCTCCCCGGCGGCAGGCGGGACAAGGAGCGGCTGCCGGGCACGGGCACGGGGAGAGCCCCGCGGGCCGGCAGCGGCGCCGCCTGGCCGCTCAGCGGCCGGCCCCAGGCCAGGTCCGCGAAACTGGCGCCGGCCGGGAGGCGCCAGCGCTGCGAGAGTCGCCAGCAGCGGAGAGCCACCGCCATGCTGCCGCCCGCCCCGTCCCTCCCCTTCCCGTTCCCCTTCCGGCTCCGGCGGCCGCGATGGAGGCGGCGCCGCGCGTTTCCTTCGGGGTGGTCGCGGACATCCAGTACGCAGACGAGGAGGACGGCTGCGACTTCTGGGGGCGCCGGCGGCGGTACTACCGGCACAGCCTCCGCCTGCTGCGGGCCGCCGTGGAGGCGTGGGCAGCCGAGCAGCCGCCGCTCGCCTTCGTGGTGCAGCTGGGCGACTGCATCGACGGCGTCAACGCGCGGCGCGGCGCGGCCGAGGGCGCTCTGGAGCGGGTGCTGGCGGCGCTGCGGAGGCTGCCGGTGCCGGTGCACCACGCCTGGGGCAACCACGAGCTCTACAACTTCTGCCGGGACCGCCTGGCGAGTAGCGGCCTCAACAGCCGCCCCGCCCCCGCCCCCGCCGCCGGGCCGCCCGCCGGGCCGCCCGGGGACTGCCATGCCTACCACTTCAGCCCGGCGCCGCGCCTCCGCTTCGTCCTGCTCGACGGCTACGACCTGAGCGTGCTGGGCAGGGACCCGGCCAGCCCCAGCCACCGGGAGTCCTTGCGGCGGCTGAGGGAGAGGAACCCCAACGAGAACCTCAACAGCCCGGCAGGCAGGTCCCGCCGGGGCGGCGCTCGGGGGGCTGGCGCCTGTCCCCGGGTCCAACCGGGAGCGAGCCGGGCGTATGCAGGCGCGTCCCCCTGGCTGTCGTGCCGCTCTGGGGCTTTTTAGGTGGGTTGATGTGTCGCGTGTCCTGCGGCACCGGCACGGAAGGCACCTGTTGGCGCGGGTGCTGCGGCCGTGTCGAGCGGAGGCCATCCCAGCCGCGACAGCATGCAGGGACACAAGTGGAAATGCTGTGCGTGCAATATGGCAAACCCCCACCCCAACAGTAACTGTTTTCTCTCGTCTGTCCGAGGAGGCTGCAGTTCTGATCTGAGATGTACAAAAAGGAAGCTCTAAGAATAAACCATTTCTAGTAGATTTACATAAGTAAAAGTAAATAAGGAAGTTACAGTGGGTGTATGCACGTTTGCCTAACATTCTTCTTCATTGCAGGGCTCAAAGAACCTCAGTTTGTAGAGTTTAATGGAGGATTTAGCCAAACCCAGCTGGACTGGTTCGATGAAGTTCTCAAGTTCTCTGATGAAAACCAAGAAAAAGTTGTAGCTATGGGTAGGTGGATATGGAGGGTATAAGTCAAAAACAGTTGGAAGTTAACTGAGGAAAACACATAATACCATAGGTATGTATGTAACCTGTGAACTTGGAGAACAGCTACCCTGTCTCACACTCAGGTGAGCTTGTAGGGTACAGGTAGAAGTCTGAATTTCCCGCCAATGAAAGCGGCTTGTCTGGAGGCAGAGTTTGGTATGTTAAACATACTCATTTAGATTGAGTGACAAACCAGAAGTGATCTCGTAGTATCACTTAGAATCGCTGAGAGGAGACTTAATATTCTGATATTTAGATGCTACATAAATAAGAAAATGAAAAATATTTGAAAGAAATGAAATACTAGAGCTCTATAGATGCTCTGATTTTCCCTGGACTGTAAACCAAAGTGATTCTGTTGCTTTTATAGAGAATCCCAAAAGATTGAGGGGTCTGCACTGACAATTGTTATGTGCTTCATGTAACTCTTCTTTCCCTCTCATCTGCAGGTCATCTGCCCATTCATCCAGATGCTTCAGACAAAGTTTGCTTAGCCTGGAATTACGAAGATGCGCTTTCTGTCATACACTCTCATCAGTGCGTCGTCTGCTTTCTTGCAGGACACCTGCATGATGGTGGCTATTGTTTAGACTCACATGGTGTTCATCATCTGACTTTGGAGGGGATTATTGAAACTCCACCAGAAAGCAATGCCTTTGGAACTATTTATGTCTATGATGATAAAATGGTATTAAAGGGAAGGGGCAGAATTTCAGATAGAGTTATGTATTTCTAAAAATGGTAAGCATACATATATAAATTGTTCTTCAGGAAATAGTCGGACTAAAAAGTATAGGATCCAGCATATTCTTTGCTTGTAGAAAGATCTACACAGCTGATCCTTACAGCTTTAACTTACGTTTTTTTCTCAGATACAGAATTCTAAAAATTATACTTCTGTAAGAAACCAGACTTAGTTTCTGCTTGGAAAATAGAGAAGGCCAGTAACTGTGTTTGAAATAAATATATTTGAATGCAGAATGTTGAATTGAACTACCCAATCTTGAACAGATTGTTACTCAACTGTGGGGGAAGGGGGAAGAAAAAAAAAAACTCACTAGTTGGCTGGTGTTTTGTTTTTGATTTTTTTTTTTTTTAAATTTATATGTGTCAGATTTAAAGCATGCAAAATTGTACCTGTGTAGAAGTGTTTACATTTTTATGTCTTGAGTCTAGTAGAAAAGTCCACCCTGTAGCCTAATGAGGCGGTCTTAACATTGCTTCAAAAAGCTCAAGTAATTTTCAAAAAATAAAAGCTCAAGAAAAATGGACACCATCTATGCTATGTCAGAACACAGCACAGGGAGGCCCAAGCTTAAAAATAAAAATAATATAAATTAAAGCAGGAAGACTATGGCATCATGTAATGCTGCAGATACACAATACACCAGCTGGGATCTACGTGTGCCCAGCCATGTTAGCCTGCAGCTGTATCAACCTAACAAGCCCTGACTTGGGATGACTTAAAGCATGGTGTTGTGCTGCATCTGAACCCATGCTGGCTCACACCCTGCCAGCTTTAGTGTCCAGCATACTCACCTGTGCTTTCTTCTCCAGGATTAGTGATGATGGAGCACGGTTACCGTCTCTGGGTTGCTGCATGGGTTCTGCTTTCCAGGACCAGAAATTCTGCAAGTTGTGACAGTAACTATGTCTGCTGGTGGCAGTCAAGCATGCGTCTCACAGAAATAAAGAAGTTTTCACTGGATTTTCTTTAGAAAAATATGATTTACTACTCTGTCAAAACAATAATCACAAATAAAGATAATAAAAACATTGATTTAGATATATTGATTTTACACATAAGATTTTAGTGTAGGAACAGAAATACAGACTGCTTAATCTTTCAGAGAATCTCAGTGGACTATCCAGATGGATAACTTGGAAGTTTTACAGCTGTAAAAAGTCATTGAAACAAAGGGATTGGTATACTTTTCCCTTATGTTACTGAACAGTAGCTTTCCCAAAGTACAACATGGGAGGAGAGCGTGGACCAGGGACCAGAATATTTTGAATAATTAACATTGGAACACATATTAGGTCAACAGTGCTTTGAAAACATGAAGAAGCAGGTTGAACAATAATTACAATAATTGATGATGTTCTTCCATTTATTTCTGGTGCCTATTGACAAACACTAAGCTATACTGTCAGAAGCAGCAAGGCATTCCTGGGTCCTATCAAACTGATACTAACCTTTCATTAAGAACCAAAAAGCAGAGGCACTAAGGTCAGAATATTTATGTACATTTTCCCACCTGATTAAATCACAGTTTTACAGTGTGTTGGCCAAGATTCTCGTATCTCTTTGTTTATATAAATGTACAGCCACGAAACAAAGGGGAAGAGAACAACCAAGACTGCAGCAGTCAGATGAATTCCACCCAATGGATTCCTAAAATGAAGCAAATGCAACGGTGCTATTTAAAATCTGACTGCCACCACTCATGTTGCTGTGGTTGGCTAAAGACAGCAGAGGGCCTTTGGCTGCTGTAACGTAGCTACTGTAGTTGCGTCAGCAGAGTCCCATAGAGCCCTTCACTGGAGATGTACCATGTGCCAGCAGAAAGTTTTTCTGCCACTTTCTCCGACTATATAAACCAGGTGAAAAAAAGCACTCTGCCCAGAGCACAGTATACATTTTGCCAGCACAAAGCACTGTTTGGCAGATTGAGATTTTTCACGCTCCCAACAGGAATTACTTTCGTAAAACTGCTGTAGCACAGTTCTCCATAGAGCTCAGTGGAGAAAGCTCTGCCTGCATCCCTGCCTGGACTGGGAGTATACAGCAGACCATGGTATACAAACCCCCACTGGAAAGTTCTGTAAATTGGGAGCAGAAACGGTTTTGCAGCTTTCACTGGCAGTTTCATTAGCTCATGTTCACTAGCCTGTTTCACAGAAAGAACATGCTGTCCTTTTACAAAAATGGATTATGTCTCCTGCCCACTATGGCAGAAACATCAGGAAAAAATGTTTTGTTAAGCTTTCTTTTCCACCACGCCCCCATCCCCCTTCAGACTTCTACCTGTGCAGGATCCTACACGCCACAGCACCAAATACTACTGTACTCAGGATAAAGGTTTAGACAGTAATATGAAATAGAAAAACAAGCAGCCAAAATCACCTACATGTTTTCAAGAAGTCACTAAATATGAATGTTCAAGTGGATTAAGAAAAACTTACTTTGCTGAACTGCGACAAAGACTCATCCATATTGTAATAATCACCAGACCACATAACTCTCTTAAAAAAAAAAAAAAAAGAGAGAGATCAGAAAATAATGCAAACACCTGCTTGCTTGTGAAAAATACAACTTTCCTCCAAAAAAAATAGATGAAGTACGGGCTGTCTCCCTTTGTGTCTTTGAAAAGCCAGAACTGCCCCCACAATTAAATCTTGCTACCTCAGTCGGGTAGGATTCACCTTTCAGTTCTTTTGTCCAACAAATTGCTGTTTTGTAACTCTGTGATCCTTTCTCCTTAGGTTGATTCCCCTGGACTGACACCATCATTGCAACAGCTCAGTTGAGCTTATCAAAGTGACCCACCAGAAGAAGATGGCCTGGCACACCAAATTTGTGCAGGGAAAATTCACTACATACCTGCCTTCCTCTTCATGCAAAATGTTGCCCTGAGTGTACGCAACCAAAGAACAAGCCAAGGCAATGGTTCCAAAAATACAACCAGCAGAATGAAGGTCACAGAGACTTCTCCAAACCGCGTTTTCTGAGGAAAAAAAATAGGCTGGCAGGAACTGCAGCATAGTTTGAAGTGAACTGAAAAACAACTGAGCTGCTGAAAAACAGATACCTGCAACAAGCACATACATCTCAGGTAGGAAGACAGAATTAATACCAGCATCTTTATGACCAGGGAAACCTTCTAGAAAGTGCTGTTGGAATTGTATGCTAGTGGGCTTGGGTCTTGTTTTCCTAGGAATGAAACCTCTTGGCAGCAGTGCATCAAAGAAAACAGTTTCTTAATCACACTAGCAAACAAAGCAGGCTCCAGCATTCAATATGCACAGAAGATGACATGGCAGATTACAAATGGAAGTTTGCTTAAGCAAAAGGAATGCCCCTTCTCGAGTGCAAACCACGTTCCCAGAGGATCCAAGGCACCAGGGAGTGATTCCCAACCCTTAGCAGCACCAGTGAGCTACCACCACAATGCAGGGAGCTCCGTCCTTCACATTCCCTGATAAGCCTCTATCTAACCTTTCACCAGTGATCACGACAAACATTGACATCTCTGCCTGTGGGCTGGGGACTGATGTTTTAAAGACAGAAAAAGAGATGTGAAAAATCTGAACGGACCCACAGATTTTTATGGTTTACCATGTTCATCCCCAAGAGCTCATGGCAGAGAGGTGAGCAAATGATACAGGCAGTGCTTCATCTGTTCCCAACAATGTCAACAGCAAACACCACAAAGTAAAAAGTAGCCTTTCCTAGTCATTGACCTCTCCAGGAAAGCATTAAAGATGATGGGCTGCCAAAATTCATGAACTTGGTATGACCTAACTTCGTAACTGATCCTACAGTAAACTGAACTTACTGCATCTCTGCAGAGGCTGAATCGGAATCTTCCATGGACATGAATGATAAATATCACTTGTCAAATTTACATAAATGTCAAATTACACAATTGTGCTATTTTAATATTTATTTCTTAGAAATCATGGTGCAAGTAACAAATTTGTAAGTTTAATTTGCAGATTCTCTTGATCAGCCAAATGCCATTATGTTGAGGCTACACCTACCATACAAATAGACCTCCTCTGAAATATTCAACATCATAGATGGGTTTTGGTTTTATGAATGCTGCCACTTTGTGTGCCTAAGGTACCTAGAATGGTGAGATAGTGTAAGAGTGTGGTTTGTGACAATAACATGTACTCTTGAGGATTTTCCTTTCTGGTATAAGTATGGTTTTAGTTTGTCCAGATTAAGTATTCACCCAGCTAAAACACAGTCACTTTTTGTATATCAAGAGTGGTCATTTTAAAATTATCTCCAATGGATTAAAACGCACACACAAATGAATTTTCTGGAGTCCTGGACCAAATCTGATCTGACCAGTTCTTTCAACATATCATATGGTGTTAGCCCTCAGCATGCAATGTTGGAAAGTCAGTCATAGCATGGACTGCAAGTCCCCACCACTGCCCTTCCTCTCTTTGGAGCAGCTGTATTACAGCTAATGCGTGATACTAAACAAGACCTTTAGCTCTTTCAAACCATTGCGCTGAGCTTAATTTCTTTTATATGAGATAGATAAGCAAAAACACAGCTTTAGAACAGGAAAGCCATGTTGATTAGACTATGTGCTAGGGTCAACATCAGAGACAGGTTCAGAACGTGCTCCCAGACTTGTGCTCTATGTGCTCCACTTATTCCATGACTGCTTAAACCAGGGTGCAGTCGAAGAAGCAGGCCTTTATGCAGGCCTCCTGGGTTTGCTTGCAGCAAGTTCAACTACAAGTACTAAAGCAAAGACCAACTTTTGTAGAAGCAGGTACCACAGCTTTCTGCCCTCAAAAAATGCAGTAGGACATGTTTCCATGCAGCCTGATCTTAATCCGTGACTCAATGAAAACAAACTTTCTGGAGGCAAAATTTGAGTAGAGATTCTGTTTTACACACCAATACTATACCTGTTACTGAGGGGTTAAGGCCAACAAGCAGTGTAAGAGCAGCTGGCACCAAGTAGATAACCTGTTAATGAAACACAAGTATACTCAACAGCAAAATTTTTGAGGGTAAGGAAACAGAAGCAGTCACCCATACCAGCACTTCTTTTCTACAGCAGTTTGCCAGATGCACAGAACAGCCATACAACTCTGTCCCTCTGGCATGCCCTGGTACTGCTAGTGCTCTTCTGAGTGCAGCAGCAAGCCAGCGCTTCCTTACTCACCACCCAAATCCTTGCACAGCACAGCTGTGAGACAGTCAGCTGAGCACCAGTCCTTGTGCCTTGGCTTCAGGCTTACCTAAGCTCTTGCTGCCCAATCAGCCCGCTGCACCAGCCCTGAGCTGCAGTGTGGTCCCCAGGGAGAGTCCCTGTAAGAAACATTCCCCTGCGCCATGACCTCTGCCTGTGCTGGGTGGGAGCAGAAGCAGCCTCTGCTGCCACATCCCAACCCCGCCACTATCAGCTGGGCTCATCTGCACAAGGGATGTACCGGCCGTGCATGGACATGGAGAAGACAGGGACTATCCCCACCTACCCAGTGGCTCCTGACAGTACAGAGAGACCCCCCCGGGCCCCTGCAGCTCAAAGCCTTGCTCATACTGATCCAAGGCCACTGGTGGCTGTTCCCATGCCTGAGAATGACAGGAGTGGGCAGAGAGGTGCGAATTTTCTTTAGGTTTCTTCTGAGACTCAAGGGTCCCTGCTGAGGTCAGTGGTGACAGAAGGTGAGCTAAGGCAAGCACAGGTGATGACGGAGACCTGGTGGTGACAAGGTCAGGAGGCCTAGAGCCCAGGCAGGGGGGAATCAGAGGTTTGGTGCTCTGCACGCTGGGGGCAGAGCCTCAACCCCAAGCAGACAGCCCCGCAGAGCACAGCACCTACCTTCCGCCCTGCGTCACGCTCCAGCCCCTACTCACCACCCACAGCCCGGCGTCGGGGTCGTTCACCTGCAGCGAGAAAACGCAGGCTGAGCCTCTGCACCCTCTGTGCGGGCTGGGCCGGGCTCGGCAGGCGGGACAGGGCAGGGAGCAGAGTGTGGGGACCCCAGCCTGCCTCGGGTCGCACCAGTGCCCGGGCCCACCGAGGCCTAGGGCAGCCCCAGGCCCTCGCCCACTGCCCTCACCTGCACGGCAGCCGCCAGCCCGAAGAAAGTGGCCATAAACAGGTTGCAAAGCTGCCACAGCCGCCCCGCCAAGCTACCGCGCGCCATGACCGGCGCCAGCCTCCGCCTACCGCTTGCAGACGGACGGCCGCTGAAGCCGCGCGTTCACCGCCCCGGGCCCGCCCGCTGGGCTGGCTGCGGCCGCCCTAAGGGGACGGCCAGAGGAGAGGTGCGGGGGCGTTCTCTGCTCGCGAGAGTCAGATGATATACCAAAGGGCAGGGGGCACAAGTGGTTGGGCTTGGAAGGTGTTGACCTCTGTCCCCACCAGGAGGGTCGTGCAGCCTGCCACAGGTCGCCAGACAGGCTGTGCAATCTCTGGCTTTGGAGGTTTCTGAGGCTTGCTCCCCTGATCTGCTGTTGGTGATAATCCTGCTTCAAGTGACATGTTGGGCTAGAGATGTTCAGACATTCCTTCACACCATCACGGCCATGTTTCTGAAAAACTCGTATATGGAAGAAAATTAGATCTTCGCCCCATGAAATAAACATGAAAAACCTATACAGTAAGACTTCTAAGTAGCTATGCAAAAGCATAAATCCTTCAAGAGGGGCCCTGCAGCCCTGCAGTCCCTGCCTGAGCTATGCTGTAGCTATGCCCATCTCTGGCTCAGCCACAGCCACGTCTGTGTTTGCCTGCAGAGCCTACTGGGAAGAAAGATTCACGTATATTAATCTTGGTGGCAGGTATCTGAAACAGGATTTTTTTTTTTTTTTTTTTGGCTACTGTAGAAATAACTAAGCCTGCTGACAGCTGGCATCACAGAAGAGAAGGATGTCATTCCCAGTGAGCTTCTCACAGGCATCTTGTCTTTTCCAAAAGCCATGAACGGAGACAGCTCTAGGTATCACAGATTGGAAATTTGATGATCTTGAAGAACCACGGGTATACGAGAGGAATAGCAAGTGAGGGATAAAAGGAGGCTTTTTTTTTTTTTTTTTCCAGCCAGGAGATTGGGATTTAAATCACTGTTTTTGTAACGACCCTATAGTCTAGGATTCATTTTATATTTAAGAAGACATCCAGTCTTTTTGTATTGTCTGGACAACAAAAGGGATATACTCAGAAAAAACAGTACTTCCTCATCATTTCCTGATCATTTATCACCCAAAGTGACAATTATTTACAAAATGAAAGGGGATTCTTAAGAAATATATCTACTGTGTCCATCTACCAAAGCTGAGTATCTGCCAGATTATTTCTCCCACTGGTTTCAGTAGCAGCATTCAGCCCCACGCAGAATTAGTTCTCACTGAACTGTTATGTGGAAGACACATGAATACATTTGTGGAGGGAATTAATGTTCACCTTGTCCTGTTATTTGTAACCATCTCTTCCCTTGAGCGGGTTATGAGAAATGAAATTACTGTGGAGAATGTCAGAGAAGTAAGAGCCCTCTTTGTAAATGGCTGCCATTGTTACAGCTCCACTGAGTAGGCTTTATGGCTCATAATAATTGTGTTATTCTGTATATTAGACAATTGCTGGCAGCTGCAGGCATAACAGTGGGCCATGTCCAATATAACTAAATCCCTCTAAATATTTAAATTGATTCACACTCCCATCCTGAAGCTCAGAAAAATTAAACTGCTCTCTACTGGTGCCCTTAAAACTTTCCTATTAAGCATTCTGGGAAAGGAGTACCAATGCTTAGAAAAGCTGGAGGACTACAATCCAACAGGATACGTATATTTTGTTCTCCTCTTACCAAACCCAGCTTGAAGTGTGGATTTGCAAGAGCAACAGGCAAAATGTCCCTGCAATTTTTCAGTAGGTCCCCAGGTAGCTGCATTCCCTTGGTGAGGCACCAGGAACTACACTGTATGACTGGTTCATCTTTTTAAGGACACGAGACTTCACCAGAAGGCATGTGGTCATGATTTTCTTTGTGGTGCAACCTCTGCCTCCAGATCTTCAGTCCATTCCCCTCACCTAATGGAAAGAAGGTGTATCAGGCTAGAAAACAGAAATGTCAAGGCCTTTTAGCTGGATAAGAAATTATAGTGGTGTTAGTAAGAATAAGAGAGATTAATATAAGACAGAGTATGTCTTTTGTTAGAGCAATTTATATGATAGAAAAATAAAGGTAGAGATGGTTTTCAGGCACACCACTCTTTTCAGGTGGGAAAAAAAGGTGTGAATTTCTGTCCATTTCCTCCAACCATATTAGCTGGTCTTGCAAAAAGAAATCTCAGCTGTGATGAACTCTGACTGATTCCTTTGTCCTGTTACAAGTTACTGCACACACCTTGTGAGAAACACTCCGTAGCCAATAACTTAGGCTCAGGCGAGGATCTCAGTGAAGTAGTAATTTATTCACGATTGCAATGGCTGGCGCTCCACAAGCAGGAGAGAGCGCCTCTACTAGTTCCAAAACACAGTTTATATACTTTTTGATGACAGGACCCTCCCCTGTTTCCTCACTGAGTGGGTAATCCAGGTTCACAATCTATCTGATGCTTCACAAACAATGCATGGCCTTCAGTAGCTGGCCTGTTAAATTTCAATTTCCTTTTGCCATTTTTACTGTTTGAAGTGGTAATGTTTCTTCACTTATCTGACTTGACTTAACACCGTGATTTTTACCTAATTGTCCTAAGGAGTCTGGTTGTCTGCATTTTACAAGGTCGTCTGCCATATTCCTTCCTTCTATACAATGTAACTCTTCAAAAACAACATTTATATTCCCACAACCTTTATAGCCCACCTGATCGATGGGCCATGGCTGAGCCAGGTGGAGAACTGCTGCTTGCCGTTTTGTAGCTGCTGGGCTTGAGTGCAGAGAGGAGACGGTGGCTTCTGGAGAGCAGCTGTGAGAGAAAGGCAGGGAGACAGGGTGGAGGGCAGAGAAACAGCGAGCCAGGCAGAGTCAGGCTGGTGCATGGAGTGGGCTGGGGTAGGCCAAGACCTCTGTCTCCTTATCAAGTAACAGTGAGGTCTGAGATCAGCTCAGCTGTGCTGCCTCACTGCCACGGGCAAGACCATCAAGAAGAAAGGGGGGCAGAGAGGGAAGGGGCTGCTGAGCTGGCAGATAGCAGCATCTCCTGAGCACTTGGAAGGGTCTGCATGGAGGTGTCCCTGTAAGCTAGCAAAGTTCAGTGACATGAGCAACAGAAGGCAAAAGATCCTTCTCTTGATAGGGTAGGGAAGAGGGGATCAACTTGCAAACTGTTTCATCTCAATCTGTTTTATTCTTTGCTGCTCTAATTCAAAAGCAATCGTGCTGTAGTTTGTATTTTAGAAATGTAACGGATTTCTAGTGGTTTGTGTATTTACTGCAAAAAATAAATTGAGGCTTGTTCACTTTAAAGCTTTAGCTACAATGACAAGCCACTAGAACTCCCCCCACCTCCGCAGGCAGAAGAGACTTATCTCTGCCTGAAGGGAGCCTCCAGTAATACGTCTTTCTCCCATAAGAGGGAGGCCAAGAGCATTTAGTATCCTTGAATATAATTTGAGCTAATTGAAAATTCGTTCCTCAATATTAGATGAATCATTCTTATTAGATGAAACATCCTTATGCCTCTTTGGAGTCTGCTTGGCAGAAACTTCAGCTAATCTTTAGTTAGGGAACCCCATATCTAAAGGACAGAAGTTTTCAGATGAGAGTGCTGGAGGGATGGACCCAACAACCAAGCTGTGATACTGGGAGAGCCATGTTGCTGCCCAAGAACCTGCACCAGAGATGTCACTTGTCACAAAGCTCACTTGGGATGTTTCATTGCTGAGGAGGAAACAGGATCCAAGGGCAGATTTACAAAGGTTTCAATAAAGTTTAATTGTGATCATGAGATTGCTCCTCCATTAGGGAAAGGAGAGGTAACCATTAAAATTTGGCTCAGCTTATATACAGTTTGCAACAAAACACCGCACAAACACCTCCAATTGCATCATTACACCAGTCCTGACCCCGTCAGTCACCTTCCCTCGTTGCTGGGCACAGTGGGCACAGTGGGCCTCCTGGTGTGGGACAGGTGCAGGCCTCAGGCTGGATTCAGTCCTCTGTTTATGTCCCCCCAGACCTTGCTCTTCTCTGGAGTTAGAGTCTTTTCAAAACAGGATTTTTGGTGTTTTTGTCACACAATCGACACCACTAACGGAAAAGGCAAATGCCACCCTGGAGTGTATAAGCAGGATAAGCTGGAGTAATGTGTCTAGCTAGGTACACTATATTTGAAAAAAAAAAAAAAAAAAGGTGAGTCAACAGTAGAAGGTCAAAGGAGGGCAGTGAGGATGCTGGGAGGCACAGAAAACATGAAGAAAGGCTGAAAGAATTGGGTTGGTGCAGTATGTAGAGAAAGCCTGAATGAAGGGAAGGGAAATATGTGCCTAAGAGGTCATTTCAAAGAAGGGAATTACTTGTCTTGCATGGCTGTAGAGAACAGGAAGGGATATAAGGGATTTTAGCTCAGACAAAAAAAGCTTAAGTTAGGCTTTCAGATAATGTTATGCTGGGACAGTAGCATGCCATAACAGATTGCTGGGGGTGGTGCAATCTCCATCACTGGAGGTCTTTAAGAACAGTTATCCCAAACATCTGTCAGGACAGGTGTTGTTGATCCTCTCAAATCTGCAGGGCAAAATAAGATAAACAGTATGATTTTACCTAACTGTACCACATGCAGGTGGCATGAAGTAGAGATGGAAGCCAGGTGTCAGCTTCTGACAGTGTTTGCCAGTAGGCACTATGTTTCTTTATTGTGGCTTGTAAGATGTCAGCTTTGGTCTTGAACTCTTACTAGGGCAGAAGAGGAAAGTTAAGCAGGAGGGGAAAGAGAAAGAAAGGTAGTACAATTAGGGGAAGATGTCTCAGCACCAGGGGCTGGACTGCATATGCCCCTCTTAAGCATGTAACTCTGCATTTAAGGCTACTCTGGTGACAAAAGCAAGCTGTTTAAGAAATATCATCTGGCCTTAGAGCACTTTGAAACAATGCTGAAAGAAGCCTCTGGTGGGGGTCTTCTCTTTTTCCCAGGAAAGTGCCAGGGAAGCTCGTGGAGCAGATTATCTTGAGTGTCATCATCTGGCACTTGCAGGGCAACCAGGTGATCAGGTCCAGTCAGCATGGGTTTATGGAAGGCAGGTCCTGCTTGACGAACCTGATCTCCTTCTATGATAAACTGACGCACTTTGTGGATGAGGGAAAGGCTGTGGATGTGGTCTACCTTGATTTCAGTAAAGCTTTTGACACCGTTTCTCACAGCATTCTCCTCAAGAAACTGGCTGCTCTTGGCTTGGATTATTGGAGGGAAGGCTGAAAGAAAAGCTCTCTGGGCTCATGAGTAAAAGACTTTGGGAAAGCAAAATGGGCAGAATCACAGTGCCTTGGCTAAACTGTGCAACAGAAATGCTTGAGGGATAATTAAAGGTTATTTTAAAGTGCTTCACCATGTTTATTTTCAGTGAGTCACAATTAAAAAAAAACAGGAGAGGAAATTGATATAGCAACCGCTTTTCTTCTTTTATCAGAGCAAGGCCTGGCTTCTGGCTCATGTTTAGGCAGCAACACCTACCCCATTCCCACATGACATCCCTTGCTCAGAGTCTTACAGGTTGTGCACAGTCACAGCCTGGGTCCCCATGGGCTTATATTTGAAGGGGTTCACAGTAGAGTGGAGAGACCTTTCCTGCATCCTTTGTGCTCACTGTTTGAGGTGCTGTTAACCCAACGCTTCGTTGGGTTAAAAAATGGCTGGGTAGCCGGGCCCAAAGAGTTGTGGTGAATGGAGTCAAATCCAGTTGGAGGCCGGTCATTAGTGGAGTCCCCCAGGGCTCAGTACTAGGGTCAGTCCTCTTTAATATCTTTATCGATGATCTGGATGAGAGGATCGAGTGCACCCTCAGTAAGTTTGCACATGACACCAAGTTAGGTGCGTGTGTTGATCTGCTCGAGGTTAGGAAGGCTCTGCAGGAGGATCTGGATAGGCTGCACCGATGGGCTGAGGTCAACTACATGAAGTTTAACAAGGCCAAGTGCTGGGTCCTGCACCTGGGGTGCAACAACCCCAAGAGCTACAGGCTGGGAGATGAGTGGTTGGAGAGCTGCCAGGCAGAGAAGGACCTGGGAGTGATGGTGGACAGTCAGCTGAATATGAGCCAGCAGTGTGCTCAGGTGGCCAAGAAAGTCAACAGCATCCTGGCTTGTATAAGAAGCAGTGTGGCCAGCAGGTCTAGGGAAGTGACTGTCCCCCTGTGTTCAGCTCTGGTGAGGCCGCACCTCGAGTACTGTGTTCAGTTTTGGGCCCCTTGCTACAAGAAGGACATCGAGGTGCTTGAGTGAGTCCAGAGAAGGGCGACGAAGCTGGTGAGGGGTCTGGAGAATGGCTTATGAGGAGCGGCTGAGGGAGCTGGGCTTGTTCAGCCTGGAGAAGAGGAGGCTCAGGGGCAACCTTATCATGCTCTACGGGTACCTTAAAAGAGGCTGTAGTGAGGTGGGGATTAGTCTATTAGGCATTGGAATGGGCTACCAGGGAAGTGGTTGAGTCCATCCTTGGAGGTCTTTAAAAGACGTTTAGATGTAGAGCTTAGTGATATGGTTTAGTGGAGGACTGGTTAGTGTTAGGCCAGAGGTTGGACTAGGTGATCTTGGAGGTGTCTTCCAACCTAGATGATTCTGTGATTCTGTGTTTCTTTTAGCCAAGGTTTTTACTTTGGGCCCCACCTGATCCATGTTGCAGCTGCATTGCTGCCATGTCCATGCCTTCCCATGTCCTCACTGAGCCAGACCTTGATCTGTGAAATTGACTTCCCAGTTTATCCTTAAATCTGCCTCGTCATGGTAGTCTTGCCTAGTAGTCTGGTGTCTTGGCTGAATCCGGTTACCGTCACAGGACCTGCCCTGCTTGCCTTGCCGAGGTCTGGGCCCTTGCTGCTGAGGCCATTGCCCTCACGCTGCATTAAGCTCAACTCCTGCAACTCCTCCTAGGTGTTCCCTGACATTGGGTAGGCAGAGGTATAGGGCTGGGATACTACTCTGCCAGAGTTAAGGTGTTCCCTCTGAGAATAATGGAGAAGAGGATAAGGGCACACCTTTCCCTGGAGGTGAGTGTTTGTGCTGCTGTATGCAGTGGGGTCTGTGACCTCTGTTGCAAATTTGGCTGAGGGCCATTACTGACCATTGCCACCAGCTGTACCCAAGCAAACTGTGTTTAGGAAGACCAGTTCCTGTGGGCAGCTCTGGGTGTAAGTGCTTCCCACTCCTATCCCTCCAAAGCAGTGGAGGGGACAGACTGTACATGCAGCTTTGAAAGAGTGAGTGATGGCTTCAGAGGAAGCAGCTGCCAGGTAGGACGGCAAAGGGTTGCAGCCTAAGATCAAACCCAGCAAACAGGTCACTTGGATTTGGACCTGAGTGCATGAGGTGTGCACTCAAGCATTTGCCCAGGTGAAGAGAAGTGGTATCTGTGGCGAGGAGGAAGCAGACTCTGCTGTCCTTGCAGCAGATGGAGGACAGAGCAGAAATAGGAGGTGGTCAGAACCAGCTCTTTCATCAGTGGATCTCAATTCATAAAGGAGGTCAGAATTATTTCTGTGATACTGATAAGGACACAAGGACTGTTGTAGGTGAAGAGTCTCCTCCACAATATGTGGTGGGCTAGAAAGAGAGTCCACATCCCTTTAGACCCATTTCACTCCTCTAGTCCCTGTCATGTGCTGTCCCTAAGGCTGTAAGTTTGCTGGAGCTAGAGGTAGGATCAGAAACCAGGCAGAGGCAATGTGCTGGAACAAACAGTACCTAATGGAGGAAATAAAATGATGATGATGATAATGGCGGTGGTAAAAGGGGTTGATGCCCTGGCTATTCTGGAAAACACAGGAGGAAGTTACACTCTGCAGTGGTTAGGGAAGATGTTTCAGGTAAGAAATGAAAAGACAAATTTGCAAGTAGCTGCTTGTGCAAGCGCTACTCATGGGTGAAGACGAGAAATGTTACCAAATTGGTTGGACAAACTGCCATCCCTCAGGGGGCCTCATTGAGGCAGGAAGATGGGAAATATGACATTTGGGTACCCCTGGTCAAGGAGGCCATTGCGGTCAAACAGTGGGACGTGCCATCACATTGGGACCACAGCACGGCACAGGGCTCCTGAAAAAAACACAGTGGCCCCAAAGGGGCTTACGGCAAAGGGAGCGGGCAATGCTTCACTGCCAGAGAAAGCAGAAGGGATGCAGAGCAGGATGCTGGAGATGGGGCAGGGGCCTCCTGGAGACCCACACCGCAGGCCGGGCGCTGCCACCCGCGGGGGGCGGAAGGCAGAGCGGGGCGCAGAAGGGGGGCGTGCAAGAGGCATCGCCGAGCGCCCCCCGGCCGTGCGGAGCAAGGGCCCGGCGGCGGCGACGAGCGGAGGGCCCGGCCGCGGGGAACGGGCCGGGGGCGGCAGACCCCGGCCCCGCAGGCGGAGGCAGCCGCGGGGCACCCCGGCCCCGGCAGCCGCCCGAGCCCGCAGCGCAGAGCCTGGGCGGCCGCTGCGGGTGCCCCGCCTGGGAGGGGTTAAGCGGGAGCCCCAGCCCGGGGGCGGACGGCGGACGGGGAGGCTCCGGCGCCTGCTATACGGCGTCGGGGCTCTAGGTGTCCTGCCTGGGAGGGTCCCTGCTGCATTGCAGCCTCCGCGCCGCTCCGTCTCTGGCGCACACAATGGCGACTCCCAGCCCCAGCAGCGGCTCCGGCTCGGGCGGCGGGAGCGGGCCGGGCCCCGGCGGCCCGCCGGCACACGCGGCCGTCAGCAGCATGCAGGGTAAGCAGGGTAAGCAGGGCGAGCAGCCCCGCGCTAGGCCGCGGCCCGGCCGCCGCTTCCGGGCCGGGCAGCGCGCCCCGCTCTAGGCCTCGCCGCGGCCCCGCTGCCCCCGGCGGCGCGGCGCGGCCCCGCCTGCGGGCCCCACGACCTCGGCGGGCAGCGCTGGGCCCGGGGACGCGGGGGGAGGCCGGGGGCGGCGGCCCCGCCGCTCCCTCCCGGCTTGGCGCTGCCCCAGTCGGTATGGGGCGAGCGGGTTCCGCCCCCCGGGGCGCGGGCGGGCTGCGCTTCCTGGATTCCGGCCGGGCGGGCTGGGACCCCGCGGCAGCGGCGCTGGGGGCTCGCTCCCGAGCCGGCCGAGGGTGCGGCCGTGCCCGGCCCGGAGCCGCGCCGCCCCCTCGATGCCAGCTTGGGGCTGGTGCCCGCCGCCGCCCCGGCGCAGCCCTCCCGCCCGCCGGGCTGCCCCGGGGGCTCTGCGCGGCCGCGCTCCGGGCCGCCCCCCGCTGCAGCCCCGTGGGTGCCGCGTGTCGCCAGGCCGCAGCCGGAGGCTCGGCGGAGGGCGGCGCCGTGCCCGCCGCGGCGGGGCCGGGAAGCGGGGCTCGACCTCGGCCTGCGCGGCCCCAGGAGGCGGCGGCCCCTCGGGGGGGAGCGGGGCCGGGGAGGTGGCCGGGGGCAGGCAGGAGCGAGACAAAAGCCGGGGGCTTTAGCTCCGGCATTTCTTCGGCCCGCTCCGTTTTGTGCCCTCCCTGCCCGTGCCTCTACCCTGGGCGGTGACCTGCGGGGAGGGGGGGCGCGCAGCAGCCTCTGCCCAAATGCAAGTTTTTGGTGGGGGGCCTAGCCCGGCAGCGCCGTGCCAGTTACGTGTAACGCGCTGCTCTTTTCCCCGGGAGTGCGGCGTTGTTGGTGTTAAAGAGCCGGGGTAGAGCCCCGGGGCGGGGGGTGGCTAGGGGGCAGCCAGGGTAACGTTTTGGCAAACGCTGCTGCCCGTGTGCTGCTGCAGTAGCCGGGCTCTTGGTGGCCGTGGGAGGATGGCTCTGACCCGACTCCCGCTGGGACTCCTCGGCGTTGCTCGCTGAACGGTTCTTGTGCTTGGCATTTCTTGTTCCTTTATGTCTGTTCATATGTTTTTCTCGAGACAGGTGTTTAAGTAAAAACAGTTTAATGGCGAACTTGTGGTTAAATTTTTGTTGTTATTTTATTCTGATGGAAATTTAGAATGTTATACTAGGGTAATGCTGCCAGGCTTCCCATCTGCACTTGCTGATGGTTGAGTATTCTTGCAAAAACAGTAGATATTTATTTTTCAGAAAAGCCACAGTGAATACCTTTGGAGTTTTTTCTTGAAGGTTACATCACTGAAAATCACTCTCTGCTTAAGCAGCATTTTAGACTGTGTTACTCTGAGGCCACACAGTGTTTATTTTTTTAACTTAATACAGGAATGGTAATGCTAAGGAAGCTGTTCATCCTGTTTTGGGAACATTTAATTTTTTATTTTTATTTTTATTTTTTTGAAGAAAGAAGAAGGGAAAAGTCACAGTCTCTGTGTTGACAGAAGAAGTACGGAAGCTCTCAGCTAAAAAATTGTCACGCTTTGCTACGATCTGTTCTGTCCTGTCGGGAGAGACTGCTTGGAGGCTGACAGGGAACCTGTTTGGGTGGAGAATTGATTACATAAACTGCAGAGTTTGGTGTATGTGGAACTAGACAGCAAATTTTCACTATTTGCAGCTTCTACTGTGCGAAGGTCTTGTGTTTGCTAAACTAAGGAGTTGGTACCTGTTGGGCCCTAGAAAGGTGATACTATACGTGTTCATGATACCTTTCAAGAACTGTAGTGCCAAACCTCTTAAATGAAGTGCATGGCTCAAGAACTCAAATAAAGGCACGATATGTAAAAACAATTATAATGAGACCAGAAATAGCCATGTTGCAGTGCAGTTAAAACTTTGTGTTACCCCTTTTATTTTTCCATGTGACCCATATTCTTCATATTCATGAATCATTCCCCTGAATTCTATGCATCTTCAGGGTTGCAAGCTTGGTTTCATACCGTCACATAAGAACCAGTGTTGCAGTGTGAGTTGGCAATGACATAGAAATACCTGCATCCTTTCTCCAGGGGAGGAGGAAGGGCAATTTGTTTCTTTTGTACTTTCTTGCAAGTGTCTATCTAAACACGAATTCAGGAAGACAATGGCCAGTTTGATGATATGCAGGTGTTTGCAGTAAAATCTGGTGTTACATAAATAGCTTTTTTTTGTTGTTGTTCTTAAGGTAACAGATGTGTGTTGAGGTGTCCTGGGAGTAGCTCAATGTAGGATCCTAGGTGGCTCTGGAAAACCTCCTGGCAGAGGTGAGCATGTTGCAGTGGTCGTAAAGGGAATTCCCTGAAGTTGGCAAAAAACCTTCCCTTGAGGACAGTCCTCCACCAGGATCACCGTGTGGCTGTGCAACCGCCTGTAGGAAAAAGGGGGAGACGTATGGGGCAGGAAGGGCTACCTCTGCGGGCTGGTCACACCTGGGGCAGGTCCATTGGGCATCCCACCACCCTCCTCTCACCAGCACTGGTTCCCTGTTGACACCGACATCTCTGCAAGCTGAGCTGTTGCAAAACGAATCTGTCAGAAGAAAAGCAGCAAGATTTTTCTAGTTTGGATGCCAAGTGTTTGCTCGGCATGGGGTTGCGTGAGCACTGGTGCAAGGAAGGCACAGGAATGTGTTGCTGGGTGGGGAGAGAAGTAGGACTGCGTCGGTGTTGGTCTAATTGTCTTAAATAGTATGATGAGGTGTAGCAGGGAAGTCATTAAGCTACAAGGAGTAATTATAGTAAAAAATGAGTTTTGTTGAGTTAATTTTCAGCTAGAAGCGTTCTTTAACTCAGCTAGTGCAACTGCTACTCTGAAGGAGGTAATGGGAGCAAGTGGTTGTAGGGTGGGTGGGACTGGCTATGGTCTCAGCCGATGCTTGTGCTGGCCATGAAGGAGCCATGGACCTGCTCTCTGGGATAGCGACTGCTTCTGGAGGTTGTGCTGAGAGGGTGTGAAAGTTGGCCTGTGGTTCTAAGCCTTTTGCAGGGGATTTTCTGTGTGATCTGAGGGCTGGTCTCTGCTGTAAGTGGTCTCTGCTGTCATGTAGGATAGCAGGGCGTAGGGATGAGTAGTGGGCCCGGTGGTGGTAATGCAAGGGTGAAGTTGTCCTGGAAATTGAGGCCTGTCATGTTGATATCTGGAGCTGGGCAAACAGATCCAGGGCATCAGAAAGTCTTTGCAGACCACCCGGTTTCATTTTGTTTTTCATCAATATCCTATGGAATTTCTGTGTAAAGCTCCTTTAGATAGCCTGGTGTCTCTTGGACTCAGTATTACCGTACTCACACCAGGCTTGTTGTGCTGTGATGGCCCACAAGCCTTGCAGTCACGTAAAGGGTTGCTTCAAATCTTTCCACCCTTAGTGTTCTACATTTCCAGCTTCGTTCTCATGTCTTCTCCTGGCTGACTGCATTAGCCTTTCTTGCCCAGGCACCTGGGAGCTTCATTCGTTCCCAAAGGCAGGTTCCTGGCACATGTGGTTGGTAGTGCTGTGTTCAATGCATGGTTGGCAGATAAGAGACAAAGGGAGGCTTAAAAAATCCCTAAAAAGGAATACTTAAAAATTTTAAGTATTGAAAATAGGTGTTACTTCGTTATTTTATTTTCCTTACTTTTCTTTTTTCCTTTTTTTTTTTTTTTTCCTTTTCTTTCCTTTTGTTCTGGTTGTTTTTTGGACAAAACAGAGGTTCCGTGGGAAGTAAGATATTGAACTTTGAGAGTGATTTTAAAAACCAAAGACAGTGATTTTAAAAGCCAAAACAGTAATTTGAGGAATTTTGCATTTCTGTTATTGACAGCATTAGTAACAGTCTTTACTGCTGACGTTATGTAGGAAACTATCCTTTGAAGAATTAGCATATGAAATTTAATTAATTCAAAGGCATAGAGAGAATTTTAATTCTAATTGGGAGCTGAGGAGTCAGTCATCATACCTCCAGAGCCAAGCAAGAGTTAGAAAACACTTGTAACTGGCTGTTGTATATTTGGCTCTTGCATTCAGCTTCCAAGGACCCTGGAGGCTAACCAGGACTTTTCCAAGCACTTACTGCTTATAATACTCTGGTGTCTTTCTAAAACCAAGCATACATACTGTTTACATCTTTTCAGATTTTACACAAACAGTTCAGACATTGGATGGGCTGGGAATTTGGGATTCTCAGTTCCCTTCACATCTGTTTCTCTGTCCCATCCTTTGCCCCTTCTACTCCCCTGCCTGCACCCCAGCCATAACCTTTTGGGATTTAGCAAGAATTGGAGAGTTGTGATATCTGGTTAGACAGTCTCCTGTGTGAATATGTAGCAAGAATCCTGGACAGGGAGATAGCAGAGGGGTTGTTGCCTGAGAGACTAGACTCCTGCTGTCACCTGTGGATGCTATTCAGTGCAGTATCAGAGTTGGGAGATAAGTTTCTGCACAAGTATGAGGAAGCTCTGCCCTGTACCTTTCTTTACCTGACAGAAAAGAGCTTCCAGGAGGCGTTTCAGTAGGTCACCTATCATTCATATTTAGCATGCAACAGAATTGGTGATTGCAGAGTTGAACTTTGCCAGTCACTGTTGTCAGATGAACTTGCTGTTGGTGTGTGACCTGTGCTGTGTCTTTGAGGTAACTAGAATTTCTTCAGACAGCATGGTGAAAAGTATTACTGAAACCATTTGTGGGTACCACTGCGACCAGAATGCTTCTTGTTAGGGGAATTCAGTAAGAGATGCCATCATCCCTGCATCTTCCTCCTCTTCATGCTGCTGCCTTGGTGAGTGCAAGGAGTGACCTGAGCAGCCCTTTTCCTTGTTCATCAGGAGGAGGGAAATGCAACCTCAGAGCCTCTGTGCTGAGGTGTTGGACCTGCCAGGGCACAGTGTGAGCGGCCTCGGTCCTGAAGTCAAAGCTGTGCCAGCAGGGAGTGGGCCCACAGGTCTGTGAGCAGAGTGGTTACTGGCGGCAGCGCGGCAGAAACGAGAGACCTGTCCTGGGGGCTGTGTCTGTGGAGAGCAGCAGGCAGGCAAAAGGCTGGTGGGTGGACTTCCCTCTCTGCACAGAGGGGCATAAGAAAGTAAGGGCATAGGGAGAAAGTAAGGAAAACAAGTGCCAGTAAACACAGGAATTTTCTTAGGGAACCTCAAAGAATGGAATTTGGGGAACAAGAAGGCAGTTGGGAAGTAAAGAGCAGAAAGTGAGCATCAGGTTAGGTAAGAAGCAATGTTTGAAAAGCCAGCGTAAATGAAACAAATGAAACATACATGTACATGTATTAGAAAACAGGGAAAATAGAAGAGAACAAGATGAAAAAGTGGGGTTGGAATTAATCCTTATCCTCAATAGGTGATAAAGTACACATTATTAAAGTATACATTATCTTTCGCTGTGTATTATTAACCTGTTGTTGGCAGAGTGAAATGTATCTTTAACTCACTGAATAAAACGAGAAGCTGACTGCAATTATTCTTGCCCACAGTGGAATTATAGAGCCATTGTGTGTTGACGTACACTGCTGTTGCAAACTGATGTTTGCAGATTTGTCAGGTTGGTGTGTATACATTGACTTTGACATGTTTGCATTTATATAGAAGGTAAGATACTTGTCTAGTGAGCAAAAAACAGTTTATTTGAACCTGCTAGTTCATTCCCGTACTGTAGCTCTGCTAGGATATGGCTGACATGCCGTACTTCTCCTTTGTGCTTGTCTTAGTGTACACGTGTGTATGTAGTACTGTATGTATAAGCAAATGTTATGGCATTTCAGCTTTCTATTTCAATTTACTTGTAAACTGACATTCTTAATATATCTGTTTTCCTCGTAAAGGCGTGGCTTGAAAATACTAGTTAAGTCTCATCAGATGCTAGGAGTTTTTTCTGATATTTCATGCTGACTTGATGGAGCTGACAGAATTGGAAACCACATCGTTGCCTTTCTAGCAAAACAAAACAAAACAAACAAAAAACACCATCCAGTGGGAGAAAGAAGAGTGCTGTGAGAAAGGGGGAAAAAAAGGCAAACTGCCAGAAAACTTTCCAATCTTTATTTTACCAAGAAGGGGTCCCCAAAATTAGAATTATTCATAGACATGTGCATGAAGTGAAACGTTAATTATGGGAGTCTTGTGTAACCACATCAAGTTATGCATGTATCAGACAAACACAAACATCTTGTTAACATCATATAGTTAGGACGTGATTGCTACCTTTGAAGTCAGCAATCTTCTACTGGGTTTAGATTTGATAAAATCTTATGTGAGTTTAAAGAATGTGGAGGCTTGCTTCTCAAAGTGAGGAATATCTTTTACAGCCAGTGGAGGCTGGAAGGAAAAACTGCATGAGAGAAACTGCTTGGGGTGTTTGTGTCGTCCTCTACCCTGTGGGACAGGAACCAGCAGCAGATGTCAGTCCAAGTTTAACTGAAGTGATGATTATTAAGAAGGTACAAAAGTCTCTGATCTCTGGATGGATGTTCTGCTTCTGGCACCCTCTCGAAGGTTTGAGTACACTGATCAGGTCTAGCTTTCAAAAGGTGCTGGTTATATTCCCCGATCTGATATTTAAAATGCACTGCATTGTATTCACTGAAGATAAATGCCTCCCTAGATATGTATATTTTTGTTGTGCTTCTGTCTGTGTGCTGAGGCTACAGCATCCCTTGTGGGGAGGTAGGAATTGCTGTGCTGCAATGGCAGCATGAAGAAAACTTAACTGACTTTGCCAGTTGAACCTTTCTGTGGTGACTGTGGGACTGTCACCTAGTCTCTGGGGACATGGGTTCTTCCATGGGTATTCTGGTCAGGATGGATTATTATCATCACATAGCCTGGCCTCCTGCTTAATGAGAGGTGAACAAACATCAGAAATTCCTGTGTTGAACTTGACCTTTTGTGGTTTGGTTCTACCATCTCTTGTACAGAGAGAAACCCAGTCCCTGTGAAGATACTAAGTTTAGGACAATTTGCATTTTGAAGTAAACTGGTTCACTAGTTACTGCATTTTTGGGCTGGATTTTTTACTATCATTTTGGTCAGTTTCTGGTGATAGGTGTTGGCTGTGTGGTTGCAACCTAAGGAGTCTGCTCTGTGCAATTGCAGTTAGCCAGTGTGAATCCTGCACCATCTTAGTTGAGTCTGCTGGTGTTCCCTGTGAAGGCCTTTTCTCATCTAGGTATTTAGGTTTCTTTTTAGTGTTGCAGGCTTGTTTGATTGCAGAAGAAACGTATGAGCAGTGGGTAAATGCAGTGCCTGTTGATCTCTGATTTTTTTTTTTTTTCCCCTTATTAGAAAGATGTATTACTGTAGCTGGATTAATTAACATGTGATAGTTAACTCGTGGTAAATCCCAAGTGAGACAGTTCAGTTCGCCTGTGCTTCTGCAGTTCAACTTGCAGATAATTTGAATATGGTGTCGCTTCTAGGCTTTAACAGTAGAATAGCCAGCATGTACCTAGTTGTCCCCCTGTATACACTTGCTACTCTTTGGTGATGATGGGCATCTGAAAAAAAAATTTGTGAGGCTCAAGCCTTTCAGTAGGCAACTGACCCTACATGTTTATGGAAGCAAAATAGTTTTAATATCAAAATGTTTGATATTAAGACTATCGGAAAGAAGGTGCTCTAACCTATTCTAAGGGTGCCCAGGGGTTAAGTACTTGTCCACAAGGCATGAAATTGTGAGGAGGATGCATTACATCTTATTCTTCAGGGACAGAGTTGCAGGAAGGATGTGTGCAGCCTCAATACCCTCTAGTTTTTACTCTTTGTCTGAAGAAGGCAAAGTAATTTTTGCTGTGACTCTGTGCCCTGTTTTATATCCTAGTCCCACATCCTTATACCATAGCTGAGTTGCTGGACAAGTTACCTCCATTGTTAAGTTCTTGCTGAGTGTTGCTAGGTGGGTTTGTTCTGCAAACTGTACGTAAGAGGCTTGGAAAACTGATACTGTAGGTGGCATGACATATGGCAGCCTCTTGAATGGATGTGTGCCGCAGGGAGCACAATATTTCTGTTCCAAGCTTCTGGAGCACTGGTCGGGGTGAAAGTGGGAACTTGCTCCAATGTTAGCACCTCTGGGTGTTCATGCTGCTTGTGACTGTGCTTTCGGAAACCTATAGGCACCTCTAACAGCCCTCCAAATGATCACCTTGTAGCCATCTGCCTTGTCCCAGCTGTGGGGAACAGGTCACCTTCCCCTGTGAAGTGGCAGAGTTTTTCCAGGATGGGTAGGACTGCGCTGCTGGAGGTGGCAGGAGGGAGGAAACCACCTTCCTGGAGGCAGGCAGCCAGCCTGCTGGCTTCGCTCCACCCGTTGTCAAACTCTGCATGTCTGCAGATACGCTGGATGTATGTTTATCCTAAATCCCTTGCCCCCGATCTAATCTAAGCCAAAGGCAGTTGCTCGCACCTGGAGAGAGGTCTCCTTGCAAGCTTGTGCTGGGTGTTGATGCCACATCAGTGTCTAAGGCCAGATGGAAACTGGCATGCTGGTTTACAATAACGTAATGAATTAGAAGAGCACCATATTGGACCTAATTAGCTTCCTGCCTTCCTTTAATCCTAGTATTTTTACCTCTTGGTAACTACCTTAACTGCATTGGTCTTCTTCCAAGATGTTTTTGGAAGTTGAACAGCATAGAGTGGAGGAGGGAGGTAGCAGTAAGGCAAATTTGAACCAATTCGTATGGCTTAATATTTTAAACTTTGTGCACCCAGAGGACAGGAAGGATCCATTTTACACCAAAGGATGTAAAATAGACAAATTTTGGCAGCCAAATACACTTGCAAGTGATGATAAGGGTGGGAGGGAGAACTGAAAAACATGTTCTACCTCAGTATTTGAGCATGACCTATGCAAAAGCTTTGTGTCAGCCTTAGCACCCTTCTTATTATGAATAGGCTGCGTTTCTGACTTCAATTTTAACTTTTCACTTCACTCTGTTTTAACTTAGCTTAAGCTGTGTCTTGTTGGCACCTGCAAAGTTATCAAGATTCCTGTTGTCTAGCCCCTTTTATAGTGTTGGGGGGAGGCTTTAAATTTTGAAGATACCTGTGATGTGCATTCCGTGGTCTGCTTAGGTGCCCGTTACTTCAGGATACATTCTGTGGTTTGGGCAGCAGCAGTATGTTTGTGTCTCCCTATGCTGAAAGGTGCAAATATGACTTCTGTCAGATGTCACAGACTTATTTAAGTTTATGTGCATTGCTTGCATTTTTATTTATTTATTTATTTTTTTGAAAGAAGACTGGACTACAAGTAAGTAAAGGTCCTTGCAGAAATCTCGGCACAGCCTACTGGGTGCCTGCTCCCCACTTGCCCAGACCCTGCATTGGCCTGGATTTACATCAGGACTGTCATGTGATGCTGCAGACCATCTTCCAAAACGTGTGACCTTGACTCCTGAGGCTGTAGCCCTCAGTGGAGGGGACACTGCTATTGCTCTTTGTGAGGAAATACAACATGGTGCTGCCAAGCCTCTGCTCCCCCTCTGCCTCCCAGTTCTGCTTTGAAATGAGCTCAGCTTCAGTTCGCATGAACGTGTGCAATAACTGTGCTTAGCAGGGTATGGCCCATTAACTTTTGTATGATCATCAGGGGATGCGGACAGTATGTATATTGCATAAATTGTGTATTTATTAGCTGCTAAATTGATTTCCTCTTCTCCAAATCGAAGCCTTTGTATGTGCCCTTTATTGGAGGCAGAGCAAGCCCTTCAGGAAGCAGACAGCTTGCACTGATCTGGGGTGAACAAAGAGTCCAAGTGCCAGGAATTAGTCCGTGTTTTGAATAATTTATTTGATCTTTCTGAGGTGCTTCAGCAGATGCCCTTTGGCATAAGGAGGACAGCTGTTGGGAGCAGACACAGCTGAGCTAAAAGGGAATCAGACCTTTTATTGTGTTTTGTCCAGGCTTATTATTTCTGTGGAGCAGAAGAGTTTTATAGTTTGCTTTGGACCTGATTCTCTGGAAGAAGTTCTCTGAACTGAATTAGCCACCACTTTGCTTTTGGACCAGAGAGCAAAGTGTTTGTACTTTGAAGAGGTTTGTGGACAGAGATGAAACAGTTTCCTTTAAAAACACATGGCTGCGTTTGTTTGACCTGGGAGAGGTTATGGAATAAGATAAAAGCACTGCATTTGGAAATCCCTTCTGGGGAGTGATGGGACCACATCTGAGTTTTCCTGTAAAGACCACTTCCCCTATTGAACCGTGTCAGCACAGGACCTGATCTCATGCCAAGCAGTTGGAACCCTTGCCCTACCTTTGATGTTCTCTTCTTTCTTCTCATGCCACTCAAACTTGGAGGAGCCGAAGGTCGGACGGAGGGGAATATTGTATGAGGATGATCAGAACCACTTTGTAGAAGTGGTCAAGGCTGGAAGCCTAGAGCAGAGGGACAGAATGTCTGTTGTCCTCTCAGACAACCTGATGACAGGCTGTAGAGACTGTATTGACCCCAGATGTCTTTACTGCTGAAGAGGTGTTACCTACCAGAAAAACTGGATGAGAAGCTATATGTAGTGGTGTTATATAGAACTTAGTATGCTGCTTCAGGACATGTGAGTTTTGTCCGTTCTTCAAGGTACCTTTTTTTTCCTCACCCTCAAGGTAGCAGTAGCAGTCAGGATGTGGAAACTAAGGCATTTGGATGTCTGATGTAAGATTAGTTTCCTTGCTGATCTGGGGATGAGTAGAGGTTAGCTCTCTCTTAAGAACTACTGTTTTGATGTAGCCCAACTGTTAAAACTATAAAGTGTGACTGTATGGTATCAGGACCGTGTCTGCAAGTTCATACAAAGGAGTTAGTTATGAGTGAACTCTGACATCTGTTGGAAGAAGAGGAATCTGAAGGCAGAGACCTGCTGCTATGGGCAGTAGCTCAGCAGTTGAGTTCTTGCTGCACAGGGACACACATGTTGAACAAGCTTGCTGGTGTTCTCCTGGTAATACAAATTCTATTTTAAAATATGTTTCTAATTTGTTTATTTCTTTCTGAGAGGAGTTGGAATAAGGTCCTGGAGCTCTTTATCTGCACATAGCAGAGTTGTGGCCAAATAAGCTTTCTAAAGCATAAGCATTGCTGCTGTACCTCAGTGCTAGATAACATTGGGTTGAAAACAAGACTTTGCTGTCTGACCTGCTCACGTGGCCTTGTTCCTGCTGCTCTCTGTGAGTAGCAGAAGGAACAAGCATGGAAGCGGTGAAGGTTGAGATGGTGGGAGGTGGTGTCTACAGCTCACGTATGTCTGTCCATATCCTTGTGTTAGATGGTGTGGCTGATTTCACTGTAAAGGTACACAATTTGGAAAATCTTGGGCTTTGAATTGGAAATTTCAAGTCTGGTTTGTGGCTATGAGTGCTTTTTTTTCCTGCCCTACGAAAATACATTGTAAGTAAAGAAAGTGTGATTGCAGGCTGTATTTCAGCTAGGGTATGAAATGTTAATGGGGCTGGTCATTTGCTTTAATATAGACAGGTCTTAGTCACAACTGACTTGAACATGAGCCCAAAACAGAACTGGCAGCAGGGAACCTGCTTCATCACTGAGTTGCCAAAGGTCTGAGCTGATCCCTGCGTCATTCCAGGGCACTGTGGGATGGGCTCCAGGAGCTGCTTGTCCATGGTTCTATTTCTGTGTAGTAAATAGAAGCTTTCTGGAAAGGTTTGCATTGGGTATCCATGTAAAATCTGATTAATACTTCTTTGGCAATGAAGCTTTAGCCACCCAGCACTCATATTCTCCATGAAAGCCTGTGCTGGCATGTCCTAAGTGTTTGAGACCCAAAACAAACAAAATGAACACAGCTTGGCAACGTTCTTCAGCTATTTGGTTGTCCATGCTGCAGAGCAATGCACAAAGTTGTAGATGTATTAACACTGGCATCAAAATCTTGCTGTCCATTAGGGCACCGTATTCAAAAGATTTGGGTTTTACAGCCAAAGCTGGTTGCTCTGTGGCAGCTCAGCCACGTGAGGTGAGGGTTGGGTTGTCTACTTCCAATCTACCAGGAGTAGTTGCTGCTTCCTGCTTGGTAGCAACATTACCTCCTGTTCACAAGGACACGCAACTTCGTGGTCAGGATTTCATCCAGAGAGTTCCACAGGTGAACTGAGCAGAGTGACTGTGTTCACCATGGGATACAGCATTCATTGCATCCACAGCAGTCTCACAGCAATGCTGTCTGCTAAATTTGAACCTGTTGTTAAAATCCAAAAGCTGCAACTGTGATGTGCTGGAGAATTGAGTCTGTTCCCAGTACTCAGTCTTGCAGGAATGGGAGTTACGAAAAAGTCTTGCAAGTGATCTTATAAAGTAATTTTGTCCAGTGCTTTAGCGGCATAAATAAACCAAACTACTCTAGAAGAAATGTTCCCCAGTCCTGAGTGCAGCAGTTATTTTAACCATCTATGAATTTGACATGCTCGTGTTTGTGTTAGGAGTTCAGTATTTTTCTCATGTTGAGAGTTTAATATTTTGTCTCCAATAATGACCCCTGTCTACCACAGGCTCCTTTTTAAAGTGCATCAAGCTTCTCTTGAAAACAATTTAGATGCCCTGCTCTGCTTTGGCTTCCAGAAGACATCTTCAGGATTTCAGTCAGTAGCTGGAAATGTTCAATGACAATTTTGTCACTGTTGATCTTCTGTCACCCTTAGTCTTCGACATACATGCTGCTACTCCTTCCTTAATGCCTATTTAGATGTGTTTCACAGATTTACATTACAGTATTCCTGTCCTGCCATATGCCTTTGGCTAGGTTGAAAGCACTAACCACTGCCATCCTTTCCAGGAAATAGATGCTCTGTTGCCATTGACAGGAAGTTACTTGCAGTGACTTTGGAATACACTTCATCTCGAGTTTGCCTGCAGTTTTGCATGTGGCAGAAAACATGGGCAGCAGAACCAGGCTGAATGCAGAGGGTGGGAGCATCATGAGTGATGATGCCTTCAGCTGCTCCCTTTCCCCTGCCGCCTCCCAGGGGAGCAGCAGCAGCCTCAGCAGCAGAAGCAGACCAAAGCTGTTGTAGCAGGCACAGGGTTGGGATCAGCCACGAACAGACATGAGCATAGCACCACTGATTCTGGGATAGTATTAAACAGCCTCTTGGCAAAAGATCAGGCAGGAGTCTGCTCTAGTTGAGAGATTTCCGTCGTAAACCAAAGTCAGTTTTCTCTGGGTGGAGATGTGATACAGGTGATAAGCAGCATTGGCTCTGTCTGTCGGCTGCACACAGACGGTTATGAATGTTGAAGATTGTTTTATTTGTGGTGCTCTGACACCTTGCAAGAGCTTTAATGGGAAGGGGGATCCTGTGTTACTGTATGGCACACTCAAGTTTTTTTATGCAGAACTGATGCCTGGTTTCCTTTTTTAAGGAGCTCTGAGTTAGAAGGAGTTAATGGGCATGAGAACAAGGGAAGAAGATAGCTGGATCTGGGCTGGGGCTACTGGCTGGTATTTTTGCAACAGTCTTCTGTTACCCAGCGTGAGACTGTGGGGATTAGCTGGGCAGACTCCCCGGCTCCTTCTGTACTGAAGACCTGCCTGTCCTCTGCAGAGGGATAGAACTCTTTCCCAAGGACTTTTAAAAGCCAATGGACTGGAGGAATTTTTGTTGAAATGTTATGGGGTTTATTTCTTTAGCAGGCAAACTTTGCGTCTGCCCCTACTTGTGGGATTTTGAAAGAATGAAAAAACTTGCATAACCACCAAAAGAATAATGTCTGGCATAGGAACTTATAATAACATGACTGAAAAGAAAAGCAAAGGCATGATCAGAAAGAAAACTAGCAGTAGATAAAAATGGCATTAATCATTTCTGAAAATGAAAATCTATTCGGAGTATCTGTTTGGACTTCAAAAACTTTAAGAACCATGGTGCAACTGAACAGCTTGGTAGCATGTTCCCATAACCAGGAGCCGAGAAGGGAACATTTCCTGGGTAAAGCAGCAGTAACAGATGCAGGGCTGAGCCATAGGAATGGGAAGAAATTTTAAGGCACAACAGTGAACTTGCAAGCTAGTTAGAAAGTTAAGTTGCTTTTGTAGGGGGAAAAAGGTACTTCCCTCGTGGAATGAAATTGTTGTTGTTTTTATTTTTTTTCTTTATATTTTTATGCTGTCCTGCCAGTAAAATGGTTGGGTAATGCATTTTTTAATTTTCACTGATCAATTTATATTATTGTTAATAAAATTACTGTTAACGTTATTAGACTAATGTGGGTAACTTTAATTACCATTCTTATTTGCTCCTTCTTCTCTGAACATACTACCAGCCTGCTTTGGTGGCTTTGGGGTTATTTTTCTGTTTTTGCATGCTATTGTGGAGACAAAACCAGTTAAAAAAATTCTTATTCAGCAGATGGTTTAAGCTGGAACTTCTGGTGGGAAGGGGGCACCAGGTTTTGTAAGGCTCACGGTGAAGCCCAGAGTTGGCAACAGTGTGCCCGTGAACGACACTTTCTCTTTTTTGTCTTTTTTTTTTTTTTTTTTTGGTCACCGCAGTGTTGGGTTATACAGTTCACGTGCTTTTCTCTTATTACTCAAACTGAGTCAAAAGCTTCCCGTACTTTTTGTATCCAAGGATACATTTGCTGCAGCATAAATTGAAATGAGCTTGCAGCACATGCAGTAGTTTTCTGAGAGCTGCAGTGGTGTCCTGGCTCGAGTCTCCAGCCTGCTCAGTGGGCACCAGGACCTTCCTGTGGGGTGGAGGATGTTTCTGGTTCTGGTGGCCAGTGTGAGGTGATGTGCTAAGGCTCCCTCTCAGCCGTGTGCCTGTGCATGTGTACATGTACTGTGCTTATTAGTGTGCTCACCTTCAGTGAGCCAGACGCTCCTGGAGATCTGGCTGTGCATGGCTGAGCAGCTCTCAGGAAGAAGGCAAGCCTCAGTGAGGTCCTCCCTCCCTGAGCAGTAGTACGGTGGTGCTGGCTGTGATAGGAAGTGCAGCTACTGTCCTGTATGGCTGTAATGTATTGTGCAGACATACTGTGGCTCATGGCCATAAAATGCTCTGTCGTGATGGGACTGATAAGGATGTTACAAACATCCCAGAGAAGCATCCATCTTCACGTGCTAGGTCAGCAGTGCTGGAGAGGGCCGGGTGTGCGGTGCCCATCCTTGGGCAGCCGTGTCCCCAACTGCAGGAAGTTTCTGCAGACTCTGTCCGGGTCTCAGCGCCTTGTTATATGGAGCCCTACAATACCATCAATGCTGCAGTGTCCAAATCCCCCTTGAGCAAAGCTTGGATTCCTGTCCTTAATCTGTCAGCTTTAGAGCTGTTGCTGTTTGAGTTTTATTAGCACCTCAAAGAAAGTAAAGCTCCTTGAAGTGAACTGATATCCTCTGTGCCTGCTGTGCAGAAGGGCTGGTGCCCTTGCTGGTTTGTTGAACACTGCTGCCACTCAAGACTGGTTTGTTTATAAAATGATGAATCCTGAATTGAATGGGATTGCTCTACATTTGAAGCAACACATTCTAAATTTTGATCTAATAAACTTGTTTAATGTATGATTTTAGAGTTAATGAACATTGAAACATAAAAAGTGATTCTTAAGTGATGCACTTTGACTTGCAGTGAATGAACAAGAACTTGTCTCTTTTGCTTTAGGCTTTCAGATAAACTTCTGTGGAAAGGCACAAAGTAAGCTACATATTTTTATAGTATTATCCTGTTTTATATATCAACCTTGGTATTGGGAATGTGTCCACTTTCTGTTCCAACTAACCACGTATGGCAGACCTACTCCTAAGAGAGCTTCCATTTCTCACAATGCTGTTTAAGTAAAAGTAAAATTAATCAATTTAAAGGGTTACTAATTGTTGTACTACTTTACCTGTAACAAAAGAGCAACTCCAGAAACATGCAGCTAAACTAATTGTGTATGGAGCACTGGAAATTTGCTACCTGTTGAATTGGTTTGAAACACAAACCGGGTGGGATTTGGCAGTTTGATTTGTGCCTGCCGAAACTTGTGCTGAATGAGCACCTGACATGCACACTTTTATACGGAGCGTGAACACCTTGAATTGCCATCTCAAGAGCCATCAGGACAGATGCTGGATCCTGCAGTGGGTTGTTTCTGTTCGAGCTTCTTTCAAGAGAGGTGAGAGCAGGACAGGAGAGCTGTCAGGAGGGGCTGCTGGCGTCAGCTGGTGCCAGCTCTCCCACAGGCAGCCTTGGCCACTGCAGGACAGTTTGTGATGACTAATGGAAGCTCTGCAGAACTAATTTTTTTATTTTCTGTCACTGGCTTATGCTCTGTATTCCTCTGTCATACTATCAAAGTACCTTCTACAGTATGGTGATAGTTTTATTGGAAGCAGTCTCTTTTTTTCTGAATTCTAGATTTATTTTGACTCTGCATTTCTTTGAATTTGCATTCAGATTTTTTTCTTTTGTGCGTGATATACTTACTTGTTATAGCAATTCTAATATCTAGAGATATAATTGTTATTTTTTTTAATAGTTGGTGTCTTTGGATTTTCTGTCAGTGTATTTTATGACTACTGTTCAGATAGATTTTTGTCTGAAGCAGTTGTACATAGAAAAACCTTTGCTGTCCATAGCTTTCATAGAGCAATGCTTTCTGTGTTATGACTGAGGAAGACATCTGCTCCAGTGTTACAGTGCAGAGGTGAGCCTGGATGTCAGAATTGTTCCCCCAGGACAGGATTGGAGAACATATTTATTCTTTAATAATTTTCTGTTAGTATGGAATATACAAATCTTTAGGAAACTCGATGTTTGAAGCAGGAAATTCAAACTTGTTTTACAAGCTAGAGCTGTATGTCAGAATCAGAGTTAGGCTTTGAGACCTTTTCTGGTAGATTCCTAAGATGACAGCTACAGAATTGTGAAAAGATATGGAAGAAAATCAGCCACCCAAAAGGAGCAGTTGGCTGCTGAAGTTTGTATTCTGGAGCTGGGTTAATGGCTGTGCAGGTGAGGCTGAGTTGGACATGGGATTTGCTGCTGGGAGGAGCTGTCATGCAGCATTTCATGTGAACCTTGTCAGCTTAAAAAGGTTGATTAGCATTTACTTAAGACAATGTCTTGCTCCTGTTGTTAGTCTTCTTACAAATTCCCTGTTGTCTGACACACTAAAAACACTGTAAATGCTTCTGCAAGGTTTTAGTTATTTCCTCAGCAGTGCCTTTCATCCAAAGCTGGGATCTGTTGTCAGACAGAGACAGTCCTTGCTCTCTGGGGCAGTTGCAGTCTGGAACAAAATGAAAAATGCTCAATACATGACACTTCAAAGGAAGAAAGAAAAGGCTTTGCCATTAGAAGGTTTTGCAAAATAATGAGATGGTTCCCACCTGTGCCTTTGGAATAGGAAGTGTGGAGGTGGGTGCTGTGAGCTCCCTGCAGCAGCACAGCTAGTCACAGAGACTGTGCAGGGGTTCCTGGGGGTAAGTCCGAAAAACACCTCCGTTAATACTGCTTTGCTGACTTGTCTGCTGGGAGGCACGAATGTAGGTAGGAACCAGAGAGGCATTAAAAAAAAAAAAAAACAAACACATCAGCACCTGCCTGTCAGAGCACCGCAGTTCATGTTAAAAACAGGGTAATACATCAGAGCAGTTGGAAAAGTATGGTTGTGTGTCGGGCACTTTGCTGCTGGGGAGGTACTCAGTGTGTCCTGTGGGGTTCTGGGGCCATGGTTCAGGTGCTGTGTGCACAGCAGGTGGCAGCAGGAGTAGTGTGGAAGCTTGTGGTTGCTGGACGCGCTGGGGGCTGAAGGGGCCAGCGCATCCCATTGCCTGCAGCTCTGCTTGGTGGAGCTCCTCGTCCTGAAGAGGTGTTGTGGAAGTGAAGTGTGTTTCTGTAGCGGTAACTCCAGTGGTTCATTCCCCAGGACCTTGCTGGTTTGAACACAAAGGTTGCACGTGGCCTGGGTTTTGTTCCGGAAGTTTCACGTGCTGCTGTGGTGGAGGAGTGAGTGCCTCCGTGCATGCTGTGGGCTGCTGGGTTGTTTGCCTGATTTCCCCCTCTGCTTTGCCAACCTGCCTAAAACTTGTTTTGTTACCTGTTTAAAGTCATGAAAATTCAAAACTTTGTTAGCAGCAAGTATAACCTGGTGCAGTCAGGCCTTGGGAGGGCGCATGGGTCTGCAGGAGAGGGGCTTGCTCCATTTGCCCGAGCCCAGGCAGCAGCAGTGGGCAGGCAGTTGGTGCCAGCTCCAGAGGTGGTGAAGAGCTGTGGTGGATTTTCTCTGGTAGATTTAAAGTGAATTGAGAAGTGAATTAGTAGGAATTTACAGGGTTGAAAAAACCCTCTTGACAGAAAATGCCAGGTTTCTTTGTGCCAAAAATTGTTTACAGCAAAGACAGATTTTGATGTTGAGTATTTTCCATTAAAGTACTGTTGGCTGTTAAACAGTGACGGTTTGATCGCTTGAATTATCCCCTAAAGTATATTTTAATTGCATTTTCCTTTTTAAGCAAGGCTTTAAAGTGTTAGGGGTATTAGCTGACTTTGTGCATGTTATGTGTAAGTGTCACATTTATTTAGAAGAAGAGGATAATGAAAGCATTAATGCATTTGTGAATTCTCTTACCTACTTATCTTTCTGTTTTACAGACAGATTTTTAGTCTGTATTTACCAGCTATTAGCAAGAATGACAGGAGCTATGGTGTTTTATTTCTCTGAGTCTCTGCAGTCAGCACAAGCACTTGGTAACATCAGCAGCAAAACTGGTGGCATTGCAGTGCTCAGGAGGGGTCTGGTTTCATCTGGTGCTGAATGGCACATATCTGCTTCCCTTCCCATTGGCCTGTCCAGGTAAGCCATCGTTTCTGTTGAAGAACCACTGTTTGCCAGAGAAACACAGGTTAGCCTTTTCATATGGAGAGGTGTTTCTGTGCTGAGAAGGGAACGTGGGCTGTTGTTGTTCTGCAGGTAGGAAGATCAAAGGTGTGTTGTGGAAGGAGTTGTGCAGATTTTCTTCTTGTTGTAAATGAAAGGAATGTAGAACAGACATCTGAATTCCTCTTGTAAGCTGTTGAGAAATGGCAGGGTTTGATCCCAAAGTCTCTACAGCTCTTTCATGAAAAATAATAGCAAATATCTCAGTTCAGAACTGCAGCTTTGCCTTCTCGAATAATTTGACAAAACTGTATGTTGTTGGCTGAGGCAGGAGATCTATGTTTTTCTGTTGAGCTGTATTTGAGAGACCAAGGCAGTTAAGTCATTTTATATTCAAGTATTCAAGAAGGGGGAAAGGTCTCAACATGATCACCTTCCCACCATTGCAGGGGAGAACAGGTTTTTGCTGCTTCGCCTTGCCATTTCTTGTGCAAAGGTAGTGGCCCAGGTGATTCTGCTTCCCTGCTTGCTGCCAGCTAGGACTGGCTGAGCAGTCTCCTAAGGATGGTTTCTTTGCCATTAACTGCTGATAAGCTTGTATACCAAAAGAAAAAAACATTGTTGCCTTCAAGAGACAAGGAAGCAGTCAGGGTCTGTTCCTTCTGTTGTTTGTGTTTTGTTTTTTTTTTCCCCTTTTTTTTTCTTTAGGGGTTGCAAACATTGAAACTTAAAAAAAAAAAAAAGTGTTTCCAAGTGTTATAAATGAGGTCTCAACTCAATCTGAATTTTGTAATATTTATAAAACAAATATTTCTAAAAGGTATAAAAGGCAAATAAACAGCTCTGGGTGTGCGGGGAGTCTACACTCCACCAACACACGCACACAAACATCAAACATTCTAAATATACAGAACATTGCTTTACATACTAAACCAGAGTATGCCTATACATATGTACAATCAGGAAAGGTAACAAACAATCCTTTAAGTTCCATAACTTAACAGTCTCCATTTTCCATTCCTTTTCTTGCGAAAGCCTTCGATGGCTGTGGCAGCAGAGGGGCATATGGCGATGGCGTAGCAGTCGGATCAGTAAAGGAGCCCGCAGCTCCCTCACTATCTGGCAAGCCAGACGTTTGTGATTGTGGCTCCACGTGGCTCTTTAAGGCCTCAGAGATTGCTCACCAGGTGCCGAGCAATCCCACTGCAACCTTGCCGTTTTTAGTTGCAGAGTCCCACAGCTTGACCTCAGTTTGGTCCCATATTTCAGGCTCATAAGCTGTCCGATTGTTAATAAGGAGAATAAGCTGTAAGGTTACCAGGACAGTCTTTGTTCCTAAGGACGTATGATTCCCCATAATGCGCAACTGCTTACCTGCGAGAGGCAGTTGTGTGCACAGGTCCGCTTCTCTCAGCTCGAGCTTCTCTCCAGCTCCAGTGCGCCTATTTCCAGCGACTTTCTATACAAGGTTCTCTGAGCAGTTTCCTGAGTCTGGCCGAACTGATCTTCATGAGGCAATCAATGTGCCTGCTCCCATCCTGGTCTCCATTCTGGCAGCCTGTTTCTCTTCGCTTCTTTTTCCTGCTTCTTTATTGATGTAACTTCACCGTGTTGCCTTTTTTATCTTGAGGGCAGGCTCCCCTCTTATACCCTTCTTTCCACAGCAGTTCTTTTCAAAACAACTTTTCATTGGTCAAACAACTTTGAATGTAACAACAACAGCGAACGTGATTGTTATCTCAATCACGGGTTTTCCAACCCCCATGGCCACATTCCCAAATCTCCCCCTTCTTTATTAATATCAACAATTTTCTCGACACGAATTAACACTCCATATATAACACAACTTTAAGATCACTTCTAGTGTAATTTTATTTCTCTGATTAAGAAACTGTAGGGTAAATATAACATTAAAGGAACGCCATGATGAAGTATGTTCTTGCAGGCTAGCAGTTCTGATACTTCAGCCACTGTGCAAGATTTTTTAAAAATAACGTGCATATGTGAGGAAGCACTTCTGAAGTGATTGCCGTTGTCCTTTTGATGGCAGCAAGACTGCTGCTTTAGTTATGTTTCACTTCTGCTGCTTTCTCTGGTTTTCCTGCTCTGACTAATCTTTCTAAACAGATATTTAAATTGTGTGTTTGATACAAAGTGCCCTTTGGGGACACCTGAGACTTAAATGTGGAATAAAACATCATGTTGCCTAAGAGTGCTCTTCAAAGCATGCACATTGTGCAGTTACTACATATACTGTACTCAGCAAGTCACGTTTAGGGCATTTAATAGGTGGCCTTGAAATTTTGTTTAGGCAGTTTTTGGAGGAAGGAGTGCAACAACAGAGAGCTGCCAGGGCTGTCCTGTGTACTGGCTCTGAGCAAGGGTGTTACTGGATGATATAGGATGTGTGGGTGTACTGGAGTCCCTCTAAATTCTTGTAAGTTCCCTTCAGGTAGAACATTGGTCAGTGTTTCAGTGATAGAGGAGCACTGTCCTCTGATGAAGAAGGTGCTTGAAAGTTCTGCTTGCCATTTCAGAGGTTTCACCTCTTCATGTGGGAGATTGTATGCTAGGTCTCAGGCCAGAAGGTTTTTCTGTCTGCTATCATTGCTAATTATTTTCCTATAACAGCTTCTTCTTTCCTATTTGCATAGTTTATATATTTATAGGCTATTATATTTATTCTTCGCGAGACAAACTGTAGACAGATTCATCTCTTTAATCTGTCTTCATGTGAGTCTCCTCCAGCCCTGTGACTGCCCTCATTCTTTGAACACTGCCCCAGGTTGGTGATGGTGACCAGAAGTGATTTAACAATTCCATCAGTTCCTTGCTGTGGAGGTTGCTAAGAGCAGCGTGTATGGCAGGACTGCAAGGAGCATTCAGAATTTACTAGCTGGACAGACCAGGAGGGAGGCAGCATGTGCTCTTGTGGCCCAGAAGGCTGAGGGGATGCTGGGCTGCATTCGGAAGTGTGTTGCCAGCAGCTCGAGGGAGGTGATCTTCCCCAGCTGCTTGGCCCTGCTGAGGCCACACGTGGAGCATTGTGCCCAGTTCTGGGCTCCCCAGTACCAGAGGGACATAGAAGTACTGGAGCGAGTTTGGAGGAAGGCTCCTAAGATGATGAGAGGACTGGAGTGCCTGTTGCACAAGGACAGGCTGAGAGAACTGGGCCTGTTTAGCCTGGAGAAGAGGAGTTTGAGGGGAGATCTCAGTAATGTATATATAGATACCTGAGGGGAGGGTGTCAAGAGGATGGGGCCAGTCTCTTTTCAGTTGTGCCCAGTGACAGAACAAGAAGCAATGGGCACAAATTGAACACAGGAGGTTCCAGCTCAGTGTGAGGGGGCACTTCTTTACTGGGAGGGTGACAGGGCACTACAACAGGCTGCCCAGAGAGGTTGTAGAGTCTTCTCCAAAGATATTCATAACCGGCCTGGGTGCCATCCTGCGCAAGGTGCTCTAGGTGATTCTGCTCTGCGAGGGGGTTTAACTGGATGATCTTCAGAGGTCCCTTCCAACCCCACCCATTCTGTAATTCTGTGAAAAATAATGTTGAAGGTGGTAGTGTGAGAAACACTCCGTAGCCAATAACTTAGGCTCAGGCGAGGATCTCAGTGAAGTAGTAATTTATTCACGATTGCAATGGCTGGCGCTCCACAAGCAGGAGAGAGCGCCTCTACTAGTTCCAAAACACAGTTTATATACTTTTTGATGACAGGACCCTCCCCTGTTTCCTCACTGAGTGGGTAATCCAGGTTCACAATCTATCTGATGCTTCACAAACAATGCATGGCCTTCAGTAGCCAGCCTGTTAAATTTCAATTTCCTTTTGCCATTTTTACTGTTTGAAGTGGTAATGTTTCTTCACTTATCTGACTTGACTTAACACCGTGATTTTTACCTAATTGTCCTAAGGAGTCTGGTTGTCTGCATTTTACAAGGTCGCCTGCTAAGCTTTCTTATCACGGTAGGCATATCTCAGTACCACATTCCCTCCTTCTAAACAATGTAACTCTGCAAAAACAACATTTATATTCCCACAGTAGCATTGCTCGTTTTACTTTTTCCTGTGCTAGCACATAGTGGGAGCAGCAGACAGCAAAGGTAATGTGTGTAGCAGACTGGTGAAAACTAATCCAGGATAAAGAAGTCAGGGCTGAGCACCTATGGGAGAGAGCAAGACTGCTTCTGGTGGTGGTAACGCAGGCATGAAGTGATCAGAGATTCTGCTGTGCTCATTCTTCATGTTCCCAAGTGCAGGTCTTCCTTCTGTGTGACATTAGTGCCAAGCACGGTGGGATCCATATTCCAGGGTTGGAGACTGCAAATAATGCAGTATATAATAATAATACATGGTGAGTAAAAAGCACCTCTTTGTAGTAATAAAAAGGCATAGTGATAGAAAGGCAGCATTTTCTTATTGAAGCTCCTGCACTTGGGAAGGAGTTGGTTTCTGTGTCTTCATTCACCTGTGAGCTATTTGAGAAGCAGACCATGTTGATCTAGATAGTACAAGAAGGAAAGCATAACCTTTGACAGAATCTGTACCTAAGGATTGTGATTTGTATTCTGGAGCCATGATCTTTAGGTGCTTGGTTTCACTGTAGCTAGAATCATAGGAATTTTACTCATCTGGAAATGCATAGAAAAGGAAAACCACAAAATATTCATCTTCCTCCTTTGCAGATTATATTGACATAGTTCCTTGTTTCTTTATGCTCTTTACTTTTTGCATGATTCTTGCTTTCATTAGAATTCTAAAAAAAAGCCCCACATGAACTACTGATCTTAATCTATCCGTTCCTACTAGTTCCATCCTCTCTGGAATAGCAGAGTGAGTTCTTTTCTTAGAGTTGAACTGACTGCTTTAGCGAAGTTGTGTTCCATGTAGTTTATGGCTGCAGAAGTTTATGTGAAGTTGTGTGGAGTATAGTGTTGCGGAGATGCTGGTTCAGATTCAGAATTTTTTGTGTGCTGCTATTCAGTTCTTCATTAGAAAGAAATTTAAACATTGTAGTGCTTTCATCTGTGCTGACTTTGCAAACAAAAACGAAGATTTCTGTCACATAAGTACCTATTGATAAAGAATTACAGGAGCAGCCAGTTACTGGCAGGCTAGAGGCTGTTTCAGTTTCTCTGCAAACTGTTGAAGGCTGCCTTGCCATGACAATTCCCTTGCTGCAGCCAGCCTACAGTAGAGGGTTGGAAGAGGTGTTCATTATTTTATGACTTCTGTCCTTCCAGCGAAGTGTGCAGAGCAGCAAGATCCACTCCTAACGCTCTCAGGTGTTTTGGCAGCTGAATGAAAACATCGGGAATGTCCCATGCATCCTCGTGAAGAGATTTTGATGCTGCTAATCTGTTAAAGTTCCAAATTCTGTTGGAAAAGCTGATTGTCTGATGCTTTCATGCACATCTCAGCAGTGCAAAACAAGGGGACTCTTTCCTATATTATTCTTCCTGCTACAGCAAATTACAAATTGATTTTGAAGTCTTCAAAAGACAGCCTAAAGCTTTTTATTTATTCATTTATGAGCACACAAGGAGATACTATTTTTTTTCCTTAAGAAATCTGAAACTACAAGCCAGTGTTTGTAGGATAGCATTGTCATGTTTAGTAAGGCCTCCTCTGAGTGCCTGTCAGGCATGAGTTATTTTGGTGCTGAGAAATAGTTGGAGTGTTTGACTGTTTCTGCTGGACTTTAGTATGAAAAGTGGGTTGAACAAAAGAATTTCAATAGAAAGCAGACCAATAGTTGTTTAAGGTATTTTTTTTTCCCCTGCTGTGTGAATTTTCCTTTGATTTGCAAGGAATTAGGGATGGAAAAGCAAAGTACTCTGTGCTCCAGGAAGAGTTGTGATGCAGTAGTGAATCATGGCCACAGTGAATCCCTTCTAGAGGAAATTTCCAGTACTGCATAGCATATGTCCATTACAGCATCAGGAATCTGCTGTCCTGTGAAAATAGGATGTGAGCAAGTGAGGGGCCCTGGAGCCAGTCAAACTTTGTGTGGCCGTAGTGAGGCTCTTGCTGCTGCCATGCTGGGTGGACTGTGACAAACTTGGGTTGTGTCTGAAATACAAGTGCCTAGGAACTACATGACAGGGAGAGAGGATGATCAGTGGCAGGTCCTTCATTTTCTGAAAGCCTGCACATGGCTGAGCTGCTGGATTGGGTTTGTGTTGCTCAAAATGCTGGAGGGCCGGAGCACCTTGTGTGAACTTGGCTGCCTGATGGGACAGGGTTTGAAGGTTCACAAGGAGACAAGAGGATGTGTTCAGAGAAGTGTTCTCCAGGTCTAGCTCTTACCAATTGAATGAAAATATTTTTTTAATGAAATTACAGATCAGAGAAGTACAAAAATAGATCTGTGCATGTCTATAGGTGCCATTTTTGAAGCTTAGCAAAAAATTGCTTTGGGTTTGCTGAGCAGAGATTCTCCGAAGGAGGAGTTAAAAATAGTAAAATACTTGCAGAGCTTTGAAAGCCAACTAAAAGCTTAACTATGTTCTTGTTGATTTGTGTTTTGATTTGTTCTGTAGTAGTTGCACAACCTCCATTGTAATTCAACAGAACTAAGCAAAAATGCTTTTTGGGTCTGTGTTCTTGTTTTTAAGGTGCAGACCAAAGGTTTTCCTAATGCAGCAAGGCAAAATCTTTCCCTGGTTTCAGTTAGCACAGAATTAATTTTCTTCCTAGTAGCTGGTGGAATGCTGTGTTTTGGCTTAGGATGAGAAGAGTGCTGATAACACCCCGATGCTTTAATTGTTGCAGAGCAGTGCTTATACTAAGCCAAGGACATCTCAGCCTTTTGCTCTGTCCTGCCAACGGGCAGGCTGGGGGTGCAGTAAGAGCTGGGAGGGGACAGACCCGGACAGGTGACCCAAACTAGCCAAAGGGGTATTCCATACCATCTGACGTCATGCTAAACAATATATAGGGGTGGCTAGCTGGGGGGAGGGGGCCGGACTGCTCGGGGTTAGGCTGGGCATCGGTCAGCGAGTGGTGAGCAATTGCATTGTGCATCACTTGTTTGTACATACTATTACTTTCGTATTATCACCATTGTATCATTATTATTATTATTGTTATTATTATTTTGTTATTATTATTTTCCTGTCTTATTAAACTGTCTTTATCTCAACTCACAGGCTTCACTCTCCATTTCTCTCCCCCGTCCCAGAGAGGGAGGGGGGAGGGTGAGCGAACGGCTGCGTGGTGTTTAGCTGCCGGCCGGGTTAAACCACGACACCAGTGCAATGGCTTACATAACCTTCTCACCAGGGGAGAGGAGAGGCAGGTGTTGATGACCAGTCTCTCGTGACTAGTGATAGGATCCGAGGAAACAGCACAGAGAGGTTCAGGTTGGATATTAGGAAAAGGTTCTTAACTGAGAGGGTGCTTAGGTGCTTGAACAGGCTCCCCAGGGCATGCCATAATTCAAGAAGCATTTGGACAATGCTCTCAGACATAGGGTTTGATTTTTGGGTGGTCCTGTGTGTATCCAGGAATGGACTCAGTGATCCTTTGGGGTCCCTTCCAACTCAGGATAGGATATGATTCTACGAATGCAGATAGAGAGTGTTTTCAGAAAGGGTCAGCTCCTTGGTAAGTCTTTAAAAACATTGATTAGATGTTCAAAAGAACAGGATATTTTGGAGTTCACAGAGAAGGAACAAAGGTTACATGAAGTGTATTCTAACTTGAAAATTTGGCTCAGTGTTGTTTTAGCTATGCATAGGTATCAGGTGATATTTGGAAAAATAAGCATATGTTGCAAAGTTTTGGATCCAATCTCAACATGGAGGTCTGCTGCCCTTACATTGCAGAGGGTTTTTGCTAATGGAAACAGTGATCAAGTGGAGAAGAAGCCCAGTGCCTTGATCAACCCCTGCCTGCTGGAGTCTTCCATGTGTTGAAAGCATGCTCTGGTACAAGTCACCCTAGCACAAGTTGTTCCCAGCACTTTATTTGTGCATGTTTGTGCAGCATTAATGTTTTCATGCACACACTCCCTCAGCTTTGCCAACCAGTCGGTGGCAGATAATGTGTGTTGGTACCTCTTCAGTTGTCTCTGACTTTTAAAGGTTCCTGTGGTGTCCCTCTCAGCCTTCACTAGTCAGTCTGAATCATTTTTCAGAACGATTTGATCTGTTTTCTCTGGCGTGCTCAAGGTGTGCATGTCCATGTCCTGGGATGGGATGCTGCCTGAGCTCTGCTCTGGGGAGAGGGCCCATGTTCCTTGGTAGTGCTTTGGTACCTGTGCACCTTGGAAAGGCTGCAAGTGCTTGTCTTTGGGAGGTGTGAAGACATGAACGTAAGAGTTGCATTGGTTGCAGGAACTAGCAGGGATCAGTGTTGCCTGTGCTGAAACCTCTTGCAGAAAATAAGTGCTTTCTTGGGCAGTGCCCTTCACATAGGTGGTATGAGGCACAAAAAAATAGGGAGTTCGTTTAACAGGCTTCTGAGCAGTGAGCAGCAGAAACAAAGCCTCCTGTGCCATGGAGATGTGGAGCAGGGTGTTCCTTCTGACTGCCGTCAGGAGCAGCTGGGGCTGGAGACTGAAGCCCCTCTCACGCCTTGCCTCTCCTGAGCAGTGAGAAGGGACAACCTGATGAGTGAAGGGATGGAGCCTCCATGTGATGGCAGCCCATGGGAGAAAAGCAAGAGGCAAGGGAGAGCCTTTTAAAGGAGGAGGAATCAGAAGTTTCAATCATTTGTTGGCTTCCTCGGGGACGTTTTTCTTAAATGAGCTCAGACTTGCTCTGCTAATCCCAGCTGAGACATCAGTGGGTGCCATGTGGGCCTTTTTTTTGAGTTAGAGGGTTATCAGCAATTACACTTAGGAAATCCAAAGCTGCTTTGTCAGGAGATGCCTCCTGGCTTGATGGCCAAGGGCTTTCTTCATTCTTTCCTGCAGACATTCCTACACTCCAGTGTTTATTGGTTTTGTCGGGTTCCTGTCACGGTCTCTAATCTTCAGAATTACAAAACCTGATATGCTAGCTCCAAGGTGAACAGAATCGGTCCCTCCCCCCAGAAAAACTCTGTCTTCAGATGGAAGAAGGCCCCACACTCCTGATGCCTGCTGTTCTTCCCAATACACAAGGTTCAGGGGTGGGTGCGAGCTATTTAATGGAGCCAGTGGGATTCAGGCTGTGATTGACGTTGCCACTTTTCTGGCATAAGGTAACTAGAGGGATGGTGGAAACATGTTGCTTTATCCAAAGAAACTAAATCCTTTCCATTGACCTTAAGCAAAGGCCTCAAGGGCAGATTTTTTTCCCTTGTTTTTAGTCTGTGTGCTTCTAAAATTGGGAAAAACAAACAAACAAGCAACTCCCAAAAACAACCCCCACCCCCACCCTTCCTCAGTCTTCCTCCTCACAGTATATTTTAGAACTTGCTGAGCTGTTTTATAATGAAAAAGCACCTGGCACAGCCCTTTGCATGATTTCTTGTTGTTTTACATCAGGAAGGGCTCCAGGTGCCTTGCAGTAAATTTCCCAGGCCAGCGTGACTGTTTCCTTCTGACAACTGCTCCACTATGGTCTATATAGGATTATGCTGCAGCAGGAGGAAACATGACATGGCATCAACCATGGGTACCATGAAAATTTTGCAATATCTGTGACTGAAAGAAAGCATACCTTTGAGGGCAGCCCTGTTTTCACAAGCATCTGCTCTGGCTGTAACTCCAATGTGCTGGCTGGGCGAAGTTGCTTGGAACAACTGGACCTTCCAGATTCTCTCCAGTGTTTTGCCAGCTTTGGCATTTGAGTGTGGCTGAGTGACATATTCATACTCTCCAACTGGAAATTGCCTGAATTCCAGTTTTGGTGGAAAGGTGACTTTTGATATTACTGTTTTGTTCTCTCTGGTCAGAGAGCTGCCTGGCACCAGCAGTGTTGTGCACATAGCCATACATGTTCAGGGGTGTCCTGTTATATTCAGCATGTAATGCTTGTACAGGCACAGAATTAAGCTCTTTTCCTGCAGCTGATCTGCTCACAAAGCTCAAATAGTTTTAACTCTGTTTATGTCTATTCATGTGGATGACATTTTCACACAGGGTAGCATCAAGGATAATAAATGCTGAAGGTTGATGGTGGATTTTAGACATTTCAGAGGCTTCATTCTTAGGACTTTACTGATGGGAGTTTACTGTCTGAGAGAACTGATCTTAATCTGATTGCAGTTTCTTGCTCTCGAAGCCTAACCTGCTTTAACCAGGCTTTGTAGGAGAGGTGTTTATAGAAGCAGTTGCGTGTGCTGCTAGAAACAGCATAAACCACATTTTGCAAGTTGCAAATGGGCACGTCCGCTGGTGCGGAGAGCATCTGTGCAACTGTGAACCACCTCCCATTGTTAAATTACTGAAAGGTCTTGCTAGCATTTTGTTCAGTAGAAATGTGTTACTTCGTAATGATTGCATGACTGGAGAAGGTCATGACCAGTAACTGTCCCAGATTCCTGCCTGATCTGGGCTTCCGTATTTTTGTGGAAGCATGCTTGGGGCAGTAGACATGGATATATGCTCCAGTGAGGTGACTTCCAAAAATGAGCATACTTAGTATGTTCCTGGAATGGAAAGTTGTCATCTTGGATCTGAATTCTGGCTCTTGGACTGTTCTAAATCACAGGTTTCATTAAAGGGAAATGTAACAAACGTACTGAAAATGTTTGTGCTGTTTTTCTTCAAAGTGCGTTTCTGTAGATACAGTTGGGAAAACTGGAATTTTAGTTAATAGTTTTATCCCTCCATTCAGGCTTGCTAACTAAACTGCTGTATGTGCTGAAGTTCTTCATGTTTTGTTTCAAGATTTGATTTTTTTTTTCTCTTGAAAAAATAGTATGTCTTGAGGGCAAAGCTGGACATTGCTTTACTCACAAGTTAGTGCTGTTTTTGGAGTACTTGAACAAGTGTGCTCCATAAACAAGACTGGAAAGGAAGGAAATGTAGTTGAAAGAATGCAGGTTGGAAGGGTTTATGGGAAAGGAGCACTGTCCTGGCAGGAGCAGACAGTAAGCAGTGAATCCTGGGTGCATTCAGGACATCAGCATCAGGAACATCAAAGCAGGAATTTTGTTTGCAGACATGATCTAACTATTTGTATTGCAGATAGTAGGAGTTCTTGGAAAAACAGAGTTCTGTGTTGTTTCTTTTGTGATTTTTTTTTTTTTCTCCCAGCTCAGGTGAGAGTATGCACTAGCTGTGTGTTGAGGTGCCCTGGAATAAGTCGGACCTGGATTGCAGTTTTCCATTTTTAAAAAGTTAGCCTCAAACATCCAGCCTCCTTCTCAACCAAGCATATCACCCAACCTGTCTGGCCTCCTGACATCCTTTCCTCCTCCTGACATCCTTTCCTCATAATTTTCTCTCTTTAACTTGTTTTAGTATTACAAAACGAAGATATAAAGGCTGCAAAGTTCATTACAATGTCCTTTTTTTTTTTTCCTCCCTGCTGGTTTTCTGCCTTTTTTTTTTTTTTTTTTGCCTGCTGCTTTCTGCCATATTCTTTTTTTCCTCTCTGTTTTTTCTAGAATAAGGAAATAAAGTGTGGGCTTGGCTTCTGGTGTATTGCTGCTCTGCAAGCAGCAGAGGGACTTTGGTGTCCAACCGGAGAGAACACATTTGCATCATGACAACAAGTGGTTGACATTGCAGATTTGAACGAAGCAGAAAGCACTTTAGCAGGGGTCAGTTTGTATCCCTGTAAGACAGAAACCTATAAGAAAATCCATTTATCTACTTCTGCTTTGAAAGTCTTACTGCTTGGAAACTGAGCATTTTCATATGTATAACTGGGACATTGTTATCATTGTTATTGATGTGTGGCATGCAGGAATGTAGGGAAATTCTAGGAAAAAATTGATTTTTCTCCAGCAGGAGGTGACTCAGAGGCTTGTTGAACTTGTATTTGTCTCAGGTGAAGTGAAAATACAGAGTATAACTCTGAAGGAATACTTCGTACTTCACATTGTCTACCAGATAGACGTTTCCTCTTGCATGAAGACTGGTTGGCTGTGGTTATGGTAAAGCAGCCTCAAAAAGAGTGATTGTAACTGCAGAACCAAGTGCCTGGATTAATCCTGGTGATGGATAGCAGCACATAAATAATTATGTACTTAACCTAGCATCTACATACCAGCAGGAAACAAGTGTGTGTTACGAGTCTGGGTTGTTCTTCTGTGGCCATTGTGTAGGTGGTCTCCTGTGAGTACTTTGTAAGGCTTCCCCAGCTGCTTTTCGCTGGGTCCATTTCGGCTATGATCAATGAAATGCCAAGGGATGTGCCTTTGTTGGATAGGTGGACATGAGGAAAATATCCTCTGCTATCTCAGTGCTATGCAGCAGCCTGGTGCTAAAACAGACTTTTTTTTTTTTTAATGGATTTGAACACAGGAATACTATTGTTTTATGAATGTAATGATTTGAAATAGGTATTACTATCATCTTATGGATAGAAAATGAACATGCAATGAAAAGCTGTTTTGGCTCTGAGATAAGTATAACCTAGAATAGATACGCTTTTTTGTTTCCTATAATTCTTTATAGGAAAAAGTAAGATAAATGAGACTTGATTTGAGAGATTAAATTTGAAAATGCCAGCATTGTTGAAGGATACCTTGGGATAGGATACCTTTATAAATCAATTCTTCAAACAAGACAGTTGATGTATATTTTGGGTTCTTCCACTTACAAATGTACAAGCCAAAGACTTTTTTTTTTTTTTACTTCTGTTTTATTTTTTACAAGGCAAGACAAAATTAGAGGATGCATGCAACAGAAGGGAAAGTACCCCAAAGCAGACCAGCTGTCAACAAGAACAGTGACATTTCTCCATATTCTGATGAACAGGTCTATACTTCCACTTTTGAAAGGAGTGTTGCTGTTCATTGCTCACCCTGTTGCAGTGTGTTCAGGATTTTTCAAAACAAGTATTTTATTGTTAGTCTCCTTGTAGTCCTGCGGCCTAGCTCCTACTGTGCAGTCTCATGTGGGTAACATAGCCAAGAAAGGTACATTGAGCTCTGCAGTGCAGCAGGCATCATCCCAGCCAGTTGGGTGCCCAGGCTGGAAATCCTTGCTGTCCCTTTTCTTTGTCATTATTCGTGATGAAAGGCTGCCAGTACTGCCAGCTGGGGCTTTATGGAAATCTGCAGGTGAATTGTCACATAAAAATGATGATGTGTTGTTTATTTTAAGTGGTTGATGCAAAGCCTTGAATAGTTGGTTTCGTGCTGCTGAATTTTGTGAGTTTCTTGGGTGGCATTTATAACAAATGAGGTGATGTTCAGAAAATGCAACGCGTTTGCAGATATTTCCAGATAGATTCTTGTATTGCAGCAAGATCAAAGCTGAATTAATAATTTAGAAGTCAAAGGTTAGGTGATCATTCCTAAGTGATAACTATGAACTGGGGATGTCAGAGGGACGGTGTAGGTCTAGTCCTACCAGCAGCAGCAACTGCATCATGCAGAAAGACCTCAAGGCAGAGTGTAGTCACTGGGACGGCAGGCCTTGCAGAGCCTCAGCCGGGTGCGGGTGGGTGTTTGCTGGTCACAGGCTTTCTTGTGTGTTCCAGGCTGCAGATGTTTGTATTTCTTTTGAGTGGATCCCCAGTTCTGAGCTATTTGGATTTATCAAGCTGTTTTTAGATGAATGTCACTATCCTTGTAATATTTCAAGCTGAAATTGCTGTAAGGACTTTGACCTCTAATTTTTTTTTTCTTTCTGTTGTCTTGGATTTACTAAAAACACCTATCTCTTTGTGCGAGGTAGAGTAACTACAGAGTGCTTGTGCACAGACCTCATGCTCTGCAGTGTTTGCTGCTTTTCCCAAAAGGCCTGCAGTATGTTTGGGAATCTGATACCTGCTTTAGGGTGCAGGCAGAAGAAAGGTCTTGGAGGAATTCAGTTATCGGGTCCATTTGCTCTCTATAGGTACCTTAAAGGAGGCTGTAGTGAGGTGGGGATTGGTCTAGTCTCCCATGTGCCTGGTGACAAGACGAGGGGGAACGGGCTAAAATTGCGCCAGGGAAGGTTTAGGTTGGATATTAGGAAGAACTTCTTTACTGAGAGGTTTGTTAGGCATTGGAATGGGCTGCCCAGGGAAGTGGTTGAGTCACCACCCTTGGAGGTCTGTAAAAGACGTTTAGATGTAGTGCTTAGTGATATGGTTTAGTGGAGGACTTCTTAGTCTGAGGTTGGACTAGGTGATCTTGGAGGTGTCTTCCAACCTAGACAATTCTGTGGTTCTGTGATTGCTGAAGGCTGGTGCTGCCTGGGATGGGAGGTTGCAGTATCCAACCTGCAGATAGCATGGAGTGGTTTGGGTCTCCACCAGGAAGCGAGAAGCCTGAGGGGTTCGGGATCAGGATCCTGGGAAGCTGCGGGTGGAGATTGAGGCGGGGCTGCTTAGTACGGAGGAGCATAGGTTTCCTGCAGCCAGATGGGACAGGACCTATTGTGGCCCAGTGGAAGGGCTGGGAAGGGACATCTCACTTTGTAATCTTTGATCCTGTTGGTGCTTGTGCAGGTCATCTCAACTTTAATAAGAAATACGTAGCTGGTGGTTAGAGCGGTGATCAGCAGCCTTCCCCATGTTTCTGTTTCTCTTTATGTATGTTGTTCCTCATGGTTTCTCAGTTGACTGCAGACCAAAGCTTTCTCCCACCTGGTCTAACAGGCTGAGCTGTACTCCTTGCGCAGTGACCCCCTTGGCAGAAGCAGCACACAGCAGCTCTCTGTCATCCTCGCTGAAGCCTGATCGTGCCTCCTTGCTGTTAGGCAGAGGAGGGGTCAGCAGACCAGTCAGTCCTCGTGCAGTTGGGTATCATGTAAAACACATCCAGTACTTTCCCTTTTCCATTGACATCCATCCTGAATCTGGTAGGCATGCCCAAGCTGTGCCAAGTAAGTCGAGCTCCCTTTGCCACCTAACTGAAGTTGAGCTTGGTGTGCAATCCATTTAAATGAGTGATTGTGCATGGAGGGAGCTCAGGGCCTGGGTGTGGAGGTGGCCCGTGGCTGTTAGTAGTCCTGGCTTGATGCTGACACTCCAGTTGCAACAGAAAGTCCATGGGACACCTGTTTGGCGACTGGTTTGGAATGGGATGGGGGAAGACCATGGGATGAGAATTGACACAATTTCTCCATTTCTGTGTCCCTAACACAAATTATGATTTGCTAATGTCATTGTAAAATATGTTTTCATTTTCTTAAAGTGTGTTTATTTTTTCTGTTTATCTCCAAATGCTCTTACAGAATGGTATTTTGTTGCTCACAAAAAGTTTACTTTGTTTGTTTTCTCCCAGGTAAACGCAAAGCGCTGAAGTTAAATTTTGCAAATCCACCTTTCAAGTCCACAGCAAGATTTACTTTAAACACTTCTGGAGTTCCTTTCCAAAATCCACACATGTGAGTATAAAGCCAAAGGCATAAGTAGTGGAACAGCTTTGAAATTATTTAGCCAACAACCAGTGTTATTTTAAATGCATTTTGAATACTTGAGTTATTTCTAAGTTGTTCAAATCAGTCAGTTTGAATCACTATAGAATAAGGTTGTGTTTTTTTGCCCTTTTTTTTCTCCAGAATTAAAAAAAGGTTAAATTTGGGATCTTTGTTTTACACTGGAGCTACTGTCTTCCAGAATTAATTAGCTTCAGATAAATTGTAGCCAATTATGCAAGACCTGTTCACTGTCGTTTTCCTGTCTCTTTATATACTGCTTATTACTTTTCAATTTAGAGAAATTTGTGTTATTTGTGAAAGACATAACTGTGCTATATTCTTTAGCACTAAAAAGAACAAAAATTTGAGGAACATTGTTCATTCTACTAACATGGAGATTCAAGGGAGTTGTACAGTGATTAGCCCTCACTGAATTTTCTAGACCACTAGCTTCAGAATATCCCTATCTAAAGTTGGAATGCAAGTGTGGCAGAGCTGTTCCTGACACCAGTAAATAATACTAATACATTGTCACAGAAAGTATTAGCTTAGTATCCTCAGATCCACCAATCTAGATTGATGGGTGACGCACCCACAGCCTGTTCGTGTGGCAGAATTCAGCTAGTGTGAAAAGATGTCCCAAAGTTTTACTCTTCAAGTTCCCTACCAGGTCTTTAGAGTTTTGTCAGTGGCAAGTGTCAGAAACTGCACTTGAAACTTCCCTTGCTGCCTGGACTCTTCAGGGTGTCCTTGGTTATAATGTGCTTCTGCTTTGCTGTGCATGTTGCTGCCTCTTTCCTTCAGCTTGATGCCTTCTGCTTCCTGAGAATATATTCCCTGTGGTCTGTTCCTATTTCTGGTAGCTTCTTTTATGCTGGAGGTTTTTAAGCAAGCTTTTACTGAGTTAGAAACATGTTTCTGATGAGTTATCACTGGTATTCACAACATTTAAAAAAAAAATTAAATAGAGAGTACTTGAAAAGATTCTTCTTACCACACAAGTGACCTTTCCAGGAAGTCCTCCTCTCTCTTCCACTCATTTCTTAAAAAATAGAGTATTATTTCTGGTTGTAGAACTAGCATTTATATATGCGCCTTCTGTGTGCCTTCCTCAACATCATCAAATCCTTGTTAACAGTTTTCTGTAGAACCCTATCTTGGAGCCTTTCCTCTCTCAAAACTCCCCATGTACATTAAATAAGGGACTTCATCTCAGCTATTGAGTTTATACCATAAGCCATCTATAGAGCTTTGACTTTCCTGTGTTTATCTCCATGGACCTCTGTCTTAGATTCACTTGAAGTCACAGTGGTTCCTGTCTAGCATGGAAGAGCTTTCACAGTTAATTGGTGATGTCTTAAGTATCGTGTTTGTGCAAGAGACTGTCAACATTGTCCATTGAGAAGGCACTACTCAGTCTTCATGGGAGCTGCAGTCATTGGCAGGGCTGGGATCCTGGGCTGGTTAACAGTGTAACTAGTTCTGAGGATATGGAAATGTTTTGGGTTGGATATGATAATTAAAGTGCCAAAAATGATAGTAATGTGTCTGCACTAAAGCTTTCTTGGGAGGCTACAAGCTGTAGTAATGATTTCCATTTGAAAGAGTTGAATGATGTTGGTTGGATTGCTTTCTCTGTGGTGAAGCTGAATAAGCTTGGATGCAGCTAATTGATCCTCTCAACCTTTATGTGGTCTACAGTGGATGTCGTTCTCAAAGGCAATATTCACATCTTCTGGTTGCACACTTCTCCCAGTGACACAAACGTTTCTCTTGCAGTTGGTGCATTGCGGTGATGCATCTGTGTCTCCTGTCTGCATCTCCAGAGAGAATGGAATGGTTTTCCTTTGTTGTCTAGAAAGGTTTTTAGACTTCAGTTTTGAATTGGATATTCTATCCCAGCTGGCCCAGCTGCATTCTCCATTCAAGATGTGTTTCTGTTCACTGAGTTATTTCTCTCCCAGCCTGATAGAACTCAGTGGCCTTGGGCTTGCTGGTGCCAAGTCCTGAGATGAATGCTGGCTTGATGCTGCAGTGCATTTCCCTGTGTAGACCCTGTTGGTCCAGATAGGTGGATCTGAAGATACAGAGAGGTCAATTTCTTTCATGAAATTTGAGTTTCTCTGACTTGGATCCACCGATCTGGAGGCTGTCCTGTGACTCCTGCCTCAAAGAGGGCTGAGGTTTCTGCCTCTGCATTTCCTTTCTGAGCTCTGACAGTGAACTGTGGTGAGCAAAAGGAGGCAGCCAGCAGTGACTTGCAGATGCCCTGAAATGTAAATTGCTATTAGCTATTACCTATTGCTGTATTATTGCTAATTATTATTATTGCCTATTAGCTGTATTTTGCTTGATTACCAGGTTTTGGACAGGGAACTGATCAGGCTGGATTGGTGGATATACAGGTAGGAGTGTGGCTTCCTACTACACAAGCAGAGAGCAAAGTAGGCAGGTGGGGTTCTTCATACCCATGCAGTGTGTTAGGGGGAAGGAAACTTTCCTGAAAGCTGCATCTCCCAAGCAAAGAAACCACTGCTGCCGAGGAAATGCATGTTGTGCCAGGGTGTAGATTGCATCTGGGCTCCTCATTAGTGCCTGGGGCTTTGTACCCTGGTGAAATGTGTATGGCTATTGCTTACCTCCATAAAGGTACAAATTCAACCTTCTTTTTAGGGCTTATTTCTTGATTTGAAAGGTCTCTGGAGTGTTGGGAAAAATAAAAGGGGGGGGGGTGGAGGAAATAATTTTGGGAATCACACTAACTAGGGGTGGATGTTCCTGCTCTTGTAAGCAGGGGTGATGTGATGTGCACACGCTGGCTTGAAGGGAGCTGAAGCTTGATGCTTGGCTAGGTTTCCATGGGAAGTTTTCCTTGGTGAGCTGTGCATGATCTCAGCTTCTTCTCACTTGGTGTTGTTGGCACGTGATCTGGAGGAACAATTTCAGAGGCCATGAAATCCCAGTTGCAAGATGTGATGTTGTTAATCACTGACTGGTGCTTCTCATGTCTTTACATCCCAAGGCACAGAACACCCATGACAACCCAGTGAGTGCCCAACTGCTAGGAGGATGCTCCTAGAGCTTCACCACTCTCAGGAGTAGGGGCTTTTTGCTAATGTACAGTTTGTGCCCTGGAATAGTGTTTCCAGGAAGAGAGATCCTAGGTGACATCATCTGAAAGGAGAAACTTGGGACATGGGTTCCTGATCTTTCTTTCTGACACCACCTTGTTGTTTCTTTCCCACCTGCAGCATTGTTGTGCCATGTCTTGTGGTTTGGTTCTCAGGTTGGGGCTGCACCCCCTGTCCGAGGACACACTGTAATGCAGTGTGCTGTCATGGGCCTGCAGGGAGTGAAGGAGCTGGCTGCCAGGGCTGGACTTGGAACAGCACTGAGGAAGGCCAGACTGCATGGGGGAAAGTGGGAAGGTTGTATGTATGTAGAGTGGGTGTAGCTGGTGGGAGGTTGGGACCTCTGAGCTTTGCTTTGGCTGGTGTCTCAGTGATGGCCTTGGAGCTGAGAGATGCTGAGGACTTTCCTTCTCCATCCTTACACATCCCATGGCACCTCAGGCCCCTACCCAGGACACCTCCTGTCTTCTTCCTACCCGCTATGTCTACTACCAGGTGTGCTGGGGTGTCTTGAAGGACATTTTGTCACAGACGACCAGGACACCAAGCAAGGATGCGGCCAACAGAGCACAGGCTACAGCTGCTCAGATTGGAGTCAGTGGCAAAATTGCCCACATCTCAAGTGGTGCTGGGATTTTTCCCTAAATGTTTTCTGAATTAGAACTTGTGTTGAAATCAGGAGGCTTTGAAGTATCGTTTAAATAGGAGACTGACTCAGGGTGGCTTTGGATGAGGCTAGAAATTGGAGGAACATTTCTAGTTGCTGGAAGTGAGATCTGTGGCTCCCTGAAATCTCCCCTTCCTGGTGATGCCAAGGGCTGTGGTGCCTTGTTGCAGCTGAAAGGCCTTGTGAATGGCTTTTGCTGCACAGGTCCAGCGGGGCAGGTGGGCAGAGCCTTAGGATGAAATGTTTGCAGCAGGACCAAGACCATAGGGTTTGGAAGAAAGATGAGCTCTTGTTCTGTGACTGATGGAGTGTGAAACTAGAGAGAATGTGCATGCTGTGTAGTCCAGCTGTGACTGCTAGCACCAAATTTACTTCCTAAGTACAGAGAGTGGTGTTTTTTTCTTGTTGTGGTATGCTGCCCAGCCTGTCTTTAGAGTATCTAGCACAGTGATATATGTAATTTTGCACGAGCTATATGCTGTAAAGGAAGAATAGAGCCTAAACTGCAGAGCTTCGTTTGAAAAATAAAGCCTTTTTGAATTATTAATGTAAAAATAAAACCTGTATTTTGTACATTACTTTTACCACGGTTATGCCTGTTCAGCATGATTCTTCAGTTAAACTGTCTTTGGAGGGTAAAATTCTTACTTGAAGGGTTGTAAATACTTTACTGACAGCTGCAGCCCCAGGCCAAGGAAGCGTATGCAGTAGGTCCCTTCTGGCTGCAGTAAGGAGGGCTATGTGTGATTGCTCTGCTGTGCAGGCTGGGTAGCTGCCACTTGAGACCCCAGTTCTCCTTAGTTCAGACTGTGTTTCTGACTTACACCAGACTAACAATCACTGGCTTTGTTTGGCCCAGAGCAGATAGACAGAGGCCAGAGGGCACAAACTGTCATTAGGGTGAGCATTTCAACTTCCAACCCATTGTTTCCCCGTTGCTACTTTCAGCAGACTGAGAAGCATCTCAGCTTTTACCTCATCTGTTCTGTGTCCAAACAGGATTTAGGTCACAAGCAAAATGAGCTTAAGTAATTATCTAGATGTACGTTCTATGGGGCTACTTTTGACTGGTGGCTTTTGCTGAAAGGAGTTGCACGGGGCAGTGCGATGTGGCTGTAGAGCTGTGCGCAGGTGTTTTGCTGGCAGCTGGCCCTTGCTGGTGGCCATCGAACCAAGTTGTTCAGTAGGCTGTAGGTGAATTTACCAGCTTTCTGGAAAGTGTTGCGTGCTTCTGGTGTGCTCAATCTGGACTTCAGACTACAGATTTTAAATCCACCTGCTAGTAAATGAGCATCTAAAAAGGAATTTGTTTGGCATCTGGTTTTGCATGTTGAGCATCCTGTCTGCTGGCTGGGAAGTTTGCTGACTTTCAGAGGTGTCAGCTCTTCAGAATTTCAACATAGAGCATAGCAATCTCATCTGGAAAGGTGACAAGATGGAAAGATCTCTTCTAACGCTCACAAGCCCAGCTTCTGAACCGTTTGTTAGCCTGTTGGACTCAATAGCCTGACTTGGCTATGGTATCACATGTGGGTTATGGGTACCTCGTGACTTAAACTTCCAGAGGTGCCCTGTGGACCTTCTTCCCCTTGTGACTCCTGGGCAAGTCACATGTCCTTTCCAGATCGATGCCCCAGGAGCTTGTTGGCAGATGTTTGATTTAGACTTTCGAGGTTGGACTCTTCAAAAGCAAATTGAGGTCCAGTTGTATTTCTGACTGCTGCTTCCTTTATTTCCATATAGTTTAAGGACTGTCATTATTCCTGGCAAGATTTTTTCTGGCTGTCCCAAAGTCTCTGTCAAGTGTCTCCTTCTCTTTTAATCTCTTACACTTTCCAAACCTTTCTGGCATGTGGTTTCAGGCTCTGTAGGTGTGTAGTCTACAGCTGGCTGAGTTCCTTAGGAAATGAGTTATGAGAATTTCTACCATTTGTCTGGAAAATATTAAAAAACAAAGTGGAATATCCTATATAAGCATGTTCCCAATTTCTTGTGTGAAATTCCCTGGAAATAGTTGTTCTGCATCTCTAACAGTTATTTCATGTCTTTATTATTACTAATTTCTGATGCCTTTCTGCTGCATGATACCTTCCCACTGCAGGGTAGGACTCCTCAGACACAGTTTTCAATATAAAAGATACAAGTTTAGAATTTGATTTTTTTTTTTTTTTTTTTCCCCTCCTGTGATTGTTTTGCAGTGTTTCCTGGAAGTTGTAGTATGTGAATATAATCACTGGGAAACTAGCTTGTATTTTCAAGTAAGCACAAGTAAGATGGAAACCTTCAAGGACCCAGCAAATTCTTTCAAATGTTAGTCTGAGTCCACAAACAAACAGGTTTTCTCTTTTGATACAGACCTCGCTGTAGTTTGAGTGCTAGAGCAATGTTTTTTACGCATCATCTTTTTCTCAGGAGCTTTTTTCTTTTTTTGACAAACTGATTAATTTTGTTTGTAATTTTGTTCCTGTAAGAAACAGGAGTTTTAAAAACTCCTGTTTCTTACAAAGTATACAAATTTGTTTGGCCTAGATGGGAAAGAGGTGATAAGGTTTTGTAAAACATCTCTGTTTGGTATCTTAGACTTTGAGTAGATCACTTCTTCAGGAAAGGTGCAGCCAAAATTAGTGTGAGGTTTTGATTGAGCATACATACAACTTTAAGGTCTCTTTTTTTCCCTCACCTTTTAAGTTTTGTTATTTCTCTAATGTGCTAATCCTGCAGAGGAGCTTTTTGGTGATTGCTGTTTCTTAAAATAAATTTCTTTAGCAACTTCAATATCCCATAGTTATCAGTGCCCTGGTAGGACTGTTTTCTTCTTCCTGCAAGGGTTTTGTATCTCAGCCCTCTGCTTCTGACTTTGGGCCTTTGATGTCTGGCACCAAAATTTGGAGGTTGTGTATCTCCATCATTCTAGTTCACACTGATTTTCAAAGTTGCTGAGCATCTGTAGTTTCCTGACATGCTTTTGGGACCTGGGCTCCTCAGAACATCTGGAAACCTAATCACCTACATTTAGGTAGTCAAATCAAATACAACCTTATCTGGCTCCTGTTACCATAGCATCTGAGTGCTTCACACATGTTCACTGATCTGGCTTTGCAAACCTAAATTGTTGCACAAAATTCTGTGTTCTCCATTTTGTAGACAGGAAGCTGGAGCCTGATGTGATTTGGGAGAGGTAAAGGCTACAAGAATCTTGTGCTGGGGTAGGGAGTTCAGCAAGGATCACCTGATAATGTGTGATTCAGAGTGTAACTATATATTACCTGTCTCACTACTGGCATGGTTAGAAGCTGTTGTCCTGGCTCTTGCGTGCAGATAGCAGTAGCCAGGGCCATTCATTTGAGAGCAGGATTTCAACTTCGCAGCTTTGCTCTCTGCATGCCATGCGTTGTAAAACTGATGCTATTTCTGGTGTCCGTGTGGATGTCTGTCTCTTCTGTGGTGTGGAAGAGTAATTGAGAAGTTAGGAGGCTGTAAGAAGATGGTGACAGTGGCAGTCACTTTCCAGAGCACCAAGATGTGGCCACTGCTGCCCACATATGCCTAGCACAGATATTTGACACGCTGCCTCCTTCAGCCTGTTTTCATCTGCAGTGTGGTTGAGGGAAGGTGGAAAGAGGGACAGAGCCTGAGCTTCCATCCTCTGCTGCCTGTGAAGGTGTTGTAGATATCCTCTGCAGTTTTCCTGCTCCAGGGACACCTAGGTGGTATCTAAGGAGATTCCGTGAAGACCAGCAATTTTGACTGCCATATATTTTTTTCTGAGTTGAATGGTATTTCGTACGTTTGCTGTGCGGAAGAAGGTAAAATGTTGTGATTTGATGGAAGTTGGAAAGTTGTGAGGTAGAAATGCTCCTATTTAAACAGAACTCAACTTTATTTGCCATCAAACCTGCATTTAGTGTGGCTGTATGTTGCTCTATGTAGAGGCTGTACAGAAGAGCAAAGCTGAGTAATGTCTCCCATGGATATAAATATCCAGTAGACTTTATTTCTTGTGCTTGCCTTTCAATGAGACGTACTGCCTACCCTTTATTTAGTAACACAGCTCCCTGTGTGACCTGTGACTGGCCAGATCCCTTCCTGACATTCCTTAGGAATCGTCATCCTCTGCTCCATCTGCTCATGGCAAAAGCCAGGTGCTTGCAACATGCTCAGGACTGAACTCCAGCTCTAGAGGTATCCGTTACTCTCTGGGGCCCAGAGAAGAGCTAGGATATGACCGATTTTCTTGTTTAGTCAGCTTGGTTTATTAACCTGAATATATGGTGAATGCTCTAGTAGTTAGTTTACATGGTCAAATGAGGGAGATGTTTTGAGAAATGTCTGTTGTCCTGACCATTGGAGAGTTATAAATTTTTCCCCCTAGTATTTAGGTCCTTGGAAGTACAGTGTCTACTACATTTGACATGAGGTACAATGCCGCTTTTACTGAAAAGCAGTTCAAGGTTTCAGAAGTACTGAGTGTTTGGTGTGGTTTAAGGATTTTGGTTTTACTTACTCCTGCTGTTTGTATCCCAGTTCAAAGAATGTGCTAGGTCTGGCTGGGGCAGCAGCTGTAGCATTGGTGTCAGTAGACCTCTGGGACTCCTGAGTTATAGCACTCTTCACACATTAGGAGGAATGCATTTGGTCCTGCCATGCCTAAATAATTCACAAAAGATGTAACAACTACAGTTCTTATTTAAGCAAAGTGAAAGTAGGACAAATAGTTTCAGAACTGGTATTGACTCTTCTGTTCCCTTCTTACTACAGTGACAGTAGAAGCATTTTTTCTCCTTTTCCTTTCTTTATTTCTAGGTTCTACATTCCCTAGAAGCAGTACACGTGTTTATATGCAAACAGGTTGTAAAAGCTTGGTGTGTGGAGACTTAAAAAGCATTCAGCATCCCCATGCACCCTAATCTTATCTGTAAGGTTAGACAGAACATGGGAGTTTCTGGTTAAAAATCTCCTATGGCACCTGTGTGTTGCATGTCCTGCACCCCGGGGTGTACCTGTGATCTGTTGAAATGTGCAACTTGCTGCTGTACTGTGTAAGGTCAGAGGGGGAATTAAGTATCTCCATATCTGAATTCACCAGTTTGTAAGGCATGCTCTTAAAACATTTAAGATGGTACCAATTTCAGTTAAAATTTAGCCAGGGATCAGGAGATGCTGTTACTTGTCTTTATACAACAGCACAGAGGCTGGAGTGCCTTCTTGAAGTTTTATCTTTTCGTTTTTCTTCTTGACCCATGAATCAGGTTTCTTAGTTGTGGATCAATCCAAGTTGAACAGGGCAAGAGTTGTCCCATTTTGCGTGTCTCACAGATGTGTCTCCTGAAATGTGGACCAAGTCCCAAGGCTGAAGAGAGCCTAGATTCCCCATGTTCTTGGACAGATACAGTTAACTGTGAGCTTAAAATGAGAAATGTGCTGCTGTTTGGAGAGAGAAAATGTGATAGAGCAGTCTGAGCTCCTATGTACAGTTGCTACCTTGATGCAGAGGAAATGATTTCAAATAATGTATTGTAACTCCATATGTGCAATCCATTGAGGCTTTGACACAAGCTCAGGTGAAGAGAAAACCTCAGATGTACCTTGCTTTGCACTGTTCCTTATGGATTGGCTCACATGCCCCAGCATTCAGCCTAACGATTCCTCTAAATCCCAGCTCTGCAGGTCTGTGTCTCCTACCTCAGTGTACAGAAGCATGCAGGTGTCCATCTCAGTGCTGTGATTCCAATCCTGAAGCACACTGCTACACATCAGTGTCTAGTTACCTTTCTTTAATGCATGTAAAATGCGTGAATACATATATGTATTTCCCCCCATTTTGTGTTGACCCTTTTTTGATAAATACTTTATTCCAGTAATCATTTACAAGTAGAAAAATTCGTCATTGCTTACACACTGATACAAATTTAATGCCTGTGTATGAGTAGTCTCCACTGTATCATACTTATGGTGTGTCTATTCTGTCACTGGATTCAGTACAAGCTTATCCGTCACAGGCATTTTTATGCTGGTTTGTGTGACAGAGACCAATGTCAGACAGGATTTTATATACAAACTGTCAGTATTCATATTTGTGATATAAGTTGGACTAGAAACATATGTTTCCAGATGTGGATCTTGCAAAGCACAAGCCTGCAAGAAATCTCAAATAAACTGCTAATGTTGCAAGCTGTAGAAATAAACTTTGTTCATTGCCATTCTTCATACTCAGGATCACACTACATTTCAGCAGAGCAAGATCTGTGTACCTCATTTCTTTGGACATTACTCACCACTTTGTAGTAAACTATCTTGCAGTTTTCACTGGCTACTGAGAAGTGAGCTAAGTCCTCTGATCTGTGGGTTCAAAGTGAAGGAATCAGTCATCCCTTTTGTCTTACCTAAACATTTAAAAAATGGAGAATGAAGAGAGCAGAGTCTGCAGATTTAGAGACTGCTTCGACCTTGCAAATCATCATCAACATCTATTTTCATCATCTGTATATATGAATGACTTTCAGTACATACTATGGAGGACATCTAGAATGAATGAAGAGGATGCTCCCAAGGAAATCAGCTGCATAGAACTCACATAGCGGCGTTTGCTCGAATTGAGTGGATAGGGTGGAGGGGCTGCAGGGCTGAACTGGTTTTGCCATTCTGCTTGTTTGAGGAGCTGACTTCTGAAGAGGACTAACTGAGCTTATGATGTATTATCTCAGTGAAAGCTACAGCATCTTTTTTTTTGAGATTCAGGTGGATGTTCTTGCCTCTGAGTGGGAGGGCTTCTCTGTTTTGGGAAACTTCTGAAACTGGCCTATGGACTATGGCACCATGGACTATGGTGACCCTAAACCATGGGCTCTTTTAGAGCCTGTCTTAATTCTCTCCTTTGTGGAACATGTTTGGAGTAAGTCTGGATGGCAGTTGCTCCTTTGTACCTGATATAACTGATGCCTTTGCAGACACAAGTGTACATCAGCTGAAAGTGATTGTTTTAAATACAACTTGCTCAGGCAGTGTGAAGGTGGTTGTCCTTCCTGAGGAGTGCGGGTGGGTGGGGGTGTTCTCTTTAATCCAGTTGGGTTTACTTTGTCTCTCTGATATTCTAGGTGGATATTACATACCAGTGAGAGATGGGGAGGGTGATTCTGTGGGGCCATTGGCCAAACTCAGGGCAAGCAACCTTAGAAAGCTTACAGAAATTAGCCTCTTAGCTCCTGAGACTCAGTGGAGAAAACTGAGCCACACACATCCATTTCTGAGGAGGACAGAATTTAAAATGCCATGTTACTGTCAGATTGTGTAGCATAGGGACCTCTGACAGACATTTGCTCTCACTGGCGTGTAGGAGTCTTACCTTTTAAATGAGGGGCAGTTTGAAAATGCAGATCACGTTTTCTCCATTTAGTCTTACCAAGAGCTCTTGGTCACTGAACTTGTCAGATGCATCTCACTGAAAAAGAAATCTTTGTCTTGCAGTTAGGTGATTCTTTGCCTCCTGTCTGTCCTTGTCTGCCACAGAAGAAAAAGTACTGCCAGGTACATTTTTCCAGAGTTGCACTGAATTTCAGGTTAAGGCGTGCTTTTCTGCCCAAATTTTTCTATCCCAAATAGAAAATAAATCCTTAAACAGAAATTATAGAGCTTGTAGCTTTCCTGGACTACGGTTTGAATTTTATAATGTGTGAAAGTTTAAACTGGTAAAACTGCTTGCTTAGAGTATTTAAAACAAAAAAGTTTTCACATGGTTGAATTAACAAAGTGCTCATTATCTAGTGCTGTCAACTGTTTCCAACAAGGAGCTGGACAAAATCATAAGTACAATTTGCTGACCATTTGTAGATATCTGCGTTGGTCATCTGTCTGAGTACTTGAATGCTCATTCTCCTCCACAAAGTGCTTGTCAGGAGCCCATCTTCTCAAAACCATACTGAGATACCGGGTCCTTGTGTTGGGCAGTGAGATACCAGCAACTGGAGAAGCTTGGAGATACAGAACCTGATTTTTGTTCTTAGACAATGTCATAATACAGAGTGGTAATTAACCTTGGGTTGTCAGCTATGTACCTCTTAAAAAGAAAGGATGTTGTTGTTCAAGCCATGCAAATTTGTTCACTAACCAATGTGATAAGATGAATGACAAGCCCATCTGGGAGTGACCACCAGTCCTAGATCGGTGGATCCAGGATGGACTATAGATTTTTAAAAATAAATTTTTTTTTTAGTAAGTTCTGTTTTAAGATCACAAGAAAAACAGTGCAGTGATGGCCCATGTGCCTTAGTGACATACCGTTGCCTCAGTATGTAGATATCTGGTTAGTAAATTAAATGCAATGATTCATGTTTTTGATTATAGTAATATTACATTTGGAAATAGAAATTGACATTGCTGTAAGAAGACGGGTTGCTTACGATTTAATGTGTTAAAATACTGTTTGAATCATCAGATACCTACATTGTTCCCAATGAGAGGAGATTATTTAGGGGGAAACTAGAAGAAAAATACATAGCTAACTAGTTTTGTATGCTAACCACTCCGTAGGTAGCATGACTAGTTGAGAATTGTGTTATATGTTGTTGTGTCATGTGATAACAGTACCATGTTTTCCTGTCATTTTCACAACTTTTCCTGGCTGAAGTGATATACAAGCAACACTGGGTAGTAATCACATTGTCCCGTTCAGTTTCAAAAGGAGAGAAGCGGACCTCATCCAGAAACTTTCCAGCAGGCTACAGTAAGCTTAACTGTCTGTTAGCCATTGTCAAATATTTTTCATACCTGCAAAAATGGCATCTTTAAAGTAATGGGAAATGTCTCAGGAATAGTGTCATTCCATGAATAATATTTGTGTAATGCTAATTAATGATATTGCATCTCAGTATCACTTTACAAACTACTTAAGAAATATATTCAGATTCCTTTGATTCTTACTGATGTGCTCATGTCTCTGTTTCCTGTTCTTTCATGGATAGCTGAGCATGGCTCAGGAAATGTAATGTTTCAGAAAAAGAGTCAGCATTCTCAGAAGGATTGTTTAAATTAATTAGCTCATTTTTTTTCAGTGTTATTCTGAAATTCTTGAAGCCAGTTTAAGCTTTGAATACCCAGCCGCATTGCATTCAGCAAATGTGTGGCAGTCTGGCTCATCTCCAAGTCAGAATGAGTTTGAGATTAATGTACTCAGTTAAATTCAGTACAGGTTTCACCATAATGAATTGAGAGGTTTCCTCTGTGTCAAGGGCAAGGTTAATCAAAACCTGTTGTAACTCAGTAGTTTACCAGAGGAGCTTAATACAAAATATTGACATTTTAAAAGTCTCAGCCAAACCCCATTTAAGTTAGTGAGAATTGTAGCAGGCTTGAATGTGTGCTAGACTCAAGGACTGTGAAAGAGGCTGCGGACACTTCCATGCTTTTGTTAATACCTCTCTCTCTCTTTTTTTTTTTTTTTTTTTTTTTTTAAAGTTCTAGAGGAGCAGAGAAAGCCAGAGCAACATTAGGGGCAACTTGTTCATAAAGAAAATAATGAAAGTGAGCAAGTGTGCTTTTGGTTTTAAACTGAGTAGGTATGAGATGCAGAACTAAATCATTTCCTTCCTTTGATAAGTTTTCTGCATCTCTTCTTTATGCATAAGAATCTGTTCTTAAAGATAACTGATGAACTGAGCTTCAGGATAGTTTGCATGGGTGAGGCCAGAACCAGTTTAGTTCTGCCCCACTTGAAAGGACCTCCATTGCCTGTCAGCTTTTCTAAGCTTTTCTTCTGGAGATTTCTCCATGGTATTTAAAATTGGGTTGCTATTTTATAAGCATTTGCTTGCAGGGGATGAAAACTGTTTTATGAATGACACAGACAGTTAGACAGAAGGTATACGATCTCTCTGGGCTATCTGAAAGACTTGGTAGAAATGTGTTAGCCAAAGTCATAAGCCTCGTTTTCACTCTGAAGTTATGAACAATGCATTGTATTATTAAAACTCTGCAGTTTGCATGGAAACTTATGCTGATTGACCATGTTGACCACAAAACAATTGCTGAAATCTCATCATGTCAAGCAGCTTTTTACCAAACTTATGGAGAATTAGAATATATTCTTATTAACCGTAGTGTAAATAGGAGTTTTAATGAGATACTCCTTTCAAAAGATCTGGCCTTACGCGGACTTTTGAAACACAGTTGGACTGTCTAGATCTCTTTGACTCTGCAGCTTTGTTTTATTCATATCAACTCTAATGTTGAATCCCTCAACTTTTTGAGCTTTTTTGCTCTGAATCCTGCAGAACTCTTAGCTAAATAATAAATAATAAATAACTAGTAAAGGAGATGGTTACCCATAGCATCTTTCTGGCCTTGCTTCATGTCTGATAATTTTCAGTTTTGCCTAAAAAATCAACCAACTTTTCTCTGCTTCTCACCAAAGTCCTTCTTTTTAATGCCAAAGAAATGCTTGTTTTAAAAAATTTTGGCATCCCTGCAATGAGGTGCTCGGGGAACTAACAGTCTGTCCAAAAGCTTCCAAATGTTTTCATGGTTCTTCCCAGGAGGTTTCTTGGGCCTCTCTCTGGGGCAGACCTTCCCGCGTGGATCCAGTTCACCAAGCCTGCAATGAACAAACCCATGTCCCAAGTTTGTGTAACACCATCCTTGGCCCAGTTGCAGTGCCTGGCGCCAGCAGTCTGCGTGCCTCCTGCCAAGCTGGACCCACAAATGGGTTTATTTTTGACAAAGGGGAACTGTTTGGAAGAGTTGTTGTCTTCCTTAGTGTTCCTAATCCCTGGAATAACTGCTGTGACAAGCACAGTAACCATCTGCAGTAAGACCAATACCTTGGTGCCTTTCAAATGCAGTAATCACAATGACCTCCAGAGCCTAGGATCACTCTTTATTTTTTACGTTTAAAACTTTTCAGAGGCAAGACAAAGAATTTGAAGCTCAATTCCTGGACAAGTCAACAGCACCGCTAGTCCCCTAGGTGCACTTGAAAATCCTACTTGTAACTCTTTGAGGATTATGTGAATCTAGTCTTCTTGTCAAGATTTTTAATGCATGGTTCAAAAAATAAAGTCACACTAGTCCATTTTAGGCATTTTGATCGTTTGCAGTATTTATGTCCAGTTTTGTCCAACATTCCTGGCCTTAGAAAGATTCAGATTGCACAGTTTAAAAAATGAAATGCTAAAAGGAGACCTATGTCTGCTCAGTGCTGTGCAAACAGAGGAGTGCTAAATGCAGTGACTGAAACTGACTGCAGCCTGATCTGTTGCAGAAACAGGAACTGGCCATTAACTGGTTTTCACCTTCACTAGACACTGTTCTATATGGTTACCTCTCTGATATTTAAAGCAAGCTCAGGATTTAGGCAGGTGCTTTTTAGTACTTTGGGAGCTTGTCTGCCTTGTGGATTTATCTACATATGTATCTACAGTAGTGCAAATCCAGTGACAGATGTACTGCATTGGTGACTTATTTATTCTTTATTCTATTTTACATCAGACAATTCCTCTTTTATGTCAGTGCAGAGTCTATGTACTAGATTTGCATTTTGAGCTGCTTTCCTGGCATGGATATATATATATATATATATATAAAACTATTTGGGGGGAATTTACTGTGAAAATTTCCTAACATAAACAACCATCATCTTCTAATGCTGAAAGTAATCATTACATTCCAGTTATTGACTGTTAAGTTAGGCCATGCTGCTTAAAGGAAAACTGCATTGTTTACATTTGACAAATTCCCTAAATGAGCAAAATCTAAATTAAAATGTCTGATGTCTGTCAAGCTTGTCATTTGGTTATTTGATCATTTCTCTGGGTATTTGGAAGGGAAAAAAAAAGGCAGGAAGTCTGATTGCTGTACAAAGCTGATGGCATCATAAATACATAATGGAAATTAAGCCAAGCTAAAATGTATGAGATTTTTTGAGTGGACTGTGCTAATACATCTCATTTTAAACCCCTGGGTTCCTGGGAGCTACATTACTTTGCACCAGAATACAGCTGCAGAGGGCACTCAATGAAACCTTAAGGGGAGGGGCGTTATTTCCTAGCTCCTGTCTTCTTCCCTGCTGCCTGAAACAGCCATCCCACAGCTGTGGGAACAATGACATAGATCTGCTTTCACACTACAGCTGGGGAGAAACAGGCTTCTTGTGTAATGAGAAATCAAATTTGAATTCTTTTCTGATGTAGAGTAAGAAAAGCAAAGTTTTCTGGGCAGTAAAACAGACAAAGGGAAGATTGGAGACAGGTTTGATTGCTTTCTTTGAATAAACCATGTCAACATTTAAAGATTTTTAGCTTTATGAGAACTTAAATAGGAAGTACTGTTTCAAGTGATAGGAAAGGGTTTGCTCAGAAAATCCAGTCTCACATTTCTCCCTCCTGGAAGCACCTCTTTGCCTTTCTTTTTCCCTGCCATTTAGAGCAGGGTTTATCTCTTGTTAAATGGTCTTGCTTCTTCCTGCCCTCCAGTTGGAAGGAGGTAGGCAGGAAATGCAATGCTCGTTTGCCGGTCCCTCCTCAGCATGTTGCTCATCACCTACATTCTTCCATCAAAACTAGAATTACTTTTATGGTACTGACAAAGTGGTATGGTTGAGCAGTTAGATGGTGACTGATTCATGCAGCTTCCAGTGTAAGCTGCCTGCAAGATAGGTGGCAAGTCTGGAGGTCGCGTTTCTTTCCTTTTCCTTTTTTTCTTTTCTTTTTTTTTCCCTTCTTTTCATTGTTTTACATTTTTTTTCTTTTTTTATTTTGTTTTTTTTTTACTTTACTGCCTGATTTTCATTCCTTGCTCTTTAGTAAATAGATTTAATGGAGAACCCCACTAAATGCACTATTTTAATTTGAGGAATCAAATGCACAGAAAATCAAAGAACTTAAATAGCACTAATGAAGGGGTGCCACCTCTACGGGCTGTTGTGTTCGTCACATCTGTGGTGTGCTGTAGCACTATCAGTAGGTTCCTCAGATTTATTCTTGAGGGCAGTGAAGCTGGAGGGACGCTTTGGAGAATAGCAGATTGAAAATCTCAAGCTACTCACTTTAGAGATGGGTAATGAGCAGGGAGGGACTGCATAAAATTGGTGAGAGGAGCTATTCAGTAACAATGTTTATTGAATGGGTCAAAGGTTCAGGAAGTGCAGCTGCTCAAAACCGGGAAAGTGCTAAACCAAAGTATCCCAGGCAAGCCAGAGTGCAGCAGATGAAGCCATTTGAACCTTAGTTGCTCCAGTAAATTGACCGTTGGACCTGACCTCATTGCCCTCACAAAACCCAGGTTCCAAATAAAATGTGGTGGAGGCTGGGTCCACCATCACATCCAACTGGGTAGTGTTTGCAGCTGCTGATTGACAAATGCTCTGTTGTATTTACCAGCTTGGAATCAGCTGTGGCGTGTTTATTCCTCTGGCTGATAAACTTGATGAGCATGATGTGTTTGGTCAAATACCTCGTGTATGTTCTCATATGATTGGACCCTGGACAAACATGTGGTCGCTTGATCAAATACTCAGGTGAAGTGATCAGAGTCCAAGGGATGAGTTTGACAGAATCTCTCTCGTTCACAAGGTGGTCAAAAATACCTGCTGGCTTTAAAATCTGTGTGGGATTGGTGTGCTCTGCAGTGGGAACTGTCTTTAGTACTGTTAATGCTACTTTAAAAGTAGGAAGTTCAGGCTTTTGGCATACTTCATGACCAAAGATGTGTGATTCATCTAATTAATTAATAAAAAATGAATTTTTGCATGGCATTTTAGCGTGAAAAGTGTTGAAAATACTTGTGCATTTCCTACTAATTCAGTAATGCATTGCTGCATTTGAATGAGTAATTGGAGGCATCTTAAAACAACTGTTGAACTATCTTACAAAATTTGGGCATTGTTCTGTATTTCTTATGTGGACAAATCCTGGTGGCTTCAGTAGAAATGATTCTTGCCAGAGAACAGTAATCTAGGCATTTGGTAAAGATGCACTTGAACAGGCACTTTTTGTTTTTGTATGTCACAAACGGCTTGTATTGTTTTTTTTTATAAGTTTAAATTATTGGATTTTTATTTGTTTTTGTTTGTTTGTTCTAAATAAATTAAACAACTACCTAAAATGTTTTTAAAATTAATTGCAGTTTTCCATTACGAGCGAGCTCTCTTTCTAAAGTCCCCTTGATACAAACATAAGATCTTGCCCATGTTGAATAGCAACGTGATTAAAAGCGAGGCAGTTGCTGCAGAGCGTAATGGTGTAGAGCAACAAAAGCTTTGGGAAAGTGGGGCTGGGGAGTGCTCTTCAGACTCTTGGTTTTGCATGTTATGAGATCCTGCTTTAAGCTTAATGTATTTTGTGCAAAGCAGAAAGAACTGTGTTAATGACTGATTAGAATGACTCTAATACATGAGACACACTGAATTTCATTCCACAGCTGGAGAAACTTAACATTAATTGAAGCTGTGGGCAACAATATGTCATTTTTGATTTAAGATTTTCCCTCACCCCTGCACCCCCCACCCCAACCAAAATCCCTCATGGAGTCAGATTGTTGCTGTAGCTTTTGTGAACCCCTCTCTTCTAATGTTTAATCAAGTGCTGAAAAGAGAAATTTACAGACTATTTAAAATGTGGAAAAATTGCTTCCCAATATTTTTGACAGAGAGAGACTGAGAACACACAGCATTGAATCATCAGGAAAATTGAAGATTTCCCCTGAACAGCATTGGGATTTTACAGCAGAGGACTTGAAAGACCTTGGAGAAATTGGACGAGGCGCTTATGGTTCTGTCAACAAAATGGTCCACAAACCAAGTGGGCAAATTATGGCAGTTAAAGTAGGTGATGCCCATACTTACGTTTATACTTCAGTCCATTAGGGATGAAATGTGATGGAGAATTAACGTTCTTCCATCTAGCACCCATCTACTGCTCTTTTCTATTTATTTCCAATATAAAGGCTGCTTTTTGCTGAAAATGCATTGTATAATGGGCATATTGTCAAGTGATTTGTGAAGCTCTCATAATTGCTTGTGCCCTTTTGAAGATGCCTATCAGGAACTTACTGTTTTGAGGGGATCACGTGTCTCTGGAGACTGATAATGGGGCATGGGTCTTTCACCTCTGGGTCACTGGTTCAGATACAGACTAGGTTGGTAGTAGGCACAAGCTGACATTCCAGTAGCTTTTTGGTGTCTTTTGTGAAATAAGGTAGTGACTTTAAATTTGCTTTTTTATAAGCATGTGCCCATGATGTAATAATTAACATCCTCATCAGGAGGGACTGAAATGAGAATCTTCTAGGGAGTGTTTTGCTCTTGCTGTTATGTGATGGAGTATATTTGCTTTGTTCTTACCATGCTGGATCTACTGTGGAGATGGGAAGTGTACTGTTTTTCAGGACTATCCATTTTCTACCTTATGCTACCCAAAAACTCACCATGAAAGCATGAACATTATATAACTTCATTTCCTAGCTGGGCAATATGGAGTAATCTTTGTCTTGCAGTAGCAGTGCTTCTCACTAGGCATTTTTGAGGAGCTGCTTGTCCATTGAGCTGGGTTTGATGGACAGCATCCATTTTCTCTCTTTCACGTCCTTTACTTTGCAGCTTCTAAGTGGTAGCTCATGACATCAATCTTTTAACTCTGGTGATGATATCAACTGGAAGTGCTCCCATGAAAGAGTAGAAGAGAGCTTTGAGCTATGTAGAAGTTGGTGTCACTCTCTTTTTTCATCTCTCTGTCATCTTTGGAATATTCTCTGATCTAATCTGGAAATGTTCACTCCTGCTGGTCTCACGTGGCAGGTAGACATGTCGCAGTCCCAGCTCTAGCTACTACGGTTATAACTTATACTTGTCTGAAGCGTGCAGGCTACTGGAGTAACTTTTGATGTTCTCCAGTAAATGTCAACTTCCTCATCGTAGTAGGATCATTGGCCAGGTCTCACAGCTTTTTGGATCACAGTGCAGTAAAGTTTCAATGTTTTTTTGTTTTGTTTTGTTTTTTTTGAATCCCTAGAAGTTTCCAATGGAGCTAGAGGTTGCCTGTCACTAAGGATCTGTTTCTCCTAATTGCCTTTGGTGGAGCTTCTAGATGGAGTTTGTAGATGATGGGTTGAAAACCACTGAAGTGGTGAAATGATGCCTGGGCACCTGTAGCCTCAAGCCCAGAGTGTGTGACCTGGGCAACAGGTTTTACTATTATAATCATGATGGCTTTGGGTTATAAAAACCTACCTAAAGCTGAGTGGGGTTGTTTTCAAAAGCTCTGCAGTGGGTATAGTTGTGTTGAGTAGAATGCTTTGCTGGGCTAGCTAATGTTACTGAGAAGGAGATGTGTCTACTGGCATAGATATTCTTCTGTCACAGATAGTGTTTGCAAAGGGACTTTAAAGATGGTAGAAAAGTACTGTCAGTGTGGAGGGTCTGCAGTGCAGGTACAGCTCCCACCTGGGAGGTGGGAAGCTGCAGTGCTGTGTTCTTGAAGCACACAGCTGGAGAAGACATTGGACAACCTGTTGAGTGAAGAGAGGTGGGCTGAACCCCAGTGGGGTGCTGGGCTTGGGGGCTCACTTTTAAACAAATCAAACCTCATACTTCTACATTGTCTGAATGCTGAAATGTCAGGGTTGTGGGCTGGGATGATGCCACCTTCTTTTCTCTGAACACACCCCTTGGGTGCCTGCGGCACCTTTTTCTCCGTGGAGAGGAAAGAAGGGCTGGAGGGTCTGGGCAGCTGTATCTACTTCTAAAATGTTAGTAACAAGGGGCCTAGTGGGGATTAAACACAAAACTGAGCAAAGGAAAGCCCATGGGTGGAACAGTGTGTGAGGTCTCCAGGGCAGGAACAGCTATTCCAAAGCTTGGATGGTGCAGTTGTAATGAGGTTTTCAGGACAGCTGATTCTGAAAGAGTTACTAGCTGATCAAAGTGCTCATGTACTCAAAGTACTCCAAGCCTTTTCTTTCTCAGATGGCTGTTGCTTTTGGGGCAGTCTGGGTTGTGCATTAACCTGCTCTGTCTTAATCTGCCTTATGGGCCATCTGTGTCTGGGGCTGTTCATCTTCTGCTCTCTGTTTCCCTCAAGCCTATGGTGTCCTGATGGCTTATGGAGCTGTTGCCATCTGAAGACCCAGCTCCTCACATGCATTCATATAAACTAACTTCTCCCTATGGTGTTTCTTTACCCTACAGGCAAACACTTGTTTTATTCTCTTTCAGCTCAAAATACTTCTGTAAGAGAAAAAGGTTTAGAAATTACCTATTTTTTTCCGGGACTTTCAAGGTTGTTTGAGAACAAAACATGTCAGTCTAGTGATTTGAAGTCCTAGCTGTGATCTAAAGGACACCTGCTTGCAACTTGGTGGTGTGGCACAGTGCTGTGTGCATGGCATCAATGACACTAAATTTCAAAGCCAGTGTCTCTGGGTACTTGGTGGTGCTGCTGTGCCTCTCCTGTGCATCCCCAAGAGCTGATTACAGTAACAGCAGTGCAGCAGGCAGATCATCCTTGGAATGGTATTCAGCAAGAGGAAACAGGTTTTCAGAGGCTGCAAGCCAAAAGCTTTTGGCTGTTCCGTACTGATGAGTGAAGCACAGAGATGGCTCTAGAAGCTGCTAGTTAGATGCAGAGAAAATTGCTGTGTGGGCCTCTTCCAGCTGCACCTTCATTCTCCTCCATCACTACCCATGGCAGATTTCTGGAGCAATCAGGTATCTTCCCACCCCACTTCTTTCTAGAGGGCCACGTCCTGTTTGCACTTACCATCTTCAGACTGTGGCTTGTCAGCCCCTTCTTCTGCACACAGTTTCAAATCCTGCTTGTTGGACAAGTGTGCTGCAGTTATATAGTAAAGAACAGATAAAGATTAATTCCTTTCCTCCATGCTGGAGTTTTCAGCTCCAGCTGCACCCAAAGCCTGGCAGCTTTGGGCACTCACCCTGCTCACCTCTGAGGCTTGAGCAAATGCGGCTGCTGTAGCAGACCCTCAAATCCTGTTTCCAGCTCCTTCCTCTGTCTTTTTCTAGCTTATCATGCCATTTCCTTGGTGCTTTGCATCTTTGGTTCCTTGAAGTGTGGTTTAGTTTAGCCTTCTGCTTTCACTCTGCTTGGTGTCCTTTGTTTTCCCTGAACTGTCCAAGCAAAGCCCTTTTGCTGCCCCTCTTGTTGAATAACTTGAGATCTGCAGATGGAGGCACAATTCTGTTTCATTTTCCTCTTCTATGCAGTTTGGCCTGATCAGTCAACATATGGATCTTGGCAGATGTAATCCTGGCACCTCTAATGAGGGCGTCTAGTTGCTGCCAGGCCCCTGGCTGAATCAGAAAGCTTTCATCTGGTACTCCAGCATCAGTGGCGGAGGAGGAGAATGTGCCGCTTCATGTCGCTGGTGTAAAACCACTTCAGCAGAGCTTTAGGCTGATGCAGCATTACTCAGAGAGAAGCTTTGATGATGAATTTTTGTGCCCAGTCCTGCTCCTCCCTCTTCTTCAGCTTTTGTCACTCTGTGCCTCCAGAAATACATACTTAAATAACAGAAAGCCATGGCATGTATCTGCAGGGGTGGGCTGAAGGCTGGAGCAGCAGGACATGGCTAGAGGAGCAGGCAGCTCACACCTGTCAGGCTGCTGGCTGCAGAAGTCTGGGGGATGTGATCTTGTATGGAAACAGATAGTTGTGGTCTTTGGTGTGATGTTTTTGGATTGCTTACCTTTTATCTCATAGACAGCCTCTTTCTAGGGCCATCAGGAAGAATGGGGGTGATAAAGAAAAGAGGAATGCAACCCTGATGATTTGTATCCAACCTTTTTAATTTTTCTCCATGAAAAGTGTTTTATTATGTTTGCAAGATCATAATAAGAATCATCTTGTTCATTAAGTCCGTTTTTTCTTACAGGTCTTCCTAGAGATTCAAAGTTCCTGTTTGCTCTGGGTCAGCTGGCATTGTGATCTTCCTCTCACTTAAAAAACAAACAAAAAACACAACCAACAACAACAAACAAAACCACTATTCATTTTCTTGAGCATTTATTGACATATGAGTTCATGACTCTTCCAAGTGTGATAGAAGACAGCCCTGTTCTGTCCACTGCCAGCTCTGTGCACATTTATCATTGCAAGGCCAGTTTTTACATTAACTCCTCGCTTCTTGGCAGGTTTCTCTTCTGGACTCTGTTTTCCTTGAAAGCAGTGTCTGCCCTGGCATGCATTTACCTGCGTGCTACAGTTCTCTCTAGTGCAGCTTCCAGTTCCACCTAATTTCTTTTGACTTTATTTCTGGTTTCTCAATTAGTCTTCAGTCTGTTTTTGTTCAGTCTGTAGCAATTCGTAAGTGTCTCGTGAATAATCTCCGAAGCTTGTCTGCTCTGCAGAGAGCCCTGGTCCCTTCTCAGGATCTGTTGCACTGCTGTCACTCCTGATCTTATCCCAGAGGCTTCACATGTGTTGTTCTCCAGTCCCCTTTTGTGTGTGCCCTCCAGTATCACCATATGTTGTTGTGGCTGCTCCAGGGAGGGTTAACGCATCTTGTGTGGTATCCTCATGAAACATTTGAAGAACCAGACTGTCTAGCAGATCAGAGGATCTTCAGAAAACTTCCATTTTATTCAGGTGAATTGTTTTTCTTGGGAAGCTCACCAAGCAGCTGAGGGTTGTCCTTCTGTCCTGAATTTTCCCTTTAGGATGTTCATTCACACAAAAAGGGTCTTCAAAAAATCCTTGGCATGCTTGGTTTTCCAGACTGATAAAAAATACATAAATGAAAAATCCCCCAATCTGAATGAATGTTAGGAAGTATTCTCCCTGTTGGAGCAGCATCCTCTGCTTACTACGTAAATAGCATAGGAAATACATAGGGTGGATTTTATTAGCCAGAGTACTTAAAAGGGCCTTAGAAGGCTAGGAGGTTTTCTTGTTTGAAGAGTTCCCAAGGTAAATTACCAAGCATTTAAAATAGCCAACCTTTAGTCTGTACAGTAGTGCATGTGCCAACCAGAAGCCTGAGCACAACAGTGAAGAGCCTGAGGTTAGCAGGAACGTGCAGCTCACTTCTGCGCTCACCTTCCTCTCTCCCATTCAACCTCCTGAACCTCTGGATGCTCGACAGGCCTTCTCTTTCCAGCAGTAGGGAGCACCAGGACCTTTGGGTTTATGGTGTTAGAACCTTCTACCAGTTTCTTCCTCTTCCAGTTCTCTTGCTTTGACCTGGCTGAAAAATATGCTGTCAAGAAACTAGCAGGATGGCTTGTGCTTCACTTTACCTTCAGGCTTCTTGTCCTTGGCCATGGAAAAGTCTTGCATCTCTTGTGATTTTTCTGCCAAAAATAGCTATGACTAAGGGAGTAATAGTAAAATAGTAAAACTGGAGAGGGGCATTTTTTTCCTCAGTCCTTTTGTTCAGTTTTCTTCCACCCCAGAATTTGCAGTGATTTTCAGCTACATACCAGAATTTTCTGTATCTTCCAATATTTACTGTATAAATCAACCTAGTTGATTCAGTCTTTCTCTGCAATATTACCTAGTCTAGTTTCCAGTTCCAGCCAGCATCCTCAGATCTTGTCGCTGGTTTCTTGTTTTCTGTTTAGTCTAGTGGTATTTTTGACCAGTCTTCAGGTAGTCTTCCGCTTCTTCTGATCTACGCTTGTCCTGAGAAATTCAGAAGCAATTCTAAGATCAGTTGGGTATCAGAGAAGCTGGCCAAGGCACTGTTTGGAGATACATAAAATTCAATGGGATGTCAAGCCTATAAAGTGTTCATAAAAGATCATTGTTCTTCTTGGATAAGTCTGTAAGCTATGGAGCCATTTCTTGTTCAGAACACAGTGCCTCTCACATCATTTTGCCTTGTAGTCAGTGCTTGCTCTCTTATCTGTAGTTTTAAAATAGGTGTTTTGTCTGTCTTTCCTTGGCTTTCACAGAATTTTGCTGATGGCTGCCTCACAGTTGAAATAGCTTGTTATGTATCAGATATACAACTTCTGCTCTCAGGTGTATTTATGTATACTTCTGTAATTTATCAGTTTTTTCCTGCATGTCTGATAGCCCATAAAAGCCCTCTGAGTTGACACATAAGTGTATTAAGTTCAGTCAAGGGACAGATTTTTCTGACCTTCCTGTTTCCCATATGATTTCTGAAGAGAAGTATTGGGATTTTTGCAAGCTGGCTCTGCTGTAAATCTTCATTTCCATTCTTCTCACAATTAGATACCCTCCCTGGAGTAGACTACTTAAGGTTTATTGAGGAGAATTTTCTGTTTCACTCATCTGTTTGGGTAGCTGTCTGAGAGTTAGGGAAAACAGTGCTTCAAGCCATGCTGATATGACACTGAGAAAGGAGTGAATGAGTAAGGGTTAAAAGGAAATGGTGAGGAAGTAAGCCTTATTAGAGGAGATGGGAGACTAGTTGTTATCAGTGAAAGACCTGACATGCTTCTTTCAGCACTGAAAGTGTTTTGGATGGGTAGGTAAATGTTCTTGTCCTCAGCAGCAAGTGGGCAAAACCCCTTTCTTCCTGCTCATTTTGTAGCTTTTGGTCTTTGCTGTCCTGCAGATAACACCCATCCCTTTGGCGACACTGTCAGGTGCTGCTGCAGGACTTTCTGCTGAGCACACCTGTGAGCTGTGTACGCAGGACAGCACTGCTTTCTCTCTTGGCTCAAGAAGTAGGTTTTCAGTTTGGTGCTTGTCCCGTCCCCTTTCCCTTTTCCCCTTTGTTGCTACCCACTGCACCTGATTTTTTTCCTGTGCATACTGGACTTGGGTGATGTCTCTTCTGTTTTGGGTCTGGTTTCTGGGATCTGTCAGGTTTTAAGGTTTGAGAGTGGTACAATCCACTCAGCACAGTTTATCATTTTGATGTTTCAGAGCATCATCAAGCATTTTTGATGTTCAGACCATCATCACTTAGAGCTCTTATTTCAGATATCAGAAACCTTTTTCCTAACCTGGGTTTGTGCTGAAAAGGTTGGAGAATTTTCTTCTGAAGGATTTTATGCAGTTTGTTTAAGGCCAACAAGAAACTGCTAAAGATCAGACTTTCTATAATCTCCACTACAAAAACACTTCTTCCATATGTGGCCTGTTTGGCCATGGCAGGAACTGCATGCAATTGATTAACCAGGCTGAGAGATATAAGAGCTGAAACCAAGTCAGACTTGTCCATCCTGATCTTAAATGGTGTTGTCAGGCTGCTGTCTTCCTTGTCTTCCTTTCCTGCCGCCTCCTGTGTCTTTGGGAGAGTCTGTCTGTGGGTACTGCTGCAGTGTCTTGCACTCTGCCTCTGAGTTAGGTAGCAGGTCTTCATTGTGGCACATGTGCTGTTTGAGTACTGGCTGCTGTTGACTTCCATCACCTTTTGCTTTTTCTTCCTTCTTTTGCTCATGAATGCTTGCTTCTTAGCTGATGAATTAAGACTGTTTTCTTTTCCAGCCTGGGTGACCTCAGCTCAGCATTGTGCTGCATGTTGCCTCCAAGGGTTTTGCGCTCTTCTTGAATTAGCAAACCTCCGGTATCCAGAAGTCTCATAAAAGACTCCCCTTCAGTCTCCAAAGCAGTGTTTGATCAGGAGTTTATGTTGGCTTTTTAAGGTGTCCTTTGGGTGCAATGCCCGCATGGGATGTTCTGTATTATAACCTTTACATAACTGTACATCCTTGGGGTCCTCTGCCTGCTCTTTTTATTTCTTCATGGGGAGATTGTGGCTGGAAAAAGAAGTTGTTGGGTTTGGCTGTTGTTCCAGGGTGCCGTTAAAATTACCTTCTCCATACAAATATCTCAAATGCTTTCCAGATTTGAAGAAGTAAGAGCAGAGAAGATGCAGAGAATGTCAGAGTTGGGATGAGGTACTTTCAGGTGAAGTTGTAGAATTTGAGAAGCATGCTACAGGGATGGCTGAGACAGAAGTGTGCAGCTGTGAAAAGAATGCAGAGGGAGTCTGAGGAGATGACCAGGAGAAAGGTTTTTGGGGGAAAGGAGTTAATGGAATTGGCACAGAAGAGAGCTGTGAGTTACAGTATGGAGAAAAGACCTTTTGGTATTGCTTCTTACCTGTTTTGTGAAATTTTCAGAGGAGTGGGTAGCATCTCAGTGGGAGACAAAACTGCTCCTCAGAGGTCCCACCACAGTGGCTTTGGCATCCATCATCTTCTATCAAGGTCAGAGCAACATCATTATTATTTCATACAGTGCTGCTGATGTGCTATCCAGAGACTTCTAATCTTCTTAGCCTTTGATATGTCAGCACAGGGTTGAAGAGCTTTATATGATGTACATCCAAGACAAAGAAATGATTGAACTTATCAGACCTTCTTCACTTATGTGACTAAACTTCTGCGAAACAGATTTGAACCAGTGACCTAGAGGTGAAGAGTTTTAGTTTCATTACTAGTCCCTTGAGCTGTTGTCTTGCTCTGTTTGCAACTACAAAATTCCACCCACTCAGTGACATTACAAGGTGTGGATGTTACAGATCGTGGGTGTGCTGGGCAAGGCTCTTACTAGTTTTCCCTAGTACTCTAGAATTCATTGGGAGGGAAAAGGGCAGTATGAACACAATTACTGTTCTAGGCCAAACTAGAACCGCTAGAACATAACGAATGAATGGGGAAATACCAAAATACCAGGATACAGCAAAGGTAAGGAAATTGTAGTCTCCATACAGTCCTCACTTTGTGTGGATCATCACAAAATAGTCCAAAGGTACATAATAATGCACTCATAATCTCAAGTGATGTAATAGGAACAGCCAACCTTTAAAGTACCTTCATATGCTTAGCCTTGTGCTCGCTAATGCTTGTGGTCTTGCTGCCAACAGCAGCTGCTCACAGGGCAGTGAGCTCTGCCAAACAGTTTCAGTGGGACTGGCTTTTGGTATCATGCAGGTTTTTCCCACAACCTTGAACATTTTTTTCTTTCTTGGATAGCCAGATAGCTTTTCTCCACAAGGAGGGTCCAGGCTGTTTCTCTTGCTTTGGACTTGTCATTTTTTTTTTCTTGCTTTTTGATGATTTCTCAGTGTGACTCAGTTCTTCAGTGTCATTATTTTACTCACTAGTGTTTCAGATAATGCATTTAATTAGTGCAAGATGCTAAATATCTGTAAAATTACATGAAAAGCTGTGGATGGACTCCTCCATCCTTCATTTAATGAGCTTCATGGTTTGATGTGTGCTCTTTTTTTATTTTCAAACTTAAATTGCTCTTTCAAGCCCAAATCAGAGTTTTCCTTATATATACACTATAAAGTATAGCGGGTATATATACATTTTTAAACATACAGCATATAATCTATATCTTTCATAGTTAGTGTTAGCTATGCCAGTAAAGGTAGAGTTGTTAGTTTTATGAGGAGGACTGTTGCCCACCATTAGCATTACCAGAGCAATGTGTTCCCTCGATTACATTATGGGCCTTTTCCAATGTGCCAGCCATGGTGAAGGCAAGGTGTAGGAAAACTTTTTGCCTTCTTTGCTTTTCTTAGTCATTTCAAACATAATGTTCCTTGGTTAAATATCAAATCAGTCTTTGAGCCCCATCCAACATGGCTAAGAACTCCATGGGAATGTTTTGAAATGATAACCTGAATGTATTGATTTACTGTAGGTTTCAATGAAATCTTTGCTCTTTAATTTCATGCTGCCATTTCATCTGAAAATGCTGATGCTCATAAGAGTAAAATTTGATTGGAGATTTTATAGTCTGTATTGATGGCTTTTGGGGTTTTCAGTTAAAATTCTGATTTGAAAATGGTTCAATTCTCTTGAGTGTGTTTTATCATGCCTTGGGGATTGCCTGCTCAGCTTTGGGTTTGGGGTCCCTGGCACGTTGCTCCAGTAGTGGTTCTGAAGATACAGGAATGGCATGTAAGTGATAAAGTCTCTGCCACTCTTCCTCTTTCAGAGAATTCGGTCGACAGTGGATGAAAAAGAACAGAAGCAGCTTCTGATGGACCTTGATGTAGTAATGCGAAGCAGTGACTGCCCGTATATTGTTCAGTTTTATGGTGCGCTCTTCAGAGAGGTGGGAACTCCAAACTTGCTTCATTTATAGCAGAATTTTTTGTTTTTGTTTGTTTTTTTGACCTTTTTTTTTGTTGAAGTTGCCAACACGGAATAAGGAAGAGAATGTTAATTTATGTTAGGATTTTTAGCTTGGTACCTTTCATCAAGGTTGTTTAACCAAGATATCCAGATGTCTGAGTAGTGTTGAACACATAAATGCTATTCCCATTCATTGTTAGGTCTGTCTGCATATTTCAGTCTCTCTTTCTCTCCTGTTTTTCTCATTTGATGAACTTGTGGTTCCCCCCTGCACTGCTGGGCTGGGCACAGCTCTGTGGCACTGCGCTTGAATACAAATGTGATTTGTGTCAGTAATCAGATATGACCATATGGAGGATGCGTGCAAACTCAGTGTCCTTGTAATAAAGGTGGCTGCTGTGATCAGATACATATTTGTACATATGTACATACCAGGGCTGTGTCAGAGACTCATAATTGAAGTGCCTCTTCCTTGAAGTGGCTTGTACCTGCAGATGTGTAAGAAAATAAGCGACCTGGCTGGGTCAGACCAGTGGGTGGTCCTGTCTCTGGCGATGGCCCAAAGGATCTGCTTAAAGAAGCACATGTGATACTTTGCCATAACCTTCAGTTGTACGTACCTGAATGTCTTCTGAGCTCTGCATGCTATCTTTTGCTTAATGATTCTTCCTAGACTTCTTGTCCAGTAAATGGTTTGTTTTCCCTGTGGATACATGTACATTTTTTGCATCCTTGGTGCTCCCTGAGAGGCACTTCCCTTGGTAGTCTGTCTGTCACTTGAAGGCCAGTCACTTTGATTGATTTTGAATTTTCATTCTGCTGTTCTGAATGGTGCCCCTAGTGGTTTCCCTAGTTTTTGTATTTGAAGAGGAAGTTAGTTGTTGCTCCTTACCAATTCTCTCTAAGCCACTGAGGATTTTGTGGACCGTTGCCGTATCTCTGTTACGTCTTCTCCAGACTGAAAAGTGCAAACATGTGTCATGCGTAGAATCTATTCCAGACCTTTGATCATCTTTCTTGCCATTCTCTGCATCTTTTCCAGTTCTACTCTGTCCTTTTGGGATGGAGACCAAAATTGTATGAGTGCTCTCGAAAGGAGCAATATCTGCAATAGCCACCCTAGGGCCTGGCATTTTGCTTGGACCTTTTATGCATATAGATATTGTATGTGCTGTAGAGTGTGTTATTCAATATGATGCTTCATGAATTATACAAAGTGAAGACCAGAATTAGAGCATCAAAATCTATGTAAGCTGACTGTAATTAATTCTGACATAGTTCACTTATTCATGTCCAGGAATATAGTGTTAATCACTGAGTGCTTGTGACTGTTTTAGCATCTACTTATTGTACTTCAGAGAATACATTTTGCTGCAGGGACACAGAAAGTGTCCTCCTTTCTCTTTGTGCCTTGCTCAGGTACTCCCATTGCATTTGAATGACCAGTAAAAAAAACAGTTGGGAAACTGGCATTCTGCATACAGCCTGGACAGTCTTACGCCATGCTTGCCTGTTTTCCTCTAATTGAGTCTAAATCCTGTACACCTACCCAAGGGAAGAAGGAAAATAGAGACCTACTTGCTGCTGTTCATCTTTGCTTATTATCTGGTAGCAACCTATGCAGAGTCTGTTGGGGCATTAATGGAGAGCTGTTGAGAGGGAGAAGGTGAATCTGGCAATTAAAACCACAAATTGGGACTGAATATTTAATTTCCGCTTCTGGAGAATCTTTCTCTGTTATTTTGTCAGTTTATTCCTCTGGCTTTAAATTTCAGTTCCTAGAATAAGGATTAAAATAATTTACTTTTTTCATGCTTTGCTTGGTCTTATCTGTTGAACACTTTGAGTGAGAAGGTGTTGTCCCTGTTCACGCATTTCAAACTCCTAGCAAGTGTGGAGCCTCAGCCTTGGCTGAAAGTTTGCAGCTTTGCTGAAATACAAATGATAAGGCTGTCAGCTGGTTTGAAGAAAAGTCTCTGGGCAAGACAATATCTTGCCAGATTGCTGATGAGCAACATGTTCAGAACTGCGAGAGCATGTCACCTCTGCTACTTGAGGCGCATCTCAGAATGTAAGTATACATACATAAATAATACAGAAACCTACCTTGATCAACATCCAACTGTCAGCCTGGTCTTTGCTGCACCCTTTGTTTTGTCAAAAAAATCCTGTCTTCCTGCAACCAGGCAGCATTCTTTGGGTGCTCTGGGAAAGACTTCAATAAGGTCACTCAGGGGTATATTGTGTTTGTCCCTGAAATCCCCTCTGCCCACACCCTCAGCATCGGTGGTGTGTGTTTCTGAAATGGAAGCAAACTCCCCCCTCTCCTCAGTCTGTCATGGCTGGCACACACCTCAGAGGTATGCAAGACAAACTGATAGATAGACTTGGATGAGATTGTCTGTCTTGTCATATTAATTACATGCTCCAACGTTAATTAAGTTTTTTAAAGGCAGGAAACTATGACAGCAGAGAAAGCAGAGAGAGCAAGTATTTAAGGGGAAAAAAGAATTTCGCCAGTATGTTTGAACCTGTCTCACCCTCCTGCTCTTCGTTCACAAAGTAACTGATCCAGCTCACTGCTGCACCATCGTCTAGAGTATACGAACATGTGGGACGTTACTAAAGATTCCTCTCTCAGGAAGTCCTATAGCAAGACACATGTAAACAAAGCCCTTTGTTCCTGGATTTCAAGGTGAAAAGTAAGGAAAAACATTCCAAAAGACACATCCTTTTGGGACCTTTTGCTCTGAGCCAGGACTCAGATTCTCTGGGGATAGACTGAGCTACAGATGAGAAGTCATCTTCCTTCTGCTCCTAAAGGGTGAAAGACTTCACTTTGAGTCTCTTCAGAGGAGCTTGAATGCTGAGTAGGCAGCTCTCACAATCAAATAATTAGCAAGAAGGCTTCAGGGAGGGCAGCAGGACAGCTGCTGGGCTGTTTTGAAAGGCAGGAAGCCTGTCTGGAAGAGTGAGCTGTTTGTGCTGAGAAACAGAGCTCAGCTTCTGAGTCTTGACAGTCAGGGAGTAGTAGTAGTAAACCAAACTGGACAAAACTGTTGAAGGACTTAATTTGAGGACAGACATATATTCCAGCTTGCAGTTAGGAAAACAACTGTAAACAGAGAAGTTGCTGTGGCAGCCTCTCCTAAGTATGACAAGTTTTGATTTGCAAAGGTTTAAAAAAAAAAATAAATAAAAAATCTTTTTTTCCCCTTGAATACTAATTGGTCTTTGGCAGTTTTGACCATTTTGAAGCATCCTCTTGAAAAGTTTGAGTACAATAAGCTACAGTGATACCATCGAGATGTGAAAATCAGACAGGGCATGAATGCCAAGTGTTGTTAACCATCACCCTTCAGGGGAACTTGACTCAGGAATGAGTCTTCTCTGGGAAGTAGCGGTGGTTGTCCCTCAGCCGACAGCATCTTAACCCATGGTGTATTATGGCAGAGCACACTGCTCAGTCCATATCTTGTTGCTGGACCTGTGAAGCTGTGACCTTGATGTCACTGTGGCACCGGCTGAACCATACGTCTGCCATGGTTGACCCCGAGACTCTCTCCCTCGGAGTTACTGTTTGGAAGGCAGAAATCTGAGAAAAAAGCAGTTGTCTTTCCTGGTGTGTCTGCCTCAGGCTTTGCAACTAATTTAGTTTGAGACTGTTCCTCTAAGGCTGGGAATGTTTCATTGGTTATCATGACCACGTTAGCTACTTGTTTAAAGCAACTATTTGTTACTTTTTTTTCTCAAGAGGGAAAGAGGAAAAAAGCCCTGTCTGACCTGGGACGGCAGCGGTGACTTCTACGCAGTGCAAGTGCAACTGAGCCAAGTTTAAACAAACTAAATAACTGACAAATTTGATCAATGCAGAACTCATTGCAAGTTGTAAAGTAAGCCTGGGAAGCCAGGTAAAGTACCCCATGAGACCTGCTGGTGTGAGGGAAGAGACAGTGTGGGTATGCCAGTAGCACAGTGCTGCTCCTGATGTGACTTGTGAGCATATCCTCAGTCAGCTGATGCCAGCTCTGTGTTCTCTTCTTGAGGTGCTCACAGGAAGGTGCTTTGGAATGTCACTTGCAGTGCCCTGGAAAGTATTTTCGTCTTACATATATTGTTTTCCTTAAGTAGTTGCTGTTACCAACTCATGAAAGCAGTATTTAAAACCCCTCCCTGGGGTTTTGGTCCAATAAGCACTCAGTTCAAAACTATAAGATGTACAGGAATTTTCAGGTTATATGACCTTTGTAGACTTCTCCAAAAACTTTTTTTTTAATTGATAAAAAGTTAAAACTTGGTGATGAATGAAAGTAATTAATATTCCATGAAATTTCGTACTGCACAGAAGCATTCAGAAAAAGAAAATGACAGTCAGTTTAACTTCTCTGTGACAAGACATAGCCACAACTAGAAAAAGAAACAGGAGAGGAATAAATATTGCCAATATCCTGCATTCTCAGTCTGAGGTAGAATTGTCTCTGCACCCCCTAAGATCTCTGTCAATTATATGATATAAGTACAATATTCAGAATAGCTGCTAGCCATTTCAAAGACTTTTCAAGACTGTCTCAAGTGCCAGCAGAAGACATGCCATTCAGACAGGCTCTTAAATCTGTAGTATTTGTTATTTCAAAATCTTCATGTATGCTTGGTACAATAAAGATAATTCTTCCACCTGACTAAGACTCCGTATGTGATATACCATCTCTTTAGCATTTCTTTGGAGATGTCCAACATGCTACTTGACTATGGAAATCTTTGGCAGTTTTGGAAGTGCTTGAGGTGTCTGCGCAAGCAAGCAGTCCCCAGTCTCTAGGAAAAGTTCCTTTGTGTCTTGTAAGGAAAAGGGAGGATGATGAGGGTCTTGATTCTCTCTCATTAGTATAGATGCTACTTGTGTAAAAGGTTGCCCTGCACTAATGTGATAAATCCGCAAGTATTGATTTTGTAGAATCACAGACTTGTTGAAGCTGGAAGGGATCTTCTCTGGTGGCCGTCTAGTCCAACTCACCTGTTCAAGCAGGGCCACCTAGTGCAGGTTGCCCAGGACCATGTCCAGACAGCTTTTGAACATGGAGATTCCACAGCCTCTCTGTGCAACCTGTGCTAATTCTCAGTCACCTGCACTATCATGTGTTTCCTGACATTCGTAGGAAGCTTCCTGTGTTCTGGTTCATGTCCACTGAATCTTGTCCTGGCACTGGGCACCACTGACAAAAACCTGGCTCTATTCTGTCTGCACCTTCTCTTCAGGTATTTATACAAATTGATGAGATCCCCCCCCTCCCCCGAGCTGCTGCTACTTCCCCAGGCTGAACTCTATCATCTTTTTGGCCCTCGGTTGGGCTGTCTTCAGTAGCTCCATGTCTCTTGTAGTGGAAGCCCAGAGCTGGACCCAGCACTCCAGGTCTAACTAACCTCACTAGTGCTGAGCAGAGGGGAAGGATGACGTCCCTCAGCCTCCTGGCAATGCTTTGTCTAATGCAGCCCAGGATACCATTCCCCTTCTTTGTGGCAAGGTCATGTTGCTGGTTCATGTTCACCTTGGTGTCCACCAAGACCCCAGGTCCTTTTAGTGCCAAGCTGCTTTTCAGCCTAGTGGCATCTTTGTGACATGCTCAGTTGTGGGCTGGGAACTAAGGACACTGCATTCAGGAATTGAAGCAGCCTAGTTGCTGGTTAAGACACAGTTTTTGTGTATGTCCTGGAGCATAGGCAGTGGTACTTTGAATGAAATAGTAAGTGTAGGGCATTCCTGGGTATTTTTTGGTATGCCTACAAGAAGTGCGTTAGTACCTGGTAATTTAGTACCTGAAAAGGACTAAAATATAGTTCTTTGGAAGAATAGCTATGGCTGGAAGAGAAAAAATGTTTCCTTTGTCATTTTCTAATCAGAAATCAACCTGAAAATCAACCTGACCTGGAAGCATAAATTGAAGATAAACTTCTGTTAAGATAGTTTTGTCTTCGCAATTCAAGGTGAAGCAGAACTTTCTCATGCACATCAGCATTTCTCTGTATAATTTGCTAAGAAAGGGGCTGGATGACAAGTATGTAGTTGCTCCTGCCAGTCTTCCTCTTTGTTCCCAGTAAAATTCATCAACTTTGCTTCTAGGTAAGTCCTTTCAAGTCTCAAGAAGAGATGAAAACTTGTAGGATTTTCAGTCTCATCACCAGTCTTAATGAAACTGCGTAATCGAAAAGCTGTCATCTTTCTTCACTGATCTTGCTGACAGGAACTCACGTTGATCAGGTAGATTTTAATATTACCAGATCAATAAATGCTCCCATTCAGGATTTCTGTATCATTCTATGGTACTTCAAGACAGCAACTAAACAATCTCTTGATTTTTTTCCCTTTGGTGCTTTTGATCATGAGTAGTTTGTATTGTGATTACACACGAACATGTTTGAGTGCTCAGTCACACACACATTGCAACCCTGCAGGCATACAAAGTATGCTGTGAAGCTTTTGTTATGGATGCAGCTCTGATAACCTTGCTTGTTGTTTCACTTCAGTTTGCTTTTCCTGTACAAACATGATCCCATTGTAACCTGGGCAACTGAAGACACTGACGTATTAGTGCGATGGGACACAAACGTGAGGCTGCAGGTGGTCGGTATTATTCTGGCATTCTTGAATGAATCCAGTTCCCTATAGTCTTGGCACAGCAGCATGGGAGTATAGCACATTACCAATTTTTTAATGCAAAGCTGGTCAAAATAGAAGCAATGTCTTCAACAAACTTGCAGGCAGTAGAACTAAGTCTGTATTTGCTTTCGCTGTGGATAGTTTGTAGTGGTCTGGTGTGGTTCCAATTTCACCTGATTCGTGTGCATCCACTTACCTTTTCTTAGCCGCTCTTGATGATACGTGCCATAGCTGCAGTCTGCATTTGTTTGTAGTGTTGAAAAGTTTTTTTTTTTTTGCATGTGTTACCTAATTTAATTTCTGCAGTTTAAATCAGATCAAGTTCTCATCCAAATCCATCCATTCCAACCTTTATCCAGCAGCCTGAGATCTCCTTTCTCCATGTCTCTCTCTGTGACTGGCTCATGTCAGTCACTTGAAACACCAGTTGTGTCCTCTTCCACTGTGCTGCATTTGCCTCTCTCCGGGCAGTGTCTCAGCCTCTGTGTTCAGCACAGTGCTTGTTTGATCAGTGTCTTTTTCTTTGTTTCAGGTGAAATGCTTGTTCTCTGGGCTCAGGCTTGTACCAGCCATTTCCATTGGGTGGGCGATGAACTGATACCACCTTTGCTGGCCCCTTCTGTTCCCAAAAAACCAAGTGCTTGGACTGGAGTCAGGCCTTGGTGGATGCTGTTCATTCCTCGGTGTGTGTTCATGGTGTCCAGGAGGTCATTCTGAGTGGGCACAACCCCCCTTTTTGGCTTTAAGACACATGGCTCTGCAAGCTTTTTTAATCTGAGTACAGCTTGAGAATTGCTCTTGGCTGACATGAGCACCGGCAGATTGCTTCAGACAGAAGTGACTGGAGGTGCACGGGATGGGAGCTTTGCTGCACTGCCAGAATGCCTATACTCTCTCTCTCTCTCTCTCTCTCTCTCTCTCTCTCTCTTTTTTTTTTTTTCCTAATTTAATTTCCATGTATGTACTTTTTGCATGTTTGTGTTTTTGTTCTTGAGGGGAAAAAATCTACCTTCTGCAGTACAAGGAGGCTTCTCCTCTATTTCTTACCTCCTGTATTCCAGGAATATGCAACTAAGTCACCACCAGGCAGGCACCCAGTGCTCTGAGCCACCCAGGCAGCCGGGGGCAGTGCTGCCTGCGGGAGCTACTGCTCTTCACACAAGTGTTTTGGATGGTGCCTAACCAGAATGAGACAACCAGACTGGCCAACCGTCTTTTGCACTCTACTTTTGACAGCTAACGTGGTTTTAACACTGATTGTGATACAGCCTGGAGAAGATAAGAATGTGTAATTTCTGGGGAGGGTGGCTGTAGTTCTGGTGATTTCCTAGCAATGAAGCATTGCATGAAGTGCATTATTCTCTATAGAAACAAGTCATACCAAGCATTCAATTGTCCTTTACTGGAGTTAAAATGTTCAAAAATGTGAAATTTGAGATCAATCCGTAGCTAAGCCATTTATCACCATATACTAGATACATACTATGACAAAAGATGAAATCCTTTTATATATCATCTTTGTGGGAATCCATTTCTTCTCCCCAGCAAATCTGTCATGAGCAAGTTGATTCACAGATCTCAGGAGGGAGTTTCATAAACATGTTACCCTCCTATGATTGTTTAGCTTAACAGAGATATGTCTTACAATTTTCTGCATTTAACTTAACTGCAAGATATAAATCAACAACCCCCCCACACACACCTTCTTAAATCTATTTTCTTTTTCTCTTGCTTAGATCATACCTCCAAATGTGGTATGAAATGTTCTCTGACCCATGCAGAGTTGTCGTAAACTGCAAGGGTCTTTTTTCAATCTTACTGTGCATGGTTGTATCTCATTGTGCCATCAGCCTTTTTGAGAGCCAGGCAGTTTTTGAGACTTTGATTCATTTAGGTTCAGGCATCTGAATTGTAATGTCAGGTCTGATCTTGTTGGTTAGATTTCTCTGCTGGTAAATGGAGTGGAGGAAAGGTACGTATTGGTGTTACTCTTCCATTGCTCTCAATGACTAATTCAGACTTGCTGCTGAAATGGCTGAAATTAATCAAGGTGAAATCTATCCTTCCTGTCAAATGCAGGTTGCTGTTTGTGTTTTATTGGATTCAAGGGATGCTCTCTGGGCTTTTGTTTCTCATTTAAGCTTGTCAGTTACAATGATTCTTTTCTTTTTCCAGGGTGACTGTTGGATCTGTATGGAGCTCATGTCTACCTCGTTTGATAAGTTTTACAAATATGTATATAGTGTATTAGATGATGTTATTCCAGAAGAAATCCTAGGAAAAATCACTTTAGCTGTGAGTATTTTGTTAAACTTTTTTTTTTAAAGCTGATTTGAAATATTCAGATCTCTCTTACTTGCTTGTAAAAAAAAAAAAACAAAAACAAAAAAACTGCTTGATATGTATGCAATACAACTTCTGCTGTTATATCGTATCACAGTTTTAACGAACCTTGAGAGTATTCTAATTTTAGCATGACATAACGCATGATAGAGAAGCAGGTCCTGGCATCTGTAATCTGTATGCAGAGGCCCCAGAATTTCTATTCAGAGCCCCAGAAATTTGGGAAGGATTGTTTGCTGACTGTGGGCAGGAGGGGGCAGCTCTGTAGTGGGGCAGCTCTGCTGCAGGCTCACAGCTTGTGGCACTGAGATGGCGTGGGGATGTCAGCAAAACCTTGTCAAATGACATGACTTGCCTTTCCAGACAGCCTTCCTGTAACAGCGGGAGGGCTAGGGCACTGACAGGTCCTGAGCACACCGTGAGCCCTGTGTTTGGGAGGGGCTGTCAAGGAGCTGCATCTGCAAGTAGTCCTTTTGTTATCCTGCAATGCTGCTTAGCAGGACCATGGGTGGCAGGAGCCAGGTGCCAGACAGAGGTGGCTTTCCTGGAAGCTAGGTGCAGTTTATCTCATCCCAAGGATTTATCTAAAATCAATGAACTGTCTCCCCATCTCACGTTTGTAAAGGGAAAAAGGGGTTGAGCATAGCCAGGAGAGGTGAACCCCACTAAACTTGTAGGAGTAGGTTTCTGGTCTAAGTTGCATGCACTCTCTCTGAAGTCAGTGGGAAGAGGTTAGTGTCTCTGTATAGGAGCAGGGTTCCTATCTCATGGCACTTCAGATGGTCAAGTGAAGTGAGGTGAGTCTGATCCCAAGTATCTGAGCACACCCCTGCTCCATCGAGGCCGTTGTCTCCCCAAGGTCCTCTGGCATTGGATTGTTTCATGTTCTGTGTATGTATATTCCTCCAGTAGTGAAGTGAAGGAATTATTTTCTAAGTGAGGGTACCTTTAAGAAGCCCTTAAGAATTATACTTAGCTCTGCCAAAATGAACCCTTGGTTGTCTAAACACAAGGGTAAGTTTTGGCCCTGCAAAAAAAAAGCTTTTGGTCTTGGATTGTGGACAAAAGGGTGTTGAAAGGTATCCTGAAACTTCTGTCCTGCTGCTGCCCCTGAAGCTCTGTCACGTCCATTGGATCTCTGGTAAACTGAGCCACTCCAGTCCAGAGAAATCTCTTGTGGCATTGAGCAAAGGCTCTTAAAATGCAGGTGGCTTCTTCAGCAGGTAGAGAACATGATTGTTGTTTTCTTCATCTTAACCTGGAAGTCCTGGTTCATTAAAAAATTTTATCACAGAGGCTGCCAAAGTTTTTAATTATGTAAATGCTTGAACACAGGGTTGTGTGAGCAGGAAGGAGTGTGCACATTGGAAAATGCAAGCAGGAAGGGGAAGATTTTCATTGCTAGACTTTGTCTTCCCACAACTTTGCAGAACTTAGCAGCTCAACATGAACATCCTATTGCCATCATCATTAAGACAATCTTTTGGCCATCTATTTCAGTGTTTTATTCAATAGAAGTGAAATTAATTAATGTTGATCTTTCAGCTGTTTTCTTTTGTTGTGTTTTTTAATTATCTTATATACCAGGCTCTCTGAATATCTTTTCCACTTGATGGTGAGTGGGTGAATCAGAACAGCCTTATCTGCTGCTCTTCACGCCACTGACATGAGGAGCTGCTGCTCAGCCAGTGGAATGGGAACAGCAGAATAGGACATTTATTATTTACTGGAAGAGTACAGCGTAGGGCTTGAAATAAGTTCTTACTGAAGATAATTAATATCCGAAATTGCTTAACTTCATCTCTTGCTTCTGTCTCCCAAAGTGTGATCTTTCAAAGTTACAAATGTTTTACTTAACCACTTCCCCTATTTTCTGTCACCTCTTTGCAGGAAAAAATATGAGATAAATGTTTTAATCATCTATTTACAGCATTGATGTCTTTTCATATTTAATGTTTTTCCCCTCTTCTTGGAACTCCCAACAATTTAATAATCACAGGAATCTTATGACGCTTGCTTATTTCTGTATTTCTTTCCTAGACTGTGAAAGCACTAAACCACTTAAAAGAAAACTTGAAAATCATTCACAGAGGTAAGTTTGTATCTTTTCTTCTTGCCTACCAAAATAATTACAAGAATTTTAATCAGCCTTTGCATCAAGTCAAAATGTAACTTGCATGGGTACTGCCACAGGTGTGAGCATTGGAAAGCAAACAGATTCTGCACAGGTGGTGGCTGTTTCACTGCTCCTCCAACCTGTGTTTTTGCATACCAAGCAGTGGTCAGACTGTTGTAGTGGTATTTGAGGGTTGTTGGGTGTCTGCCTTTACCTCTGAGCCCACAGCCTGTTTGGGGCAGGCTTCATCTCCTGCTGCTGCTGCTGCTGATCGGAACCTGAGGTGATGAGCATGCCACGTTGTTTCGTGCCTGTCCCATGCCAAGGCCATGCACAGCATTCGCTACTGGTGCTGATTCTGTGCAGCTGCTGCTTTTGAAATTGAAACATCAGGCCATGACTTAACAGTTAAAATTTCTTTCCCTTACAGATATCAAACCTTCCAATATTCTTCTGGACAGAAATGGAAATATTAAACTCTGTGACTTCGGCATTAGTGGACAGCTTGTAGACTCCATTGCCAAAACACGGGATGCAGGGTGCCGACCATACATGGCGGTGAGTGGGATGTGTGAGGTTGCTGGCATGCTCATATGCAGGTTACTATCCCCCTTCATCAAGCCTAGCACAGCATGACTGACCAAAGTACTAGCTTGGTTCAAATGGGGTAAACACTCTCTTACCAGAAGAAACCAAACTCTAGAGTAAGCGCTGTTGCTGGCAGTGTCAGCAAAAACATCCAGGCAGTGGCAAAGCAACCAAATTCCCTTTTATTTTTTTTTAGCTGGGTTCTTCTGCTGCTGCCAATGCTGTGCAGTTGCACTGGAACAGAGAGCATTTCTGTATCTTGCAGAGGCACCCATTCGTACTCAAAAAAACAGCACAGTACAGAGGGGAAGGCAGTGCAATTTGGGTGTGAGGATTTCTTAGTCTTCAAGAAATCCATTTATTATGGTAAGATTATATCATAGCAGCGATTGCAGAGTAAAATCTTTCAGAATTATAGTGATTTTTGAAATCCACTTTATTTCCAAAGTATGCCATAACTTAATTCCAGGAAAATGTAATTCTGGAGAGTAGCAGTAGCGGAACAGCAGCATGGAAATTGTTTGGTCTGAGCTATGGCTCCTGTGAGTCTGTCCTGCTTGCTTCCCTCCATCTCCCAGCGATAAAAGCTGTGGTTGTGATTTTGAAAGCTGTCTGAGGGTTCAAATACTTCTGTACATCTGGCTGTTTTGAAAATGCATTTTTGGGTTTCACCTGAGCTGAATTTTGAGGAGTGGCTTGTGTCTGAGCTGTTTATCTGCTGGTGCAAATATAACTATTTCCAGTGACTGTTTGACTCTGATTGCTCTACCTTATGTCTCAATATGCTAAAAAAAAAATGCTATGTTTTCTGGAATTGAACTTTGGCAGCGGTAGTTAAGACAACTTAGAAGGTAGAGAGATTTTTATTTTTTATTTTATGGTGCACATCTGGTCTAGGTAACTGCTCTCCTATGGCTTTTCCTGGCACACCATGGTCAGATAAAACCCGTTTGCCCTGATTCTGATCTGTGCAAACAGAGTCAGAGCTCTTGAGCTTCGGTCTTTTCTGTTCACTGTCCTTGTAGTGAATCTGGTTACTCAGTATTCCAGCTGGATGGAAAAGTACTGATGTGTTCTGTTGTTGGAAACCACTGCTGTGGCACAACAAAGCATGTGCAAGTTCCAGAACTACCTAACTTGGTGACATGGGGCACTTTGTTTAAATAAAGACCTGGAGGGTCTGGAGAGAGGACAGGGGCGTCTCCTCTCTGAGTACTTTTGGCAACTGTATGGAGGTCTATGCAGAGAAGAGGATCAATTGGAGTTGCACAGTCAATTGTGTTCATGGGGAATATGATTCTAAGGGCAGAAGCAGAGAGTAGTGCTCCAGGATGGGACTGGAGCCAGTGCAGAGGCTGTGATAACCTGCTCTGAGGATGAGTATTCACCCCTCATCCTGTGGGCAGTTCTGGTAGCATTGCTTAATGGAGTTAGGAATGCTGTTGACTTTTCCCTATCCTCTGAGGTGTGCATCAGTTCTGTAAATACAGGTCTTGAAAACTTGTTCTCCCCTTTTCCCTCACAAATTCAGTGGACTATAATTGCAGGTATTAATATTCCCACTTTTTCTTAAAACCATGGGTAGGTGGTTAGTTTTGTATAGACTGTTGGTTTAGTCACTACATGACAATTACTAGTGTGTTTGTAAATAGCCGTGCTTCTTCATTTCCCTTGGGACTTCGGTGGGTAGTTGATAACATCTTAATTTTCCTCCTTGTCCATATGCACTGTGTTCTTTGTGCACCTCTGTCACCAGCTCCAGACTGGGTTGCACTTTTCAGCAAGTAAAAATGTTTCAATTCAGTTTGTGTTTGTAAGAGCCTTAGCATGGTATACAGTTTGTGGGATGAGCCAGCAGCTGGCACCTGGTGTGGGAGGCTGCTGGCCTCTTCTCTTCTCTGCAGACACAGTGACTCCTCTCTAAGTACATGCGCATTTCCATGTACCAGGAAGCCTTGGAAATGGGGAGATGTCCCCAGCAGGCAGATGCAACTGCCAGTTCTCTTATCTACACCAGCAAAAACTGATGGCTGTAGTGGTGCTGGCTATACCTGGGAGTGAGTCAGGCCAGTCACGCTCCTTTCAAAGGGAAAGTAATTGGCTTTAGTGCAAAATAGGTAAAGGCTACTGTAGTGCCACAGGGTAACTGCATTCAGACAAGACAGGTCTAATAATGGCTGCTGGATGATACTCTGTGATGATGAGTACGTTGCTCTGCAAGGGCTCCTTGGCACTTGCAGAGTAAGAATTACTTGCAGTAATTCTTGTAGTATGAGCACTTGCCCATCTAAGGAACCTGATAACACCATGCTCACTGGAGCCGGGTCTCCATGTAGGCATTTATAACAACATTGGATGTCTCCCAGTTTGGCTGGGAGCAGTCTGATCAGGCAGTAGGAGCCACATCCAGATACTAAGCAAATTCTTTGTGTTTTAACCAAAATTGTTAGAGCTGTCACAGAAAGCAGCATGTCAACCTTGGAGCTGCCAGTTCTGGAAAAATTGTTTTGCTTTTGACTTTAAATTTCCATGTGACATTGCATTGAAATACCAAGCCTTGTGTTCTCTGAAAGAAAGAAAGACTGGAGTCTCCCTGTTGTCCCAGGATAGCAGGACTGCCCCCAAGGACAGCTCAGGCTGTTTGTGTGGACAGCATGATGCTGAGTTCTCCCAAGACCCATGTTGGTGCCAGCACTGTGGACTTGCTCTAGGTGAGGTTTCACAGTGCGGTCATGCCAGCCTTACAAGCTTTTACCAGCAGGGGAGAGGTGGCTTTTAGGTATTTCCGGGTCCTCCTGACTGCTGCTCCTGCTTCTCTTCTGCTACATTGCTCTTCTGAGCCATGGAGAGCCAGTTCAAAGATTAGTAGTTATAAAGCAGACCTTATAAGAAAGGAGACAGAATATTTCTTATGCAGTTGGTTTGTTGAGAAGATGCAGAGCCTGAATGGTGGCACAAAGGAGGATAGAGGAGGGTGTCTGTGGGAAAGCAGAGCCTGACTGCCCTGTCAGTGGTGAGCAGCTCTTGGTCAACTTCACTCTGCTGCAAGATCAGTCCCCTCTGGTCTGGTCCTTCAGCTTTGTTCCCAGAGCAGCAGCGCCTGAAGATTTTATCAAGTAGCCCTGCCTCCCTGGTGGGACCTGCATTATCTGCTAGTGCAGCTGATGGTTCTGATTTGGGCCGGAGGAGGAGATTTAAGTGCCATGTTGAAGTCTGGGGCTTTTCACCTACTTTTCACCTTGATGTTCAAGAGATCCCAATTTTTGTGTCAGAGGGGAGTGATGAGACAAAACTGGAAGCAGCTATGGAGGTGAGGATCCTGACAGTGGGTAGTCAGATGTCCTGCCCTGTCCTGCTTCTCTGGGACCTCTCTCAGGACAGAGACATGACTGTCTCATGAATGTCCTCTGTCCCTCAGGTCCTCTTCCCAGGTCTCCTGGAGCTGCCCTGTGCCAGCTGTGGCTGAGTGGTGGCACCCCGTGTTGCTTCTCCCACCCTTCCCAAGCTATTGAATTGAGGGCCGTGCACAGAGCTGCGTGGTAAGGGGTATACAGAGCAGCCTTCTTGGTGCTAATGCTTGTCCCAGCAACAGTGCTTCTGCTTGTCCCGCATGTGCATGGTTAGATGGTAAGCGCAAAACCCAAGCGCTGTGGTGCCAAGCGCTGCAGAGCAGCATACAGGATGTGCTGCTGTCCTCACTCTCCTGTGGGAAAGGTGGGCGTCACTGCTGGGGCTGGCCTCTGTGTCCAGGAGGGCCTGCGTCCCCACCTTTGGATGGATCGTACAGAGTTTGGCCATGCACAGAAAATGAAGAATTCCTGAGACAGGCAACAAAGCTGTCTCTGTGCCACGCTCCCTGAGCCTCCCTGTGGATGTGGAAGGAGAAGCTGTGGGGATGGAGCAGCTTGGGGCAGAACCTGTTCACCTGGGCAGAGCTCAAGCAGAAGCCTGCATTTCAGCTTTTCATTCCTGACCCAGTGCCAAGGTTTTCATCGGGCTTGGTCATTCATTTAACTGAACAGGCAGCCTGTTGGTTTGACTTCATGCAGCTAAAGTCCTTTTGGATGCTCGAACTGTGCTGTGTGTTGTTTTTTTTTTTTTTTTTTTTTAATCTGAAACTCGGCACCCAGCCACAATTTTTATGACTGAGAAAGCAGATTTGAAGGGAAACTGTGAGACATGTGGCACCGTCCCTCTGCACACAGCACAGGCTGGTTCCACACTGCTCTAAGCGTAGCAAATGCCTGGGAAGATGCCTAAGCTCTGAGCGCAGCTCTCTGAGCTCATGTGCTGCTGATGTCACCCACATCCTTCAGTGGTTTTGGCTGAGAACATGCCTCTGCTTACTCATTCATAAGCTAAAATTGTCCGTGAGGTTCACCCAGTGTGGGACTTCTCCTGTCCAAACTTAGCTCCTTACATCATGCGGTGCAGAGCCTGTGTGGAGCAGCCTCCACTGCGGAACTGAGCCCACATTCTTTATCCTCAGATAAAAGACAGAGCTTTATTCTCTGTCCTGCAAGGGTTACAGCTTGAAGGACTTCCCACCTCGACCCTTCAGCTGCTCATCTGCACAGGCAATTGTTTTACCCATGTTAATACCTGGGTAAATGTGCTAGCACCTGTGTAAGCAAATCACTTGGCCAGGATGTGAGTTTCATGGAGGAGAATATTGAAAAGGAAAAGGTAATTTTGGCTACCAGGATTTACATGGAAAGTGCTTAAAAAACAGGTTTGGGAGATCTTTGCCCTTGGAAGGCATCAGAGGTTGCTGAGTGGAGCTTGTGTCATCAAGCCAAGAGGAGGCAGGAGACAGTCTGATCCATGTTCCTGGCTGGTGAGCACAGCTGGAAACAGCGGACAGCTTCTGCTCTGCGTAGGGCATGGCTGGCTGGGCTGGCCCCAGAGTAGCTCCCTACTGTCTTGTTTAGCCATAGGAAAGGCTGATTCAAAGCCACACATAGGAAGACACGATCAGTGGAGCAGTGAAGCTGCAGAGAGGTATGGGTCTGGCTCCTCAGGGTGGGGTCAGGCGTGGGCAGGGGCAGCGAAGGGAGAAAGAAGGATTACACAGCTCCCAGCTCTGTAGGTGTGCTTCTCTCATTGTCCCTGAGCTGTTTGGTTCTTGCTGCTTGTGTGGTTGAGGCTGGCAAGGCGCCCTATTCAGGAGTACCATGGGGATAGTGCAGGAAGTCTCTCCACTCCAGTGCTGATCCTCTTCGTACTGAGAGCACGGCACTAGCTGAGGGGCTGTGAGATGTGGTTGACAGCACCAGGCTACCCCAGAGATTCCCTTGGCACTGAGGTCTGGGCATAGCCAAGTCCAGCCATCACTTTCTCCACCTGTTCCCTGCTGCAGTGTCACCCTGGGCAGCGGAGCAGGCAGGACACAAGGGCAGTGTGTCCTCCAGGGTGTTGCTGGAGCTGGGCACACAGCCTCCACCCTGCATGTCTGCAGAGCTTTGAGCCCTCAGAGGCTGACCATTCTTCAGTGTTGTCTCTGAAAAATGGCACATGGAGAGGCAAGCAGGGCTTGGCATTGCTTCCCGGAGAGTGCAGTTCAGCTGGGCATTGACAGGGTTGGGCACATGGACCAGGGTTGGAGGGTCCCAGCTCCTGGAGCTGTGGCAGGCCATGGCCTTCAGTTCAATTTTTGACTGAGGTATATATTTCATTCTGTCTTGTCGTAGGTTTTAGGCCATTTTTCTGAGATTGCTTTCAATCTGAAATAGTAGCTTGAATCTTGCGAAGTCTTCCATGTCTTGGCTGCACAGAGAGGGGGCACAAGTCCATTTGTGACACTGGCATCAGCCTGCAATGTTCCTCTAAGTCTGTTCATTTAGTACCAGACACTCCAGAACTTGTGGAGTGCAAAAGCTCCTGATTTCCCGTAGTATGAGAAGGATCAAGGTTAGAGCTAGTGGTGAGGGCGCTGCTCTCCACGTGGAAATTTTCATGGATAGTGAGAGCAGAAGTTGAGCTGACTGAATGCAGATGGGGAATCCTCTCGATCCTGCACTCACACCAACAGGTTCTGGTTGAATGGAGGAGATCTTTTAGAGAGACAAACTAGATCGTAAGGCTCAAGTTGGTCGTGACTCCAGTCTGAGTAACCACACAATGCTGATGACCATCTGCATTTTGTTGAACTTGATTTCTGGTTCAAATGTCCGTAACTTCATCTCTGAACACTACCTCTTGTCTCCCTCTTCTACTGCTTAAAGTGTCCTCCAGGATCAGAAGTCTTCCCGTTGCTTTCTGCTGGACTCCTCTTCTTTCCTGCATATGCTCAAAGGTAAATCATTGAGACCGGAAAAGTAACAGCTCATGGCAATTCAGCCTTAATTACTTCAAGGATTTCTAAAACATCCCCACCAAAATAGCAGTCCCTCAGTGATATTCTGTGATGAAATTACTTAGCCGCACTGAAACAGTACTTTACAGCCCTCCAGAACTGCTGCCTCTCCAGAGCTTAACTCTGTGAATCCAGTGAAGTTCTTATAAGCAGTGGAGGGGATGGCATTGAAGGGTTGCATCAAGCTCTGGGATACTTAGCTGTGGACTTCCAGAACAACACCAGATGAAGAAGCCCTCCAAAGTTTCTGTCTTGCTTTAAAGATGCCTTTTCAGGTGTCAGAGAATCCATAGTGCACTTGAAGTGGTCCTGGTCATTAATTACACTCCTAATATAGTATTTTTAATGAGCAAGCCTTGTTTTAATGGATGGGCATGGTCTTTTGTTTCTACTTTGTCTGAAGAATTTATGAGTGTTTTTCTTGCCACGGCCTCTTTCTCCAGCAGGTACTTTCTGACTGATGAAATCACCTCTTAAGCTGTTCTTTGAGGAGATTAAGAGACTGAGCAGTTTATGTCTTTAAGGCAGATTGGATTGTAGTTAATGTCTATGCTATAAGCCCTCCAAGTTTTTTGCATCCATTTACAAATGTAGACCTTGAAGTCAAACAAAATTCCAGCAGTTGTCCCCTTACTGGAGTATACAATAAGAGCAGGTGTTCCTAGTGCATCACTCAGCTGCATGCCTTTAATCATGATACTACTCTGGGATTTCATACTCCCCGTTTTTCTAGGATCATGTCTGTCACTCCAGAGTGCTGTTTTTTCTGTTTCTGGTTGAATGAGTCAGCATCCAGTCAGAGCCCAACTTACCAAGCAGCTCAGCTCGCACTTGTTCTTCAGGAGCACTTACTTATCACACAATATTTTAATGATTTAACAATGTTAATTATGTATTTTCTGCAATATCATCAGCCGTAGGCCAAGGAAAAATACCTTTGAGGTCCCATTTTAAGTGCTGTATTTCCCACTGAATAGGGTCCCCTTAAACTCTTGGACACTTATCAGTTAAGCCATTTACTAATGCAAATTATTGAAGCTTGTTTAGCAGCTGTCCAGCTAATGTGCTGTTCTAATCCAAGTTTATGACAGCCACGTTTACCTTTTTTAACAAGATAATGGTCATAAATAATATACTGTGTGAAGCCCAATAAGGTCTCACTGGGCTCATAAACATTCCTGCCAATTTTTCTGTGTCCAGTGAGTGTCCCCTGTGCACCAGTCCCTTGCTGTCCTGGGATCTTCCTGCTACTGAGATCGAGGAATTCAAACTCCTGTTAGAAAAGCCAACTGGGAGGAGATGGTAATCCCATGCGAACGGAAACCAGCGTCTCCACCTGGAAAATGTTGCTGGAGAAGTTTTTAAATGAAACATTCTCTCAGAGTAAATATGTAAAGGAAATAGGAGGGGAGGAAAGGCTGTTCTCTAGAAACATGATCTCTGCTGATAATCTCTCTGCAGCCACAGGGTTCATGGCTGACCTGGGCGAGGGGGAGGGAAAGGAAATCAAAGAACAGAGGGGATTTGGAAAGGAATGTCTGAAATAAAAAGTTAAAGCATGGATAAATATTTTGGCTGAAGTATTTTTTGACAATTGAAGTATTTTTTGACAATTATAATACTCTTACCTGCTATGTAGTTTTTTTTTTCATCAAGAAACGTAGAAAGGTTTACCCAGAGCTTAGTGTTCCTACTGGGATCCTAGAGATAAACTGAGGAACAGGAAGAAGCTGCTTGTCCATAGCCATGCAGCGATGAAGGCAGAAGAAGAAGGCCTCTTCTCTGCTCCCCTATCAGCTGTTCCACCCATCACTGTCATGTTGCCTTTGCTCTGGTATCTCACACTCTGCCTGAGGAGCCCTGTCTTCTGCTGCATCCTGGCTAGGCTGCTGTGTAGAATGTTGCATGGACCCCTGTAATGCTCGGCTCTGTGATACAGATCCAGAGAAAACAAAGGGTTAATTGTTTTTTCATCAGTCACCTAGTGCTGGGGAGGAGGGGTATAACCTCTGAAAAATTCAACTGAGTTGCCTCCCTGCTTGTGTGGATGACTCACATCTGTGTTCTTAGACCAAGGCTTTCGCAGCACTGAGGTCACCTTCTGGGAGCTCCTGCATGTCTATGAGGAGATCCAGGAAGCTTATTAGGCTTTACTAGACATAAAAATGGAGATCCAAATGAAATCAGACACCTCAGCTCTTTAGCAGCCAGAATTAGGTGTCACCTAAGGGAGAGCCCCCTAAAATTCCTGCAGAGCAGTAACATGGCCAGGAGGAGTGGCTCAAAGTCTGTCTTTCTGGAGCTCTAGCACTTTCCCTAGGTCTGTGTCTGGTCTGCTCAAGAATCAGTGCAGCGAGTTCCCACGAGGACAGTCACTTCACAGAGCAGGTCTGCTTCTCTCCTAGGAGGTGGTGGTCATGGTGGTGAGCTGTTGGTGAGCATCTCCCAGGGAGATGGGACATCAGGTTCCTCCTAGCCTTATAGGCTCTGATCTCCCAGCCCAGTCTGTAGAGAGGGCAGGGAAGGGGCTTCCAAATGTTTTATTCCTTTCCATGGAGGAAGTCTCAGTGAGCAGATAGGGGGCAGCTGCGTGCAGGAGAGGCAGGTCTGAGAGCCCAGCAAGTCAGTGCCTCCTTGCCAGCCCTGCTTTGAGCCCACTGCTTGCTTCCTTGCTTGGGTTGTAGTGTTACACTGCTGCTGGCCCTCACACCATGCTCCAGTTGAGTGTGGAAGAGGCCCATGCAGGGGTTAGCCCTGAAGGAAGAGCAAGTTGCTCTTCACTGTAGGAATATTCATGAAAAATACAGCAATCTGAAAAAATCTGAAAAGTGACAGCATTTTCCTTTACTGAATAGCAGAAGAATTTCCCAAACTAGTTATTTATGGTCCTGAAGATGCTTTCCATTGCTATTGCACAACACTACGGGCAGCTGTTCAGAAATGTTGCTCCCCTACTTGCTGTGGCTTCTGCTTGGAGTTGGCCCTGAGAGCCGAGTTGCCTGGGCAGCGAGAAATGCTCCTGTCTGCGAGCACTTGCTGAGCTCCTTGTGGGGCACTGCCATCTAAATGAAATGTCATCTAAATGAAAAAGCCATGATAATGGAGTCATCACCATAGGGAAAATAGCATTTTTGTCTTGAGAGTTGCTGAAATCAATATATATATTTGATGTATTGGTTAACGCTGCAACAGATTAGGGAGTTTATGGCTCTTGTGTGCAAGACTTACATCCAGTCCCTTTCAGAGCACTGGAGGTCTTTTAACTCTCATTGGCCTGGGTTGTAACTCACTGTATGATTTGCAGCTGAATTTAGCACAGATAACTCTGAAGCTGCAGCCAGCACAATCCTGTTTCCAGATGTGCAGTGCTTTACCTTGCTCCCATCATCAACCAAAGCCAGGGGAAGTCCCTGGACTTCATTTCCTTTTTTTTTTTTTTTTTTTTTTTTCCATCGTGTGCTCTATGTTTGTGAGGAGATCATTTGATCATTTCCAATGGAGGCTGGCAGCTTCCAGCTTGCATCCATCTATTTCTGTGGTTGAAGGGGAGGGAACATTTATATCCTCTAGATTTTCTTCTACTTCGTGTACTGTAAAATTTGACCTCCTTCTGGTAGTTATTCACTCCTTGTAACTTTTTATTTTCTTTGCTTCAGGGGCACGTTGGCTTAAGAAGCAAGTAAGAGTATGTTCCATTCAGTTCAGTAACGTGCAGGCGGTTTTGAAGTGGCATTGCATTGCGGGTAAAATTCCTTGGTTATATAACCAGTGAAAATCTAGTTCTGAGCTTCAAGAATTGTGTTTTCGTAGACATAATACTTTGCTCATCAGCGACATGGAACAGCTGAAGACTTTGGCGAGTTGTATGTGCATTTATTCTTGTCAAACCCCACATTACATGTATTTGCTTAGCTGGGGACTTGGAAGTGAGGGGAGGATCACTGCTTCCCACTTCTGCTCTTCAGTCTAGTTGTTGATGCTTATGCAGACACTGAAATGAAGGGAAAATCTATGTCGGTCTGTGCCCTTGTTTGATGCGTTCATGCCCTGCTTCTTCATACCATCAGCACATCCAGTGGTTGACTGGATGTCAACTCAGCCATTTCCTTTCCTCACTTGCACTTGATGTTAGAAGGATATCCATGAAGAGCTGGATTTGTCTGCAGTTCTTGTTCTGGGTCCCTGGAGTGTGACATACTCACTCTCCCTTTTTTGGTGTTAATTGCTCCCATGTTGTCTACATGGAAAATTCCCAGGATTCTTTTTGCTCTGTATTTAGACAGGATTTTTTCTAGTCCATCCTGCTTTCCCTTTAACAGTGCCACTGCTTTCTAGGGCCAAGTCCCTGTTGCTCCCTCCATTTGTACTCTGCTTGGTCATGGTAACAGGCTGCCTCTGTGTGGGTGCTTCAGACTCAAAGCTGTCCTCTACACAGCCAAGAGGTGCCCTGCAGTGTCCCAAACGTGTCCAGCCTGATGAAAGACTGTCACAAGTGCCACCTATCTGACCAGTCCCTGTAATGCACACCCTTTTGCTACTTGACCCCCAACCCAGAATATCTGCTCTCCATGCAGTCCTATAATTCTTTGTGCTACACAAACTGTGAATTGTTAATTCAATTTGCGAATCGCTCTTGGTCTCCCACATGCTGCTGCACCACATTCTCTATTCATCAGTGGTATAGGAGTCCCATCACTGGCCAACATCATTTTATGTGGCCCTGCAGCAGCTGGTCCCACTGCCATTCCTGCATGGCAACATCTATCATATGGGTTGAGTATTAGGGCACCATGGAGGTGTGTTTGACACTTAAGAAGCAGTCTCTTATCACAAGGTTCACATGAAATGGCTCTGATGTGCATGGTGTGAATGCATGTGCCTGCTGGGGAATCCATCTTCTGTTGCCAAAATGCATATGGCCTGGCATAGCTAGCTGCCATGCCCCTGAAGAGCTGCCTCACTGTGGAGCAGTGGTCCGTAGTAGCCTGCAGTGCAGCTAGCACTGATACCGTGTCTGAAGAACAGGGAAGGGACAGTTTTAGCTGCTTCACAGCCTGTCTTCCTGCCTGCTGCAAGAACCCAGAAGGCTGGAGAAGCGTGCCACCACGATCTGTTAGGAGGGAATGGATGCAAGGAGAGCTTTGTGCTGAGGTAAAGCAGGACTAGTGTCATGGGGCTGCAGACACAGCAGTATGGCAACAGGCATGTGGTTGGGCTGGGACATGATTTCTCATAGCTGATGGAGTCAGGCTGTTCTTTTGTGTTCCCTGAGAGCAGTCATGCTGGAGAGCAGGCTGTCAGCAGACAAAGATGTTGGGGGTGTTGCAGGTCCATCATGTTGACTGCCTACATTGAGACTGTTGTGGTTTAACCCAGCCGGCAGCTAAACACCACACAGCCGTTCGCTCACCCTCCCCCCTCTCTCTCTGGGATGGGGGAGAGAAATGGGAAAGTGAAGCCTGTGAGTTGAGATAGACAGTTTATTAAGACAGAAAAAATAATAACAACAACAATAATAATAACAATAATGATGATAATAGTACCAGTAATAATAATGTATACAAAACAAGTGATGCACAATGCAATTGCTCACCACCCGCTGACCGATGCCCAGCCTAATCCTGAGCAGCCAGCCCCCACACCCCGGCTAGCCACCCCTATATATTGTTTAGCATGACATCAGGTGGTATGGAATACCCCTTTGGCCAGTTTGGGTCAGCTGTCCTGGGTCTGTCCCCTCCCAGCTCTTGCTGCACCCCCAGCCTGCCCGTTGGCAGGACAGAGCGAGAAGCTGAGATGTCCTTGGCTTGGTATAAGCACTGCTCTGCAACAATTAAAACATCAGCATGTTATCAAGCACTCTTCTCATCCTAATCCAAAACATAGCATTCTACCAGCTACTAGGAAGAAAATTAACTCTGTCCTAACTGAAACCAGGACAGAGACAGGGAAGGATAGACACAGCATCATCCGTGGGAGTGATTTATGAGAGAGTCACCAGAAGCTCCTTCCAGAAGGTTTCTGCCATGCCACATCTAATGCTGGCCTGTTGTTGATGCTGCATTCTTCCGTCTACCTTCCTCCTAGCACTTTCCATTTGCTATGTTTCTCGTGAATGTTTTGGAGTGCTGACAGAAATAAATCACAGAGAACACTGAATTGGTTAGATCCATTAGATGACATTACTTTCACATACTACTTTTGAGCTGAGTAGAAATCTGAGTTCCTCTTGTCCTTAAGCCTGAGTCTGAGCCAATGCTCTAAACCCTCCCTGGCTCTTCCTTCAGATGTTTTACTTCTATCTGATATGTCCAGTAGCTTCCTGAAATATCCAAGAGCATCCAAACCCTGAATGTTCACTGCTTGTCAACCCTTCCCCGGCAGGGGCTGGGAACACATTTTCCATTCAAATCCTTGCCCCTTCTGTTTTCAAATAAATCCATTCCCCACTGTCTTGGCTTCAAAATGTTGGATAAATTTTCATTTCATTTCTGTTCCCCATTTGTAAAAGAAAGGGATGCTTATAATTAATTGATTCTATTAATTCTGTATCAGCTGATTTAGTAGTCTGTTGATGTGGTGGAACCAATATGAAACGACTGCACTCAACCAGCAAAGGTAGAATGCTGGGTTGTGAGCAGTTAGGTGTATGGATTTACTTGCAATATAAATAGGATTGACTTTGACTGAACTTGAAGGTGAACATATGAAGGACTGATGGTAGGTTTAAGAGAACTTCATTTGACCAATTTTATTAATTTGCATCCCCTCCCACCAGGATTACTGAAAAGTCCATCCCACATTTCCTCATGAATGGGAAGACCTAATAAATGAGGTTAAGACAAACAGAAACATAACTAAAGGATAAGAAAGGAAAGGAAACTAGAGACCTGGGAGGGTGGGAAAGACATCATGTTTAGAGCATTGCCAAAGCCAGCCTATTTCAAGGTGGATATTGCAACTGGAGGTAAGGATGAAATAGCACATCAGTGGCATTGGGAAGGTACTCTATACCCAGTCACAGTAGAAACAGACAGGTTGTAGGCACAAACACATGTAGAGCCACTCTAGCTTGCTGGAAGTTAGCTCTCCTTTCTCTGTGTGGGTATGTGTGGGTGGTGGTATAGCCATGTTTTGCTGCTGGAGAAGATCCTTGTAACTGAGGAAATGGGAAAGGTTTGGAGGCAGTCAAAGCTGGGGCAGCTGTGTGTAATGTGGGCTGCAAAGAGGAGAGCTGGCAGCATGATAGAGCAAACAGAAATACCCTGTGGGGTTGGGGGTCGGAAGGTATTGTGGGGTTGTGGTAGTCTTCTCACACATGCAGTGATCCACTGGAAGGTTGAGGGTGCACTAAGGGATTTTGTGGATTTCATAGCACTCTTCAGCATGCATCTGCTGCGAAAATGCATTAAAAAGTAGCTCGCAAAGCAACCAGGGCTTTCATAGTATTTCATTCAGCTGATAATTTATTATTTTATTGTGATTCAGGTCTCTTTATCATTGTTACAGTTAAAACTGAAAGAGATCATGTCTTTTTTTTTTTTTTTTTGGCATTTTTAATAAAATAAGGGAGAATTGACTTACAAAGATGACAAGCAAAGCATAAAATGCTGGTTCTGCTCTCTGGATAAGTCACTCCTGGGTGACTTAGCACACCCATGTCTAATTTGATATCATTTTCTATGGGAAGACTTTTTGGATGTCTGAAGACTTGGTAAAGATATCTTAATTGCCTTCAAGGGATACCCAAAAACTCATAAAGAAGAACTGTTCTTAAAATGCATTGTTTTAAATCTCAGTTCCCTGGGCTCATGGATGAGAAGATGTTTTTTCCAGTTACTATGATTCCCTAGGGATGACTTTGCTGTAAAACAGAGAAAGCAAGACTTTACATTTTAAAGGGATACTGAGGTTAAACAACACTAAACAAATAGTAACAATTATTCAAGCCATGTGCAGAAAAGAAAGAAAACTAAAAAGAATTTGACTGTGCTGAATTGCAGTTTGAGACAAACTTTTACACTGTATCTCCATAAAATCCGTGTTTAATTCCAGAAGATGTTTCTCTGCTGGGGTTGAAAGTGATAAAAAGTTTGCTTCTATACTTGTGTCAAACTCTGTGTAGTTGGACAAACTTAGAATTTTTTCCAAGTTTGCAGATGCTTCTCATTCCTTCCTATGTGGCACAGTGTTTGACTGGTAATTCTTTCTGTTTCAGCCGGAAAGGATAGATCCCAGTGCCTCTAGGCAAGGTTACGATGTCCGCTCAGATGTCTGGAGCTTGGGAATTACATTGGTAAGTGAGCGGGGTTTAAGCCCTCTGATGCATGGTAGTTTCCTGTTGGGTAGCCTTAGTGTGTTTTGTGATGTGATGGAGTTAGTTGGTGTCAAACATGCTTGAAGCAAAGCCCGTCTATGCTGCAGTGAAGCATTTGTATTTTGTGATTGAAGTGGGATCCTCCTGGCTCAGAAAGAATACAAATCCGTTCAAGGCAGATGGCTGTCCTGAACCCCTGAGGATACATTTAGCTGCAGCTATGTTTTGCAGAGACAGATGTGAGTGAGGAAGAGGTGTTGGATTGTAAATTAATTTTGTCTTCAAAATCTTGTATGAGAAGGGATGGTGAGTACTGAGCATCTAACCTATGTAAATAAGCCTCTTACAGCCCTGGTGTCTGGTATTATTCGTCTGTGCAGAAAATTTCAGTTAATCCTGGATCCCAGTTGCTTATTCCTCTCTGGCCAACCACAAAGCTGCTGGATATACACACTGATAATTTGAAATGATCTTCTCTTCTCAATGTGGTGAAGCAGAAGAGAAAGCCGAAGCAGTGAGTCAGTAGTTTCTATGAAAGGGCTGTCTTCCCTGCTGCCATTTTAAAATGCTTGATTTCTTAGTATCCATTTTCTGTAGTGGTTGTTAAGAAGCTTGGGAAGGAACTGGAGGATTTTAGTTTACTACTTTAAAAATCTTAATAAGAGCATTGGTTCATTTTATAGACAGTGGAAGAGGCATGAGTTTGGCATACCTGAATTAAATCTGGAGACACTCCTAAAGTAGTTAGCAAAACTAGTGTTGAGTGTAATGTTCCCTGCCCTTTTCTCGCTGAACTTCCTGTAGCAGATGGCATGAAGAATATCGTCTTAGTCTAACTTTGGGTTTTCAGGGTCCTTGTGGAGATTTTCTTCCACTACCTGAACTTACCTCTGTGTAACCTATCCTGTGCTGTTTCTGTCTTTTTGCAGTATGAGCTTGCCACAGGGCGATTCCCCTACCCCAAGTGGAACAGTGTGTTTGACCAGTTGACACAAGTAGTAAAAGGAGACCCACCACAGCTGAGTAACTCAGAGGAAAGGGAATTCTCCCCAAGTTTCATCAACTTCGTCAACTTGTGGTAAGTGTTCGCTGCCTGAAGCGCTTGGAGTTCGCTTGTTTTGTCGTTGCTAGGTATTTAGCATGTAGCATGCCAAGCACTTTTTAGATTAGATTCACATTCCTGCAGCAACGTGAGGGTGAGGACTGTTCACATTTCACTTCTTTGGAAGGTGATGGGAGGTTTGTGAGTCTGAGTAGGGTCTGAATGGCAGACTATTGGATGTTGCTCTTCAGGGAAAGAATAAGAAAAAAACCTATGAGAGTCTGTGTTCAGGAAACCCATGATAAGACCCTTGGTGGGAGGTTTGCGTGACTGGAAAAAAGGGCCTGGCCTGTGCAGCCTGTTCATTAGTTAGCTATGACACAGCCCTTGGACAGACCTCCTTTTTGTTTCACATTCTTCAGGAAGAAGCTACTGAGAAACCTAGCAGTATTGTCTTGTGGTTGAGCTGAGGATCTGTACTTTTCCTACCTTCTGCATAGCAAGGCCAGGAGCCTTCCTGCCTGGGAGGACAAGGCTCTACTCAGCAGAGTGGCTGTCAGAACCTGTAGCATGTGGCTTGCTTGGCTGTTGGCTTCTTTTTCCTTGTCAGTCATATGACAAGGTCAAGGCTCAAAAGGCTTTTATGGCAGGGTCTCTGCAGTTCAGTCAGTCCTGGATTGGAGGATAGGGTGTATAGAGAGATTGCACAGGAGAAACCTGGAGCACTCCATCTGCCTGCCATGGAGTATGTTCATGCTCTCCCTCTGAAGAGCATGGTCCTGCTGAAGTTAAGGGCTGATTTGTGTATTTTCCAAGTACTTTTCCATCAAAATGTAAAAGGTCATCAAAATAATTTTGTTGATTTAATAATGAAGCGTACAGAAGATTGATCAATGTGACCTGTGTGGCTCTTCTGCTGGGACCTTCTGTTCTGGGCTGATCCAGGCGCTGAACATCCTGAGGCTAGGGGTGCCCATCTCAAAGCTCTGCAACACAAGAAGATTCAACGTAAAACAACTGTTAACTTACAAAAGGTTTTGTTTCAGGATTTTCAACCCACTAGAGAAATGAAAGGTTCAGATTCAAAATGGAAAAGGTTTTTGTGTTCGGATTTTATTCTTGTTCAGAATTAGGAATTTTATTGGAGCCCAGGTTCTAGTTTCCAGGTGGCTGTAGGAAGACCTTTTTATTATCTTTGGTCTGCAGGAAATGAAGCATCAAAATGGTTTGCTGCTCCAAAGAAGTTTTCATTTTTTAGTCATAAAGTATGTGGTATTTGATTAGAAAGTCAGAGTTGCTTTCCCCATGTACAATACAAGCAGCAGTGTGGTTTTTTTTGCCCCACATACATATCCATAGGGGTGCAATATCATAACAGTGTGTTCAAAAACAGGAGCTTGCTCTTCTGCTTGTATGTGCTGTTGTGTTTGGCTACAGATCACCCAATAGTGGAACCTGCATGGCATCTCTGGTAAGCAGCAGTGCATTTGGCCAACATGTCCAATTGGGTCAATTCATATTTCCTGCCCATTTACCCCTCCTAAAGCATTCTGTTCTGGGACAACTGCAATGCATAGAGCATGGGACAGTTTTCAGTTTAATTCTGTTTTTTGTTTAATATGATTTTGTAAGTAATCTGACTTCTACCTGGAATACTTATGTGTTCATAACAACAATGTGATAAATATGTTCTCTTAATAACATTTAGTTAACCATAAACCATAAACAAACCATAAACAATAATCTTTGGTGTTACTCAGCAGGCAGGTAAGTCTCCTAAAGACTGTGCTTTTAGGTGACAACACAAATCTCCTGGGCATTTTCCCACAAATTTGAATCTAGTAGTTTTCTATTTTTGTGTATTTAAGTGTCAGGAAAGATGATGGAAGAGTTGTGCAGTGTTGCTGGATGCTGGCTGTGATAGATCTGTGAGAAAATGTTACTTTTGATAAATGTTAGAAAGTTTCTGGGATTTTTTTTTCAAGTCGTTTTGGATCCCAACAGTGCTTTGAATGCCTGGGTAGAACAGTTTTCTCCATCAGCTCACCTCCCTGTGTTCTTTACATGCCTATCTGAAGTCTGCTTCAGAGTTTGCAAAGTATCCAAGCTCCGTGTCTGGCTTTTCAGAGTTTCATGCTGGCAGCTGCAGAGCTAACAGTACTTGCAGGAAGAGTTGCAAGCTCCTGAGGTCCAGCGTGACAGGGAAGGATATCAGATGTTCCAACAGAAGAGCTGTACGGCACCTGGTGTTGCAAATGGCTATTCCAGATCTGCAGCTTTGCATTGAGTTAGGAAAAAAAAAAAAAAAAAAAAGATTTATGAAAATTTTTATGCTTTATGAAAGAATGCATGGAAATTTCAGAACAAAACCTGGACAGTGAGCTGAAGCTCTGACAAGTTGCACTTAAAAGCGTAGTAAGGAGCATATTTGAATCCTCAGACTCACAAAAGTCAGAAGATGAATTGAATTTGGGTAGGAAAAGCTTGAAGTGAGGGTGTTTGTGCAGCAGCCACGGGATTTCTTACCTTCCACCTCTGTGCAGTTCCGCAGGCCAGTCAGAGGACAGAGAAGAGCCAAGTGTGTGAGTGCAGCATAATTACCCACTGCTTCTCTGAATAATTTGAGGTCATATTGGAGTAGCTCCTGAATTTTAAAAAAGGTCCTACCACAGCCTCCATGAATGGAAATACAGCTGTCAGGAATTGTATTTACCCCTCCCCTCCCCCATTTGGGTGCAACACTACATCCCCCCCTTTGTCTTTGGGGTGGCTGCAGCTCTTACCTTCAGGGCAGAGGCTGCTGGTGCCAGGTGTCACCAGGTGTCTCCTTGTAGGGGCCAAGCAGCAGCACGGCCTGACACCCTGCATGGGGCTGACCCACTTCCTTCAGATCCCACGGCTCCCTCCGAGCAGGTCCCACAGGCCCTCCGAGGCAGTGGAGGCAGGCTGGAGGGAGCGATGGAAGAGGCATTCCTGCTGCCCAGTGCAGAAACTTGGTTGGGCCTTGGGGTTGTGCCCTTGGAGACGCCATGTCCACCCCAGGGCACCTAGGCAATGCCTGCCCCCAGGCCTCTCCTGTCCCCCTGCCATGTCCCTGCTGCTGCAGGGGCTTTGGTGGCTTTTGCTGCCACCTGCTGTCCCCACCATAGCCCGGCCATGCCCCTGTGCTGCACTGGGGCCAGGCAGCCAGTGGGTCATCCCTATGGTATGGGGAGAAGGTGGCCACCAGAAGCCACCACTCTCCACAGCAAGACTGACGGAAACACTGGAGGCAGAGGACAGCATGAAGACTGAGTACAGCATGGCAGGCTCTCTATTGCCTTGGCCAGAAGGACTTGTCAGCTGTAGTGGTGCTGAGCCACAACACCTCTCCTGGGGCTGTGGCCCACTCAGCGAGGGACATGCCACCAGTGCTTGGGATGATCTGCGAGGGCCTTTGAAGCTCTCTTTTGCCCCTGCAGAGTAATCTGATTGCCTGATGCATGGTACATCCCCTGCCCCAGCCCACATATGTGCCAAGGGGATGGTGGTGTGCCTTGGCAGATGGTGCTGGCTCTCCTCTGCTCCTTGCTGTGGTGGTTTTACTCAGGTGGGCAGCCAAGCTCCACCACAACCGCTCTCTCACTCCCCCTCTCCTCAGAAGGAGGGGGAGAAAATACAACACAGAGAACTCGAGGTTTGAGATGAGAAAGGTTTAATTAAAGGGAAAGGGAATGGGAAGGAGAAACAGATACAAAAGAAACAATCAGTCCGCGCGGAAGCACAGAGAGAGAGAAAAAAATTACTCTCTACTTCCCATCAGCGAGCGGTGTTCGGCCACGTCCTGGGAAGCAGGGCCTCAAACGCGTAGTGGTTGTTCAGGAGGAACAGCCCCCTCCCCCACGAGAGCCCCCCCTTTTATTGCTGAGTGTGACATCAGGTGTTATGGAATATCCCTTTGGTTGGTTTAGGTCAGCTGCCCCGGCAATGTCCCCTCCCCATCACTTGCCCACCCCCAGCCTGCTGGCTCTTGGGGGCTTAGGAGTCCTGATGCTGTGCCAGCACTACGCAGCAATAGACACAACACTGGAGTGATATCAGTGCTGTTCCAGCTACGAGTGCAGAGCACAGCACTGTGCGGGCTGCTGCAGGGAAAAGGTGACTCCAGCTCAGACAGACCCAACACACTTGCCATGCTGTCCTCTTGGCTGGAGTACAGGCCAGGGCTACCTACTGATTGCTGCTGCCCAAAACTTCTGGTTGTGCTGGTCAAACCCATTTCCATATGGGTAGGACCTTGACAGTCATGGTGGAGTTTAGCTTGCAGCTGTCATAGGCCTGTCCCCAGTGGGATTTGTTGATGGCTATGGGGTCTGTACTTGTGCCAGTAGCTTCACCCAGTGATGCATCACAACATGAAAAGGAAGGGTTTTGCAGGAATCAGTTTCCTGGACTTGAATAGTTTGGAGTACTCGAGTCCCACCATGACAGTGGAATTCAGTATTTTGTGCTGTAAAAATTTGCAAGTAATGTCTGTAAATGTTTCACTAGTCCCACTTTTTCCTAATTCTCTTTCTGTTTTCTTTAGCCTTACGAAGGACGAGTCCAAAAGGCCAAAGTATAAAGAGCTTCTGGTGAGTGCAAAGCATGGCTGCCTATGCCAGCTGTCATGGTTGTACTGATCACACAGTAGAGCTTGGTCACACATTTGGGGTTGCTCCATGTCTTCTCAGGTGATGAAGGCAGTGTTCAGCTCTGCAGCCTGAGGGAAAGCAGCACCTCCATGCCACTGTGTCTGGCTTGTGCAGCTTGTGATGATGGCCAAGATCATTGCTGTCTGTACCCCTGTTCTAGGAGATCAGTGTAAGGAGAAATGCCATGTTGCAGTGGATCAGCTAACCAGACTTAGCTAGCTCTGAAGTATTCAGGCTTGGGAAACAGCATGTTGGGTGTGCCCCATAAATTCTGCCTTTTCTAGGGATCCTGGCACCTGCACTTAGGAGCCCTGTCAAATTGCTGACATACACTGCCACATGTAAATGTCTTCAATGTACAAGCCATACCATGAGGCTGGGAGTGCTCTGGTAAAAGTGAGTCCTGATAGAGTACAGCTCTGGAATAAGACACCAGCAGAGCCTGTCTGTGATGAGGTGCTCTGAAGCAGGAAAGTTGATGGGGCTTTTGGACTGGATAAGTCACACTTGGCAACCATGTACCTTCAAGGAGCTCTGGGTGTCCCTTCAGGGGATATGGGAAACGGTGTCCTGGGTCCCTGATGGTATTTTCATGATATGAATGAAGTTTGCCTGGTGTCCTGGCCCAAAGAGTCACCATGTTGTTATGTTCCAGCTGTTGTCAGTTGGGTTTAGCCAGTACAGTTTGCTGGGCTGACTGTTCAGAAGAACTGGTTTTGGGTACTGATCTCCTGTTTGAACCCAAATCATGTCTCCCTAACATTGCTGAAAATGCTGCTGATGAAATCTTTCATGAAAATATTTCACTGTGTGTGCCATGGAGTCCTGTCCCACCTCTGGACTGCACATTTAAGAGGGATTCTTCATATGCAAAAAGCCATGGACCAGGCTATGTCCTGATGTCCTACAGTCACCACCAAGCCCTGCAGTCTCTCGTAAGGCAAATCCGTATGCTAAGCTTTTATCCAGGGTAGCCAAGCTGTGTCAGAAATGCAAGTATAACCTTGTTGTTTCTCTATCTGATTCCAGAAACATCCCTTCATTCTGATGTATGAGGAACGCACAGTGGATGTTGCATGCTATGTTTGCAAAATCCTGGATCAAATGCCAGCAACTCCCAGCTCTCCAATGTATGTCGATTGATATTGCTGCTACATCAAACTCTAGAAAAAGGGCTGAGAGAAAACAAGCTGTAAAGAATTTTCATCACATATTGCAGTGTTTTTAATGCTCGCCCAGACACCATGTGCAATAATATTGGTGTTATTTCCATCCTGTCTGTATAATGTTGTCACATATAAGTGCATCCCTGTAATACCTGATCACACAGTGTTAGTGTTGGTCAAAGAGAGACCTCATCTGCTCTTTTGTGGACATATTCATGAAATGTGGAAATAAGTACATTTATTTGTTGACCGTGATTGGATAGCACCTAAAATTCATTTCTAGACTCAAAACTTGGAGACTTCTCAGCAGCTACTGGAAAGATTTTTCTCTCAAACTCTTCCAATTGTTGTTTCAAGTAATAATAAAAAGCAAACAAACAAAAGTTAGGCGTTGTCTGTCTGAACATTAAGAGACTTTGCCTGGAGGGAGAAGAACTTGCTTAGCCAATGAGATACTTTGCCTTCTGGAGCTAGAAAGGCAAAGGAGAATTTTATTCTTCACCAAGTGCAATAGATTTACTGCTATGAAATTCTGTTGCTTTACAGTTGCTGTGTACTTTCTGGGGACAGTGTGCTCAGATGACCTTCCTATTAAAGAGAGATCATGTTAAATATAGTGAATATGTCTTTACCAAAAATATGTTGCATTGAAAGAGGCTAACATTAAACTATTCAGAGATGGGACATAATGTATTCTTTTTCCTTTTACCAAGCCAGCCACTCTTCACTCTTAACTAGGTGTCCTGTAAATTGTTACCTGGTAAGATAAGACCTAAAGAATTATTAAACTACTCAATTGAATTATAACCTGCTTGTGACCTGATTTATAGCTGCACAGTACTCACAACCAGCTAGCTTTGCTTTGATTTCAACAAGTGCCGTTCACAAAGTCTGCAGCTGTTTTAGTGAGCCACAAATGAATGCGATTTCTAGCCTGTTTCTCATGCTCTTCACTGTCCCCAATCCTGATGCTAGCACCTTTTCACTGACCCTAAGCCCAGCCCAGCAGCACTGCCACTTTCCAGCCTGTTGTCCCTAACAAAATCAAACTTTTGTGGTTCCTTCTCACCACTGCAAGCAGGATGGTGGGGATGCTCTCCTGCCACACTGGGCTCTGTGCCCGTCACACCACTGCAAATGTGATGTTTTGCTTAGCTGGTTGGAGATCTTGTTCACTTTCTTCTGCGCATATGTAACCTTTTTTGTTACTCTCAATAGCTCTTGTTATTGAGCCTTGCTAAGACTTGGTTAGTGCAAGGTAGTGGAGATGAAGGAGCAACTAACACCTGGGGTTTTAGCTGACCCTGCCAGGCCAGGCAAGGTGTGACCTTCTGGCTGACTGCTGAGCACACAGCAGATCAGTCTCTCTCTCTCTCTCTCTTTTTGTTTTTCATTTGATGTCTTTTTCAGAGATTATTTTTTTTCTGAAAACTTTTTATTTCCCCCACAACATTGCAGTTTTCAGACATTTTGTAGCATACCAGGGATAAATTGGAACCTGTGTGGTCTGTGATTTCCATTTGAATTGACTAATATAGGCACTTTGTCAAAATGAGAGCAACCCACTCACAGCTCTGTGGCAAAACCACACCCAGGATGAGGAGGTTTAGAGATGCAGTGGGAGTAAACACGCAGGGAGTGGTACTGGCAAGATTTCCCTGGAAGGGGCTTCCCAGTTCAAACTAATTCCAAGTACAAACTGGGCTGCTACGAGAGCAGTGGGGATCAGCACATCCCTGCCCAGCTCCTCAGCTGGGAAAGGAGAGTGCCAAGGCCGTACTTGGACACCTGGTATTTCTTCAGCCACTGAAGGGACACCACTGCCTAAGGCTTGCAGCACTGTGCATCTCCCGCTTGGCTGTTGGAGCCAGTCCTTCTGGCACTGCAAGCTGGTGCCGATGTGAGCCCTCAGGACACAGAGGGCCCTCAGCTGCCACCCTGCTAGGCAGGGAGCTGTGGTACCTAGGCCCTTCCTGGACTGTGTTCCTGCAGGGTTGTGCACCGAGTGGGATGGCCACTAATGTCTACCCAAAACAGAAAAATCAAAATTTTATGAAGTTACTAGTCATTCCCAATAGTTCTGATTAATCACACAAAGTTATTAGTTGAAAAGGATAGATACGTAGCATATCTAAAGCAGTAATTCTCCCCCCAGCCCTCTAGTCTCACAAAACTCAGTTTTCCTCAGGCTTGGCAGGTTGCCACAGCTGTGGTACATCTCACTGGCCTTCAGCCACCTCTAATGGGGATCTCAGGCATGACTGAGTTTTTCACAAGGTGCTGGCCAGGGGAGTACAGAGATGTAGATTGAGTCAAGACAGACACATTCCGAGGTGCTCTGCTTCTGTCCCAATCTTTCAGCCATTAACGGCTATTTCACGACATCTCCTCAATGTTCACTGAGATGACCTCTCCCAGAAGATCTCTTTCTCTCCAAAGCAAGCAGCTGTCTTTTTATGCTCATTCAGCATGGCCGGGGTCTGTTCTCTGCTGCTGACCCCACCCCATGCTCATTTTCAGCAACATGACTGGCTTGCTTTCGATGGATGGGAAATGGAAACGTGAAGCTTTGAGCTGCAGGTGCCAGAATCAGGTTTGGAATGTGCTGTGGCATGGATGGCTGTACAGGACAGGTCTGGTGTATTAAAAAAAATTACTATGAACTATTAAGGGTGTACCATTTATTAAGATGTATCTTTATTAAAAAAAAAAAAAAAAGTGTATAGTGTTCAGAAGCTGTGAAAATAGTGTAAGAACTGTACATTGTGAACTCTGGTTATTTTTTTTTCTTGTACCATAGAAAAAAATGTATAAAAAATTATCAAAAAGCTGATGTGCAGGGATGTTGCCTTATTGTCTGTAAAATGGAGCTCAGGAACATAACCGCTTCAGAGAGCTTCAGAGTACTTTATCTGGTATCCTGGTTGGACTTCCTCCTCTATTTAAGATATTATACATGGATCAGAGCGTTTATGTAATAGACTATCCTTTTGCCTGCAGGTCAGTTGTAATAAAACTAGGATGTGACCGTGACCTTGTTATTTTCATTTTGTAAGGTCAGACATAAATGGGAAGAGGTATTTAAAGCTGTTGAAATACTTAACTTCCAGGCCCTCCCTCCGGGTGGAAGTGGCTGTACAGGAGTAAAGCAGGCTTTGGTTAGAAACTGCTTGTGCTAAAATATATATATATATATATATATATATATATATAAAGCATAGGACGATCTGGAGATCTGGATATATTTTCTTTCTTTGGAAGACTTCTGAGAATTCAGCAGCTCCTCTGTGCTCTTGGAGTGTGAGCCCTGTTTGCTGCACTGGGAGCAGTGATAGGATCTGGTGGCTTGAGACACCTTGTCCCTGTGAGGAGGGCAGGTGACTGTGCCCACAATCTGGGGATAGAGCAGCTGATGCTCACAGCCTTGTAGGCTTATTTTATTTTAATGTGAGCTGTCACTGTCTGCAATGTTCAGATGACTTGAGGGTATTGAGTCCTGAGTAATTCCTACTGCCAAGAATCCTGGTGCTGGGATAAGTGTCTCCTGCCTGGAAGCCATGGAGGGCTTGGAAACCATCCAGGTAGGTGAAAAGAACTGGACCCCAGCAGCTCCACCAGGAAAGAAGATGGTGTCTGGGCAGAGGGACCATCCACAAGTGCCTGCAATGCTCAAAGTGGCTGGATGGGACCACACCAGGAGTGCGGGATTGGTGAGAGGGAGAGCACAAACATACTGGCAGGGATCGTTGGTCACACGTAACACAACTCAGGACTAGAAGTACTTACGAACTGGTGGAGCAGCAGGACATTGGCTCTCACAGTGTTCCTTCACTTGGAGGCTGAGAATTTTGTCAAGAGAAGGAAAGGCAGGCAATGGAGCTGAAGAAAGGCTTGCTACATAGAGATACATGATGTGATAGGTTTGAGGTGGTTGAAATCTGTCAGCTTAAATAAATTCAGTGGTTCCATCACATCAAAGTGTTGGTTTTTTTTTTTTTGTTTGTTTGTTTGTTTGATGTTTAATTGATTTGTTTTGTTTTTTGAAGTTTCCTGTTCACAGCACAATACCTGGGACATTTTTGGACCACTTGCTGTCCTCACTCTTCAGCCAGAATTCAAGACTGCTGCTGATTTAGTGATCTCCAGGCAGAAGATAAAATCCACTACACACTGGGGTAAAAGTCCTTTCCTGCTGGGCAGATACTGGAGCAGCTCATCACCTCATAGCTCCACAAATGGGAGTTGCCCTGGGATTGTGTTCCTTTTGCACCACAACCTTCGTGTACTAAGACCCGTGCCTGAGCCGTGACACAGTTGCTGCTCCTTCAAGCGTTGGACCACCCCAGCATTCCTGGTCTGAATGAGCTGTGATGGCTTCTTCCAGCCCTGGAGCTAGGGATCCCCCCATGGCCAACATGACCAGGTCCACATCTCAGCTCTTGCTTTCCCTCTGTAGCACTGCATGGGCTCTGAGGGTGCCCCAGTCTCTGCAGGCGGTGCCGAGCTGAAGAGTAACACTTTCAGCTGATTGACAGGGAGACTTTGAGCTGCTGGCTACTGTCCCTGTGCCCAGTGGTGCACCCTGACACCTCATACCACTTCCTCATATCTTTGTGCCTATCTGCAGGGCTGAGGTGCTCCTGATATCTTCACCAAGCATTATATAGCACACAGAAATTATATCTTTTCATTTACATTTATTATGTGTCTGTGGTACTCCAAAAGCAATTCAGATGAGTCCCAACTCCTCTCTGTGTGGACATAAGCAGTACACATGGACATGTGCAGTACCACCTATTCCCATGTGGAGTATTTTGAGTTTTGTAATCTATATTTCCATACATCTTCTGCTTTGGCTTCCCCTACCCTTCCTCCCCACCTCTTGTCTCCTTGAATTGCCTGGTACAAGTAAACAGGGTGCTGAGACCCAGCTTCCTCCCGGAGGCACTGCTTAGAATAAAAGCTCCATTTGCAGTCTGAGTCCCGAAGCAAATCACAAGCGTGGTCATTGCTTTCAACGTGTGAAGGATGCAGAGGAAGAATGAATGGCTGCTCTGAAGAACAGAAGTGAGCTCTTGATTTTTTACGTTGTGTTCAACGCTGTGCAAATGTGTCGAGAGCAGGCTGAAGCACAAACTCCCCCTCCTGGCGATACAGCGTACCACTGCTGTGCTGGGAATAGAATACAGAGCTGGCCGCTTGGCGTGTCTGTCAGGCAGAATGTGAACACAAGCCGTTATCCTTATATGTATCCCGGACAGGAGGGCTGGCCAGGTCCGACTGCCAGGAGAAAACCAGTTTCTCCAACCGCTTGTTACTTCAAGCTGCAACCCTCTGCTCAGCTGGCATGCAGCACCAGAGTGCCAGGTGCAGGGACGTTACTTTGCAGGTGGAGCTGTGGCAACTCTCCCAAAAGCACATGCAGGATCTGAAAGCAGGAAGGGTGAAAGGATTTGGTGTACATAAAGGCTGAGTGCTCACATTAGAGTAGATGCTACACTAGAAAGCTGTTGGAGGTGTTCTGTGTGACCCTAACACCTCGTTAGACACCAGACACCTGCTCTGGTTCATTGTCGACAGTGATCTGTCCATTTTTTTTCCATTTTTTTCCCATTATTGACATGTCAGCCACCTCAGACAGAAATAAAAGAAAAAAATAGGGGTGAGAAAAATCCAGATCCATCTTTTTTTTTTTTTTTTTTTTTTTTTTTTTTTTTCCTCTGCTTCTGGGAGGAAAAATAACTTTCATGGCCAACAATGGAGGACGTCTCACCTTTGGCCAGATGGGAATGCAGCTTTTTGGATAGAGATGCAGTTAGATAATAATGCAGCAATCCAGATTATGTTCAATCAGCTTATTTTGAGAAGAGGAAGAGATCCTGCCTGGCCTCCCAGGGAAAATAAGTTTCCCATCAGATTCAAGATGGACTGAGATCCTGTCCTGTGCAGCACACCAAGCAGTTCCACAATGAACTGACTACAAGTGATTTGACTTGAGAGACTGTTGTGTGTTTATGAGGCCTGCCAGATAATTGCAGAACTGGTTCATGAGCCACCCAGTTCACGACCATTTTTAGTCCCACAGACCCTGGAGTCATACTGAAATCTCAGAGGTAGACAGAAGACCAGGAGTGCTGTTCCATGCCAACAAGTGCACCTCAACAAGTTGAAGATGCTTTAAGAGAAAATACCAAAACACAGAAAACTGTGCGTGGTGGGCTGTTGTACCACAACCTTTTGCATAGCTCAGACAACGTCTGTTCTCTTAGCCCCCCGCAGCAGGATCATGTGCTTCTTTCTCTTTTTCCATTTGCACCTGAGCTTATGCTGGAAAAACAAGGGGAAAATAAATGAGGAAGGACAGAAACAGATCCACATCCTGGGACTCCACATCACAATGATTTACTGAAGACATTTGAAATTAAGCTCAATTTAAAGAGGTTGGTGGAAACCTTATTGAAATCCAGCCAATTCCAGTTTCCTGTGAAAATGCCAGTGTGGCTGACTTCACTTTTTTTAATGGAATCACTGTCAGCAGTACATTTCTAGTGAATCTTGCTGGAGCCACTTTGCATGTTGCTGGCTATACTTGGCACCAGAAAGGGGAATTACTTGGATGGGCCCATACAGTGGGAGTGGGAGAATTTCAAGTGTCCCTGCAGAGAATTTTCTTACCACATGAGCAACTCGGGAGACACTCAGTGGCATCTACTGAGGTCTTGTACTTTTGTTTTTAGAGCTTCTGGAATAGTTTAGCTTGCCTGGAGCTTTTCTTCAGTTTGTTTAGCTGTAACAGCAACTATCTAATGACAGCATGATCATTACTTGCTTTGTTTTAGCTTTCTTACAATTGTGTGATGTAACACTGTTACATACATATTTTGTAACTACTAATAATGAGTAGTTATTCTGTGTAGAAAGATAGATCTATGACTCTATAGTCAAATGCAGTGTAGAAGACTATAGACATGGGATGACATTAGGGGCCTGAAGAAACAGGCACAGGATGAAGCCATAGACCCAGGTCTATAGACAACTCACCAGTGGCCAGTCATTGGTCATCAAAGGAATGCTTTTTTTTTTTTTTTGGGGGGGGGGGGGGGGAGATAAGGTAACACCAGCCTTAAACAAAGATGAAGAACATATGTAGAACAAAGAATGTACATTAAATTCAAATGTAATGTGGAATTATAGACCACCTATATGAAGAATGAGCAACTGAAGACCATATTAGGAAAGGTATAAAAATGACACACACACCCCTTTCCTTACAGACAATTGTAAAGTGAGGAGGAAAAACATATCAGCATTGATAGCTTGTTCCTCCTGGCAGGGACTGAGGATGCTGACATGTGCCATGACATCGCATACCCTCATCCTTGGGGCTGAAGGCATCAACTCTAACCTGCAGAGAGGTTCAGAGAGTGAGAGGAAGGTGAGCAGAGCCCTAGAGGAAGGGGATAAATACAAGAAAGTCTTTGAACATAGATGTTAATTGTATGCAAAAAACTATTAGTGTCATTGTAACAGTACTAAAAAATATTTTTTTATTAATCTCTTAAGACATCAATGAAACTAACAGTAAATTCATGGCTTTGTGTTAAAAGTATATTTCATTTTGTCTGTAGCAAAATTTTGAGTGTAACAAAATGGTAGGCATACAAAGAACCTAGTTGGTAAATTGGATACAACAAATTGGAAGCAGATTGAGTGTGGAGGTGCTGTGATTAAAAAAAAGCATCTCTATGAAGGCCAACTTCTCCTCCTCTGGGTAACCCCAGCAGTGCAGATACCTTTGGTGGTATTGAAAAAAAAAATTTCATACTACCATAACACTATCAGTATGCTATTGTGAACAAATGCTTGGCTTTAAAACAAGATGGAGACTATGCTGAAGCCCACTCAGAACCTGAGTGCAACTTACACAGCCAGAAGTCCCTCTTCCTTGGAAGCCTCCTTTTAGCTGTCACAGATGTGGGGGGTGACAGCAAGGTCTGTGTGGCCTGAGGGTGCAGAGGCTCCGTGCATGGGTAAGGAGTGGCCCTGGTCCCTCCCTGTGTGATTTGGGTGAGAGGTGGCAGAGGCTCTGGGGACCTGCCAGGGAGGAGCAGAGGGATCTGGTGGTGGGTGGCTGTGTGCTGTGCAAGGGGTGGCAGGGCTCTGTGCCATGGGGCAGGCACAAGGTTGATGCTTCTGCTGGTGTGGGGGCAGGGAGGACCACCAGGAGTCTTCAGCTGGAGGATGCGCGCAGGGCACTGGGCTGGGGCTGCTGGGGCTGCGGAGGCAGCCCTGGAGTGCATGCAGGGGCCGGTGGGGGTGTCGCAGGGCACTGGGTGGTGGTATTGGAAGGTACCTGCTGCAGGGCAGGGGCTAGCTCGGAGGCTTTGGGGCTCCCCATGCAGCAGGGGCTGCGACCTCCACACCACACACCTGAGGGCACTGCATTGCTCTGTTGAGCCCAGAGGGGATGAGAACAGTGCTTCCCTGTGATAGACCCCCAAAATGGGGTCTATCTGGACCTGGGACTTGGTGGAACGGTGTCACTGATGTCTCCGTGCCTCCCATGGAGAGCACAGCACTGAGCTGTCCTCTCACATATAAAAAAATCTTTCCAAAGGCAGAAACCATGTTATTTGATGTTTGGAACATTTTTTGGCTATCTCCTGTTTTTTGGGAAGGCCCAAGAATTGAACATCACTGGGATCCTCCAGCTGGGCTTCTGCAGGAAACAAAACCCCTTGGGACAGGCTGTGTGGGAAAGCCACCCACACGTCAAGGCAGACAAACCCAAGGAGGCACTAACGCTGTGGGGGCAGCTCAGCAGTGGGTGCTGAGCAAAGAAGGCAGAGAACAGTGGCATTGCTCTGGCACAGGGTGTAGCTGGAAGGATGCGAACTATCCAACAGGCCAGACACAGTGGCATGGGAGCAGGGCTGTAAAGCATTGGGGGACAAACCTGAATCTGGAAATGAGGGAACCAGCAGGGACTGGAGGGGTCTGGCTCTGGCATACCTGCCCGGGGGGGGACAGGTAATTGAAGCAGCTCCCAAGCAGGACCCAAGGGGTCCTCAGAACTCCACGGGGGGATGCCAGGTGTGGAGGGGGCTTTGCTTGTGCTTCTCCTGCCAAGGCAAGGGGAGGGGAGAGCAGATTCTGTCCTGCAAGCGCGGTCTGTCCTTCCCAAGGAGATAGCTCTGGTGGGGCTGGAGAACCACTAGCCTGTGCAGAGCTGAGCTGAGCACTTCTCTGGACAGCAAAGCAGCTCGGCTGCAGGTGTCTTTAGGAGGGATATGGCCTGGAAGGACCTCAAGTGACCCTCTAATCCTTCCCCATGCCCCACAGAAGAGTTTTGATCTGGGCTTGGTCTCCTTGGTCTCCTGTAAACTGTCAGTTTATAGGAATGACAATAATCAGACCAAGAAGACTTTAAGCAGACAACTTATGGTGACAGTAAAAGAGCAGACAGATGAGGGGAAGCCCACAAAAAATAAAGGATGCTCCAGTCTGTAGCTGGATACCAGTCCCGTGTCCCTCTCCTCCATCGGCATGGCCTGTCACTTCCAAAACTTTGCTGGCTCTCAGCCCTCGTGGGATCAAATGAAAGCACAGCATCCAGCTGAGCTCTCCAGCCCACTCCTGCTGCTCCCCTGTGGGCAATGGGAGGTTCAGCCCTGGCCAGGAGCCCAGCTGCTGGAAAATTTGAAGGTGTTTGGTCAGCAGCCCAGAGTACCAGCAGCTCCCTTTGAACAGAATGCTGACCAGTGGAGCAAGGTTTGCAGGAGAACAAAGCAAAACCAAAGCCAACAGAAGGAGAAGTCTTTGGAAATGGGAGACTGGTTAGAAATCTCCCAGGAGAAACTGTTTCTTTAAAATCAAACTTCTGGAAAGATTGTAGCTGCTCCCTGGAATGAAGCTGAAATGAAATGAACACAGCTGGGATGGCTGTTACTGCTCCAGCCCAGCAAAATCAAACAGACTGTGAGCAGATGTAGTGGCAAGACAAAGGGGTTTTTAATAATGAAGGTGTTGCTGGTAACATAGGTAAGGAAATGTGCTTGCTTACAACTTTGAAGCTGACAGCATCCCTTTAATTAAGGAAATACATTTGTTGAGAGGAGAAAGTTGTCTGGAAAGCCCTGTACAATGACGCAGTGTAGCGGCTAACACTACTCTGATTCAAGTGCTATTACTATTCTTCATGGAATGGCTTCTAAAAATCTCTCACTTAGATTTTTTTTTTTTTAATGCAACCTGTGATCGCCTATCCTAGCAGTGCATTGTGACCATTTGTACAATAGAAAAGTGGTGCTTTAAATAGTGACTTAAAAGCTACTGCCATGTTCTTTATACAGCATGCAACAACGCCATAAGCTGAGACACAGCGGTGGCCACAAAGCCTTCTCCGGCAGCTCTGGCAGCCTTGGGTGCGGGTGCCCCGCAGGAGCTGTGGCCAGGCTGCCCATGGTGCCCCTCACGCTGGGCCTCCTCTCCAGCTGCTGCATCGCCAATGTGATGTCTTTCCAGTAACACAAATATTAAATACACACAGTCCGTAAATAGTTTAACAATCTTTGTCAGCAACAATATTTACTTTGGCAAAACCAGAATTGCAAAGAAGTAGATGTGTCCGTCAAAGAGTCTGCAGTAAGTTCTTTGGTGGAAGCCAAGAAGTGAAGCAAAGGCTCCTTCTCATTAGAGCCCGAGGAAGTATATTGCACAGAGACTTGCAGGAGAAACACTGGTGACTTTAAATGGGAGGCATCGCTGCAGGAGAGCATCCATCTTCGCTGGCTTCAGAAGAACAAGCTCCTCTAGGCTCAGTGATTCACAGCTGTTCTCCAGATGGCTTTGCTCTGAGCTGGGTGAACAGTGATGCTGGAGTAAACTTGGGAAAGGAGAATCACTGCTGGGGATCGAGGAAGTATGGGAAAAAGGAAGCCTTCTGGATGACAGAGGAGTGGAGACAGCAAAGCAGGTGCTCACACAAAACCACAGGCACACAAGAGCCTGCTCAGCCTTGTCCCACACCAGGTGGCTGAATGGCTGCTCCTGGCTGCCCCTGCTTCTGGGTCATGCAGGGCAGTGGAGACCCATCCTGATTTTTGGCTGTGCAGAGGACAGCCCCTGCAAAGCTTTGCTGTATTTTCCATATGACTTGCTCCTACCTTGGATCAGAACATAATAAGACTTCATCTGTACCACACGAGCTGGGACACGCCAGCTGCACCATAATGCCACAGCTGTTCAATACCTGCACCTGCGGCCTCAGCAGCTGCCTCCAGCATCCAGACCTCTCTGCTTCAAGGTCACAGGCTTCAGCCTGATTCAGTTCTGACTGCAGCCAGGACAGCTCTTTGACTTTCAGCCCCACAGGCAGCCTGAGAACATCCCAAAGTACCACCATGAACATCGGCTCCATCTCTCACTCACCTAGAGCACAGCTGTGCAGGGACTGGGAGGAACATGGCTTTGGGGACAGAAGGAAGGATGTAAGGCTGTACAGAGTAGTGTGTTTGTTGCCCTGGCTGGGCAGAGCCCTTGGACCTCCCTGCTCCCAATCCTCCTGACCTGGCATGGCTAAGTTGAGCCATGCATGATGGCCTAAATAGCTGTACAGGCAGGAGGGAAGGGGGCAGCAACCTCTGGATGATTCCCTGTTGCTTCCTGGATGAGGTGTCCTCACCACACAATTTTGTCATGAGCTTCTCCAGTTCTCATGGGAGTGACTGCTAAAACTGGGGAGAAAAAGGTAAGAGGAACAAAATCAAAATTCTAGCCAACTGTCAACCTAAAGGAGTGTTGATAAAGGTATCCTTTGTGGGGATGTGTCAATGGAGAAAAATCAAAGTACCAGAGCTGTTGAGCTGTCACTTTGCAGTAACAGGAAATTCAAACAAGTTTATTCACTGGGAAAATGGCTCCAGTTTCCCCTGATTCTGGCATGTTAGGTCTATGTGTTCTCTGGCATGACGGAAACACTGCTGGCTGCTGCAGGCTTATAGTATCCTGCCTCCGCCATCCTCCTGTTCACCACTGCTGTAGGTGAAGGTCCATGCTGGTGTTTAGATTGAGATCAGTAACATCTAGGAAATCAATGTTGAAGATGCTGGGGCCAGCAGAGGTGAGAGAGCCAAAGCCGGTGGCAGAGCTGGGGGGGGTGAGGTCCAGCCACTCCATCGTTTCCCATGGAGATTCAGTGAAGCTCATTTGTAAACCAGAGCCATCAGCAGGGGAAGGGGAGAGCTGTGTTTCCATTGGTGAGAGGGGAGTCTGTAAAATCTCCTGGGAGGTGAGCAGTTCATCTGCAGCTTTGCTGGAGAACCCCTCTATCATCCCTTCGAAGTGGGACTCTTCTCCTCCCATCTTCAGTAGGGCAATTTCACTGACTCTCCCCAGTGGGCTGTGAGCATTCAGCAGGACCTCGAGGTGAGTGTCACCACCACCTGGACAGTGCTCGAATGGGAGCTGGGTGGAGGAGACCTGTTCGAATGCGGCAGATGATTTTGGGAGAGAAGTGCTGGAGTTCCCTGTAGACACTGTTATGTGAGGTACTTTCTGCAGGCAGGACCGGTCTTCCTTGGCATTGGCTGGCATTTCTGTTCAGCAAACAAGAGCGGGTTGAAGTGCTCTGGCAGTGCCCATCACTGCTGGCCCAGAGGCACAGCCAAGGCCCCTGAGCTGGGCTCCTGGGCTGGGCATGCTTGCACAAACCCACTCCCAAATCAATCCCTTTGGCGTTGCTCACCCACCCTCCCTGTGGGAAGCCCCCCATGTTCCCACTTTCTGATCTCAGCTCCCCTGGTTTTGGACCCCATCTCCAGGACTTGAGCACTGGCAGCTGTCCCCATGGGGGTGGGCATGGATTGGGTAATGCACGAGAAAGGCCACTGGCAGCTATCTGCACAGGGGAGAGCACCACAGTGCTCTACGTGGGAGATGGCACTGGCAGCACTGGGAGTGGTGGAGGGCAGCAGGGGCTCTGTGTGGGGAGGGCGCTGGCAGTGCTGTCACCCTGCAGTCCTTCCTGAGCAGGCTGCATAGGTGACACGCTGAGCCCAGACTCCCACAATGATTTGGGGCATGTGCAGAAGTAGGCTCTGGCAGGCTTCCTCACCAGCACAGGTCTGGTGTGGTTTTGGAGTCAGTCTCAGTGGCTCCTGCCATAGGGAGGCAAATGAAAGCTGCACGCAACTCAGGCAGCTCCACTGGGGCACACTGAGAGTTCTGGGCCCCACGGACGTATGCCTGATGGAGGGGAAGCCCTGGAGGGAACAGAGAAGCAGTGCGTACCTCCGCTCTCAATCAGCACGTCCAGGAGTTCGTCCATCTGCTGACTTCGAGTCATCTGCTGCAGCAAACGGCAAAGAGGAGAGTAGAGGGCATTAGGAGGAGAGTCCCTCCAGCCATGCGCCAGGTAGGTGGCTCTAGACCCCATGAGAGGCGCATGGGGCTGGCAGCAGTGTTCAGATGAGCACCGCAGGCACCTGGGACAAGTGCAGCAGATCTGGAGAGCACTGAGCCAGGTTTCCCCTGCTCTGCCTCCAAGCCTGTCTGTGCTCAGTGGACACTGCAGACTGCCTCTGCCCAGAGCAACCAGGACATCCAGACCCGGACCTGGCATCTAGCACCGGCACGTGCCTGCTTGCAGTCCCAGCAGCCTCACTGGGGATAACATAACAGCATCCTCCTCTCCCTGACCCCACACTGGAAGGACTTTCTGCACACCTCCCTGCCAGCCAGGATAAGCCAATTTTTAGCACTGCCGATGGTATCAGTCGATGTTCCTAAAGGCACCGTGACCAGCACAGAGGCTGCTGACAGACTGTCACAAGAAGTAAGGAGTTCATGGGAGATAGGAGCTCCTCCCCACGGGAGCACCACTCCAGGATAAGGCTAAGGGCATATGGGCTCCGGGATAAGGTTAAGCAGATGGCAATCAGCAGGGCACTTTGCTAATGGGCTAGGTGAGGTGTCCCAACGAATGGCCATTTGGGATGTCTGTTTGCCTGAGCACCCTGAAGAAGAAGACAGCAAAGTCCTGGGGCATTTGTACGGGATATCTGGACCCCAGGCACCTTTCATCAGTACAGAAGATGCTATCCCTTCTAGCATGGTGTCTGACTGCTTTATGGCAGTCATTTAGTAACTGGCTCTTCAAAGAAACCCCATTCCTTATGTAAAAAGGCTTGTCCTACCCAGAGATCCCTTAATGGGTTGTAGCTCCTGCAGCTGACAGTTACATTAAGCACAGAACACTGCACAGCCCTAGCCCTATAGAAAGTAAAAATCATGCAGTTACCTGCTTTACTGCATCCTCATAGGGTGGAGGCTGCTTTACCTCTGAGGGGATTGGGCTTGGATTACAAAAACTTGGGGATGGAATAGAAAACTTTTGACCTGCCTGCATAGCCATCTGCGTGGGGGAAATACAGGGAAACGGAATTAATGCACAGGGAAAAGGTTACTCTCCTCGGCACAGAGGGAGGCCCTCTTTTGCCAGAATGAAACCAGGAAAACTAATGATATTGCAGGTCAAATCAGCTCAAAGTGCCTGGCCTCTGGGCAGGAAAGAGGGAGGTAAAACAGCTCTTTGGGTTAGCTCTGAGGACACCGGCAGGACCCAGGGCCAGGTTGAACCCTGGTCACTGACTGAGATCTGGCCACAGGCAATGGTCTTGCAGAGCTGTGACTTTATCTGTGGGTTATCTGTGAATGTGAAGAGCAAGAGGGAGAGGTGGCTATGCCCAGGAGCACAATGCTCCCCCAGCTACCAGCTGCATCTCAGCTCCTTCCTTTGGGGAACCTTCTCTGTCACTACCTGTTCTGGGACAGCTCATGGAGACTGCCCAAAAGAGTCACTGCCCACAGGCCTTCTCTGTGCCCATACCAAACACCTGCACACTGGTGCCAGCTTTTTGCCAGCAAGAGGGTCACCCTCTTCCAGGAAGGACATCACCTAAAGGTCCAGTGACTGCTGTTCCCCTTGTCTCGAGGCCCACAGGGAAGTCCAGGACATTGGTTTCACAACCACGATGACCTGCAGGACACTGCAAGGCCAACCCCTAAATGTGCTCCTTGTGCTCTGACAATGGGGAAAGAGCTGGAGGAACCCTTGAGGTGCCCTATGACTGCTCTCTGGTTGTTCTGAGCAATCCCACTGCCTCTCTTGGAGCATAGCCCCACGGCACTGCACTTCACTGTGCAATGCACCATGGTGCTCTGTCCCACTGCTTGTTGCACCACAGCTCTGTGCCCCACTGCTGAGGTTGCCACTGCACCCTACCCACGGCATTCACTGCTCTGTGCCCAGATCACCCAAAGCAATGCACCCCATTGCCTCTATCACCCCAGCAGCATTCCCCGTGTTGCCTACTTCAACCCCACAGCACTGCACCCCGCTGCCTATCCCACTGCAGCACTCTGTTTCTCCTCCTGTCTCACCCCAACAGTGCTGCTCCCCTCTGCCCACCAGACAGCACCGTGCCTGACTGCCCATGTCACCTATATCGCTGTCCTCTGAACAGCTTAGTGACAAGGCTGCATCCTGACACTGCACCCCCCTGACACTGCACACTGCTCAATGTGCTGGCTGTGGGGCTGTGGCTCCTGAGCTGTCCTGCGTGAGCGCTGCGTGCAGTGGTGGTTGCTTTGCGTGAGCCTGTTGCACACTCAGTGCACACCTGCTGTGCATCTGCCCAAACACTTCGTGGGTGCACTGTGCACCTGGAGCCACTGTGCATGCTTTACAGACAATAAATATGATGGGTGTTACTAGTTACTAGGAAACCCTGGTAGGGTGTTAGGATGAAATGGGACTGTGATAAGCAGCCCTTTATGCTATTTTGTGTGTTGGCAGCATGTGCCCCTCCCTCTCCAAGCTTTCATACCACACTGAGGGCTGAATGAGGAGTGGAGACACTGAAGGGACAGCTCTGCAGTGCTGGTGGCCTGAGGAGGTGACACAAGCTCTGTCCTGACTGTAGGTCCCAGTGGCAAGCCCTGCTTTATCATCTCCCCAAGAAAAGGCTTTCCATATGACTGGGGTAACTGTCTTCCTTCAACCTAGTGGTTAAAGTGCCTTACACTGCTGCAGGGGCTTAGCAAGATGCTGACTAGTATTGCAGGGCTTCCCCATGGGCATAGAAAAATGTGGCAGAGACCTCCCAGGGGCAGAGGGAGCTATGCTGGTGCTTCCCCACTGAGGATAGAGCTGTGCCAGGGCTCCTAGGGGCAGAGGGAGCTGTGCCAGGGCTCCATGGGGCAGACAGAGGTGTGCCAGGGCTCCATGGGGCAGAGGAAGCTGTGCCAGGGCTTCCCTAGGGTGGAGAGAACTGTGCCAGAACATCATGGGGCTGAGGAAGCTGTGCCAGGACTCCCCCAGGGGCGCAGCAAGCTGTGCCAGAGCCTCCCCTTGAGGGGACATGGAGATGTGTTAGGGCTCCTTTAGGACAGAAGAAGCTGTGCCAATGCTTCCCCAGGGCAGAGAGTTGTGCCAGGTCCCTCCACAGCAGAGGAAGCTGTGCCAGGACTCTCCCAGGACACAGGGAACTTTGCCAGTGCTCACCCAGGGGCACAGGGAGCTGTGCTGAGGTCCTCTGGGGAAGAGCGATCTGTGCCAGGGCTCCCCCAGGGCATAAGGAGCTGTGCCAGGGCTCCACAGAACAGAGGAGCTGGGTTGTGCTCCCCCAGGGCAATTGGATGTGGTGGCAGCACGGTTCTTCAGGAAACACCCTGCAAAGGACCCCGCAGTGCCATTAGCTTCCAACCCATTCTCCATCTCAGCTACCCTGCCTTACAGGCAGCCCCACATGCTCCTCCAACCCCCTAGGTGCCCATCCTGGATGTCAGCTGTCCCAGCCTGATAGAAAAGCAGTCAGAGATGTTTGTGTGAATGGCCACAGATATGAGTGTGTTCACCACCAAGATGACAGCTGGGGTGCTCTCCACTTACCGATGCTGTGCGAAGGCAACTGTTGGTCTGTGGGGACCCGCTGCACCCTTCTGCCTGTGAGCCAGGGGACACCGAGAGGAGATAGTGGCTATTAGGGGACGGTGGCAGGCTGATGTGCTGCGGGCTCTTTGCAGCCCCGAGAGGAGAGTGCTGGGGGGAACACTGAGGGCTCAGGAATGTTGAAGAGGTGATGGTGCTTTGCCCTGCAGGCTCCAAGCAGTGGCTATTTACAATGTGAGACAGCTGTGGCACACCACAGTTACTTAACTTATCTGAGCTGCTGGCTTGGCCTTTTAAGGCAGTTTGTTTGGATGCAAATGGGCAGCTGGACACTGCATTTTCTTGCTTGATGGGGACACCAAAGAAATGCTGAGTGGGCTGTTGTTTTTCCTCAAGGCCATTGCTTCTCTTTCGCTTCTGGAGCTGCATCCGTAGCTCTTCCACATGCCTCTGCTCTTGTTGCAGCTTCCATGTCAATTCATTGATGACTTTCTGTTTCTCCACCAGCATTTTGTCTTTCTCTGTGTCAATCCCTTCCAGCTCCAGCTGAATGCTCCCTCCATTCATGCTACTCATGAGGCTTTCTTCAGCACTACCATGGACTGGAGATGGCTGAAGACCAAACTGTGGAGAAGACATGGGCCCATCATTGAATGTGTCTGGCAAAGAGCCACTCACAGAGAGGTCGGAGGAGGCTGGAGAGATGGGTGGGGTGGAGCTGGTGCTGCCAAAGTGGTAGAAGCCATTTGATAACATGCTGGTGGAGGACTGCGACTGGTAATTTGACAAGGTGCTTGTTGGAGTGACTGGAAAGGTTACAGTTGTGATCTCACTGAAGTTTGGCACTGCATTGCTGCTGCACTCCTGGAAGGGCCGCAGCCGTTCCATCAGTGCTGTTTTGGTACCAGATACAGGAAGGCCTCTTATTCGGAGCTGCTGTCTCAGTTCTGACACCTAGAAGAAAAGTGACCAATAATCATTCCTTTTGCTTCCCCTTCCAGCTGAGTGCTTTAGAAACCTGACATTTCTCACAGCAAGCCGCATATCATAGATTCCATGCCTCCTGCTTTAAAGCTTTGGCTCCCGAGGTGATCAGTCAGCATGCACAGCCCCGACTACCACAGGACCCTGATCTTTCCTAATAGGAAAACCTTTTTTCCTCCAGAAACTGTGACTGCTCTCCGTGAACCAGCAGTGGTCCCTGAGCCATGGAAATAAGCCATGATTCCTCTCCTAGCAGTAGCATCTACCTGAGCAGAGTAGGTGCTACTCTTTCCACACAGCCCAGGAACTATCCTTTAGCTCAGATAACATGACCACAGATCTCTGAAGCCAGCTACTCTGTGTTCAGGCATCTGCACCAGGTTCAGGCATCTGAGCAAAGCTACTGCTATGACCAGGCACATGTTATTTCTACCTCATCTTATTTCTCCATCTAACAACGATGGAGAAATTCATTTCCCCTAGGTCCCTGCTTCTAAAAAAATATTGGCCTTCCCTATGGCTGAGGCTCTGTTAACAAATTATAAAAGAATCAGTGATTTGAATGATTCTCCCTTGTTCCCTGCCTCTCTTTCCTATGTTAGAGATTTAGATACTACTCAAATCAGTGCTCATAGCCGCGGACTCTAGGGGATACCTGCTTCTCCAGACAGCTAAGCTGGCCTGGATGCTGCTGGCAGAGGAACTGCAGCATGGGCTTGCAATGACCACTGAGAAGCTGAGTCACTGAGTTGGTGTCAAGGCAATGCTGACACATTCCGTCTAGTCTGCTAGCAGTATCCAAGATATCCATCATAAAACTACTGAAGTTATGGGGTCACGAGCTACAGGAGCAGCAGCACAGATTGTTCTCTAGACTTTGACCTGATACCCTGGCCTGCAGCCAACTCAAGATGCAGGGTTTGCTGATACGTGCACTGGAGCAATGCACCCATGTGATACCCACAGAGCAGAAAGTCCACGTTTTTAGTTACCACAATACCAATCGATTCCTGATTCATCATGCTGTATGCCTGGGTTTGCACATAGTGTGGTGGTTCTGGTTTGCTGGTCTGTAATACAGTTGGTCCCTGTAGCACAGCCTGCTGCACTACACTGCACACATAAGGGGTAGCAAAGCACATTCAGGCTATGAGAGTCTGCTCCTGTGGTGACAAAGTTTTAACTCACTTTCAGGTCATCCAGGTTAGATGGCAGAGGGCCTGGCTTGATAGATGAGACACAAGTCTGGCCTGAAAAGGTGGTTTTCACAGGAGAAAGAGGGGTGTTGTTGACAGAAGTTGATGAAGAATTTGAACTTTTGACCATTTGCTCATTTGATTGCCTGAAATAACAAAGGAGATTTGGGATAACATGTCTGTCCTCCAGGGTCTCTGTGCCCAGTGCTACATGACATACCATCTCTCTGCTCCCTTGAGGCTCCTATCTCCTGTACGAGACTTGAAGGACCACCAACCCCCAGGAAAACTGGTTTGGGCTGCAAGGAGATTGCTGGTGACCTACCAGCACGTCACAGGTTCCCCAACCAGTGCACAAAGCCAGAACAGCTTTTCAGGACACTGCTATACTTTGAAGTTTTTATGATTCCTTTGCATGCATTTATCCCCTTTGCACTGGCACAGATGCGCAGGGAAGACTGAAAGCTTGGAGGGAGACAGGACTAAGCCCTGATACTGGCACATTGTCACTCACTTTATCTGGCCTTGGTGCATCCCTGGGTAGCTGAAGTGTTGCTGTTGCTGCTGCTGCTGCTGCTGCTGTTGCTGCTGTTGCTGCTGACTGAGGATCTGGAGCTGCAGAAAGAGCTGCTGCTGCTGGAGGAGTCTGGCATATGCAGAATCCATGGGAGGAGGGGACTTTTCTGCCTTCTGGTCTGGAGGGATGTACTGATGATATTTCAGCTTCTTCACCTTGGGTTTGGTGTCCTTGGGCTTTTTGTGACGGTTCTTGCTATCACTGGAAGATTTTGACTGTTGGTACAAGATGGAAAAGAATTAGTGGAGAGATCCTGTCACTCCTGTGGGAATTTGGAGACCTGGCAGAGCAAGGGCACATCCTGCTGGCAGCCTTACAGCCCAGCTCCATGAGCAGCTTAACGTGTGTGACTCCCCAAGGGCAACATTTCATCCCAGATGTGCGAAAGAGCACATGAGAAGGAGAATGACCTTCCTTGCCTTGAAGGTATTTCTCTATTGCTCTGTATCTCCTGTTTAAAGCTCCAGGGGATATTTCCAATAAAGGAACTGTTCAATCACCTTGAGCAGGGACCAAAGCTCTACCTTTTACAGTTAAAAAATGACGTCAACATGCAGTAGTTGACAATGGGATACATCTCCCTTCATTATTCCAGGCCTTCAAGGCCAAACCCCTAAACTTGCCAGACACATGGGGTGCAGCACCTGGGCATTTTGGGCTTAGCTGCTGCCACCTGCCCTGTGCTTGTTCCCTCTCCTAGGGAGCCTGGGCATGAAGACATTACCTTCACCACAGAGGGCACTGGGAGGGGTGGGCTGTCCTGTCCTGGTGCTTGCTTGGGGCTGTCGCACTGGCTGCTCTGCCCTGAGGCCAGCTCTGCTGCATTGCCCTCAGTGCTGTGGGGGTGATCCTGAAAGGAAGAGGTGCAGTGTGAGAGGATGTGGGGCAGATGCAGGCCCCCTGGACAGCCTGTCCCCACAGACAACCTTCCCTCCACACTGGTGCTCAGTTCCTACAGGGCGAGGGGCTGCACCCAACTCCGTCAGCCAGGGGCTGAGCTGCAGCAGCTCTGCACCACAGTGCTGATACACTGCCCTCTCAAAGGCAGTCTCAGAGGGCCCCGACCAGGCTGCAGAGGTCTCTTGGCACAGAGAAAGGAGATGGAGAGCTTGGAAACCTGATGCAGTCCCTGGGGAAAGTACAGCCTGGTGTCCCTGGGCTCACAGCAGTGTGTCTGGAGCACCCATATTCAGCGGACGTGTCTCTTTTCCTGAATCGGACACCTGCCACCCTCTTCCCCTGCCCAAAGTCTTCTCCAGTCACCTCATCCACTCCAGTCTTATCATGCCTACCCCAGCCCTCTCTCCCCAGTTCCCACAGGCTATCCCAGTCCCCTATAACCTTCCTGTCTCCCCAGTCTATCCCTGCCTACCTCAGTGCCCCAGCTAGCCCCAGTCCCCCTCTGCCGGGCCGGGCCGCGCCACCCACCTGGGGCGTCCCCGAGGGCGCCGGCGGGGCCGGCTCCGAGGCTTTGGTGCCCGCCGACGACTCCGTGGAGCCCTGGGAGTCCTCGCTCCTGACCTGCTCCGGGGACAGGCCGTCATTGCTGCTGTCCTCCTCAAAGGCGAACGCGTCGGATGGCTTGGGGAAGTTCACCTGCGTACCTGCCGGGTGCGGGGAAGCGGCGGTCAGTGGCGTGCCCTCCCGTCCCGCCCGTCGGCCCCCTCCAGGGCAGCGGCGCCCGCCTGTTCCCGGCTCCTGGCCGCGAGCTCCGCAGCCCCGGCTGGAGTGGGCGCCGGTCGCAGCCAGCGGTTGGGCTGTCCCCGGCTGGAGGGATGGGGTGAGCACAAGGCAGCGCGGGGAGTGCTCAGATCGCTCGGAAACCGCAGTGTGCCCTGCAGTCCCTGGTCATGTGCGGGACCAGGTCAGTTTCCTACGTGTCCCCTTTTTCACGTCTTGCTACAGGCTGAGGACTTGGTGCTCAAGGTGTTCAAATGCCACATCCCATGGCAAACCATTGACTGAGGACAGCATCACTGGTTTGACTGGAAAAGAATCCTGCAGGCCAGTTCCCTAGAGCCAAATGACTTTGTCAGAGGCAGGAGGCTCTGAGAGAGCACAAGTACACTGCGCTGGCTCAGAGCAGCTCAGCTGTCCCGACCTGCCTTTGGACTGAAACGAGGAGAGGGGCATTAGTCTCTCTCCCCAGTCTGCCAAGCATCTCGATCGCACTTAGTGATCCTCAGCAGAAGAGCTGAGGTTGAAACTGATGTGGAGGGTGACGCTGTCATGGCAGAAGAGCCAACGTGATTGCACCTGGCTGCAGCTGGACAGCAGCTTCCAGGTCCTGTGGCTGTCCACAAACATCAGCCACATGAAACGCTTCAGTTAGCTGCTGTTACGTCCTGACTGCCACAAGGCCTGCCCCAGATATTGATTCTCTGCAAGCTCCCTGCAGAGCTCCTCCTCATAGTCAGATGGGCAAGAGCTTTTGACCCCAGGCTTTTACTGATAAATGAAGTGCTGAAAAAAGAAGAGCTCTCATGTGAGCTTTGGGACAACTGCAGGTGGGGGCAGAGGAAGGAGCAGCGTGGTCATGCTCATAATCTCCTCGTGCTCACGTCTGGCATTTGTCAGGCAGCTTGGCATGCTGATAGCGAGGTGACAAATAGGGAAATAGGAAGGGCCCGGGGACAAGCCTCCACCTGTCTGTGCGGCTTCTGTAGCAATGTGCACCTTCTCACTGACACGCACCCTCCTGCCCCTATCTCAGAGATAAAGGCTTATCTCGGCTTGCTCCAGCTTGTGGTGCCAGGGTGGGTGAGAGTGCAGGGAGCCCTGGCTGCCCGCCCCAGGGTGGGTCCCTGAGCCACCAGCAGCTAGACCCCTGCAGAAGGAGGGCCCGCCTGCCATGGGGTTGTGTTGGGAAGAGGTCCCAGACAGTCAACAGTTACTGGTATCCTGACAACACGGCTCTGCGTCCTGTGCACTGTGCCTGTCCCTATCCACAGTTCTGCAAGTGTCAACAGCAGCAGCCTCCTCTGTGACCCTGGTGTTCCGAGGAAGCTGCTCTGTCTGCTTGGCAGAGAAATGCAAACAGCTCAACAGTACACTTGCCATGGCAGCTCTGGGGCAGGCAGGCATAGGAATATGAGAGCAACAGTGTCTTGTGGAGAGCCTCTCTCCTCCCTGTTCCCCACATCCTGGGGTTCCTCATGTGTGTCTGGAAATAGGGCCTGTCCCCTCTCCTCTACAGCTGCCATCAGAGGTTGTACCTTCCCCGAGGAAACACAAGGCTGTATGATCCCTTGCATTGGGGTGTCTGCAGACAAGTGTGGACATCCTCTTCTGGGAATAATCACTCAAGCAGAGGGACTTGTAGATCTCCAAGACTTCCGCTGGGCTGGCATTTGACAGGCATGTGAGGAGAAAATGTGCCAAAGCACAGAGCCCAGGGGACCTTCAGGACACAGCAGCAGCCCAGGGCATGACAGGAATGTGCTGCATCCTGCTGCCTGATACTGGTGGCCTGTGCGGAGCGGGGAGCGCTGTCCTTATCTGTATCTCTCACCCAGCCCAGGGCTGACCATGTAGTTTCATGATCCCATGTCTCTGCTGTAATCTCAGGCAGAATGGTGTTTGCTTGGGGCTGTTTTTAATGCACTGGGTATTGTCCTCTCAAATGTATTGGACAAAGTGATGACAAGGACCTGGTAAAAAAAGGTTCTTATATCACTGCTCAGCTATGTAGGGCACTGGCGGCCTCCTGTCACTGGGATGTTAGGGCTTTCGGTTGGGGTCTGGCACTTTCCACTTGCCCTGTCGGAGGTGATTAGAGGAACATGTCAGCTGAACTTTCCACTATATAAACAGTTGAGATTCCAAGGTTAAAGTAAAATGATTTTAAATCCTGTCATCTTTCTGGTATTGCAAAAACAAAAGGCTTAATGTTCAGAAGTCTCAGTGCTCGCCTCTGCTCTTTTTTCAACTTTCTGCCCCAAGCTGTGAGCACCACAATGTGCCTCTGACTTCAAAAATCAGTTTGAGGATCCTTCAGCTTGAGGCTTTCTTCTACAGAAGCCTGAGGACTGAGTTTGTGTCGCTGGTGCAGCTGCAGCACCTCCTTCTCATGGCACCCAAATAGCTTCTTGCTGGACTAACTTCCTGCTGGACCCTAACATGCTGTGTGTTTCACCTGAAATGGGATAAAACTGGCTTACAGGGAAAGTTTTTCCCCAGCAGATGATTGATGGAAGGCTATGGCAAAAGGGAGAGATTTTAAAATTGACTAAATCATTTTAATCCAGACTTTTGTTTTTAACAGTTTTGTCCTGTAAATCTCTATTTACCACAAGCTCCTGACATGGCAGCTGGAGACAAACATTGTTCAAATTTGACATGTGCTTTTCCCAGCCTCCAAGCCTTGGCTCCAGTGGATGAAGTCATATTCAAACTGCCTTGATTGTTTATAAAAAGGGGATTTTTTTAATGGTTTCTCTCTCTCTCTTTTTTTTTTCTTTTTTTTTTTTTTTTTTTTTCCCACTCCTCTCCTTTGATAAGTGACTGAAGAGATTTTGCTTGAACTCTCCTTAAAAGCTCTCCCTAAAAATTCCTCTTCAGAGTCCTGGAACATTTTGCCTTCAAAGGCAAGATCTGTGAAATGCTGAAACCAGGGTGGCTCAAGAACCGTACTGAAGGAACCACTGACCACACTCTATGTGCACTTTGCAGAGGGAAAATGAAGAGCAGGAACAATTGCAGTACAGGAAAAGGAGTTTCTGAGCCTGCAGTATTTCATGTTTCTGCTGGTTTCTGAGATGAAACCAAAGTCAAAGCGCTTCCTGTTTCAGTTCCCATTTTTTGCATTGCTCCTGTAGTTCAGACCCCTCATATCCCAGAGCCCTGCTACTGTCCCCAGCTTGTTCTGAATCCAGAATAGATACTTAACATGGGACTACGCCAATGGAAATAATCTCATTAATTTAGGAACCAAGAGCAAGAGAACAAGGAGTTCCTGGAGGCAAAACAGCTCTCAGTGCCCCACTTGAGACCTGAGGTCCAGTTTGGATGTGGAGGGATAAGCCCAGACTTCAAAAATGTGGGCTGCTGGGCTAGCAGGGTGCTGCAGGTTTCCTGCTCCTTTCTCTGCCTTCTTGGTACTGGTGAGCTCTGAGTCACCATTTTCCTTAGTGTCAGCTCCCGCACTGGCCTCCCTGCAGCAGTATGGGGGAAATAACTGCAGGGGATTCTGCATCCCTCCTCCAGCTGGGAGGTGGATAATAGAGGAACACTGAACTTATGCATAAACAGCGTGGAAAATGGCTGGGAGGAGCATAGCCTGCTTTGGGATGCAGGCTGCTCCGTGTATTCCCCAGCAGTCTAGCACCCCAGTGATGCTTTCACTTCCCCTCTACTCTGTTGGACCTTGTGTGCCACTGGCATCAGTGGAAAAAAAAAAGAATGTCAGCCTCTCTGAAATGGGGCTATTTCACTCCTGCTTGTTGGGTTGTCAAAGCTTGGCAGGTCACAAGTGGGAGCATCCAGACCAGCCTAATGCCCACATGTGTGCACCCAAGCCTTCTCCCACGTGAGGGAGGAAGGAATGACCTTTCTCCTGCAATACCATTTACATGCTCAAAGCCTTGGGCAGGGAAGGAAGAGTAAGAGACGAGGTGTTCTCTCTGAGAAGACATGGCTGAGAAATGATTCGTTTTCCCATGGTCTTAGCGCAGCACTAAGAAGATGAGAGATCTCTTTTTATAGACCTAGGTGAGGTAGCACAGTCTGTGCTGGACTGCAATAGTACGGTGAAAAATAAGGAATTTTAAATAATATACAGCCACTGCTCCTACCTCTAGGTCAATCACTTTCTGCAGTTGCTGCTTGACATCTGTGTAACCTTGACAGCCCCTGCCCCATGCCATGCACACGACACAAAATACATGCTCACTTCACTACCTTTTATGGCCTCTTTCACAGCTGAGTCGACAGGAATAATATTCTTCTCCACCAACTCCAAAGGACCCGGCCTGAGAGCAATCTTTTCATTGAGATCATCTGCCAGTCTGGCTCTTTTCAGCTTCATTTGAGTAGACTGAATGGACCCTTCTGCAGCTGAGTCTAAAAGGCCAAATGGAAGGCATCAGTTCAGGACCTGGGGCATCCGTAAGCACATTGCTCAGTGAGAACATACTTCCCCCTCAGCACAGCTTTCTGGACTGTGGCCAAGACATGGCTCAGTGTCCAGCAGGAGCTGTACTGAGACTGGGAAGCAAGATGGGATTTAGGGACATGCGTCTTCCTCTGAGCCTGAGGTCAAGCTTCCCCATTCCCAGGTAAAAGCTTCTGTTTCCTAACCTGGGCTTGCAAACCCAGTCTGCAGCCAGACCATCCTTCCCAAGGCCCAGAAATGATCTGCAATGGAAATTTCATTAAGCTGTGACTAACATGAGAGCAAAAGTGGACTCTGACTCCTGCCTGCCAGGAGCCCATTGGCCCTTGTGGCCTAAAGCAGGTGGATCCCTACTTCTGAAGAAACAGCTGGAGGAAAGAACCATTAACAGAGTTTGACAACTGGACCGAAAGCCTTACACTGGAAAATAAAAAGCAAATTCTTCAAGAGTGGAATGTTTGGAGGCAGCATGAGGGCAGTGTTCAGGCCTTCAGGGGAAAAACAAGCTGGTGGAGAGGAGCATAACAAAGGCAGCTAGATCTGGAAGCTACTACCAGACCAAAACAAACTGAGAAGCTCTAACTTACTGAGTGGTGAAAGAAGAGTGGCCAATTACAAAAGACAGTGGTGATTTCCCAAATAAAGATTCTCTGACACCTCTGGTAGCACCAGAGCACTCTGGTAGTCAGGGAGCAGGACCCTACACTAGACTATACCTATACACTCTGGGGTTTAAAGTAAGAAGGGCTGCATCTAAGCTGTGCTGCCTTCAAAGACTGGACAGTCTTCTGGAAGAGATTCTGTAGGCAATACAAGCTTCATACTAGACAATAAAGAAAACTCTGAACGAGGTCATGAGAGTTCATCTAAGGACTCAGATTACGTATGAAAAGGAACCACATGAGCATCTTGAGATGAACAGTAGTAGGTGTGTCTGGAAGACATTTAGATGACAGCAAGTGTCTCAGCTGCCCGATTTCAATCACGTCTATGTCATGTTATGAACCAAATGGGCCTGTAAGTCCGTGAAAATCCAGGGCACACCTCTTTGTGGGAGCAGAGGCCTAGGCCAAGTGTTTGTGGGGCAGCACAGACAGTGTGCTTAATGCACAGCCCGGCCATCTCTGTACCACCTCTCCTCCAGCTCTATCTCGCTGGCCCTGTCAGCGCCTGGTGACTGCAGCCATTTCCACATCTGTTTTACAGCTCCTGGCCCCAATTCCAGTTCATATTTGCTTCAATTATTTAACCTAAGGGAAAGACAATTTCCACCTGTCAAATGGCCAGTGATGCTGGCTCATTTTCAGATGGAAAGAAAAGGGTAAATTAAGAGAGTGGCACTGATCTGTCACAGACTCTGGGCTTAAACCTCTTGCATGCCAGAGGAAAAAGAAATATGAACTGCATCCATACTGAGAGCAGAGGCCAGCATTTACAGTTCCCAGAGAGTAATCTGCTTCTTCCAAGGGACTAACAGGACTCAAGGAAGGACTGCACGTCCTCCTTGTCTCTAAGGAGCTTGTTATCTCTGAAGATAACGAGGGACACCGCAGAGTCCTGCTGTCTGTGATGGGATGCAGCAGAGCACTGCCAGCTCCCTGGCTGGGAGGGGACACCAGGCTGGGAGAGGGGGGAGAGCTGCTGGGTCTCACTGACTGGTACCAGAGCTCAACCTTTTTTTGTATGGCTATGCTTGGGTCATTGATTCTATCAACATCAATAGACACATAATGAGAATTATGGAAAAAAAAAAAAAAAAAAAGTCCACCTTTAGGAGGTTATTACAACTACCTGCTACGAGGATTTCACCACAAATGCCCATGGTATGCACTTTGTGAGGATCAGACCTCTACACCTCTGTGTAACAAAGTATTCTTTCACAGCTGTTCTATATCCCACTGTCTTCTAGACCATCTCATACTGGTACCTGCCAGAGGTGGGACAAAGATTAGATGGCCTTGTTCCTGCTCCTGTTGGGAAAAGTGTGTCTCCTGCCTCCTGAAGGTCAGGTCTGAACCAAATACCATACAACGTCCCATTCCATACAATGTCCCTTTGACTGTGGCCCTCATGGGCAGCTGGGGCAAAGTTAATTGTGATGAGGGTCCTGAAAGGAACTCAAGTGGGGCAGGAGAGACATGAGTCACAGGCAGGAGAAACAAGGAGTAAGTGGGAGAATCTCAGGCAGGCTTACCTTGTAAAATGTGCATGTTGACCAGGTCTGATCTCTCAGGCCTGTTTCTGATCTTGTGCTTGAGATAATCTTCAGTCTGCAGAACACAAATGCAGAGAGTATTATCTGACTAGAGCAGCAATAAGGTACAGAGAGCAGAGGCCCCCATGCTATCCCAAGTTTTTTTTTTATTATTATTATTATTATTATTATTTTTTTATTATTATTATTTTTTATTTGGTACAGTTTAGGTTCAGTGAGCTCCTAAATGACATTTTTTTTCCACCTGGACACCGGCTGATTCTTGGGCAGAAATTCTTCATAAAGGGAACAACATGCATGGAGCTGCTGACTGTTTACTATCCCCACAGCTAACCTGTGTTCTTTCCAGTTTCCCTTGGGCTTCTGATGCCAGAAGTATTATGAGAGCTCGTGGAAAGGATGAAACCTGTTTGCTGGGAGTGGTAGATTTGCTCCTGGCTCAGCATACCATTTCACCTTTGAGACCTACACAAAGGCAACTCCACAGTGTAGTGTTAGCAATCGCTTCTTTGGGAAGCCTGGCATCCTTTGGTGAGATATAAGGCTGAGCAAATCATGAAGATACCCGGACACTCCTCCCAGGTCAGCCAAAAGACTTAGCTTTACTGTGGTCCTGCAGCTCCTGTGCTCTGAAGTTCTTCACCCCAGCTATGGTGTGGGTTGGGAAAATCCACACTGCAGATCACTGTAGTGGAGCTTGTGATGAACTTGTACCAGCTTCTCCATGGTTTTAAGAACAAAAAGACCCACAGAGGTGCAATAGCCTATTTCTCCAGGGCCAAGGAAGTCAGTATTGGTGGCAGCTGACCTCAAGGATACAAATACTAGCTCATCGCCTAGATAAGAAGAGCTAGGGAACAACCTAGATAAATTATTACCTGTTTGTGAAGTTGAGATGCTAGAATAGATAGTATAAAGATGTACATAGTTCAAAGAGGTGAAACCCTTCAGGATAAATAGAAAATAGCACAAGCAGCTAGAGAAAACTGGGAAACCCATAGCACAATTGTACAGGTTCATGAGAAAAAGGTTTTATAAGCATTTCTGTAGCCAGGAGAAGGCAATGGAATATGCTGCCTGTGTTCTGTAAATAATTGTGGATGCTGCTGAGATGGCTACAGAATTTAATGCCTTTTTAAAACATCGTCACTAAAAAGATATGTGACTATCAATCACGTGACTAAGCCAAGATCCTTCAGCAACAAGACAATAGAAACTGCAGTTATCAGTTTGGAGAACAGGTTGGAGAGTACTCAGATAGTTAAATGTTCCCAAACAGTTTGAGATATACAAGGCTAGAGTAATAGCAGCTGTCTCTGGTTCTCTAGGAGACTGGGCCAGGGAGAGTATACATGTATTTTCTAGTTTTAAAAGAGATGGAGAGAAGAAACCTGGAAATTATAATTCCCGTCAGAGAGATATTGGAACAAGTAATCAAACAACCTGTATAAATGGATTTTGAAGACAGCAGGGAGGTGAGTAACAGCCAGGATGGATTCATGAAGAACAAACCACATCACACCAACCTAATTTCCTTTTATGGATAGATGACAGATTTCTGTTACAGGAATAAACAAAAAATGTCATGTAGCTTGACTCTAAGCATGTTTTGACATTATCTCACACGGTTTCTTCATATGCAAGCTAGAGAAATTTGGTCTGGATAAGACTAACATAAAAAAGGAGCAAAACTGTGGGTCACCAAAGGAATTAGGAATGGTTCACAGTCTAAACAGAAGAATATATCAAATCATGTTCTGCAGCAATTTTTTCTGCTATTCAATATATTCATTAATGCCTTAGATGACAGAAGACATACTTCTTAACTCTGAATCATTCAAGACTAATAGATTAGAACACAAATTTTTTTGGAGCAATTGAAGAAATTATCTGAAATACACTGGATACAGTTCAAGAAGGACAATTGGAAAGGAGTCTATTCAGGTCACAGTTAGCCACAGCTAAACTAGCTGATTAAGCACTGGAGGGGATGAGGACTTAATCCACCATAGATGTTTCTGTACTGGTCACTGGACAGTGGTCTTAGACAGAAATTAGTAACTGCATAAATATTGGAAAATATATGAAAGACTCCAGAGAACCTAGTGATCAGCAGCTGAACCACATCCCCAGACCAGCAGGCAGCTTTCTAGGAAATACCATGAAGAATGTCAGATGGGCACAAGGAGTAACGAGGCCTCCTTCTGGGTCCTGCTTCTGAAGGGACCTGTGGGAAGGATCTGGAAGGCAGCAACAGAAATCACTGAGCCAGAAACTAGACCAATGAGAAGAGGCTGAAGTGAAGGGAGATTGCTCAGTATGCAGATGACATTGCTCTAGGGAAACAGGATGCAAAATACTGTTTTAAAGTACTGCATTACAAAGATAAATGGTTCTGCATGTCCATGCAGAAGGATAAGTAATGGTCTTAATCTGCAACAGAAAAGCTTGGGCTGGTAATTGTGTAAGACTTGCTAACAGCACAGGTTAGAGAGCACTGGAGTGTGTTGCTTCGGGGGCGTGGATAGGATGGCCACTGGTCGTCACACATATTTCTGGAATAACCTAGAGGGGGCTGTTCTGCACCGGGGCAGAGGCATGATTGCTGTCCCCTGCAGTCCTTCCCTGCCACGTGTGCTGGGTTGCTTCGTGTAAGTGCTGGAGCCCTGCTGAGCCTGATGGCTTAAGGAACCACCAGCATGCTCTTTGTCCTCCAACCCAGCAATCTATTACAGGACATTGATTTCAAAGTCTGCTGCACTGACCTGATGCCAGCCTTCTACATAGCCAGTGATATGTTTAAGCAAATCATAGATATTTAATTTACCAAAGTATTTGCAATTTCTTACCCTTCTCCCATATTTTTTCTGCAGCTTATTTTCACCAGCGCAGTCTGTGCCAGGTCAGCGCTAGCTGGTGCCTGCACTTAAGTGCAGTTAAATTCACCTAATGAATTTCTAACTAACCCTCAGATCAGGCCCTTACCTGAGCTAAATTTGAGTTACTGTCCTACGGATGTGGCGCTGTGATGTTGACTCCAGCATTCACACTGCACTAGCCTGAATTTCTGCTGTGACTTCAGTTCCATTTGACCTTTGCTACATTTGTGTCACTGCGGTGCAAACAGTGGTGTAAGACCTCAGATTATTATTATTTTTTTATTAGCTGTAGCAGAAGAGCTTCCAAAACACATTAAAGTGGTTATTGTTATCTGCGTTCTGTTTGCAGACCATCAGTTTGGAGGAATATCAGCTAAACAACAAATGCCATTGAGTAAATATCTGGAAACAGACGTTACCTGTCAGGACTATAAGCAGGGCATCCTTGCAAAGGAATATATTTTTGTTATAGACTGTGCTCGTTAGTGTGTTCATTAGCATGCTCTAAAAATGGGATAGACTAGACTATGCTTCCCTTTTCCCCAGGCAACCAGCCAGTAAAAGCCTTTGAAGAGAAAGACAAAGCGACACAAGTGTATACTTAAACTGTAAAATATATGACACTCCATGGATACTTTGGATTGCTTGAAATTTTCTAAGCATGATAATTTTTCAGAGTCAAATTGTGTTTCTTATGCTAGCCATTTATTACTGCTGGAGTCTCAGGGCAAGTGATTTGGAGTGTGTTTAAGTTCAGAAGAGCACTTTTTCATATTTCATAGTTATTCTTTCTTGCAAAGGTCCCTTTCCATGTGACTGCAAGCACATTTTGCAGATTAATGGAAGAAACTCTTGTGTTCAGGCAAAACCTGTACAACTGACTGTTCTCTTTGCCAGGCCATGTGTTGAATTCCCTCCAGCTTGGTCGGGGCTGGGTGCTGGGTGCTACAAAGGGCTTGGAAAACCAGTGCAATTTCCCAAAAAGTGATCACACTACAGAGTATCATTGTGTTGTGTTCTGGAAGTGACTACTTATACCTGCCTTCAGCAATATTTTGGGAAGTCTAAGAGCAGATGGGTGATGGGACCAGTGGGAGCCTGGGCCACTTAGCTGCTGGGATACTGTTGCAATCGTCAAGCAGCGCTGCTGAGCTAAAAGCCAGACTCTCCTCTGATGCAAGGGTGAGTCCCCTGGGGACTTACTCCAGGTGACCAAGGGCATCCACATTTCTCCTGCACACTTGCTAAATACTTAGCCTCCCATCTGTCCTGTTTGCTGCTGGCCCTGCTCTAAGCTGCCTTGTGCAGGAGCAGAGAGCAGCCAACACAGTGAGGAGCGGGATGTCAATATGGACTGCAGTGGAAAGTAGAGGCTTCAGTTAGTTTAAGGTCTACTGGGAGGCTGAACCCTGCCCACAAGGTTTTGTAAAACTCAGGGGCTGTTTAAAAAAAAACAAACTGTCTTAGGGGACAGTTGGCTCCTCTGCCCTTTTAAACCTCTACTGCTTGGAAAAGGGTGCCCTCGAACACAAGAACCTTGGCTTGGCACTGCCATGTCTGGGGGCAAGGGAGAGGCCTTGACGCTGATCCTTGGCCACAGGGCCTGGGCAGAGGGTGCCAGGTGAGGGCAGAGTAGTGGAAGGTGCTTTCAAACCCCGCAGCTCATGCAAAGCGAGCCCACAAGTTCCCTCATCAGCATGGCTTGTAGGGATTACCTTGGCTCGCTCCAGACTTTTTCGTTGTTCATGGAATGCAGATGGGCTTTTCAGTGCTGCAACAGGAAAGAGAGAGGAGCAGTCAGCACAGGAGTGGAAGCAAGCAGCCACCAGAATATTCAGCAACAGCATTTTAATGAGTGCTATAAAAATAGCAACACAAACTAACTGCCCTCTTTATTGCACTAACTAAAAATAACTCAGGAAAGCTCTGGGAAATCCCGTGCTCTCAGCCAGGCCATTGCAAGAGAGCAGGGGGGACGGAGAGCACAGGGAGGACAGGAGGGATTTGGGCAGGAAGATGGTGCAGGCTTTGAAATGTGGTGCTCGGTGGGACATGTCAGACAGCCAGTGCTGCTCTTCCCTGGAGCTCTTCTTCCAGGTTGTGGCACTGTGAGGCATCACAGCCCCAGAAAACTGATCTAGGAAGAGCAACGGGTGGAGGGGACCTTGCCTGAAAGTTAGACCTGTATGTGACTGAGGCTTGAGGCCAGCAGGAAAACTGGAAAGGCCTGCCTGGCCTCTTGGGGTATTTGGCCTTCAGCAAGGGTACTTCAACCAGGACACTGGAGGTGTTGTCCTTTTTCCCTCTTCTATCACTAAGTACCCTTCCATCTCCTTTAGGCTCCTTCTCACCAGACATTTGTCCTATCCTCTGCCCAGAAGCCCCTGTGTGACATGGTGCTTCCCTGGGCAGCTACCCAGACAGGTACCCAGCAGCAGGCCAAGTTCTTAGCATCTCCTGACACCAAAGAGGATTAACCCAGAGAGGGTCCCAAAGGAAGGCCAGTGGTCCCTAGGTCTTGGACCAGTGAACACCAGTCCCATCTATGCTGGAGTCATGGAGGACCTTGCATATTTCATTGTTTACTCAGGTTGTGTATAAACTGGAGAGAAATTTGTGTGATGAAGGGGTTAATATGTCTCAGTTCCTGCAAAATTTCTTTTCTGTCTGTGTAAGCAAGCAAAATCAACTGTTCCCATTGGGACAGAGAAGGAGAAGTTGTCCTGAACCACAAAAACAGCCTGCTACAACCTTTGGCAACATCTAATTCCCTGTCCATCTTCTGAGTGGGATCTAATGGGGATAGAAATTATTTTCACAGAGGACATGATGTCCCACATCAATTTAGAGAAGAATGACAGGAAGAATGAGGGCAGCTGGGAAATGATTGGAGCCCTGAACTGGGTTTTGGTAGGCAACACCCCTAACCTCCAGGGAATCACAGAAAAACACAGAGGGCACATTACTGCTTCTAATGTTTGGAAAGCAGACATACAGACAAGCCAGTGTTACTGTGCCATGCTCCGGTGAGAAGACATGAGGACTTGTGACAGCTAGTTTAACCAGAAGCAAAATAAAATGGTGCACAAGAGAAAATGAAGTCAGCAAGAGAGATGACTTTTACAGCCCTGTTCACTCTGAAGTCCTGACATTGGGAGTTTGCTATGGGCATTGATCAAACACCATGCTATTCACAAGGAAAACGTTGCAGAATTTAGTAATTTACCAAGATTTTTGGAGGAATTATGTGGATACTGCAGCTTGTATTAGTCTGCAAAACAAATAAAGACATTGCTAGCTCTGATTATTCAAACACCTTGTCAGGGGATGACATGGCATCTTGAAATGGCTAAAGGTCTGGAGTCAATAGGGCAGAGCTGCTGAGCTTGTGTTGATAACCTTAGGACTATTGCCTCTAAGGCTTGAGTTAGAGGATGAGGTGGTGGATGCATACAGCAAGGGAGGCCTAACTTCAAACACAACTATTTCTACATCCCATCATTGTAAGGGAAAAAATGCCTTGAGGAATCCTTGCTACAAGCTGCCTCCCCCTCCTTCTGGGTAGCTAAGCAGATCTGGCTGGGCTCCAGGGCAAGACCCTGTGTAGGGCTACAAGAAGAGTTCATCCCCGCTTGTCCTTGCAGCCTGCCTTTCTGCAGGTGATCCTATGGGGATGCTCTTGATTTAAAAAGCTTTTCCAGGTCTGTACCAACTTCACTAAGACAATATAATTGAACATGTTCAATAATAGAGTCTCGCATGAACAGTCTTGTAGGAGCTTCCCACTCAGGGAGCCTGAATAACAGGGTAGCATCTGCTCTCACCTGCACTGCCGTGGATCAGGAGTGCGGCCATGCCTCAACAAACCTGGATGTCCCCTTGCTTTCAGATGCTCCCCCATACACAAAGTCACTGGGCAGAAGGGACCCAGAGGTTGCCCTTGCTTACTAATCTGAGTCCACCTTTATTTGCAGAGCTTTTTTTCAATATTTTTGATTGTTTTGCCAGACAGTTGTTCAATTTGCAATCTGAAAACATCTGACAGAGTCTAGCTTTGAACCAGAAGGCTTCTGCAACACTACTGTCTTTTGCTCCTGAGCATCCTCCTTTAGGCAGTTTCCTGCCTTCTCCAGTGATGGAATTATGTGAAGGTTTCACGTTTCTTAGGTGAACATCCAAGAGAGTCTGAATTGAGTTAAGGCAGTCTTTGGTTAGATAAGCACATTCATCTCACTGGGCTATGCTCATGTACCACTGATACTTCTCCCTGAACTAGTCTCTTGGGTTCCAAAAAGCAGTCAGCTTCCTCAGAGCTGCTCCTAGATTTTACTCTTGCTGTGCTTACAGCCACACTGCTGAACAGCTCAGCAAATTCTGTGTATAGTCATCAACTCCCATTCCTACATGGGCTTCTGCAAGCCCTCAAAGCTTTTATCCAACACAAATCTTTGCTCACTCATGTCTCTTTCTGGTTTCTGTATAAAATGGGTCACTTAGAAAAACAAAGTTTCTCTGTCCTCTGATTATATATGCAAAAAATATAACCAAAGGGTTGAAAACAATCCTTGTACAAAAGCTGATGCAGAATGTGGAATCACGTGAATGCTCCCAGCTTGGTACCAAACCTGACTTTCAACTTGTAGACCAGCAATGCCCCATTTTTCTCTTTCCAGAAAAGCTATTTTCAACCATGGTGGCTTACAGATATCTGTTTCAATTTCTTGCCCACCTGCAGTCCCTATGATCTGAGATCCCATCCTGGTGTACCTCCTATAGCCCATCTCAGCTGGTCCTCAGAGCCATAGGAAGACAAGGTTAAACAAAGAATTGTGTTTCCTAAGGATTAACTGCATATGTCCAAACCATGGGGAAGCTGGCTGGGACTTCTGCTTATTAAATGCTAGCATCTGACACTTCCTCCTGAGGTTAAATTCAGCAGTTAGGTTCTGCATGTTTTCTTTAATAACGGCAGAAGTGCCTTTTCTTTTATTACTTTTAGTGATTGAACTATGATCATACTTCCCAAAATGGCATCCTTGGACAGAAACCAGACTGCAAAATGTAAGCCTAGAAGTTAGGAGTGTAAAGAAGCTGTAGGTAACAGACCCATGTGCTCAGCCCTGCAGGGCAATATCAGGTATGCAAACTCCTCTGTTGACACAACAACGCCATACATGTGTAATGAGGTATCCTGCACATTGTCTGTGTGACCACTTTTACAAAGTGAAATTGGTGATTCAGGAGACTTCAGACATCCTTCTGACCACTGACTGTATTATCAGTGCTTGCAATGCTATCATGAATGTCACCAAACTTGGCTTAAAGCTCCAGCTCCAAGAGTCCTGTCATTAAAATGCTTGCCGTTTGATGGCAGGCAGTATAAAATCTGAAAACATAAAGAAATACACAGTAGAAAGAAAGAAAGAAAGAAAGAAAGAAAGAAAGAAAGAAAGAAAGAAAGAAAGAAAGAAAGAAAGAAAGAAAGAAAGAAAGAAAAAAAGAAAGAAAAAGAAGAATCTGAATTTATCAAACTTAAAACCTTCACAGACATGATTTTTATCATCCTGCTCAAGTTTTCTTAATACTTGATTCTGGCAATACTGTACTGAGAGGCATCTCTTGCTGGCTCCCCTAACATCCTTTAGGAAGGCAGCTTCATGAGAAAGGCAGTGTTAGCGCTGTTGTTTTGCTGGATTCACAAAAGCTACATCACAGTCTTCAAGGTTAGCCAGAAGAGACACAGTGGAACAGCCTTTGGAAATTTATGATCTTATCAGAGACCCCCAAGGGGCCCATAATGAGCCAGAATGGTACCAGGATAGTCCTTTACCTGAGTTCCAGATAATCACAAATTCATGCACACAGAACCTGAGATAGGTCAGGGTGGAATTATCCATCAGGCAGCATTTTTTCGCTAGTGGTGCTACAGGTTTCATGATGCATCTGCTTGTGCAGAAGGGGATTGTTTTCATTCACTTATGTTTTGGACTCTAGCATCTGTTTTTCTGATGTTGAATGGTTACAAGGAGCTGGAATGGGCCCCCCTCTACCTTTTCACTGTTCTGTGGGTCTGATGCTGCCACAGAGGTTCCTGACTTTTACAGGAGGATGTGAGATGCTCTGCCCTTGCCTACACAAAGAGCTTTGTTCTGCTGCAGTGACCTCTGAGACAGGACCCTATGCAGCTTTATTTTTGAAAAATGCAAACTAAGCAGCTCTCCCAACTTCAGTTTGAACAGCAGCATTGCAGCTTGTGTAGAAAATGCTGGGCACCATTGTACAGCACCAGGAACCATAATATTACTACAGGGCAGGAAGCAAAGTCCAGCTCAGTAGCAATCTGCTCAGAGCAGAGAGAGCCTGAGCAGGCAGCTGGTGCCATGCAATGTCCCAGTAGTGCCCCTCTGATCCAGGAGAGGGTGAAAAAGGCAGAAAACAATACTCACGTGGCATGATGCCTTGGTCTGCCAGCTGCTCACGAGTCCTTCTCTGCTGAAGCCGTAGCTGCAAAACTGTGAGAGAGAGAATCAGGAAAAGATGCAGTATTTTTCTGATGTACTAATGCATCTATCAAGGGAGATGTGCCTGTGGTCTTTGTGTCACAGACACCTGACACTGATCCCTGCTGCTGCTGGGACAGACTTGGTGCAACCAATGATTTCCTCCAGGGAGGAGCTGCACAGTCTGCACCAGCCCAGACCTGACTTTGCACCCAGATATATGGTGGGTCGGACTGGTTCTGGTGCAAGCAGCATGCTAGTGCCTGGGGCAGACTGAGGTCTGCCTGATGTCTGCAATAGCAGCCTCGGGTGACCATGGCTTCAGCTCAAAGGGTTATTCGGAGAGAGTCTGTGGGTAGGCAGAGGGTGCTGGTGGAGAGAAAGTCCACTACCCCTTGCAGGTGGAGGTAGTGATGGGCTGTCCCATTCTGAGAGGGGAAGGACCTGTTCTGAGTCAAGCAAGTAAGGTGGCTTCAGAAGGTTTTGAAAGGAATCGAGCTCCTTTGATAAATACTTTGTCCATAAAGGTATTTTGCGCTTTACGGTTTATTAGGTAGACTCCCAAGGTGCCATCTCCTATGCTTCACTGCTACTAGTGCCTGCTTCCCAGACATAGCTGACAGCAAACACGAAAGCAAACTGAATCCTGCACAGCAGTGCTGGCTAGAGAGGAACCACACAGAAGATAATAATTTTGACATTATGAAATGTATTTTGGCTACATTTCGGTATCCTTGTGTACTCTAAGATTCGTGATGTGTGTATAGGTATTTCATTGGTTTTTAGATTTTTTTTTTTCAGGCATAAGGACAAGGAACAATAAAATGAAGAACATTCAAAATAGCTAAGGGATAGCTGAGAGAAATCAAACATCATGATGACAGGTGACTGTGCTGGGAGAGCTGCACGCCTACATTGGGGTTATAGTTATAGAGAAGTTAGGGCTGGACTCCCCTAGGGGTGCACAGTAATAGAAGAAGGGGTAAATGATCATAGACTGCAGAAACAGGAATTCTGTTTGGTTATTAGGAAAACAACAAACAAACAAAAAAACAGAAACCCCATGAGATTGGTGCAGGCCTAGAACAGCATCCCAGAGAGGCTGTAGGACATCCTTGAGATGTTCAGAGCTTGCCTGGAGATGGTCCTGAGCAACCTGATCTGTTTTTGAAGTTGGCCTTATGTTGAATGGAAGGTTGGAGTAAGGATTTCCACAGGTTCCTTCTGACCTAAATTTGCACACAGTTCTGTACTTTGGTGTGTGCACTTGTAACTGAGTGCCTCAGATTTGGTGTGGAAGCCAGAACAGCTCCCATAAATACTCCAGAAGCTGTTAAACTTCTGTCTAAATAAGAAACTCACAAGGTTCTTAGAAGTGGTAGATGCCATCTCTGCCTTTTTTAACCCAGGAGCGTAACAGAAGTTTTTAGTATGTGCTAAAAGCACAAAGAAAGTAGCTGACAGCAGGGAGAAAAGCAATTGTAACCAACATTGTACTACACCTGCCATCCACAGTAACACGATGGGACCCTTAAGCCAGCAGCTGATTATGGCTTCCGGGAAGTTTTGAAGTCTATAGATACTGCACTTTTTCCAGCATTACAACAAGCCACTTCTCTAGGGTTCTTGGATGGCAAATTGATGTTGACTACCCTTGGACTGAGCCTTGCTACCAGGAGTTTTGATCTGTGTCACTAGCTCTACTATGTTAGGGCCAAGGCTTGTACCCTTCTTTCACAGCCTAAGGACCTCTCCTGATACCTCTAAGACTGGGAGGTTCACTCCTGCCCCACCACCCTGCCCCAGCACACAGAGCATTGATTAGGCATCTGATCCAAGTCTCTAAGAAGAATCACAGAATCACAGAATTTCTAGGTTGGAAGAGACCTCAAGATCATCGAGTCCAGCCTCTGACTTAACGCTAACAGTCCCCACTAAACCATATCCCTGAGCTCTACATCTAAACGTCTTTTAAAGACTTCCAGGGATGGTGACTCAACCACCTCCCTGGGCAGCCTGTTCCAGTGCCTAACAACCCTTTCAGTAAAGAAGTTTTTCCTAACATCTAACCTAAAACTCCCCTGGCGCAACTTAAGCCCATTCCCCCTTGTCCTGTCACCAGTCATGTGGGAGAGCAGGCCAACCCCCACCTCGCTACAGCCTCCTTTGAGGTATCTGTAGAGAGCGATAAGGTTGCCCCTGAGCCTCCTCTTCTCTAGGCTGAACAAGCCCAGCTCCTTCAGCCGCTCCTCATAGGACTTGTTCTCCAGGCCCCTCACCAGCTTCGTCGCCCTTCTTTGGACCCGCTCAAGCACCTCGATGTCCTTCTTGTAGCGAGGGGCCCAAAACTGAACACAGTACTCGAGGTGCGGCCTCACCAGAGCCGAGTACAGGGGGACGATCACCTCCCTAGCCCTGCTGGTCACAGTGTTTCTGATACAAGCCAGGATGCCGTTGGCCTTCTTGGCCACCTGAGCACACTGCTGGCTCATATTCAGCCGACTGTCCACCATCACTCCCAGGTCCTTCTCTGCCTGGCAGCTCTCCAACCACTCATCTCCCAGCCTGTAGCTCTGCTTGGGGTTATTGCGCCCCAGGTGCAGGACCCGGCACTTGGCCTTGCTGAACTTCATGCAGTTGACCTCAGTCCAGATCCTATCCAGAGCCTATCCAGATCCTCCTGCAGAGCTTTCCTACCCTCGAGCAGATCGACACATGCGCATAGCTTGGTGTCATCTGCAAACTTACTGAGGGTGCACTCAATGCCCTCGTCCAGATCATTGATGAAGATATTAAAGAGGACCGGCCCCAGCACCGAGCCCTGGGGGATGCCACTAGTGACTGGCCTCCAACTGGACTTGACTCCATTTACCACGACTCTTTGGGCCCGGCTATCCAGCCAGTTTCTAACCCAACGAAGCATGCGCCAGAGAGAGACTCCCTGAAACACTACTCAGTATTTCCAGCATGCAGAGACAGCCTGTCATACACTGTGGCCTGCCTTGTGCAAGGCTACAGACCTCTGTGTGGCCCAGGACTGCACAAGCTATAGCACACATTTCTTAAGAAACCATACCTGTACTTTGAGGTAGTAACATAGTCTACACCTTTATTTTTGCAAATTTGTTGTCAAGAAGATTGACACTTGTGTGTCAATCTCCTCTCCCACAAAGTAAAACATGAAACTCCCATATTTTCCTGATGCAAACTCAATGCAGCTTGCAACAAGGACACTCATCTTTCAGTAGTGACAATCTAACTGCATGCATGTCTACTGTCTACTGGCATAGAACCAGACAGAACCTGCGACTGCTCTTAGAGAGCTGGTATTGCAAAGGGAAGAGAGGCAAGAACATCTTTTTGTCTTTGCGAGTAACTTGCAGAGCTCTGCCAACAGGGAATATCTACTGTGTGGCTTCCCTGGGATGTGGGATGGAGCCAATTAATAACCCCTTACAGAGATGTTCCTGAAGTACAAGGCTCCCGAAAATGCATGTGACTTTTCCATGTCCTCTATACAAGTCATGTCTCACATTCAAAGCAAACGGTTAGTGAAAGTCCCACAAGAGATGATCTCCTGCCAAATTCCAGCACTTCTTAGGACACCAAAGATAGATTTCTGCTGTGAAGAAGAAATGTAGTTTTCAGTATCTGGTGAAGTCTGCATGTGTGTAGTTCCCTTATGCCAGGTGAAGCTGGTGGTTAGAAATCACTGGCAAATTCTGTTGCCAAGGGAATCTGTACTCCTCCATTGCCCCTTGGTACTGCTGCCAGTTGGTGCTGGTTGTGCCTGTGGACACAAATTTAGACCCCTGCATGGTGAATATCTACATCTGACACAGTTATCTGCATTCCCTTAGCAGGAGTCAGGGATTTTATAACCAAATTAGGCAGTCCATGTTTTAGGAATGCCAGTTTTCTTCCTTGCTTGTGGAAGTAATTCATGGTAACCAGCTCATGGTAGATACCTCATACTGGGTAGGAGAGACCCCAGTTTTGCTGTGTAGGGCTTTCAGTGTTGCCAGTCACAATATTGAAAAACCATGCAGAGCTTGCATTTTCCCGAGGGAGAGATGTATCATTATTGAACAGGTGAGCAAAGAGAGATTGGAGGCTGTCCAAGAACAAAGAATCTTTGTAGATCTCCCAAGAATGGTTCTCTCTCCTCTCCTAGGTCCTGGAGCAGTGTCCCAGGTGTTAGAGCATCTGCCTTAAACTGAGGCAAGTCAGACAAAACATCCCACCATCAAATGAGAGTCAGAGATAGCAAAGACTTCAAGAGTCACATACAAGTCCTTTCTGAGGACACAGCAATCTTCCCCATCTGTCTGTGAAATATCCCAATTGAGAATGCAACAGCACATCCCTTCACAGCTCCAGTGTGTGTCACATTATTTGCATCATTTCACTCTCAGACTTCCAACACAATCAGGCCAAGTAGTAGCATAGCCACATGAGCAAAGGAGGTGTTATTGATCAGATGACCATGTATTCAAATCCCACTTTTTCTGCTCCCTGCCGCTTCTTCTGCTTATTTCACATCCTTTCCTGCAGATAAAACATCATTTACCAGCCTCAGGATTCAGCCAGATATTTGACAGGCCCATTTAGAGAAAATAGGAAATATTATAAATTTCCTTGAAGCATCACTTGGAGAGTGTTGATGATTTCCAGTGCAATGATTATAATATTCATATTCTGCCTTGATGTAACATTCCCCAGATATGTGGTTGATTTTTGGCAATGCTGAGCTTACAGACTTACTGGACCATTCTTAAGCTACAGGGAAAGGAGAAAAAGTTCATCCAACCTTGTCTATTCAGGGCAAGCTGACAGGAAATATGAGGACAGACATGCAAATGTTGGCTATTTCCAGGAGCAGCCTAAGCTCAATGGCTGAACAGTCATTTCAGTCACTAAATGCTCATCCAGGTTTGGACCTCATGCACGCCTTGACCCCCAGATGTCATTCACAAAACCTGTTGCAAACCACCTGAAGAAGCATAGCCATGGTCAGTGCCAGACAAGGTAATAACACTGAATATCTCTGCAGGAAGAGGAAAAGCAGTCAATACTTCCAGCGGCCTTCAAGTCAGTCCTGCAGCTTGCAGATCAGCAGATGCCACCTCCAGTCTTGCACATTCCCTTGCACAGCCAACAGTGCTTAAAAAATAGGCCAGAGGAGCACCTGGCACCAAACAAACTCCATATAGCTGTTTTTGAAGGGGGCTTGAAATTCTTTGAAGCTGTCTGACCCCAGCTATATTCCCATCCTCTTCCTTTGTTGTGTGTCTGGAGGCACAACCTCTGAGTGCTGCCTGTGACTCACTTTGAGGATGGAGGATGCTGTCACCCTCTATGTAAGGGGTTTTTTATATACATTTTTTTTTCCCTGGATATTCTTTTTCAAGATTCCTTTCAGCAATTCTTGCTCCTATGGCACCCCAAGATGAGAAACCCCTTCCTACATGATGCAAGGCAAGTCAGAGCTGTGCCAGTTCTTTTGTTCATGATCTCTTTTTGTTAGAAAGTCCCATTTAGTGACACATCTTCTACAAGTATCCTCTGCAGAGGACTTGTGTCATTGGTTTGGAGAAGCTCACTAGGCATCAGCCATGGCTGGCTCTGGAGGCCTCTGCTCCAAGCACTGCCCATGACTTGCAGGCATGATTCATCCTCCCTGGGAGCTGACCTCAGAGCTTGAGAAAGCTAAAGGACAGCTTGGGCCCTGCCTGACCTGGTGATGCACTGGGAAAGTCATATTCAAATCATCCTGCACCCCAGGAGCAGGCAGACCTGGCCATCTGCTTCGGTCTGCAGTGGCAGCTCATCTCCGGTGCCTGAACCTGCAGCTGCTCAGGCCTTGCTGCCCTCAGCTGAGTGATTTCTGTGTGCCTTGGCATGGGATTCTATCTGAGCTAACTGCTGCCTTTATAAAAGAAATAGGTGTTTCTTTTACAGGGAGAGGAGCTGTGCCCAGGACTAATTCAGAGGGGAGCACATCATGTCCAGAGTTCAGCAGCTGGTCAGAGAACTTGTCACTGCATCAGAGCATCCCCCATGCTGCAGCATCGCCAGAAGCACTCAGAGTATCCTGCTGGCTTTGGGAACTGGCTTTAGCAGCACAGGAGGCTGGGCAGCACTAAGGCACATTGCCCAAGGAGGTGCGGAATGGGCTGAGGACTTGGGCAGAGAAAGTCATGGCTGGCCCTTGGCTAGTGCTGCTGATGGTTTGCCAAGAAGGAAGCTGGATCAGAGCCCTCTGCAGGTCCCTTCTCAGCAACACTTACATAGCTCCTGTTGTGGTTGTGAGAAACAGCCACAGCTGGACATAAGTGGCATGAGCAGGTTTTCCAGAAACCCTGGGACTGCAGAAGGCTTCCTCAGTGTTCAGGTCAGCCTCACAGCTGAGACAAAACAAGTTTAAAGCTGAGTTTAATTTTTTTTTCCAAATATATTTTACATCAGCCACTCCATTTCCTCACCCTGACCTCTCTCTGAGCATCTCTCCCTATGTCTGACAAACCTGCTGCTCTGGGAGCAGCACTTATTCAGCTGTGCCAACAGTTTCAGCTCATCCCAGCTCACTTATGTGGTTACAGGTTGGAGCCCAATAAGTGCCAGTTTCCTGCATGGGCTGTAACAACACCTTTGCTCTGGCTGGGAGCTACATTCATAACCAGTGCAATTGCTGTACTCTCATCTTCCTCTGAAATAAGTTGCTGCTGTTGCCAGAGGTGACAAATGGGCAGTTGCCTGCTGCTTCCTGCATCACCTGGTGCTCCTGGGCTGGGCAGCCAAGGGGAACAGCAGAAACATCACATTAAGCCAGTTCAACCCAGCCACATGAACCTGATGTGAATCAGCAGTTTGATCAGCAACTGAAGCTGTCAGTGACACTGAAAAAAACAAGAGAAAACTCACTGTCCGCTCTTCCAACCACCCCAGACTCTCATTCCTGCCCTCTGTGGCCCAGAGCTGGGGGTTTAGGGGCTTTAGGAGCATGACTGCAGCTGAGTAGTGTGCAGGATGGGGAGGGCTCTGCCAGGGCACCAGACGGGTGGCAGGGAGTTGGGAATGGGTTGATAGGAGAGAGAGACTCCTGTCTTCAGCAGCAGCAGCAGCTTTGCTGCATGTCAGACAACAGCTGAACAAACATGACACACATGTCTGTCTGTGGCCATGGTGGGTATCCAAGGACCTTGTGACTTGCCCAGTAAAACACAGCCCGGTAAAACACTGGCTGGCAGATAACGGCTCCATTTTGGATGCAGCCTCCCTTGAAGGCATCCTTCTCCTCAAGCACAGTGAGGTATGGTTCAATCTTTGCTGTAACACATGCCTGACAGAGAAACAGATGTCTGTCTGCTAAAACTCCAAGGTATAACATTCTGAAAAAGTAAAGCAAACTTCAAACTGATCTACATGAAGCCAGTGTTTTACAAAAACTTCACGAAATTATAAAACAATGCCATCAGTTACAGACAGACCATGGTTTGAATGCAGGCATTGACTGTGAACTGTACGAGTTCCTGACTGGAAAGAAAACACACTTACATATATTTGCAGTTTGGAAATGAAGGTTCCACCACCATGTATAAGCTGTATAAGCTTTAATCCTCCAACAAGCCAGGCAAGTCTTTGAAAATTCACACCCATGTGTCCACATTTTGGCATGGGTGTTACCCCATGCCAAGCCATACAGAACCATATTTAGGGTGTTAAACTTTCACTTTTCACCAATTATCTGAACTACCACTGATGTTATACAGATGTTGGCCTTGTAAACTCTCTTTCCATACTGCCGGACAGAAGAGGTCAGAGTTAAGGTTAAGTCTGCATTTGCCAGCTTTGTTTGCTCTGTCTGATGACAACATCTTTCTGCTGCTGGAGTACAATTGGTTTATATTCAAAGCAGGAGATCACTACACATAAATCATTGTCTCTGGTAAGAGTTAAATATGTTTCTGGAACAGCCCTCAGAAGTTCTAGTTGATTTAGTGCAATCCCATTGATAATTGGAGCACATGGGATAGCATGGCAGGCTTGAAGAACCATCATTCCTGCAAAATTTGTCAGGATGACCTCAGATCAGTATATTTATCTTTGGCAAAATAGACAAAATAAACACGCACACAAATCCTTGAGGAAGGGGAGGGGAAACCTGAAGGCCTGAAACATGTTGGTGATTTGATCTAACTCTTCTGGAGCAGTTCCTGGTGCCCTGCTCTTGTGCATCTATCATTTCTCACACTGCACAGCTATACTGCTGGCCACTGGAAAGAGAAGAGGAGGAGAAAACACTGGGATACTGAAGTGAGGACTGTAGGCCACTGTGTGAAATAGATATTAACTCCACCACACCAGCCTTTCTCAGACAACATTTTCTTGGTACTGATGCTGCCAGATGGAAGCGAGAGCCCCTCAAACCACCTACATGCCACTATACTCTAGTTGCTAACTCTTGGCCCTACTGACTGCTGTGTGCCAGAGAGATTAAAGGGATTCTGGGAAGAGGAAACAATAAGTATAGAAAGTATTTCAAGCACCCTTTAGCACATAAATAGGTCTTTCTACTGCTCAACGTATACAGACCACAGAGAAACAGCAAAAGTTAGTTTTTAAAGATTTACCTTAGCCTTTACTAACATTGGCCTGGAATCCTTCAAAAGGGACTCGGACTCATCATGAGTCACAGAGCACAGCTAATCCTTCCAAACCTGGGGAGCAATCAAAGCCTCACTCCTGCCTCTGCAAGACAATTTCCAAAGCAACTGTATGTCATGAAGCTCTGCACTTCATGGCCAGACCCCCCTGGCCTGTCCTTCACATGCTCTTTGCATGCTACACCATGCTTTGTGTAAACTGCTACTGCCCAGCAGTGCCACAGCCCCTGAGCTGTGCAGGGAGGTGAGGGCTGCAGGGTAATGGGTCCTTTGAGACAATCATCCCTCTGCCAAATGAATGGAGGAAGACAGTAAATCAGAGCACTGAGCTTCCTGCCATCCATGCTGGGGCTTGACAGCTGCTGAAGCTTGCATGGGAAGCAGAGACAGCAGAGGAAAATGCCCCTTAGCTATTTTTCACATAAAAGAGGTTTGTCCACCTTAACCATTTAATGATAGCTTTACTTCTCTATTCTCCGTATTACTAGTATCCAGCACAAACAAAAGGCAACATTATTGATTTATTTGTACCCCTCAGCATCCCACTTTCCTCCTGTCTCACAAACTGTGATGACCAGGGCTGTGCTGTGTCCCTGTCTCTCATTACCTGCAGCAGTCACAGCAGTGGGGAGAGCAAAGTACACTGGGGATTTTGGGCAAGCCCAACTCGAACATAACAAATAGGCACAGAAATCTTGTCAAATGGATGGAAATCCAACATCCACTGGGCTACAGTGAGGGATGGCAGTTGTGGGAATAGGTCATGAACCAAAGAATGCCCCACAAATCGACTGACTTGATGCTGAAAGGCACGAGAATTTATGGATACAACGACCCGCAAAGTTTACTTTTACTGAAGAATCATTTGAAAAATATGTTTAGAGATCCCACTGTTGGTTCCATAATAAAGCCAACTTACAAATAAAACTAAAATGAGCCTTAAGAACAATACTGGTTCATTTGAAAAGAATGCAGACATGTAACACAGACCATCCTCCTCTCTTCAGAAAGGTGGCAGTGTTGCTTTGTAGTTACTGGACAAGTTGTTAAAGACAGATTTTTATTTTTTTTTTTCCCAAACGAATGGCAATGTACCATAATATACCAATGAAATCTAAGGAATGACTTAATCTAATGAAATGTAAGATCAGAGTGATATGGAAACCACACCAAAGCCCTGGACCCAAGTTTTGTGTAATTCAGCCAGACTAGGACACTCGTGTTTGCACACACACTCTTGAGTTTTCAACCAACTGCCAACTTTGTATTTGCTGAGAAAACAAAGTTTAAGTTGACCACCCAGCTATCTTAGAGATCTTGATAACACCACTCATGTCTACCATCAGTACCATAAATCTCTAATCTCATTATCTACCATGCACAAAGAGACAAAAACACACACGGTGCGGGTGACATGCCAGACCGGGTGCATGCTCCAACGTGACTACCCTGTCTGGTTCTACAGTGACCCATACGGCACATGCAGCTGGTGTGTCTGAACATCCTCACAGATCACATTCACGGGGAGGACTTCACCCCTGGGAAGGTCAGAGAAAGCTCCTCCAGATCACTTTTTGACATTACTGTTATTATTACTGTCTCTTATGTTCATTTAAAAAAATACAAGTAAAGATACCCGCTCAGAAATATAGCATACTTACTATAAATATAGTCAGCAAATAAAGGCATGAATATCCAGAAGAGGGTCTGATTTAGAAGGGATTGTCCCATAGTTCACCTTCACTCACCTTCACTCACGCTGAATGTCCTCTCAGAAGCCCCTTACCGGTGCTTCCCCTAACTTATGAGACTGAGACATGTTTTACTTCCAAACCCTCCGAGAGTGGCAATCAATTGTGTGGCTCTGGTTTTATTTCTCTGATGATGTCACTTTAAATACTTTTCATGTTCCATTTGTTATTTTTACTTCTAAAAATGACGCATTTCTGCAAATTCATTTTTCTCCAGTTAGTCACAACTTAATGGAACAAAGTCAGCTGCCTGCATGTCAGAGTGAGTGCCGGACCTGTCCCCACTGCTGTTATCACAGACAGACCCACAAGAGCACCTGGAATATTCGGACGGCATTAGGTATGCTGTTTTTCACAGACGCCCTTCTGGATCTCTGCCCAAATCCTTTAATATAGGGCCAGGGCAGTGGACCCGGGAAGTGCAGTTTTGCCAAAATAAACCACAGATATAAATCAAAGACAATGAAAAAGCAGAAGAAAAAAAAAAAAAAAGCAACAGAGAGGAAGGAAGATGAATTTCTCCACTTGCGGAATAGCCTCTATAAGAGCAAAGCTGTGACAGCTCTACGACCCCCTGAATATTTTGCTCGCATGCTGCTTCCAAACATTTAATGCAAAACAGTCTGTGGCTGTGGCTTGCCGGAGAGAGAAGTTTTAAGACAAATCTGGAGGTTTCCCCTACCTGATCTGAACTTGCTCCGAATCAGCAAGGAGTGCTCAGACCCCAGGAGTGTCATGGTGACTCGGGACCGGATCCAGACGCCCCTCACTTAAACCATTAACTTCCTCCAAAGAGAAAAGCTGACCACGGCTAGTGCTCAGGATTCATCCAGGTCTCCTGGACTCTCTGGGTGCTTTTACAGCTGGCTGGCAAGAAGCAGCAAGTGGCTTTGAAAGATTTGGTCCCATCCAGCACTGACCCTTCACAGAAACCAACTGCTCCCCTTGTGCTGTGTTGAACTAATTAACTTTTCGCCGGCAGGAGCCTCCTCCCGCGCGGGGTTTACTACCAGCAGCTGGGTGTCCTGGCTGATGTCATCGTCTAGCGGGGAGCAGCGACTATCGGAAAGGGTCTTAGCAAAGACAGAAGTTTGATATCTGATACTAATTACTACCGGCCGGTACGCAGCCAATCAGGGCTCTCCCCGTCTGGGCCAACTTTTGGAGCTGCTTGGAAATATCAACAGAGCGAGGGCTTAACTCTTTGCAGCGTGGTGCGGGACGGCTGGCCATCTCACCACACACTACATGGCCCCGCTGTGGCGCAGGGGTCCAAGAGCTCCCCAGGGCAAAGGAAATGCTGCAACCAGGGCCCTGTGTTAGGCAAGGGGACAGCTGGCTTTAGGTCAGTTGGTGGTAGTGCCTTTTCCAGTGGAGACGAGGATGCAGCCACCCCATGATGGAGGCATGACTGTGCCCCTGCTGCCCCTCAGCCAGCTCATTCGGGTGCTGAAGCTACACCCTGGACCTCGGTCAGTGCATGCTTTTTTCAGCAGGTAGCTGCACCCATAGTGTTATCCTCTGGGGAGCTTCGTGTACTATATGGCTCAGGTAGCACATGCTGCAGGTACTTAGAACAAGTCCTCTTGTTCTGCTATGCACAGACACTCAGAATAATGCCAAATAAAGGAAGCAGGGCTAAATCTTAATTAAAGTTTCTTGTGCTATAGATGAGCACAGCAACCCCAAGGATGCTGGGCACAGCCATAAGCTGCATATAACTGCAGTGGAAGATGTTTCTCCACCTACCAAACATTCTGGCATGTGAGAAAACCTTTCAGTCAACTTGATAAGTAAAGAGATGCAGATCCTTTGAGGCTTCCCTTCCCCAAGCCTACATCTGGTTCATTTCAGGTAAATGGAAGAGAGGGAACTGGTGGCACTTTTCCCCTTTTAACGTAAGAGTTATAAGCCAAGGACACATGGGTCTCACCCAGGAAGCTGTCTAGATTCCTCCTACAGCATAAACACTCAACTGGACCCTTCCCTTCCCTTCCCTTCCCTTCCCTTCCCTTCCCTTCCCTTCCCTTCCCTTCCCTTCCCTTCCCTTCCCTTCCCTTCCCTTCCCTTCCCTTCCCTTCCCTTCCCTTCCCTTCCCTTCCCTTCCCTTCCCTTCCCTTCCCTTCCCTTCCCTTCCCTTCCCTTCCCTTCCCTTCCCTTCCCTTCCCTTCCCTTCCCTTCCCTTCCCTTCCCTTCCCTTCCCTTCCCTTCCCTTCCCTTGGGTCCCCAGCACAAGAAGGATGTGAAGCTCTTGGAACAGGTCCAGAGGAGAGCCACTAAGATGATCAGAGGGCTGGAGCACCTCTCCTGTGCAGAAAGGTTGAGGGAACTGCGTTTGTTTATCTTGGAGAAGAGAAGGCTCTGAGGAAACCTCATTGTGGCCTACCAGTACTTGAAGGGAGCATACAAACAGGAGGGAGAACACCTGTTTACATGTGTTGATAGTGATAGGACAAGGGGGAATGGTTTTAAACTATGACACGAGAGGTTTAGGTTAGGAATTAGGGGAAAGTTTTTCACTCAGAGGGTGGTGAGGCACTGGAACAAGTTGCCCATGGAGGTTGTGGATGCCCCATCCCTGGAAGCATTCAAGGCCAGGCTGGATGTGGCACTGTGCAGCCTGCTGTAGTGGTTGGCAACCCTGCCCGGAGCAGGGGAGTTGAAACTAGATGATCTTTAAGGTCCTTTTCAACCCAGGCCATTCTATGATTCTATGATTCTATGATTCTATGATTCTACAGTTCTGTGATTCTATGATTCTGTGATTCTATGATTCTGTGATCTTCATTCCCTTTGAAGCCTGCAGGTCCTTCATGACTTCTTCACTCTGCATCAGCTGGGCCTGCAGGAGAAGGCTCCTCAATCCTTCTTGCAACTTTTGAGGGGTTTCATGTTTGTGTCCTTTTCTGCCTGCAAATAGTCATCTTCAGTCTTACAAGTTCAGTGGAAGAGGAGTAGAGTACAAGGGAGACAAAGCAAGGTGTGACCCTGCTCAGGGTAAACCTCCCCATGGCAGTAAAAGACCATCAGTGGGTATGGCTTAGGACCAGCAAGGGGAGTTGAGATGCCTGAAGTGCACCTTGTAGGCACAGTAGCTCCAGGCCTGCTATTGAATGCTTGGAAGAGGAGGCAGGGCAGGCCTAGTCTCTGGAGCAAGACACTATGCAAGGTGTGCTTTTCACTTTGCTTCACAACTGGAACCTTATTTCTGCTGAGGCTCATGCACAGAAGATTGTCAAGAGACCTGACATCAAGGATGTATACAAGCCCCAGAATCCCTTGAGTATCATAGTCTTCCCTCTTTCATGGAGATGCATTGCCCATTTAGGAGTGGTAAATAAAGGATTTCTGTTTTCTTGCATGGACTTCTGAAATAATTAAAGAATGGGAAAGAATCAGTGGATAAAACAGAACCGATTACAAAAATTCAGGCTCTCAGAAAACTTTTCACATGGTCCCATGCATGAGTGTAGTGAAAACTCAGAATTGTTCCAAGGCAGAATGCAAGGTATTGTAAAGAGTGAAAATGAGGATTACTCAAGAAAAGGAAGTAAAAAAGTTGGGCAATAATCAACAGGTAAAAAGGAAAAGCACTTTATTAATGGCTTACCAACAGAGGCTGCAAATGTGCAGCTAACAAAATAAACTGGTTAATCAAACGTCAGAAGGATCAATAGATTTGTATGACCTGGATGAAATGAGGATCATGGCCAGACAATGGCAGATGAAAATAAATTATTTACTTTCATGTCAGAATGAAGGGTGACCCATCCAAAGTCCCCACGTACAGAAGCCTGAGAGATGGCATCATGTAAAAATCACAGGTTGCTAGATCTTGAGTCATTTTGAATGCGTACAGAGGCTGAATACACAAGATGGTATTAATACCATCTAGGATAAAGATTTTTACTTAGATGAGCAGAGAAAAGTGTACTGTGATTTAGTGGGTGCATTGCAGTGGGTTATTTGCTAGGGATGTGTTTCACCCAGCTGGCTTGACTTCCATTTTAACAGGATGCCTTAACTTTAACTTTCACTTCCTATTCTTTTCTAAAGACTTTTTATTAACCTACAGATAACTCCTGAGTGGTTTCCAAGAGGACACGTCAGATCACTGCTGCACATATGAGGTTGTACTGGCCACATATTGCAGGTCACATAGGTCATTCTCTGTTAGCTAAAAGAGTGAGTCTGGTTCTGTCAGAGCACATTTATACCTGATATTTAGATGTGCAAGCAATTACTCACAAGAAATGTGAAAGACTGTCCTGAAAGCCAGTGCCTATGCAAGATTGCTGTTATGGCTTTGATCCCTCTACCCTGGCATTACAAGCATGGGAGGGAGTGGATAAAACTATTGCATCTTTCTTATTTTATTTTATTTTATTTTATTTTATTTTATTTTATTTTATTTTATTTTATTTTATTTTATTTTATTTTATTTTATTTTATTTTATTTTATTTTATTATTTAATTTAATTTCATTTTACTTTATTTCATTTCGTTTCGTTTTTATTTTATTCTTATTTTTTATGTCAGCTACAGCACGTTGGTGAATCATTGTCCTTTCCCTGAATGCCCTGATCCCAACATTCAGTGTGGACGCTCTGCTGAATGACACAAAAATGAAAGGGAAAAGAGCATGAAGACTGAAGTGTCTATCCGGATGCTTAAGCTGGTGCATATAAATTCATCTAAAAGTGCCATCTTCTAGCTAAACCAGAATTTTCTTAGGAAGGTCAAGGACGAAATCTGTGTCAGCACAGACAACATCTCCTGATGACCTTGGCATCTGGCACTTCTCTCCATAAAGTTCCCCATCCACGTGGGGCTGGAGCTGGGTGGTGGAGTTACTTCTGTGCTCCCCTGAGAAGGCCACTGAGGCTGTACTTTAGCAGCTACTAGACATGGGGTTGACGTTTCAAGTCTGAAGTTACTCCAGTCTCTCTTTCCTGACCAGTCACTGCAGGCCTCAAGAGCACGGGGATGCACAGAGTGGTCATTTCTCTTCCCTGCTGTATGCATTATTTGCATTTACTGTTGTTGCAATTTCATCTGATGTTTTCATCTTTCAGGCATGCAGCATGATGAGAAGCTTCTGCAAGTCTTTGGAGGAAGATTTACCTCTGACTGCTTTTGTCATTTTGAATCATCAGCCCTTTTCCCTAGTGCTTCTGTTGAGAAGCCCTTTCCCATCACATTCCTTTGGCACTCCATGAACCACCTCACTCGGGTGTGAAAAATGACCATTGACTCCTATCTTTAACAAGTTATTAATCCTTGGAGGGCTCTTCCACTTCCCACATACTATCTTGGAGCTAGAGAAGTCTGAGGAGAAATCTCATTGGTGGATTCATGACAAATTTCTTCTAAAAACCTTTCTGATGCTACTTCAACAGCTCCTTAAATACATTCCTAAGAAAGTCAGCCCCCAGCATACTACTGTCCCTGGAGATGATATCTCATGCCTACCATCCTTCTCCATTTCTTGCTCCTGCCGGTGCTTGCAATGGCTGTTCCTTTCTCCCTGGGATGTTTCAAACAGTATGCCAAGCGTTTATCCCAGATGAGGGCAAAGTTCTGCTCTTTCCAGTGAGGAAAGGAAGGTAGCGTAAGTTGCACAGGTACTTTGGGAGAAGCAAGCCACCTCTTGTGCTCCACTACACACCCTGTTTAAACACTTACAGCCACACATCTGGCATCCTCTCAGAGAATCAGCTAAAGCCCAGCATGCTATTTACCACTCAGTTTGGTGCAAAGATAAGGTTCTGATGAAATTAAGTAATAATGAAGGAAGGCAGGTAACCAGAGAGTTACACAATGCCTTAGCCTGGTTGGACTGGGAGAAACCTCTCCCACTGCTTTGTGAACACCGCACATGTTGCACCCACAGAACTGCCTCCATGGGAAGCTGTGCTGCAGGTCAGGCATGGGCCTTGCTAACTGCTGCTTCTCCCTGGTAGGGCAGGCATAGGGAGAGGATCAAGCACATATCAGTGCTGCTGGGGAGGCCAAGGTTATCAGCTGAATTCAGCCTTCTGAGATGGTGAAGATTCGTCATTCCTATGATGCTGATTCCAGGATCTGTTCTTACAAATCCTTTGTCTCCTCTCCAGTACTGAACAGCCACAAACCATGCCTTATAAAATCATGTCACTGACAAAAGCTGAGAGTTCAGAAGAGGTGAAAGACATTTTCCTCTCCTCTTCTCCCAGCCTTCCTCCCCCTTTCCCTCTCCCTCTCCTCCCTGGGTGAACAGATCAGTAACACTAGTGTCTAGACCTTGCAAGCTCTCTGGTCACTGTCCTCATTTCTTAAGAGATGACACAACTTCTAAGAGAGGACTCATTTCCACTAATGACTCAACTGCTGAATTCAAAGTACAAAGCTGGTGTCCCCCTGTGCTGGTCAATATGTGAGTCAGCCCAGTCCACAAGTACTCTTGATGGCCTCAGGAAACAGAGGTAAGCTGTCCCTAGTAAATCTCAGACTGGAGGCAAGGAGGACAGGCAGAAGCTGAGATCAGACCAAAGATACTGAGTCATTTGCCTGGAGTCGTTTTCCTAGAGCTTATGTGCCTTTGATAGCACAGAATATAGAAGATGAGTATAACCCTTATAACCCTCCACAAGGCCTTCAAGCATTTCCAGAGCTCACACTGCCCAAGCCCCTGCGTGTCTTAGACCTGTCTCCACCAGGCACTATGCTGCACCACAGGCACTGTGCAGCTCTGAAACAAGCAGGCAACACCACTGGTTACCACCTTTCTTTGGAAAGTGAAACAAGTGTGTAGCTACCAAATGGGCTATAGGAACCTTTGCTGTAAACTGGGTTTTACTGAAGTGAGTGAAGGAGTGAGTCTTAAATACCAGAATAAATTACTCATGGTAGGGAATTCCTTTGAACTGAGAAATCACACCCCAGAGCCACAAGGATATCAGTTCTGTGTTGCTCACCAGATACCAGGAAGCAGCCCCTTCTAATCTTCCAGCACACCCTATTGTTTATGGTACTAATTTATTTTAAAGCAGATTGTTTGTTTCTATGTAGATTTGCATCTGTGGGAAAAAAAAGCCAAATGAGTTGATGTTTCTTTGAGATCCCTCTAGGGACTTGGAGGACTCAGTGTGTGACACAGTGACTGTGCCACAAACAGCCAAAGTCCAGCAGGTCTCAGGGCTGCAGAGGAGCAGTCCTAGGGAGGGCCATCTTCTGGACCCCAGCCTGGTCTGCACTGCCAGGTGAGACTGGGGTATGTCTCCTGCCAGCACCTGTTTTGCCTGGCACACTGCTCTGGCATTTGCTTTCTCTTTGCAAAGGAGAGTCAGCCCTGCACCACCGAAGACCTGCCATTTTTCCCATGTACCCCAGCTACTGTTGGTGCTGATACCAGCACAGATTATATGTGGTGAAGGTGTTCCCAGCAAACCCCTGAATTTAGGAAGCCAAATTCACCACAAGGCTTAGGGTAGGATATAATGCCAAGTAAAGGGTCTTGCAAACAGTTTGCAAGTATCTGTGCAAGCAGTTTTCCCCCAAACCTGGTGCTGTGCCAGTCATGTCTGCTCAGATCATTCTCTCTAAGAATGTGCAGTTTCCTTTGACTTCTCTCTTGTGCCTTGCAGCTCTGTGTAGAGAAGAGCCTGTCTGCAATAGCCTTGTTTCTTGGCTCTCCACAGTGTGCTCTGAGAAGACAAATCTGGTGGGATGAAGTCATGACCCTGACTGTCCCCATCCCATGTGCAGGCTAGTGATAATTTGCTGCATGTTTGTGAGGCTGTGCTGGCAAACGCCCCATGGGAAGATACAGCTGTACTGGCACAGAGCTCTGTGCTAATATCCCTAGGCTGGTATAACTGTCTCCTGGAGGAGGATGGCTGGAGAGAGAAATAAATATGTTGCTAATGAGGAGTGTGCTTTTCCATTCATTTTCGATACAGCTGTGACAAAATAGAGTGTTTCATTACAGTGAAACCCCTAGTCAAGACTAATAAGGAACTCTAAGCATCCTTTAAAGATATTGACTGCAAAGAAGTCATCACCTTGATAGTGGAAGAAGTGACCTTTCTTTGAAGGAAACTTTAACAATGGGCCAGGTGAACTGCCTATTAATGGGTCCCAATGATGGAGACACTGACCTCCGCAGCCACCTGAAGTTGGGCCAGATAGGAGTCTCCTCCTCTGACACTGCACCAGCAGAGCCCCCGCTGTACTCTTGGGCATGACCTTCAGGAACCTGTGAAGAGCTGAGAGTCTCACACATGCCTAAGACTCAGTCCAGGGGTGAAATGCGAATAAATAAATAAATAAATAAATAAATAAATTCCTCTGGGTCTCATATGGCAACTGTGATATTCCTGTCCATGACATGGAACAGATAGAGATTTTCTAGCTGAAGCTAGCAAAGTGGCAGCATCCATGTCGCTGTGAAGTAAAATCATAGCTAGGTCTTAGCTGAGTGCTTAGCCCAAAGCATGGGATTTCTTTAGATGGGAAGCTGTGAGCACAGACTGTCCTGCACAGCTCAGTCCTTTTGCTTGTTTAGGGCCCTGGTAAGCGCCATCAGAGCAGCATTTGTTTGCCCTAAATTTGCCATTGCCTGACAGGCATCGTAGCTGGTCTGTCTCCTCTATAGCTCCTCACAGGATTTGAGGGCAGGAATTTATGTTGGAGATGCCATGAGGTCTTTCCAGTTATGACAGCAGATAGGACTTGCGTGAATTTGAGCTGTGAAGTATTTATCACAATGCTGCAAGCATCCAAGCAAGGTCCCTTAATTTATGAAGGTCCAGTAGATGTTATGTAATTGACAACACGAATGCAGAAATACTTCTGCACTTTACTGAAGCTACTATTAGGCTGCCTGATGTTTTCATCATAATATTTACTTCTTTGTAAATATGCTAAATTTCTCCAATCCCAATTCAAAACAGAGAGATCAGAGAATGAAAATAGGGAGATGACATAGCTGTTTAAAGATTATGTAAAATGTTTTCTACCAGCGTAAATATTTGATTGTAAAACTGCCTGTTGTGATTACAGAGCAGGGATGTGCAGTGAGCACAGGGATCCGCCTTGGCAGAGGCTGCCCCACGTCCCTGCCCTCCCCTTCCCACACAGCCTGGGCTGCAGAACAGTGGAAGCACTGGCGGTCATCCCCATCCTGCTCGCTCTGGCCAGCCTGGGTGGGGCAGGAGGGAGCTCGATCCTGACACAGTGACCAGTCCTTCTGCGTGCTGGCACAGACGTGTCCATGAGTCTTGGGGTGCAGGTGGACCAGAACAGGTGAAGAAGGGGTTAAAGGCTCAAAGCCTCAGACTAGTTTGAGCATGGGGTGGTCAACAGGAGAGGTGACACTCTGATGGGGACACTCTGATGGGGACGCTGCCCTGAGTCAGGTCAAACTGGCTACACTGGCAGGAGTCTGAGGCACTGGGGACCCCTCTGCCCTGCAGTGCAGGGGAAGGGGCAGGCTGGCCATGCCCTGCAGTCCAGGCAGTAGTGCTCCAGTCTGGAGGGTGAAGGATGCCAAGCACTGACTGGTGACCTGGGGTTGCACCAAGGTCAGGGCGCTGCTCCAGTGGGTGCTGAGCTCACTTTGCACTGGTACCTGGGAAAAGCCAGGGTGCCGCACCCCAGGAAGCAGGGGCTCCTTCCCTCCGTCCAGTTGGTGTCTGGTGCCTGGTGCATATCTGTCCTGAGGGGTGCCTGCCTCTGGCCTGCCTCCTGTGTCCTCCATCTTCTCTTCCACCTCCTCCATCCTCAGACCCTGACTGCATGTTCCTGAAGGGACGTCATATGGGAAACGAGACACTTGGTGCCTGCAGCAACTGCTGGTCTCTCCTGCCTCTAATGCCAAACTTGCACTCCACCTGGACAGCTTGGGCAGGAGCATCACTGCTCAGGAGCCTCTGGCTCTACCAAAGCACAAGGAGAAGGAAGATGCTGGGGCTGGAGTGACATTTTTGCATCCCAGCAGGCCAGTCCTGTGCAAGCAGCCATAGGACTAATCTCCAGAGCAATAAGGAGCAAAGGAGCACCCAGCCTGGTTGGCACCAACAGGCCTCTGTCTGCTTCCTGCACGTTCAGTACAGGTAGGAAGGGGTTTTGTGCCTGGCCTGGCTGCTCCAAGCAATGGTGGCTTGGTGGCTAGGTGGAAACAGAGGGGGTAAAGCAATGGAAAAGCCACTATCACCTCCAGTGCCTCAGATTACTCCACTTGCTGACCTCCACTTGCTTAGCAGCTACAGAGTGATGCTGGGCAACATGCGTATGTCTGCAGGGGCTGCACAAGCCCCAGTAGTCCATGGGAACAGCTCTGTAACCAGGTGTAGCAGAAACCATCAGTATTAAACCCAGGTATGTGGTGTCTGAACATTCTGCAGAGCCTCTGTTGGCCCCTGCCGGCAGAATGACCTGGTGCTGTTACCTCCACAGTGGGACTTAGGGCAAGTCATGTCTCCTTTCGGTTTCCTTATCTGTAAACAGTGGATAATGAGGATAACCCTTTTGAAAAGCTCTTGGAAGTCTCCCACCAAGCAGGGCCAGATAAGAACTGTATTGTTGTAAGTCCTGTAGCAACTCTGAGGTTTTGCTACAAAGCAGCCTATCCAGCCCTACCTCTCCTCCAGAGACACAGGGGAGCAGCAGTGAATTGAACATTTCCATCCAGATTCCCTCCTTCTGCCCACTAAACTCTCTAGACACAGCCACTTGTTTTGTGGTCCAGCCCTAAATAAAGCGTGTGCTTTTGGGGAGGGGTTGTGACAGGCACTAGCAAGCGGTATGAAATGAAACTGGGCCTGGGTTAGTGGTGAGCAGAGCTAAAGCCCCAGATATACATCGGATGGGTTGGGAGCATTATGTATTTCTGGAATGCCTTCTGGTCTTTATTAAAATGAAACCACAGCCAGCCCAAGAGAGCTCATCGCCCAGGCACAGGGCCAAGTATAAGTTACTTCTACAAATATTTATTTAACCATATCAATGACAAACTCTTTTGTATAAATGTTTTTATTTAATCATAATTTACCAATTATTTTAAATCAATTGTTTGCCTGGTTTCTAAACACTAATCAAGAGGCTTGCATTAGCATTACTCAGGCGGATTAGATGCATTATTTCTCTGAAGCTTGTGCCATTGCTTGCCTGCCTTGGCCATGGAAGAGGGTGCAGATGGATCCCAAATTTCCCATCAGTTGTCAGATTCCTGGAGGACCATGCCTGTAGCACTGCCAGCTGTCCCCACCCAGGTGACCTCTGGTCTCAGATGGTTCTTCAGGCTTAGGGACTCATGGACACTGACCCCACCTGAGCCTCTCATGACAGGACCTTCCTTGTGTCTCCCTGAGCTCATGGTCCTTGCTCTAGTGGAGCTGCCAGCCCTTACACAGATGCTGCAAATCCCCTGTCCTGCCACTGCTTACCCTTCACACCTAAGCCTGGACCTTTCAGCAGTGTAGGAGAAATTCCTCAGTGTCCCTTCAGCCCACGGTCTCTGGCAGGGATACATGAGGGTGGATGTGGCTGTTTAGGGCAGAATGAGCTGCTCAAGAGTGTCTGCATTTGTCTCTGGGGCCCAGTCCTACTCCCAGCCCTCTGGGCTCCCTTACCATCTCAAGAACATCGTGGAAGGCCTCCGTCTTTCTTTACCCCAGCTCCCTCACACACAAGCCTTCCCCAGCCCAATCTTCCCCTCTCTGCTCAGACAATGTTTGAAAACAGAGAAGCTGTGACTTTGTAGGGCCCTGCCTCCTCTGGAGCACCGTGAGACATGGTGAGGGCATGGTCTGCACCCAGCAGAGCCTCTGGAGAGCTGGGCGCTGCCAGGCTCCCCAGGCAGCACCCTGTCCCTTACCCACAGGGTGCAGCTAGACCTGTGCTGCTGAGCAGACACTAGGCAAGAGCAGGATACTGCTTATTGTGAGCTGCTCGTGTTGTTTATTTACAGGATTTCAGGCTGCTACTGTCTTGCACCTTGGCTCCCAGCTTCACAGTGCCTGCTGCAAGCACTGGGGCCACAGGGAGCTCTGTGCTCTCGCCGGCGTCTGCTCATCATCTGCTGCGGGGACTGGGCTGGTCACAGCCTGAGCTGTGAGCTTCCCAAGGACTGCCCTTCCCTGCAGCCCCCACCGGGAGGGAAAACCCCTGATGGCCCTTCCCTGGGGTCTCTGTGACCTTTTCCTCAGATGCTTACCATTAAATCAGAAACAGGAGCTGTGTTGCCATAAACCTGGGGGAGCCACAGGTTAATCCTGCATGCAGCAGCCTCCCCACATTTCCCACTTCAATCAGTTTAGGCTACAAAATCAAGAGAGAAAGCAGAGACTTTGAAATTCCCCCAGCTTGGGAGTAGTGGGGTGGGAGGTAGGGGGGTGGAACACAGAGGTGTCAGGGTTTACAGATCACAGGGGTTTGAAGATGAGCAATCTGAGCAAATGCTTTTTTTTCTTTTTTAAATTCTGAAGCAGAGATGTGAGATTTCCAGCAAATTTCTTCCAAGATAAAACCCAAATAAACAAAAAGACAAACTGGGGCAAGCTTGAAGTAACCCTGAGATTTACTTACTACTTTAAAGATTATGAAAATAAAAAGCAATGCTAGGTACACCCGTTGAAACATTTAAGTGTTTTTTTTTTTTTTTTTTTTTTTTTTTTTTTTTTTTCTGAATGATGAGAAATAGATCCACTGCTAAAGACAGAGCAGCATTGCACTTTAAAACACTTAGCTGTATGGCCTCACAGTCATACCTCTACAGTAAGAAAGCACTCAGATTATGGTAAGAGGGAGCTTCCTACTGTTGATGTGTAAACAAAAGGGAAGTTATTTGGACAGGGCTCTGAAATAATGTGTAAACATAGACCTAATGCTATAATGCAGATGCAGAGGAAACTCTTGGAAATAAAATATTTTTTCACATGACTCTTAAAACATTTTCCTGTCCATTTTGAGGGAAAATAAACCAAAAGGAAGTCTCTGCCTTTGTTTTTTTTTTTTTTTTTTTTTTTTTTTTTTTAAATACTCTATTTTATTCAAATCTGTTTTTAGAAATAAACCTTTCAATTTTTTCTTTCAGTGTTCTGAAGGAAGTTTTGAAGCCTCACATCTCTGGATGAGAAGGAAGAGGCTCTATGAAAAGTCCACACCTGATCAGTCCTGACTGTGAGAAAACTTTTGTCATTGGTTGGTGGGAGGTGGCTGCACAGGGACAAGGAAGGTCTCTGGGCATCACCATATGCAGGAGCTGGTTTTATTCTCCTGTTCTGCTCCAAGCATCAGGTCTGATATTTTGTGAGATCCATACACATCCTTCCCAAATTGGCTGTCCACAAATTAGATTTTGTGTTCAGCCTTTAGGTGTCTCGTACAGGCAAAGGACAAAAGGTGCTGGCAGAAGGCCATCTGCTCACTTTATCTTGCACCTTGAACTCAGACTGGGAAGAACTGGTCTTTGCAGGAACACGCTCTTTCCGTCAAGCCAAGAGGAAGCCTGGGTGACAACTAAGACTAGATTCTAACTTTCAGATAACAGATGTGAGAGAAGAATCCCACTAGAAGTGACTGAGACCAGGGGACAGAGAGAAAGGCTGATCACCATACTGTGTGGAAATATGGGTGTAGAGAGACTAGACTTGTGAAGACCAAAAAGACTCCTGGTGAAATGAGGGCAAAGCAGAGATATGGCTTGAAAAGAGCAGATATGAACTCATGGAAACTGAATTCAAGTAGTACTGTGTAGCGCTATTAGAATGGATGTAAAATGGGCCAGGAAAACCTCATGGTACAAACTAACTTAACAAGCAACTGGGGTGAGCACCGGATCATGTCCTGCCCTGCCCTCTCCTCACATTTGCTTCACTCCTCTTCTAAAATCTTCTCTAACTGGTGAGCCAAATCAATGTATATATAGTAAAAGAGCTGTGGTGCTTATGAAAAAGCATAAAATCTGTCTTAACGGGACCTTCAGATGTGGAGCTATTGCCATCTTGTGCTCCGTTAGCTGGGACAACCTGGCAAACATCATCTCATTATGGCCATATGAGGGATGGATTCCTAGTTTTGCATGAGCCTGATCTTATCACTGGCCGAGGGAAGAACCGAATGTTTACCACCCAGTTGCAACGTAAACTGCCTAAAATGTCGGCTCCTAATGGCATGATCCCCTTTGTGAGCCTGACACAGTGAGGATAAAATTAACAGCCTTTATGTGGCAGTGGGATGGCTTAAGTGGATGTGAGCTTGGTGAAAAGATAACAGGTCACAGAACAGATAACAAACCGAAGTGACTTCCACCCAAGTGGCTAACTGTGTCTCTTGTCCTGTGTGCTCTTGTGGGCCCAGCACATATCCAGCAGTCCGGTATGTACACCAAATGTCAGTGGGACGGTGAGGCTCTGCTGAAGTGTGCGTTGACTTTAGCCATGAGAAAATTCACCTGGAGTGTCTTGTACCATGTAGGGTGCTGTCAGTCTGTCTGGTAAGTCCAGGTATACTTGAAAAAGATCTCAAAGTGATTGCTTGGGATCTTTGCATGAGGTAATACTAATAATATCTGTTGAGGCTGCTCATATCCAAGGTATAACAAACCTTTGTGCAATGCAACCAGGTAGGGTCAGAAGGCTCCTACAGGGAAGTGTCACACATTGCAAGACATAACATTTTCTCTTGACCAAGTTCAGAAGTGAAATGATGTGAAGACCAACAAGGAGAGTGTGGTTCTTGGTGCACAGCAATGTCTGCCTCTTTTTAGTGCTGATGGCAGCAGAACCAAATTGGCCAAAGAGTTTGAAGCCACATTTAGAAAATGAAACTGTCTGACAAGGATCTACTGGGAAGACAAATTCAGCTGAATGATGTCTCCTCCATGAAATATCATGTACTTGGTCAGGAAGAACAACAGAAAAGCAGATGTGCATTAGGACATTTATTATGACTTATTTTGACTGAAAAGTAGGCTTCATGGTCATGCAGCCTGAGACCTCTGATGCACAACTGGTCATCCAGGCACATCTGGAAATGTTAAACATACGGGGGAGCAATGAAGGATTCCTGGGTACTGTATTCATTGTAGGCTATTTACGTAATTTACTTTTCTTATCTTCTCTAACTATATATAGTTTTGTTTGTATGTTTAAGACCTAGACATATCCCACTATGCTTCAATAAATCTTCAATATATCTTTGTTGACAAAAAGAAATATTGTCTGCTGTTAATGAAAAGAAGGTAGTGGGCATATTGAGTTACTTACATAGTTAGTATTTTAGAAAGTGCTATTTGGGCTCATGTTTACTCAAATACATTAATTATTAAATTTAATTTCTTATAAGAAAGAAAGAAAGGAAGGAAGGAAGGAAGGAAGGAAGGAAGGAAGGAAGGAAGGAAGGAAGGAAGAAATGTAAGAATTAGATGTTTTATTTTGAAGGGCATCCATGTTATGAAAACTAGGAATAAAACAGACAAAATAGATCTCTCTTCCAAAACATCTAATATTGTCACTAACACTCACCACCACACAAATCAATACAAATGTAACATGACTCAAATGCCTGCCATTATCAGTATTGCATGTTCTGGTGACAGCCTCATCTGAAGAATATGTAATGGGACATACCCCAAACCTCTGGCTAACTTTGCTTTTGCACTGCTCTCTAATAAACAGTTTCCAAAGAGGATCAGTCTCCAAGTCCTGAGTACTGAGTTTCTCTGGAAACAACATTTTATATTTGCTTCTGAGAAAGTGCATGCCAGGAACTTGCTTCTAGAGGAACAGAAAATGATGGGGGACAGGAACTAAGTTACTTGGTTCTCAGGCTGCTTATGTGGTTCCAACTGAGCTTCAGGGGTTATTGCCCAAACAAGCAACCTGCCACCAAGCTGAGGATCAGCAGCCCCAGAGTCAACAACTGCTAATTTGCAGAAAACATTGAGAGTGATTTAAACACCTCCTACCTAGCTTCTTTTAATAAAACCATCTCTGAACACATCCAGTTCCTTCAGACAAAAGGTACTGCGGGAGTTTCACAGAGACCCTGGGTTTGTGCAATGATGCTCCCTGTCTTCCCTGAGTGGGGCAGCAGGGGTACCTCCCCATGGAAGGGGAAGGAGGGGACATCCTGAACCTGGCAGAGAACCAGCAGCAGGGGAAGCCAAGGTGTGCTCAGCCCTGTTCCTGGCTAGCATAGGCTTTGCTCATTCAGTATGCCTTCAACATTCTGAAAATGAAAGGAGGCAGGTTAGTTGGATTTCCTTTACTCCAAGACTTAATTTTAAATGTCAGTTTGATAACTAAATGAGAAACAAATGTGGTACATTAAAGCAAGGCAGCCCAGCCCAGCAGCGGGAACAGGACCGGTGCAGGAACATTTTTCTAAAGATCCCTTCTGGAATGTTATTTTGAACTCTTCAAAACGGCAAAGGTTTTTAGACATTGTATGTTTTGTTAAGCGTCCCTTGGGAGAGCTGGGTTTAAAATTAGTCAAACTCTTTCACTTTTTTAAACCCTTCCCTAAAATAGTTGATATAAAATTTGGTGGGAATTCTGCTGAGAGCTTAAATTGGCTGAAAAAGACCATCTAATGGAAATGACATTTGGGGAAAAAATGTGAAAAACCTGGTTTTCTTTCTGGCTTCCAATGACATAATAGGGACAAGGCAGGACTGCCTGCTCCTCTGAGCATGGCCCTGACCCCATGGCCCTGGTCACCAGTTTCCCTCATACAGGAGAAAAAGGGAAGCAGCTGGGAGAGAGCTAAAAGAGGGAGATGACTACTCTGGTACTGCACTGCCTGTCCTCAGTCATATTCCTCTGTGGGCTGACATTCATCACCCTTGGAGTGTACAACCTGGTGAGGAGGCCAGCACATGTCCAAACCTCAGCCCAGAGGTGTGGTAGGGCTGTTGCTCTGCAGATGTGACAGCTGGTTGGCTTCATATTTGGGAAATGAGCAGCAGAGAGGTGGTTTTGGCCTGAAATGAAGTATAGAAGACTTTTCCTTGTCTCATCAAGAGTGATACTGTGTGAAGGTCTCCACCCCATGTGGACATTGTTGAGGGAGGTTGGACAAGGGCACCTGGCTCATCTTCCAGGTGGTTACATCATCCAACTTCTCTGGGACAGCTCACAGTCACAGTCCCAAGGGACCAATGTCTGGGTGAGACTGTTACCCTGCCCTGCCCTGAGGGAGACACCTTCTCTGACTTCTCTCTTCACCAAGGTAGTTAGATGTGCTGATTTTTATTGGCAATATGGGTGTCTGCTCTGTGCCACAGTGTGTGCATGGGAGGACCTGGTGTACACCAGTGTGCGGGGCTGGTCCTGTTGTGCTCTGTGGGGTGGGAGGAAGGTTTGTGCTGGCAGGACATACTACTCTTCATCAGCTTTTCCCAGCTCATCAGTGAGCTATGGTGGTTCAAAACCTGTCCCAGAAATAAGTCTGAGATCTTCCCCAACCCAGTAGCTTATTTACTCAAGCCATTTTGTCACTTGCAGAGATAAAGACACTTTCCCACACCTCAGGTTCCTCTCAGCACAGCTGGGAGATAAGGGGTAAGGGATGTTGGCTCCTACTTGCCGTGAACCTCAGAGGATTTCAAGAAGAGACCTCTTTGGGAAGCCACCTCTGCTATCATTTTGACAGGTGTCAGCAGCGCTTTTAGCAGCCAGCCACAGACAGAGATTAACCAAATGTGTCTCTTGCACAAAGTGCTCAGGCTCTTTAGGCATTGTTTTAAAACACAGAATGGGAATGGATTTTGGCTGAGATAGGGGCCTTTATTCAGGAATGGTCTGACCTAAGGACCCCACTATCTCCAGGCTCAGTATCTATCACAGATGGGGCCTATTTGAGAGGGGCCTCACTGCTCACTGATAAAAGGGAGGAGGATCTGTCCTCCCACCACAGACCCCAGTTTAATGCCTGGTGTGCAGGGGCTAACACTGTCCTCTGCATTCTGCTCTCTGATCCCTGATGTGTGCCTAAGAGACAGATGCATCAGAACAGCAGCTTGGGGAAAGTGGCAATTCCTTTGGATAAGTAAAGCACCATAATGTGGGTGAACTGGTGCACTTGTGTTACTGAAAAGACTCCTGACTTGGGACTGTATGTCTATGGAAGTTACATTGCCCAGGGAAAGACCCACTTCCCCTATACAAACATAGCCATGAAAGTTAGCCCTGCCCTGAAGCCTCCTACATGCTCCTATATAACACATGCAAAATGTAGGAGCAGCAGAATTAAAGGATGTGGCCAAAGTGAGGAGATGAGTCAGTGTGTGGAGAACAGGTTCTCCCAATGCTGTGGCAAGCTCCTGTGGAAAAAGCAAGGGCTACTTAAGGGGAGAACAGGAAGAACACAACATGCTGATTTCAGATGGCATAGGGCCACCAGTTTCTGGGGATGGTGGGTGCAAGTCAAGAAGCTGGAGAAACAGGGTTAGGAGACAGAGCACTGGTTGGCACCAATGATCAGAGAACCTGCCTTTGCTACCCAACAGCTCAGGGAAGTCCCTCTCCAGAAGCCACTTCTTGGCCCACTTCCCCTCTTGAATGGGGTTTACTTAGATGTTAAATTCCTCTGGATAGGGGGTGTCCCTTTTCATGGGTCTGTACAGCTCATATCCAAATGCCTGTTACCTCATTGCTGATGGCATTTCTTTTTCTCTGGAATTTGTGCACTGTTGCCCAGCCAGTCAGATTGCCTGAAGCACCCTGCAGCTTTCCACGGTTTTTTGTTTACCAGCTGTACCCAACCTGTAGGTCATGATACACAGCTGGGCACAGCAGAGGTACATATTCTGGGCAGGACATATGTATTTATGCTATGCATCTATTGTGGGGCCCATTCTGGTAGCAATGAAAAACGGCATTCCTCATGGTACCCACATTTTCATGCCAAGTTAAACTTTCCTGTCCTTTTCAGAGCTATTTATAGATGGGAATCTTGACAAGAATGAGTTTCTGTTTTGGAAGGAATAGTTTTACTTATTACCAGCTCTGATTTGTGTGTGTATATGTGTTCAGAGGTGCAAGCAAGTGACAAAAAGCCACCTAAAAAAAATGTGATAAGTGAATCCCTGGGGGCAGGGATCAAGAAAACTGAAACAGTTTCTTAAATTGAATGGTAAAAGTTTGACACAATAAGACAAGGTTTTCCTATTGTGGATGGTGTGTGGGGCCAAGGAAAAGGGCATGGTGCTACCAATAGAACTGGCAGGGTTTCTTTGCTGTGTTGCACTGGTGTGCACTGCAAGCACAAGTGAAACCTTGCTTGCACTCTGCAGGCTGCTCATACCTCATTGGAGTAGTATGTGCTCAATCCTCTCTATCCCAGTGTTTTCCAGAAAGGAATTGTTTTTTTTCCAGAGGAAAATTATTGGCTAAGATTATATAAAGTTGCCCTCAATTAGACCAATGTCTCTGAAAAGCAAACACATCTGAGCTCCCATGGGAGGGCAGTCTGGCTGGGGAGACAAGCCATTCCAACTTGGAAAGAGCAGTATTTCTCTATAGACTTATAGAAGGGTTTTCACCATTACCATAGTGACAAAAGGGACAAGTAGAAGAGTTGACAAGAATTACTGCATATGCATCTCTGGCAGTAGCAAATTCAGAAACACAAGATGGCAGGCATATCCCACAACCCCTCCCTTCCCAGGCTGCCTGCCTCATCCCATCACCAACTGTCCTGCACAGCCAACCCTGTTGACTTTCCTTCCTCCAGATCCTGAACACATCCATGTTATTCTACCTCTCACTGCCTACAGTCTCTCATCCCACATGCTAGGGTTGGAATAATCTCTTAAGATTCTGCAGATCAAGGTTGTTCTCCAGAAGGTCTTTCATGGAATTATGGAAGTAGCTGTGAAGTCTGAAGAAAAGTAGTGCAGAACTGTTAAAACCGACTGAACGGTACCAAAAGCTCTGCTTCATTTGTTGCTTGTTCGTGAATACAGTCACTGCCTTCAGGAACTAGAGAAGTACATTGACACTAATAGGTTGCTGTGGTGGACATGTCCCGTCCCTTCTTGGCTCCAGACCAAATGATCTGGAAAAATTCTGTATCACGAACTTGGAAAAAAGAATTAAGTTTGGTTTTGTCTGTTCATGAAAGTGTCTGCATCTTGACATGAGCTGGAATGGAGAGAAATTCAGGGAACTTGCCCCTACCCAGGAAAATAAATAAATAAATAGGTAAATAAATAAATAAATAATGTAGACTGCAGATTGTACATGGAGCAACTAAATAAAGAATAATGCAACACAAATAGTGCAGAAAAGATAAACATGTAAAATGTCATTAAGAAGCCCAAGAGGAGGAAAGAAGGCTTCAACACCTCATGTTTCACCTCTTGGTCATCAAGCACACACTGGCAGCCTACAGGAGACAAACCTCCTTCTGGTGTGGTGTAGTTGCAGGGCTGTACCAGCAACACAGAGCCTCAGCAAGGATGAAGAGCTGCTCTTGAGGGGTCTTGACCAGGGCTGGGCACTTCTCATACTGCTCAGGAATTGATGAGAAGCTGCTCTAGTACAAGTATGACAAATAACTTGCTTCCAGGCAGACTAGACCCAACTTTGGCAGAGTTTTGATACTCCCTGGTTAGCTGAACCAGTTGCCCCATGTCTGTCGTTTGCTCTGAGTATCTGCCCAGAGAAGATAATAGAACTTCTTACCTGTGGTTTCCATTCATTCTTCCCCCCTTAATGTTTGTCCCTGGCCTAATGTAAAACTTGTTGATTTCAATTAATATCTCAAGCACTAAGAAAAGTTCTATGAGAACCATTATCATTATTCCTGCTGACAATCCTACTTTGTTTTAGCTAAAATAGTGCATTTATGGTTTTGCTCAGTGTCATGGAGCTTTTAGCACAGTGAGACCATGGTCCATGGCAGATGACAACTCACATTATTTAATGGTGCAGTAGTGTTATCTCCAAGGGTTTTGGCACAGTAGCAGCTGTAGCTCTTGGTAGCCAGGACCTCTGCTCTGAGACAATGGCCTCACTAAGGATGTCAACGCTCCTTAGAAACAGTATCAGATTAGGCCTGCTGCAACCTTGCCCTGCAGTCATACACAGTTGTCATCTTCTGCATTGCTTGTATTGTGGAGAACTGAGACACTTCCTTTAAAGAGTGATAAGTCTATGCAGCTATTTCACTATTTGCTTTTGCCCCAGTGATAATCAGACTAGTATGAAATGAGAACCAGCTGCTCTCACAGATGTCAATTTCTTCGGAAAGCATCCCCAAGAGAAGAAGCAAACGGGGCTTTCCAACACTGACCCCAGTAGGACAGCAAACGAAAATTACCACTGTGTGCCCACCTGCATTGTACAATACCCAGTCTGCACAGCAGGTACCATTGCCCCAAGCCAAGCTTCAGTGCACCCCACAGATCTCCAGATGCACTGCAGGGAGGAGGGAGGGAAGACCAGACCATGGTGCTATGGTGATGGAGAAAGGGGGAGCCTTTATATGGGAGAAGAAAAACAGAAGGGATGTACAAGCTCAGAAGAGGACGGGCACAATTAGTTACTCAGAAGTATCTGCTTCATGCCCAATACCCCGCCCTTTATCTCCGGGAATAGGGTTGGACATCTCAGGCAGTATACACAGGAAAGACGCATTTGAAGCAGCCCTCTGGGGAAAACCAGCCCTGGAAGAGGGAGGCCAGGATGCCAGCTTCCCAAGCAAGCTTAGACACAGCAGCAGCTCTGGAATGCATTTCTTACTATAATCCGAATCATGGTTTTTATTGGTCTGTATTTTTGTAACTATTTCTAATATCACAAATATTTGTGTTTCCCTGATTTTCTTATGTCTGCATCACATTATCAAATGCCATCTGCTCATGTCATCATCTCGTAGAGTTGCTCAGCAGAATGGGTAGCTGCATAGATCAACCCCTTGGAGGACCAACACCAGACAGGGGGTGGGGAGTCCTACGAGGTAGGACCCACCTCCAGCCCATTCTGCACAGGCCCATCTGTATATCATTCTTGTTATCCATCTAAGCTGTCAGCAGGAGATGCTGAGGCAAAGGACAGGTTCTGACCCTTTACTTCAAACGTAGCTGAGTCCAAGGTTTGACTGGGAGCCCTAATCTCAGCCTGCACTGAAATGGTCCAGCATTCTCTTGTGGACAAGCAAGAAGCAAAGGTGCATAGGACCCTTCATCTTACCAGGCTAGTGACAGACTTGCAGGAAAGAGGTGACTGATCTCCTTTGGGGTTGATTTGAGTCCAGGACTGAGTCACCTGTGTCCCCAGTAAATACCAACACAATTCCTGGCACAGTTGTGCCACAAACTCTTCCCTTCAGTTTCTAGACAGGGTGAGATGCGCAGCCTGGCCTAATGAGAGGTCCATCCCATCAGCATGCTTTGCAAATGCTTCAAATATTGGTCCTTAGACAGAGGCCGTGAATTGTCTGTCTGAGTTACCTGGGATATAAAACCTGCCCTGAGTCCTTCTAGTAAGTGAAATGTGCCCCTCTATGTAATGTGGGCAGAATTTGCAAGGTGCATTTTCCTGAGCAGTGTTTAGGGTAGGGGAGCTGGTGGTATGAGTCCTTTTACCCTGAGGGGTGTCAGTGCTCCCAGATGTGTGTGTGCCTGCTGAGGCCATAGGAGGGATCTGTGGGTAGTGTGGCCAGTGGAGAGCTGAAGTGGTACTCAGGCAGTGGAGGGGTGGATGGACAAGGCAGTTTTCCCTAAGCCGAGGAGAAGCAAGCTCTTGACACAGAAGTGTCCTGGTTCCTTAGTGGGAAATAAGGGGATCTGAAACCTTCCTTGTAGAAATACTACTGCAAATTCCCAGGCAGCTGGGGAGAGATGTGAAGCACTGAGCTGTTTGTCCATGGTCTCTGTGCTTATCTGTCTTCCTTACCTGATGCTTCTTTGGCTTGAAGCCATTTCAAGGTCAAAGTGCTTCTGAATTAGGAGGCATCCCAACCAGTGACAGCTGTGTGTGGTCAGGATCCCCATCCTCATTTAGAAAGCTCCTTGTCACAGATTTCCTACCCACAGATATGTCAGGGGAGCTGCCTCTGGTTCCCTGGCCAGCAAAGGTCAGTCCCCATCACTGCACTCCCTGGCTCAGTGCTTGAGCAGAGTCTGGCCTCAGCAAGGTTACACAGCTGTTCCCAGGAACTTGCACAGCTCTTCCTTGGAAGCCGCAGTGCCTGAGCCCAGCTCTGCTGCTGCCTACTGGCCAAGCACGGAGGGCTGCTCTGCACCACGTGTGCTCCAGCAGTGCACCAGTGCCTACCTGCCAGGCAAACTCCCCATCATGCACAAACAGCAGCATTTATCACCCATTTGAGATTGCACAGCAATGTCTGGCTCTCTGCTTTCTCTGCTAAAGACTAGGAGGGCTACAGCAAGTACCAGCTCCTGTTTTCAGAGCGAAGAGAAGGCAGACCAGAATGTTTTCAAATGGGGCTGAAGTGCAGTGAGGAGAGCTGCGCAAATGCTTCATGGTGCAGGTCAGTGCCCTATGGATGTATTGTCCTTCCACACTCTGTTTACTCCCTTCAGGCAATGGACAGAGTAGGAAGGAACAAGGGTACTGAGTCATTTCTCAGATGAAGAGGTATTATAGCCGGGGTATATGGAGGCAGTGCATCCCACCTGCCCACTCTGCTTGCTCGCACTCAGCAGGAGATGGCTTGCCAGAGAGCTGGACATACACATGCTGTGAAAGAGGGCTGCAGTGTGCACCAGGAATTGCTCAGGGGTGGTGACCAGGGACCTGGTAAACAGGGATCTGACTTGCCCAGACAGAAGTCATGACCATGAGTGCTTTGCTGTATTTGTGATCTCCACCTCACAGCCTGGAGGAAAGACGTGGAAAAGTTGTGGTAGTGGCCACTCCAACAGAACCTGAGGTGTCTGTAATCAGTATCATGAAGTGAGTTGTCACTGTCCAGTACCAAGCTCACAGGAAGGACCTCCTTTGCAAGGTGTGCAGAAGAAATAAAACTTACAAACAAAAGGGTCAGACTTTGCAGAGCAAAAGCCCAGCAGTTGGAGCAGCTGCACGGTACCCTCCTGGGGCCAGCCACATCATAAAGAACATGAGCTTTGCCAAGAAGTGTGCTCAGCATGGTTTGATGTCCAGCTTGCTGGGATTTCTGGGCATGCTGGGGTTCCTGGTGAGTATGTGCACAGCAGCTCCACACTGGGGCAAGTGTTTATGAGGCAGAAGCATGTGAATTTCATCCCAAGTGAATATTCATCTGATATTTCTTACCAGAGTGTATTTTGGGTATCCTGTTTAAAAGCCATCCAGTTAGGGAACAGAAACAATAGTAGAAGATTTAAACTATCAGTCACACAATGTGAATGCTAACAAATAGCCAAGTCAAATGATTTTTGTTTAAACTCTTTGCTAGTGAATAGGGGCACACTGGCAGAGCCCTGGGGGAGCAGGCTGATTTGTGGCTGTGGGGGTCTCCGTGTTTCCCCTTGCCAAGTGCCTGTGTGAGGAGACTTGCTGGGTCTCACCAGAAAAGGGGGGTTAAAAGCTGCTCAGTAGGAGAGGAACTGTCACTACCCTGCACTAATTTGTGACAACACATCCTTGTTTCCCTCACCTCATGTCTCAGTGGGCTCCCTCCACTTCTCTGCCCTGGGTGCATGATAGGGAAGATTTGCTGAACTCCCCTATGGGTCATGCTTTGCCTTCCTACCGCTAGTCCATCTGTACATCCCCTTTTCCCTACCTGGAAGGAGAGCTGGGGGTCCCTGGGGCTCAGTGCGCAGCTCCAGTACCTGGCCATGCTCCTATGGAACTGTATGTGGCAGACATATGCTGTCTGCCCTACAAGTGACTTGTGTGGGATGGTGTGATACAGAAATGTGGTTAGGGATATCCCCCAAGAAAATATTTGCTGTTTTCCAGACACAGAGAGCTACAGTGTGAGTATTTAGCAAAACCTCTCCATCCACATACACATGCTTCAGGAGTCCCTCTATCCCAGCACCCACAAATATCTAGCTTAGAAAAACACAGGACTTCAGTGTGTCCTGGGGGATGACAAACTAAGCAAAATAAACAGACCATTCTGGAGAGATTATAAACTTCCACAAGAGGGGCACATATCCAGAGCCTCTGCTTCAGCTGTCCTCAGCTCCCCTGTTTTTGGCTGTCCCCTGTGTGCAAGGCAGACTGTCCCTAACACTAGGCAGCTGGTACAAATGAGGAGCCACTGAGCTGCAGTTTGTTGGACCTGACCCTGCAGATGTCCAGTGAAAAATCTCAATTTCAAAGCAATATGATTGATCGTCACTATTTCTAGGGAAGGCTGTTCCTATATCTCACTCCTGACCTTCAAACCCTATTCCTTCATTTCCAGATTAAAATTCATAATGACCTGTTTATACCCATTTGTTCTCTTGCCAGCAAAGATCTTTAGTTTAACCAGCCAAGAAAAACTCTTCTTAATCACTGAGATTTAGTAGCGATTTAGCAGCAATGTATGTACAGAGAGCAATGACTATGTCTTTCCTGAAGCAGGCAACCAGAACTGCATACTCCTTTCCAGACGTGGTCTCTGCAGGGCTCCCTGCCACAGGTTCTTTACTGTCACTTCTGGGAGGAGCTATCCTGATGCATCCTGGCATTGTTTTTGCCTCTTTCATGGTCATGTTACATTGGCGAGCTATACTTATCCTGTGACAAACTTGTGCACTCCAGTCTTGCCTGTAACTTCCAGCCAGTGAGCTCCCAGTCTGGAGCAGTTGCCCACTTCTCAAAGGTCAACAGATGCCAACGAATTTCTAGTACTCCAGGATCAAGTAAAGCCTTCCAAATATCACTGGTCTAATCAAAAGTGTTATTTCTACAAAGTTCTTTCCCCTTATGGATGAGACCTACACCATGGCAGCAGCAGTGCCTTGTGATTAGATAATTGTATTAATTATTGTTACTGACTTTCCTATCTCCTTAATAAGGAGAATCTCAAGTAATAAACTTCTACCAAAAAACAGTCAGGCATGTGTTCATGAAAGGGAAAAACAGCCCTGTATTTTCTCTATGCTGTGCTGACAAACTGTTATACCTCTGCTCTGGCACAGGTTTCCATCTAGCTGTGGGTAGGACACTCACTCTCTCTGCATTCACTTTTGCCCCATCATTTGAAGTCAGTGCCTGGCACGTTCTCCTGCTCCTGTCCTATGTTGCCCTGGGTCTGAGGTTGCTGATCCTCACATGTCTGCAGGGCTTCCCACCAAATCGGCCTCTGCCCATTGGCAATGACACTTAGTGTAACTGAGAAGTGCTGTCTAGGTTTTAAACTGATACACAGAAGGTCTCCTCTGGAAGAACTGCAGTCAAACACAATCTTGGGAGCAATGTTTACATTAGCCAACCTGTTCCTGCTTGCTTGTTGTTCTGCTCTCAGCATTGATTGGACTCAGCAAAGGGGTCATATGACTGCAGTGCAGTGACTACTGAGATGTCATCACTCCCATTAAAATATTCCAACCTCATGTGCTTTCTAACCACGCCCCGCTGAAAAGGAGCCATCAAGATATGCAGTGAAGTACAGGGTACCTTTGACTGAAAGGGACAATGTCTGAAATGGCATTCAGAGCTGCAAGAAGGTGGTAATGGGACCAAATCCTGCTCTTACCTATGCAGTGATGTACAACCAAACCCATGTGGAGGACAGTGTGACGACTGCCGTTGGTATGCTTTATATAGTGTTTAGTCTGGTAGGAAAACAAGGATTATTGGGTCTAGTAAGTTTGGCTTTCATTCTTTGTAGTCATCAGGAGTTCCAATGGCATAAAAAGGCTTAAACCACTATGTTCTTTAAAAGTAACGCAGGAGGAGCGGCTGAGGGAGCTGGGCTTGTTCAGCCTGGAGAAGAGGAGGCTCAGGGGCAACCTTATCGCTCTCTACAGATACCTTAAAGGAGGCTGTAGTGAGGTGGGGGTTGGCCTGTTCTCCCACGTGCCTGGTGACAGGACGAGGGGGAATGGGCTAAAGTTGCGCCAGGGGAGTTTTAGGTTGGATGTTAGGAAGAACTTCTTTACCAAAAGGGTTGTTAGACATTGGAACAGGCTGCCCAGGGAGGTGGTTGAGTCACCATCCCTGGAGGTCTTAAAAACACGTTTAGATGTAGAGCTTAGGGATATGGTTTAGTGGAGGACTTGTTAGTGTTAGGTCAGAGGTTGGACTTGATGATCTTGAGGTCTCTTCCAACCTAGAAATTCTGTGATTCTGTGATTCTGTGTGTGAAACTCACCACCTGAGAAGTCAAACCCAGTATCATTGGCTGTTAAACTCTAGCTCACCCTGGGATCTGACATAAACTAGAGGCCATGCTGTGGAAAGCATTGGGAAAGGGAGCTGGGAGGCCACAAGAGGCTAGTAGTATAGAAGGTCCACAGACAGCCTCTGGGTTTGCAATCTGCTGTTTTTCATCTGGTCCCAGGAGGAATATGCCATTAAATACCTACTTTGGCAGATGCAAAGTGTACCAAAAGTATTCCTAAAGATCCTCAAGTTCCCATACTACTTTCCCCTTCTCCTTCCTGTGGGTGCTCCTGGGGTGGGGGCTGAGGCCTCCAGGCAGGCAGGCTGCCCCACAGGGCTGTCCCACTGGCCACCATGGACCGGTAGGCGCTGAGTATCACGTCATGGTGATGGCCGCCCTTACTTCTGGGTGCCCTGAGCTCACAGGTTAGACTCTGGTGTGTTGTGGGGAGAAGCAGCTCCAGCCCTGTCTCTCTCACCTTTACATCCCTGGCTGCAGCTGCCTGAATCTGGCACCCATCTGGCAGTGACGGGTGCCTGGACCTAGAGCCCCGTCCCCGCTTGGGGACACAGCTGGAGTCAGGGAAGCTTATTCTGCCAGACCAGGCTGGGGCCTCCCCCTAGAGGCTGCTCCTAAGGCTCTGTGAAGGCTCATGAGCAGCTTTGCTCTGCTCCCATGTGGTTCACTGCAAGCAGGTCTCTGTACCCCAACAGCAAAGGCAGATCACCTACTAAAGACAGGGAACAAATGAAGGGGAAAGCAGATAACATCTGCACAGGAACAGAGACCCGCAAATGAGCCAGGTGAAGGTGGTTCATTATGAATGAGCCAGATGAAGGTGGCTGTGGAACTAGCTTTGCTTGGGGTTTGGATGGGGACTTATCCCCTTCTAAGAGCACTTGCCATTTTGAGTGCATGCACGGCCTTTGCTGGGAATGGCCCGTTTCCAGCTTGTTCAATTGCACCAGTGCCAGAACTCAAAGGGGGGCTCGGGAACCTTCCCCCTTGCTGTCTTGCAACCCAGAGAAAATATTCCTGAGTCCTGAAATCCCAGAGCTGCCTGTCATGAATCCTTGAGAGTAAACAGGATGGCATGGGCACATGTGATGGGAAGAAGCAGGGGTGCCACCAATGTGCTCAGTGTTCCCTGTAAAAACGCAGCAGGAGGCATAGAGCAGATAAGTAGCAGAAGTTAAAACCTCACCTTCCCCCCTCAGGGAACTCAGGAAACTTCAGCAGCTCAATGCACTGCAAGCATGTGCAGCCAAAGCCAGATGAACAAGGAAAAACTGACCCAATATCTTCAAAGGATTAAGGCACCAGGCATGAGCTGTACACCATGTAAGGCTCTGACAGGGGGAAGCAGGGCTATTTAATGAATCACCACTTGTTCTGCTCTCCAGTAAGCCTTTCCCTGCAGGATGAGGCAGAGTGATAAAAATTCCCTAACCTGCCTTGAACACTCAGACGGTATTTCTCCATTCTCCTCCTCACACTGCTAAGAAGCAGAGCACAGACACAAAAGCTGAGATAAAATGTTCAAATCCTCCTCTTGGCCTGTGTCACCTCTCTCCACCAGTAAAACTGATCCCATCCTGCCACTAGCAAGGATACTCTTTTGTGTCATGTGTCCCCCATCACAGAGCAGTGACAGCAACTCTAAGCTCAGGATCCTGGTTCCTATAGGCACAGAAGATTTAAGCGGTGCTGGAAGACCCACAGCTACATGAAAAGGGGCTTAAAAGCAATCAGGGAATTGGATACAGAAGAGATCTTGTCAACTGGCTAGTTCCATTAGCACTGTCAGGAACACTAAGAATATAGACATTACATGGTCTGAAAATGTTTCCAAGAGTTCTGTGTATTATTATGTTATCTCTGATCTAAACCCCTGTTAGGGATTTCATGCTCTTAGCCTGTGTTTGAGATTCAGCACATTAATCAGCGAGATCTTTCTGAGATGTGTCAACAAATTCAACTTGCTGTTCCGAGTTAGCTGCTCCGAGAGAAGGAGCACGGTGTTTTAGGAGCAGCCTGAACCTCTAGGGCTGAGTCGTGCTCAGGAAGAAGCTGTGCTGGAGCACCATTTCCTTAGACACTGGACATCACAAAGCAATGATTGGATCCTTTCTGTCCACCCTGGCTGTGCCCACTGTGTATTGCTTCTGTAAAGAGGTGATAAATGCGGTTGTAAAAAGGAACAGCTAGATTTCTAGAATGATTATAAATGGAGAGTTTGACCACTGGTGTGAACCCAGGGAAGAGGAGAAACCCCAGACTGCACACAAAGCAACAATGAGATTGAGTTGGAACTGTTCCTCCACCCAAGAGTACCTGCTGACAAGTGTCTTCTGCATAGAAGGAGGAGGCTGTTGGGCACAGGAGCAGTAGCGCTTGGGAGAAGGCAGCAACAGGTTTCTGTTACTGCCCTGCTCCCAGTCACCGAGCAAGTGGGGTTGTAGGTATGGAGTCAGTAGAAAGAAATTCAAGAAACAAGGTGGCAAACTGTTTGTTCATCTGCAGCATGCACTCCCTGCAGCATAGACAACCTGGCAAATGTAGCTGTTGATGATTTATATTTCAGGCTCTGGAAAGACAGCCTTTCCATCAACCCCAGGACTGCAGAGCACCCTATGGCTCATCTGTATGAACCCCAAAACATTAAAGAAGAAACACTGAAGTGGTGTGTGACAGCAGGCTTCACTGGTGTGTGGGTGCCAAGGGCAGGCCCACAGGGGTCAGCAGTACTGAGAAGACCGGCATGCTTGCCTGAGTACTTGTATGTGTGACTGGAAGTGTCAGCAGCCATGCAAGTGCATGTGCACGCGTGAGCACATTAGCAGTGGTGAGTGAACATGTATGCCTGTGATTGTGTAAGCATGTGACAGCATAATCGTGAGTTTCCACATGTCATGCCATTAGATTTCATTTCCTTTCTAATGCAACCCATGCCTGTGAGTCAGTTGGCAAGATGACATGATGCAGAACCCCAATGTACACTGGAAATCTAGTCCAGAAGGCTAATTATTCTCTGGGTTGACCAACATTTCTGAGACAATAGAAAGGAGAAAATTAATCACAGAACTCTTGTTTTTAAAAGTAAATGGAATTAAGGAAAATGTTCTGTGCCAAAATCTGATCTAGTAAGAGTAAGAGTGAAAGGGAAAATAGAGGGAATGTCATGGGAAATGCTACTTTGTAACATTGCTTTTTCCCAACAAAGATAACCCTGGGTACAGCCTCTGATCAAACCCACATTGTCCTAACAAGGTACCACTGCATTCATCAGCTGCATTTGTAAGGGCTGGAACAAAACCCTGACAGCAGAGCCAAGGAAAGCAACCAAGTAGCAGCAGCATCACTCAGGATTTTGTAGGTGGCTCGTGAATCTTCAGAGCCCTGAGCCATCTCACTGGTTAGCAGCAGTAGTTACGCTTTGCATTAGCACTTTGGTTGGCTGTCAGCCATGGTTACCAGAAGGCCTGCAAGCTGTATTAACCAGAGAATATCTTTCTTTAAGCAACCTTTGTGATGGCAACACCAGCTTTCACTATAAATATGTATTCATAGTGTTGGTGCAGACCAGACTGTGCATCCTCTACACATAAACAAATCTGTATTTCTTACAAATGTGTATAATCATAACCTTGGTTAGCAAGACTGATACTTGGTTAGCAAGACTATCTCAGCAGTGGACTTGATCCTCTGTTTTTGTTACATTGTTCTCACAGCTTTTGAAGATTTTTTTTTTTTTTTATGTCAGCCACCTGACCATGGCTGGCAACACCTCTTGCACTTGACAGCACTAAAACTCAAAGTGGAAAATGATTTCTGTACCAGGATCCCATCTGAGTAATGGGATCCAATCTCTCCCCCATCTCTTTGCGGGGTGTCAGGACCCCATGTGTACCAGCAGCAGTTGCAAGGGACATTCTTCCAAATGTACAGGATGCTCAGCAGCTGAGGACCGGGATGCTGAGGGCACCTGCAGGAACTGAAACAGGATGGAGGGCACCAGTGTGACCTGTGCTGTGGAGCTCGGCTATGGCACTGTATCACTATATCAGCTATATCACTGCTTGCCCTGGGGAGGTGCAGTGCTGGCTGAACAAGAGGTAGTTGCAGTAGGGTACCTGCAGCCGTCACAGAAAGCCCAGAGGGGCAGTGATGTCCTATTCCCTTCATGGATTACAGTCCCCACAAAGAGGACAGTGATATCAGCTTACACCTTCCAGACTCTCGTCAAAGCAAAGGCCTTTCAAAGGGTCTCAACTATCACTCCTGTGTCCCAGCAACTCTAACAGGACTCTGGGAGTCCTGGGAGACAGCTCCAGTGTTTCCTTCCCGTTTTAGATGGAGCACCCTATTCTGCCATGGCCTTGCTGTGGTCCCTGGTAATTTCCACAAGAAAGCCACACTGTCCCCTCCCGCAGCATGAGCAATCACCATCACCTGCCTAGTGAGGGCCGCTGGAGGCTGCAGTTTGGCAGCACAGCCATCCCCACAAGGATGGGTGCGGGACAGGACCAGCTGCCCGGTACAGACCCTGCCTCCTGCGTGATTCAGGAACTAGCTGTGATGAGCTCAGTTCCAGGGAAAGGCCTGAGGTTTTTGAAAACAAGAAATGCATCCAGGCAGTGTCCAAACTGCTTAGCTCCACCTCATTTGGGGAAAAGTGAGAAGAGGGGGATATCTGAAATAATGAGTTTTCTGACTATTTATTTAAAACATAACAACAGATAAACTCCAATCACATGTTGCATTCAAATATTGGAATATTTATTCCAAATATGGTCCTGTTGCAATTGTATGATAAACATGAAAGCGAGAGTGCGGTTATTTATGTCCTGCCTTCAGCTTCTCAATAGCATGTTTAAGTTTAGGGTATTTATGCTCTTTCATCCAGCTGTCTGACTTTATCAATTCGTGTACAGCTTGGGAGAGGCAACCACGCCAGGAGCAGAGCAAGCCCCAGCAGACCTTGATAGGACAGGCTTCCCTCATGGAAAGCACATTATGTCCCTCCTGCTTCTCTCCTGGCCCCCGCGGAGCAGTATTGGCAGAAACTGTTGTATTACATAGTCCTCTGGCAAGGAGGGAGAGCCCTTCTCCCTGGCTGGGGCTGAAGGAGCTTCCAATATAATTTAAATGAAACAATAACTCAATGGTAGTGAGTGAGGGTTATTTGGGGTGCTCCAAGAAGGCACATACTGTGCCCAGGAGCAATGGAAAAATAGGCAAAGGGAAGTTTTGACTGAACAGTCAAAAAAAGCTCTTGGCAGGACCTCCTGTACTGTGGAGCCACCTCTCGCGTGGCAGGATGGATGCCCTCCTTAACTGCTGATCTGGACTTGGATTCACACTTACTGGTGTGTTATTATGTTTACCATCATGCTCTGCTGTGCTCTGGCTGTGGACCAAAACTGTCAAGAGTCCTGAGGAAGGGCCAGTCTGGAGCTGCACCCAGCACAGATATTCTCCTTGGCAACGGTTAGGTTCAAATGATCACCATTAGAGAATGGGGCAAGGGGTACACATCCCCCAATACAAGACACTTGAGGCCAACTGGGTTGGGTGATGGAGACCAGACAAGCCACTATCACCTGAAGTGAATGCAAACCCAAGAAGGAAAACGCACCCTCTGCTCCATCCTGATGTTGGATGAGGATCTCAGAAACCCTCCAATGACTCTAACCTAATCTGACTTGTGGGCTGCAACACTGTGATTCTGTGTTCTGCCACAGGCTGGGATCTCTTTGCAAATTAGATGCCAAAAGGAACTTTAGCAGTAAAAGGACTACCAGGGATCAAATACAGTATAGTGAAGACATGAGATGTTCCTCCTGACTTGCCAAGCGACATTGACGTGCTAGTAACAGGATATTCTTCCCGTTACTTCAGGAACTTCTTCCAAGATCTGTCAACCTGTAGCAATAGGTCCAGCAGACAGAAGCAAGAACACTGAATGCCACAAGTAATGGTAGATAAATTCCAGCAGAGTCAGCTTGTGCATGCTGTGTGCATGCACCCATACACCCAGTGCTCCCAAATCTCCTGATGTCACTGCCTCTTGCCCCCAAATTAAAGACATACTACATCAGTTCTTCCAAGTTCTTTCTTATGATCTACAGAAATCTCCGTAGAAGCTCAGCCTCCTCTTACCTTTCCAGAGCAGACTACACAGCCTGTGCTTATCCCTCATGCAGGCAGCAGTAGATGCAGAAGACACAAATCTTTCAAAAGAAAGACAAACAGTTCAAGTGCCTACATCACACTTGAAAAGTAGTGTTGGATAATGAGCTTTGTCACAGGAAACTTCTTATCCACACAAATGTAAAACATGCTCAAAACTCATGTGGTTTGTGCATTTACAGCACACAGTTTCTCTTTCACCTTTAATGTGTAGTTTTCAGAACTCATTAGATACATCTTTGATCTTGAATTATGACAACCAAAAAACATGAAGAGGGAATTGGGGAATGTTCTGACATTTCTCTGCTGCCCCTCAGGCTTTGTGTCTCCTCTATATTCTGTGTCATGTTAAACAGGTATATTGTCCTCAGGTGGGACACTTCCTGCCTCTCCATTTCTCCTGCCTTTGTTTTCAGCTTTTCTGTCTTCACAGCATCCTCTGAAGTGAGGTGACTGTTCCATCCTAGGTGACATTATGCCAGCCATTTATACAAGCCTGTTGGAAGACAAGGTGGACAAGCACTACAAGTAAGCCCATTTTTGGTTGCTTCTGACCACAGTTTCACTCTGATCTTCTGTTTGAACTTAGCACAGAGAATTCCTTGGAGTGTGCAACACTTTGCATTACCCACTCAAAAATTCACTTGTCAGACTGACCCAGATTTAGCTAGGTTCCTTCCAGTCTTGACTGAAGTCTTGTACTTTTCCAGCCCACGTAATAGTTTCTACTTCACTGTGTGAAGCCATTAGTGTATTATTTAACATTAATCTCTACTGTTCTCTATCGTAGATGTCCCTTTATTATTCTTCTAACCTGATTTTATTATTATTATTATTATTATTATTATTATTATTATTATTATTATTATTAGGCAGAACTAAAATTATGAATGAAGAGCTGGCTTTATTATCATTTTGTGAGTTCAGAAAACTGTACCACAAAGCAACAAGGCACATTCTGTGATGCACGAAAAGGGTGCCTGCCCTCTTGAACCACTGTGGGTCATGAAGAGGTGGTGGGCTGAGGAAAGACAACCAGTTTTCCAGGACAGCAAATATAACAAGTCCAGCCTGGAATCCAGACCATAACACAGTTTTGTACAAAGTCTGTTCTGGATGGGCAGAGTGAAAGGTGTTCTGACTGTTCTGTTTTGAGGGGGACAGACAAGTAGAATCCCACTTGCAGCAGTATCTTAGATGCACAGATAACTGCATTCACATCACCCAGTTATGGCCCAGGCCTGAATGTGCAAGTCTCAGAGCTGTGCCTGCAGGCTGGAGATTTTTCTGCGTTTACCCAGCAGAACCTCACCGCTTGGCAGAAACCAGCTTCTTCCACATCCACCAATGAATGTGCCACTTTGTTACTGAGTACTCCTGCCCAGGCATCTCATAAGTCACAGCAAGGCAAAGGGATTGTACAGGCGTCTCTGAGGCTGGGATTTTAACCAAGCATCACAAAGTCCTGCACGTCTGTTGTTACTGATGGTGGCATCTCATCTGGAAGGAGCCCAGAGTGTTTTCTGCAGCCTGGACTGCTATAGTGCCAGCTAGAGAAGACGGCTGTGTTTGTCAGCTGAGACTGTTGTGTATGGGATCTGCTCCTCTATCCTTTCTTCCCACAGTTGTGCTAATCCTTGTGATCTCTTTACCACTGCTCCCTCAAGCCCCGTGCTGGGAAAGAACAGTGGACAGCCCTCTTTGTCTGAGCTAAAATCAAGGCTGGAGGCAAGGAGATAAAACCAGTTCTCCCACTGTGCTGTACTCAGCAGAACTAATTGAGGGGCCTATTAAGAAACAATATGCAGCAATATCCACATTATTATAAGTCACTTGTGCAGGCCAGAACCACATTTAAAAACATCTTCCAGTTCTTTTGCCACTCTATTTATTTCCAGTATAGGGAAAATGGGCAACAGGAGAAGCTAAGGATTTGCTGATTGCTTCAGATTATTCAATAAAATCTCTCATTAGCTACCCTCCGTCTCTGTGATCTCAAGGCAATGCTGACACAGAGGATAAGCAGAGGGAATGCTGCACATAAGGAAGTAACCAGATCTATTTATTCAAGAGAGCATCAAGTTTTCTGTGCTGCTCCTAAAAGACACTGCTCATACAGGTCTTTACAGCCCTGATCTAGTAGAGGATCCCAAACCTTCTGAGTACCATATATCCACAGCATTCCCAGTTGCCTGAAACACCATGGCTTTCAGGAAAATAGCTGACTTGGATCTCAGACAACTTGGAGATGGCATTTTGTTTTGGCATATGAGAACTGAGGCTTCAAATCTGGTAAAGATGAAGCTGGAAGCTACTGGAAGCAGTAGCTTAAAGACAAGGCTGAGGTGTATTGACAACCCAAGTGTGAGATTACAGGGGGCTGAGCAAGGCACCAAGCACCCTGCAGAGAGCAGATCCTGCTTCTGCAGGGCAGACACTGGAACCACCAAGGGATTTCTGAGGTCAAACAGGACAAATGCATGTGAGAGATGGCCAAGGTCATGTTGTGCTGCAGGAAGCAGATGTTTTGACATGGGTGTATGTAAGGCAGGCTGATGTCCCAGTGGTGGCATCTCTGAAACCTGAGGAATGAGATAACAGCTGCAGAGACATGCACCAGAAATGTTTCCTCAGCGCCTCTGGCTACTGCCTACGGAAACACAGAGATGGAGTAGCAAGCTGGCTTGTGCTCGGGCAAGCTACCAGCAGACAGTCATGTAATTGGTCTGTGCAGGAGGAGCAGCAGGGCTTAGAGATAAAGAAGAGTTATGCATACAGTTAAAAATAATGAATGGGCCTCACCTAGGAAGTAGAGCAGGCAGAGAATGAAATAGGAGTTTGCAATCATATGGCACCAGAAAGAGGAAACAGGGTTCTGGCATCAGCCATGAATTTGTTAGAAAGGCTTGTACCAAGGCCAGCAGTGATCCCAGCATCCCAGCAGTGCTCAGCGCTGCCTTGCAGTCCTGGGTGATGGCACCACTGGTGGGCAGAAGTGCGGCTGGACTGTGGCAGGGCACAGCAAAGTAACCTCTTCACCTGCCAACAGCATGCTCAGACCATGAAGACCCATTCCCAGAGGAGCAGAGATGCAATGCAGAACTGCTACTTCCATGATGTGCTGCAAGAGCATGAAGGTGCAGAACATTCTCATTCACCAAGTAGAATGAAGGCTTAGGTTGCAGGAGGATCTTGGTGCCACAAGCAGGTGGAAAGTACTTCATCAGAAAGGGCCCTGGTGCAGGTTGTGCATCAAAACTTCTTTGGAGACCCTCCAGGGAGAGGAGCACCAGGATGTAACATTTGACAGTGAAGCAATAATAGAAAAAATTGTAAGTGCTTGAAAGTAGCAAGTCTTTCAGGAGGGCAGGTGGTTGTACTGCAACAGCCTGGTGGGTAAAGCTGTGAGAAACTGGAGGAAACTAAAAGAAGAAAAACATGGGTTGAGATCAAGGAAGATAGAAAATGTTACCCTTGTAGGGGATGAGGGCTGCAGGAGATGAGGCTATAAGTAGAGTGATTAGGCAGCCAGTACTGTCTCCAGCCTGAGCCAGTCACCTGAGGTCATCCCTACAGACACTGGAGTCTCTCCTTGGGCAGGTGTAAAAAGCAGTCCAAGACCTCTCCTTCTATAAGCACTTTTTTTATTCCAACTGCTCCAAAGGGTGCTCAGAGAGACTGGTCAAGACTGAGATGGCAGACCAATAGCTAACTAAGTGAGGTGTGGTGAATCCCAGACAGAAATCTAGCAGCAGCCTCTGGGAAGGGTTGCCTGCAGGCCAGGAGAGGATGTGGCCCTTCTCATTTCATTTGAAAGTCTGGAGCAAGGAGACAAATATTTACTGGGATGTTTATTTGAGAACAAGTTGGTGGGAAGAAGAGCATGGCTGATATCAAAGGAATGCTCATTCGTGTCACAACCTTTGAAAACAGTGTTTATGATTAATTCGTCTTTCTATGACCAGCACTATCCATAGCATGTTTGTTATTTATTTTTTCATTTATTACTCTTTTCTGTGTTCATCAGAGTGATTTATAACATGTAATGAACCGAAGATCATTAGTGCGTGACAGAAGAACTGGTACAAGCTTATCTGCAGGACATTGCTCGGCAAAGCACCAAATTCTCTTCTGAATTTATTTTTCTCCATCAATGCATCATCTACAATGTGGTGTTTTCTTGAGCCTGGTCATTCCAAAGATGTTATTTCCCTTTGGGAGGCCCTGGTTGTTCAAATGTTCAGCAGTTGACAGCTGTCTGGAACACACTACAAAAGGATTAAAGCCAACATTTCTATCTTTTCATCTTTCTAGCCTTAGACTGAATCAGGCATGGGTTGCTACTTGTTGCTGCTATTCATGACATCGCTGGTGTTGCTGTGACCTTTTCTCTGTTATGGTCTTATCTGATGTTTGCAGGACTTTGTATAATTGCAGGGTTTATGTATAACAACGTTTCTATGTCATTTTCTCTCTATTTCTGGAGGAATTTACCACAGACGAAAGGTGCTGCAGACATAACAGCATAGCAGAAGATCCTCCAGGCAGCCATTAGGCAGGTACCATATGGAGCAGCCCTACTTGGCGCTGCGCTGAGCCGGCTGCCTCAGCCCTGGGCAGAGGACAACTGCAGTCCATCGTGGGAGTCTGAGGAGTGGGAGGCAGAGCTGTGGTAGCGGGCAAAACCAGAACAACTCTTCTTGCTCCAGAGCTGTTCTCACCCAGCAGAGCCTGGGGCAGCACAGCAAACAGAACTTTGGCTCAGCACGGGCCAGATGCGGTATGTTTCTCTGGCCTAGCAGCAGTAACAAAGCCCTATCCTACCAAGGCTATCAGCTGCAGGCAGGACCATCTTATGCACTAGCAATATTAAATGTCTTACCCACAGAGCTCATGGCAAAAGATGTTGCTCTCACATCCTCTATGCCCATTCACATTATCACGCAAAGCCCACTGCTGACATGTCCCAATGCTTTCAGCTGTTTGCTCCTGCTGAACGGCAGCTCTGCTTAGTGTTTGCACAGACCAGGAGAGGTCTCCTGCATGAGCCACACATCCATGCAGATCACAGTGATGTTGCTAGATGTGGGTGAGAATCCACACTTCTGGACAAGGCTTTTTCACTGGCAGCTCAGTGCCAGCTGCAGACCTAGTGGAGAGAGAAAAGAGAGGCTCCACAGCTGTGCGGTGCTCATATCTGGCCAATGGAGCGGGCACTGCCCACCTACCTATGCATGACATGGGTCTCACTCAGTTCTCAGCACACCTCAGAACAAGTCTAACAGAATTTTTAATTTCAAAGATGTCACAAAGCCTGTGAAGAGCTCCAAGCTTTGGAGGATAGTTGGTGTTGCTCCCATGTAAGCACCTTAAGCAGCAACCCCATTTCTCATACCTCTTACCTTAAAACACATATCTTTGAGAAGGTTGCCAAAATTTATAAGCTGCAAGTTCTAGAACTGTGAGATCTAATGCTTCTTTCTGCCTGGCACTGGCTGCAGCACCACACAGCATTTGAATTATGTTGTAAAATTTTGAAGGCTATATCACAATTTATTTAGAAAAATAAAATTGTCTTTAGGAAAAGTGACCATGTAATATCCCTTTCAGAGGTTATATTCCCAGCACTCAGGGTAATATATGTGTTTTGTTTTAAGATAAGTCAAACATAACCCCTCTCCCTGGGGCAGGGCACACACTCTGCACCAAAGGAGGTGAAGAAGCATTTCCATCCTGGCGCTGCAAGGCATTGCTCGAAAGCGATGAATTCATCAAGGAAATCATGTGAGTATAGGACTCCAATGAAGAGAAGTAGGCATGATCTGGTAGGAAGTTTTACTTACTGCAAAGTCCTCCCTTTATGAAACTAAAACAGTTTTAAAATGGAGCAGCCTTTCTATGATGCCCTTTTCAGATGGTTGTTGTAGCAGCACCCCTGAAATATAACAGAGAAAAGAATCACAGAGCCGCAGGTCTGGTAGCAGGAAGAGACCTTCAGGACCTGCCATCCAAACTCTTCCACAAAGAGGGACTATTAGCAAAGCCAGGTCAGGTCAGCCATGGTTTGCTTAGCTGAGTCCTCGTGACTTCCAGGGATGGAGATCCCACAGGCCCTCCTGGTGATCTATTCCATTGCTGTGTTTTCCTCTTGTTGGAGCTTTTCCTGACATCCAGTCTAAACTTTCCATCACAAGTGGCTTTTGGCTCTTGCAATCTTGTCTCCCTCTACACAGCCACCTCTGTATCTGCCCTTCATATAGTTGCTGGCTGCAGTTAGATTCCTTCTGAGCCTCGTTCTCACCAGGGAAAAGAAATCCAGCTCCTTTCACCTTGCTTCACAGGTCACCCGCTCAAGCTTTCTTCTGCATTGTCTCTACTTTCTCTCACACACTGTCAGCTCGGGGACACGACAGAGAGCACAGTCCTCCTGGTGTGGTCTCACATGTAGTGAGCACAGACAGGAACATTCCTCAGTTTGCTGCCCGTGCTCTTCCTCTGCAGGTGCTTTGCCTTGTTCATAATGAGGGTGTACCACTGGGTAATATTCATACCGCTGTCCTCCACAAAATCCCAGGTCCTTTTCAGCAGGGCTGCACAGCACATCAGTTATGAGCTTGGACAGGGGAAGTAAGTCAGACAAGCTCTTTCTGTAGCCTGTTTATAGCTCTGCAAAACTGTGCTGTCTTTTAAGACAGCACAACAGCAAAAAAGCTGGTCAGGATAGAGCTCCATTTCCATGGCTTCCCAGACATAGGAGGTAACGAGCCCGGGAAATGTCTCTGCACCCTGACTGTAATGTAAGATAACACAGACTTTAACTCCGTCTATAACCAGCAGAAGGGGAACATAAGAACAGCAGTTCTGGTGACCACAGACCGTCTAGCCAAGGATCCAGTCTTTGGTATTGGTCAACAGCAGATGCATATGTATGGAGGTGAGAACAGGGCAAGCAAATAAGAACACCTTCTTAGATCATGGCCCTCAACTCCCAGCAATGCATCTCAGGGATAATCATGGGAGCTCTAGGTCTCTCTTGTATGGTATTACGCAATAATTGTATCCGATACACCAGGCAGGAGTACTCTAATTGATGCTGGTTGAAATTTTAAGCAGATGAGCAGATCCACGTTGGACCTGTCTCTGTGATCCCCAGACTCAGTGGGAAAAATGAACACTTACCACATTGAAACTGCCATCTCAGCACACTGGGTAGCACCAACATGCCTGAACCTGGGGTCATCTTACAGTTGAGAGGAAGAGGATTGCTGCCCCATAGAATCAGTGTTTATCAGCACACTCAAGGGGAGTCTGTGGCACCCCATATTCTGCCATGGTCTTCCCTCTGCGCAGAAGCTCAGATGTCCCTGTGCTGCTAGCACCTGCTGGGGTGGCAAGGGATGCGGATCTCTCTTCCACCCATTTGAGTCTGCATACTGGGAAGACTGGCTGCTACCTAGGCAGGATATGATCTGTGCCAGACAGTGCGGGAAGCTGGTTAAGGGCAGAAAGAATGGAAAATGTTCACTGCTGTTTCTGTTTAACTTTAGGAACTGATCCAGCTAAGATAATAACAGAAGAGTTCACTTTGCCATGTCAAATATGCAGGTACTTTGCAGTATTAAGAGCTGATGCCCTGTTCTTATAAAACTGGCCCCTGCTGATTATGGGAAGACAATGTTGCCCATAAACAACGTTTTATTTCTTATTTAATGCAAATTCTTGGGCAAAATGAGTCAATCAATTTTTCATAAAATATAAAACAGAGATAAGTGCTTGGGATCATGTGTGAGTCCCTGTCAAACAGAACCGATAAGTCTGTGATGCAGTACAGAGAGTGCTTTGCAAGTATTGTCCAAGTGACCTTTTCATTAGTTTTCCTTAAGCAGTTAATCTCTCTCTCTTTTTTTTTTTTTTTTTTTTCCAGAATACAGTCTATTTTAAGACTCATTACATCATACATGCATTTTAAATATTAACTTTTCTTCCATGTCATGCCTAGGAGGATTTTTTTTTTTTTTTTTTAACACAGTTCTACCTGTCTTGCAACGTTTTCCATCAGAAAACTGAATTTTCCAGCAGTCAGAGTTAAGCAGCTTCCAGCCAAGAACCAAAACTGCTTGTTTGAAGCAAAAGTGTGATGGCTGAGGGGCAGGATGTGAAACCCAGTGATTTAGGAAATGCTGCCAGGCCAGAAGCAGGGATTGGACCTCTCCAAAGGCAGCCATGTGATGGCAAGGGAACTACAGGGCCAATGAGTGGAGGCATTTACTGGCTGTGTGTGGGGTACCATAAACGGGTGAAATGCAGGCCTGAGCCAGTGTTTCTCAGCAGGGCTCCAATTTCTACAGAAAAAATACTTGAAAATGATTTAGAGGAAAAAAATGTGTTTCAAAAGTGTCACTGGCATGTTCTTGTTTCTGACTTTTAAATCATTTCAAGATCCCTGTGCCACTTAAAAAAAAAAAAAAGGTACCAGCTGCTACCTGCCAAAGAAGACCAGAGCCTTTAAACAAAGACACTCCTGGCCCTTGGATCGCCCTCACAATGGGTGTACAAAATGCCTTGACAACACCTCTGGTATATTCCTACTACCCCTGTATTTGGATTCACTGATCTCATTATGACAGAGTCCCTGGTACAGAGAGCAGCTTTGCATGGAGTTCACACTTTATTATTAGACACAGCTGAAAGAACAATAATAAATCAACTTCATCCTTTCAGAGTTAAGGGTAAAACAGAGATCACGATATTTATAAGTAAGGGTACAAAGGATAAAGCAATAACATGTTTTGTTAATATCCAGCAGTAACATGTACTGCTAAGTCCTGGAAGCCAGCACTCAACAAACTTCACCTCTACAAAGGGTGTTCACTTTTCTTTGCAGAGGAAAGCTCCCACCAGGCTGTCCGCCACCTTGCAAAATCACAGATGCCCTCTGCTGTGGGCATCTCTGGCTTTCCAGCTCCTTGCTCAAAAGATCACTGTGCTGCTGCAGCAGATGACCCTGGAGAACAAAGCAGCTGGTCATCACCAGGACCAGGATGATCTCTCAAACCTGGAAGCATAGGCTGAGGATGGGAACTCTTATCTTCATCTTGTGCACACTTTCTGCCTCTCTTCAACCAAACTTGCTGTGGGAGAGGGCATATTGGAAATTCTCTACCACCAAATGAATATATTTTGTGCAAATTAGAAAATGTGACTCTTTGTGAGAGCAATCCACTCAGAATACCTGGGCTTGCTTTGACCAAAGTCCTTTTCTCTAGACCTTCTGGAGGTCTAGACCTAGTGGAACAATTAACCTGGCATGGCCCTATCCGAAAAGGATATATATCCAGCTGCAGTGATCCCAGCCCTCAATCTAGTATGAACCCAAAGGAAGGAATCAGGGCCCTGGGACCACATGTGAAACAAGGAGAGAAACAAGTCAGTGTTGCCTGTCTAATTTGGCCCAGTCTCATGTGATTTATTTTGGTGTTTCTGCCACATCAGTGGAACTCTTGAGGCCTCTTTTGTACGGTTCTCAAGCATTAAGGATTGGGAACCTGCCACCTGGAATACCACCAAGCATAGATCTCACCATCTCAAGGACCAGAGCAGGGCAGATCTGCGCCAGAGAGGTACTTCACCTCCACATGGTGACACCACAGTTTCCCTTTACCCCTCCAGGGCAGGAGAAGAAAAAAAAAAAAAAAAGACAACTGGAAAAATCATTCACATGTCCATTCCCTCTGCATACCTAGTTATTCAAGATGAGAAGAGGGATTGAAGGAGTCAGTCAATATCTCGCTACAGATAACTGGAGACAACTTCCCCTGGTGCCCACCTGCTAGAAGAGTCTTGGTGGTTGGGACAGAAAACAGACAAACAGGAAGGAAGAGGAACCTGCCTGCTTCTGTAGCCTTGATTAGCTCCTCAGATCCAGTTACTGACTTAGATATGCACCAGGAGGTGGGCAAGTGGGGCAGCAGGCTGGTCTGGAAAGCTGGGAGTGAAATGAACCTTCCCCCAAGACCAGAGGAAAATCCACTAGAGCTGAGACTTCCTGTGTCCCTGTCACTCCTGGCTATGGCTGGCGTGAAATGCTTTAGTTGACCAAGCTGCACTGTAGTCATGTGCCCTGCAAAGGCAGAACAAGGGATGAAAACATTTCTAGATATTTCTAGAATCATGAATTTCTGCCTTATTTATTTATTTATTTATTTATTTTAAGGCAAAACTTCCAATATTTTCCTTCCAATATTTTTCATTCCTTATTTGGAACAGACTTTATTTATTTATTTATTAATGTTCATATTACACAAACAATTTTTGTAGTTAAGACAGCACTTATTCTGATAGTCCACCTCTCTTTCCCTTGCTGTTACTTCCCATGAAGATTTTTAGGAATATCTACACCCTGGACCATTATTTGGACAAGATTTTTATTCTGGGCTTCTGTTACAATCTTAAAAGAAATATTCATTTCCAGCAATGGCTTTCACACCTTTTCATTTTATTACTTTTCAACTAAAGGCATTCCCTTTCCTGGAATTCAGATGAGAGTTTCAGTCCACAATCATAATAAAACATGACAGGATTTACAGAAGTAAGGAAAGCCACTCCCTGTGCTGGTCTGTGCTCAGTGCTGGCTGTCACACAGCAAATCCTATTCAGTCCAGGAGTGCTTACACCAAAACTGCTCCCACAGTGATTTAGTCAACATGCAGAGGGAGTGTAACTTAGGGGCACTACAGAAACAGAAATGCTTTCTGAACATGCAACAAGTCAGCTGAGAGTTATCTCCAGCTAAAGAGCCAAATACTTCCATAGCTACTTGATGAATTGTTAGCAAGCTGAACTTTCTCGATGGCTCCAGAACCAGCTTGCCAGCTCACCCAGACAGAACCTCGTAGGACCTGATACTCGTTGTGTCACAGAGCATGGCCTTATCACTAAACCTATGTGACACACTAGGAACATATGGACACGATCTTATACAGACTGTTGTGGCTGCTGGAAACACATGAAATGTAAATTGTGAAAGTGAAATTGCAAGGAGAGCTAATCTCCACATTGTATTAGACAAAATACCAGCGTGCATGCAGATAAGCACCAAGTGTGAAGTGTCCAGCGGGAGGTTTCACATTCCGCCTGACTCAATGGAGCCTTAAAATAGCACTTCCCACTGCAATACTTTAAACAAAGACAACCAAGGGATTATTAATACCATGAGACTGAAAGCAGTTTTATATATTCCAACACAGATGAGCAGAAAGGGAGTTTCACATGTTTAAGCCATGGATGGGTGAAGGCAGCCACTGCAAGCAGTTCTGCCCCTCCTGAATGCCTGAACTGGGGAAAAAACAGCCTTGCTTGCAGCTCCCTGCATCTGCCAGCCCTTCTGCAGACCAAGAAGAGGAGGAAGGGGACACAATGCTGATACAGACATGTTGCTGCTCCCAGTGCACTGAAGAAAGTGGTTCAGCTCTCAGGGAGGACAAGAGAGTGCATCAGGGTGGATGCTGCTGTCACACAACAGAGTGGTCCCTGTGGGCTCTGACAGCCTGGTGTGTCCCCTCAGCCCATGAGGTAGTGCTCTGCTGCATGCAGCCATCTGCTGGTGACAGCACGGGCACAGATGGCCCAGAGAGGTTGTGATGTCTCCTTCCTTGGAAATAATTCAAAAGCTGCCTGGATGTGCTCCAGGGCAACCTGCTCAGGGTGTCCTTGCTGGACCAGATGACCTCCAGAGACGCCTTCAGCCTCAACCCCTCTGTGATTCTGTGAAGCAAGCAGGGACCAGAGGTCCAGCTTGAAGACTCCCTGCAGCAGACATCCCCAGGCTGGGCAACATACCCTCCTCTTGCGAGGGAGAGTGTGGCCTGCCCAGTGGATGCTCTGGTCCTCTCTGCCTGCACTCCTGCTGCCGGCCCCTGGAGCTGCTGCATGCCCTGCATACGGGCACGCCTGTATGGGATGGGCGCAGCATGCTCTGGTAAAGCCCTCTTCTCTGCAGCCACCCCCTTCCCTGTGCTCTTCTTTGAAGGGCAGGGCAAATTCGGCAGCAGAGTCGCCACTATGTTTTACCTGTTCTTCATTGCCTCTGACCACATTCCTACCATTCCCTGGAGCTCCAGTTGCCATCAACATGCTTTTTTCTTTTTTTTTTTTCTTTTCTTTTTTTTTTCCTTTGTAGAACTTTGTCCAGGTCTTGTGAGAAAGAGGAGCAGAGGATGTGCCTGAGCAGCTCTGAGCACAGAAAAAAACAATTTCCTGCTTCTTTTTTTCATTTTTTTTTCCTGTTGCAGAGTGCTGTACAAAGCACACAGCACCCTTATCAAACTGAGAGGCCCAAGAAATGTTTCAGCTCTCAGCTTTCTGTATTTCTACCACTACATTCCTACACATCACAGACAACACTGAACTGGAATGTTCATTTGCAACATGCTGAATGAAATGCCTTGAAGCACCCAAGTACCAATTCCACCACAGAGAGGACTGCCCTCTGATGGGTGCCGTTGCACCTGGCCCTGGCCCCCCAGGCACCTGGGGCACCTTGCTGTGTGGAGCTGGGCATGTCTTGCCAGTGGTGTTGCACCCTCTTCCTGGGTTGCACAGCCATGGGACACCAGCCTCTGCCTGGCTTACAACAGTTCAATCTAGAGTCTCCCAGTGGGAAACAGACAGAAGCACATCTGCAATGTCAAAGGATCACAGGGACTATGAAAAAACTGATACTCATCAAAAATGACCCACAATATCCACACAGTGCTATGTCCTCAGTGCTCACAAGGAAGGAGAAAGGAAACAAGAGGACTTCATGAATGTCCTGAACCAAACAGGATGTTTTACAGGAAACTGGCTTGTAAGACTGAGCTGTGGATTCAAGAAGCAGAAAGGTCCCTTGCTTCTCTGTTTTCCCAATCCCATTAAGCTGACTTTGCTACAAAGTCAAATCAAATCAAATTTGGTCTTGTTCTTCCATCGCAGTTAAGTCATTCTCTGTCCCTGTGTCTGCCTCTCCCTTCTGCTGTAGATGAAAAAACAGCAGTCAAGGAAAGGGAAAGGGTGCAGGTTAAAAATACTTGCCAGAAATTTAAAATACATTTTGTGTGTGTGTATTCCAAGCTCTAAATCTGTGTAGAAATATAAACCAGATAACTGTTGCAACATGATGTCCTTCAAGCCTGAATATTTATTATATCCATCATTATTCAGTAATTGTTGCACTTACAAAACTTAAAGCATTTCAATTTTAGGAAAAAGAAATATTTTTGAGTGAACTGAGATAATGCTTTACAGACAAGAGACAGTATTCTTCATGTTCCACTCCACAGTAATTAACAACTAATTCACTGACCAAGAAGGAATTAATATACCCAGGCATGTACCTGAATTAACCTTTCTTAACTAGCATTTTTTGCTAATTTCTTGCAATGCAAGTACGATAAGAGTACAGCTGACATAAACTCTGCACCCAGTCAACAGCACAGCAGTGGCAGAATGACAGCAGCAGCATGGCATCTTGCAAAATGTGTGGCAAAGCAGGAATTTATATGGGCTAAAAGCTTTCCTGCAGACTGCTTCTTCTCAGCAAAACCAACTGAGAATTGCGTGGTGTGGGTGCTTCTGCAGTCTCTTTTGATTTTACTTTTGTTGCTTAGATCTGTACTGCAGATACAGAGGCAGTGAGGGCTCTCTCCCTTATCCTCAGTGTAACTATGCCTTGGGGTCCTTGCCCCTACCCAGTGTGTGGCTGCCTGGATGCCAATGTGTTTTCAGGTCCCTAAATACTTGATCCCGTTGGATTTTAAGTACCAACTCTTAATGAAATACATTGATGGAAAACTGACAAGGACCATGACTGTTAAGAACTGCCAGATGTTAATTTGATGCAGGTACGTCACACTAGGTCACAGATACAGTTACTTTTTGTGACAGTTACTGTCACAAAAATCAGCAAAGTTTCTGCACTGTGGCTTATTTGTTCTTGTTCTTCAATATGCAATGTTTGGGGTGAGGAGTTTGGATCTGCAGTTCTGATTCTTTTTAACATCTCATCTGAAAATATGAATAACTAGGATGTGTAACTATTTTTTTCACCAAAAATATTGTTGTCAGGTTAAAATATAGGACAGAATATCCTTTAAAACATTAAGGGCTAGACAGTGTTGCAAACAGACAAGCAGAAAGAGATTTATCATAAACACATATTGAAACAAAACTGTGTAACTCTCTCCGTTGCCTATATCTGCATAGATGCTGATAGATTTAATGACACCTGTTGCCTTTGGTCACTGCCTGATGCACAGCTTGTGAAGTGCTGGGCTGACCTGCCCAGCATGCAGGCACTGCAAGAACATCGTTCGGTGGCTGATCTTCCACAACACACACTTTTTCCAGCCTGGATTCCTGATAGTGAGCACACTCCTGGGACGCAGTCCAAATCCAGGCAGAGTGAAATCCTAAACTGTCCGTGAGACAGCATTTGCAGAGCAACCAAGTTACAGAAACCCCAGTGAGGTGTTTCCAAAGCAAACATCTTGTATGCAGTGATAAGATCTGAGCTGGAGTTTTTGCTGTAGACAACCTTTGTTGTTTTCCTTATGGCAAATACTAATGAACTCAATGGTAAAATATGGCATTTCCCAAACAGCAAGGCTCCTCCCCGAGATGCACCATCTCTAGTATGGGCCTGTCATCAAGCCTTCACCTTTAATCACTCAACACATGTTTTCAATCCACATGTTCATGTGGTTTCGTTTGTTGGACCAAAATGCCCTTTAGGTTGGAGCACACTGTAGGACATTGTCCAGGCAGGTTATTCTTAGCAACAAGTGAATTTACAAAGAAAAATCAGGTCTGTGGTTCAGCCTTTGCTTTTATTGCCTGCACCACTCCCAACCTATTCTCCAGTCCCCTCCCACCCCAGCTGATATTGTCAGCTGCCTGCTTTGCTCTGAGCTTTATATATGTTACTACAAAATGACCATAAGACCTTCAAACGCTGCTTTTTTGGGGCCTGGAAATTCCCTTTCTGACTCTTTCTTCTACACCTATCACCATGAGATTTAGCTAGGTCACATCTCAGCAAGACCCTGGCACATCCAGCAGAATTGGACTGTGGATAAAAAGGGCGGTGAATGGTACATGGCCTCCTGCCTGCAGCTAGAATATACTTGATCTGCTCAATGTTCTCTGATTGGCCATGCATTGGCCCTAAAAGCTGCTAAAGGAGATATAAACCTCTCCATAAATAAACACAGCAGAAGCCTGGAGTTCTCAGCAGTCTCATGGTACACTATGGTGTAACAGACCTGCCATCCCAGGTAGCTAAGGCCTGGTTCTACTATTACAAACCAGGGATCTGCATTTCATAGTGTTGTTTATTAGGCAATAGAAAGTTAGTTCTCTTGAGGCAATTAAAAAGTAAAGATTGCTGTGTCAAAGCACTCTCAGAAAACAGCCTCAATGAGAGCTATACCCACACTAAATCTTTCCCTTCTATTACTTTCCCTTGGGACACTGCATTTCTGAGATTTAACTGTGTGCTCAGGTTCAAATTATTGCTCCAAGCTCTGCATCCTCCCTGTCAGATCCTCAACAGGATTCAACCCACTGCATCTCCTGAGCAGAAGGTGATCTTGAAGCTCACATCCCCACAGTTTGAGTCTGTCTGATAAATTACTGGTAAGACAGTTGTTTCATAATGGCTATGATATCTAATTGCTCTGTGATGATCACAGATATCAACCATATTTTCCAAAAGGATATTTCAGCCTATATATGGTCAGAATATATTTGGGCTAGCATATTTGTTTTGTTTTGCTAGAATCAGATAGCTAAGGCCCATCACTGACTCCAGAGGGGTGGAGAAAGAACAATGTGTAGGGAAATATTTTTGAAATTATGGAGCCTATGAATTTAGGTAGTAATGTCTCCTTCTTCAGGAACAAATGTTGGGAAGAAGGATACAAGTGAGAAACAGCCCCAGAAAGATCAGAGACCATAACAACACAGAAGAGGCCTTGAGCAGCTTTTAAAGAAACCTAAAAGATGAATTAGGGGAAGTTGTCTATTTCAGTATTGGTAGAAAAAATATTTCCTACAATCTCCTTTGCCTGTATTGATGGTTACAGGATCATTTGGATCTCAGTCAAAGATGGATATCTTCTAGCACTTGGGGAGTTAATATATATTGGCCACATCAGCTTAGCTGTAACCAGTCCCTTCCTTCACAAAAGTGCTATTAATTATGACTTAAATTATGATGGTATAAGTTGCACCAAGAGCAATTTGCAGTTCTGTGTTGTCATTGCTAAGGGGAGACTGAAAGAGCTGGCTTATTTGTGTAGAGAACAGAAATCGCAAAAGTGATTGAATCGTGCATTGTGGCCACCTGCTTGTGCCCATCTAAGCCAGCCCCTTGCTGGCAGCTGCCTGCCCCTGGTCTTTCCAGTTGCCTATGCAGCCAGCAGGGTTTAGACCTGTTGCTTACTCCACAGGGTAGTCTCAGCCAGCCTGTGCATTTCCAGTGATCATCAGCACCTTTCAAAGGCACCACGGGGACATTTGGGAGCAGAGTCTCCCATTCAGATGCAGCAAGGGAAGGAAAAAATGAGATGGTCTCCTCTGTGTTGTGTTTCTCAAGGGATGAAAGAGTGGGGCTACTGGGAACTATGGCTCAGCAATGAATAGACCCTGTATCAGTCAGAGGTCCTGGACCTCCTCTGGCAACTGAGATCCACAACGTCCATGCACTGCTATAGCTAACTTGAACAAGGCAGAACTGCCTGGGGTCTCTGGGGACCTATATATTCCTTCCAAGTGGAAGGTACCTTCCAGGTGAGACTTGGCAGGTTCCCAATGGTCACAGGCATTTAATAGCATGATTAGGAAATGACAGGTAGGTGGGAGAAGCAGATATTTCTCTTCACTGTACATATGCCTTCTTGGAAGATTATGCTCTGTTCTTGGTGTACTTATGTGAAGAATATTATATGTTTTTTTTTAATAACTTGCACCGTTTTATTGAGTTTTTCAAAGATGACTGACAGAAGGCACTGTTGCAATGTCTGTGTATTTCAAGGTGGTTTTCAGGTATCAAGCCAAACATATTGTTACACTGAAGGAATCATAACTCTGGTATAGTTTAAACTCCTCGCTGCTGATTTACATAAGCAGAAGTACCTATTAAAGAATGAAAGGTTATTTGTATTGTTTAAACTAATAATCTGCCACAACTGTCCATTGTTGAATGAAAACCTGAATCAGTCCATCTTGGAAACACAATATATGCTGTCAGAATAAATATTTCTCTTTACAAAACAGGACTCAGAGTGCACGTATGCAAACAAATGTCTCTCTGAAGTAAATCCATAAATATACGTATTGTCATAGCATTACATCAAACCACAGTGATATAAAACTTTCTCTGAACTGTCTCTGACATTAAAAAATGGAATAAAGGATTTGTTCCCTGTTTGTTAAGAAATTTCACATAAGGACACATAATCCCATCCTATTATTTTCTGAGTTGTGATTATGCGTAACAGTCTTTACATAGTGATGTTCAGCTCCCATGTTTGATGAAAGCTGAAATGTAACATTGCATAAGAGTATAGTAAGCTATGGATCCCAACACACCAGTCCATACATTGCATACCTCTATCTATGAATTCCGCCTTAGCTGCATAGTTTGCTAGGGAAGGCCAAAAAAAAAGGGAAGATATTGAGATGCTTTTGACTATGTATTAAAAGCAACAGGAAGTTCTTATTTCAAAAACCAACAATTCAGCCTATTTCCCAGTGGAATGTCTGAACTATTTTTGAATAGTAACTGACTAGTGGAGTCTCTCACTATTGAACTGAAATCTTTAGGCCAACCATTGCTAGAGTGCTGTGATCTGCTGGACAGAGTAACTACCAAAAGACATAACTCTAGGAAATAGCTATCAAAAGCCGTAACTCTAGAAGGTAATTCAGGCAGAAGTAGTGCTGTTCTTTTGTTTTCTCAGCCTAAGATATTAATGTGACACACTCTAAATGTTGTTGAAAACACTCTGTCCCAAAACTTTGTTGCATTGCCTGTGTCCCAGAAAAGATCCCACAACAGCCTCTGACTCCCTTCTCTGTTCCTCCCTCATTTGGTCTCAGATGACACTGCAATAAAAAGATGCCCTGCAAAGATTATGTCCTTGGCTCTTCAGGAATATGCAATGCACCAGATCCAATAGCACGTGTACTACAGCCCCCTCCAGAGAGACACTCCTGAACTTTCTTTGGACCAGAGAAAATGCTTCTTCAGGCGTCTTTTCTGATGGTTGCCTTACTAGTCCTGCCAGATACTGTGCTGGCTTTAGTAAGGATGTAGAGAAGCATACTCTGAAGAGGTCCTTCTTTTCAGAGGGATATCTTTAGTCTTTTGGGTTGCTTGCTCAGATAGACCAAGAACTACAAGAGTCCTTTCTTCTCTGGCTTTTGGGGATCTACTGCCACATCGTTAATCACAGTGTCAGCACACTAACTGGGTTATAGCTTATGCCAAAAGAACATGTTAGCTTGGAATAAAACGTCTGTTGTCCCACTAGTCCACAGAGGCTTCTCAACAGGTGCCTGAAGGAACCTGAGCATAAATGACACCTTGGTTTCATTTCTCTGTTGTATTTTACACAAGAGGAGAAATTCATTTGTACATGTCAGAAATTTGGATTGGCAGATGCATTGCAGTAACCTCATTTTACAGAAAAAAGCTAGGGACAGAGACAGAAAATGATTTCTCCACTATACTGCATGTACATGAAACAAATGAAAGATCTGAGAACAGCATCCTTAACTTTCTAAAATAAAGAAAATTTAATGTTTTGTTTAGGAAGATTTTTTTTTTTTTTTTTTTTTTTTAAACAGAAGCCACAGAATGAAATGTCCCAACACTGCCTGTTCTGTCCTCAGCCCCCAGGATCCTTCCGGCAGCCCCTGTCTGTTTGGCCAATGCAGTCAGTTGGGCCAATAACTCTGCAGATGGCTTTTGGAAGGGGTCATTTTATTTCATTTTTTCATGCTCCACGTGAAACCAAAATAACACATTTTTTTGCTTTGTATTGCACAGTGGCCTTAGTCACATATCAGCTAATATTCCCCAGCAGTTCCTACAGTTTGAGATACACGAAAATACATATACACAGAGATGCAGACATAGCGGAACCAGAGCCTCTCCATACCATAACGAATCTTCCTCTGGCAACAGACTGGGGAAAGGAACATGAGAAGGAGATCAAACCACCTATCATTGCTATTAGTAACTTCATACAGCTAGCAGTGTCCCATGCCATATAGACATATGCACACAGAACGAATCCCCCAGGAGGAATATTTTATCTCCAAAAGGGCGCTTGTTTCTATCTGTGTTTCTGTAAAGTGGCATTTCCACTGGACAGACTTCTTGCCAGTAACTCTTGCACATCCAGATGCAGCTTGCTGCCCAGAGGGCCTGCTGGAGACTGTCTCCACAATGCTTGCTGCTCCTGTCTATAAATAACATTTCAGATGCCCAGGCCACAGAGTCATGCTGCAGGAAAGGTCAGGAAAAACCGTCACTGCCCAAAGGAATCACTCTCTGCCCCATTGCTGGGGCTTGTTATTTGGGCTGCAGCCAGCACTCTGGGCCTTATCAGGCCAAGATCACGCTGGGAATTTTCTAACAAAACAATTTTATTGGAAAACGCTGATTCATAGACATCAAAATGTTTCATGGAAATGCACCAGTTTTTATTAATTTACAAGGAAACCCAGACATTATTTTGATGCATTAGTGACTGATAGGCTGCCAGGGTATCCCATGACTCCCAGTGTCTCTGCTTGCAGGGCAGCTGTGTCCTCTACTGCTTCAAGCACGAGAACCCAACCTCAGCAAAGTCCTCCAATGGCCTTGCTTGAGTACAACTCCTGACAACCCTTAAATCACATCATGAAGTGAGTTTGTGGGGGTTTTGTGCTCCATGGAGGAGCCCTGAGGGCCAGCAGGTACTCAGGGACTGTAAGCTGCTGTTGCCTTTCCTCTTTGGAAACAGGACAAATTACCTGGTTTCTTTCTAGAAATATGGACAAATAAATATATATATATATATTTCCAAAATGGTGATAATACATTTTTCATTGCACATCCTTCCCATTCTGGGCAAATCATCTTTATCACATCAGGGCATTCCTGGAGCAGGAGCCCAGCTGCACTGCTCAGCCTGCCCCAGCATCCCTATCTGCAGCCTACCTCCACGCTTCCTGGTATGCTCCCAAACACCATGAATTCATGACCACAGTGAGTCACAGACACAACCATCAGGCCCACTGCACTGCTTCAAGGCCAGATGGGACTAGTGTATCTATGAACAAAGGTTACCTAGAATTACCCTCTCAGCAACTTCTCAAGTTTCTTGGTTGGCCTTTGCAAAGTGGGAAGAAGATCCCTGTGCTGCAGAACAACCTTGCCTTGCCTTGCCTCCCCTCACCTCACAGTCCCACAGAGCTTCACTTGCCCTGAGAGCAGGAGGCAGGTGCCAGACAATGGTCTTTTCCCTGAAGCTCAGACAGGACTGTATCACCAAAGCCAAATGAGCACACCCTCAGTTAATTCACAGGTGACATGAAACAGGGGAGAGTGCTTGATTCACCAGAGGGTTATGCTGTCATGCATGAGAATCTCATGAAGTTAAACCAGGAGAAGTGCAAAGTCATGAACCTGGGTAGGAACAACCCCAGGCACCAGGACATGCTGGGGGCACCCCACTGGAAAGCGCTCAGCAGGAAAGGACCCAGGAGTCATGGTCACCAAGCTGAACATGAGTCAGAAATGTGCTCTTGCTGCTTAGAAGGCTAAGGGTATTCTTGGCTGCATTAGGCAATGTATTGCCAGTAGGTAAAGGTTCTGAGCCCCGAATACAAGAGGGTCATCAACATACTGGAGAGAGTTCAGTAGAAGGCCACCAAGATGATCAAGGGACAGGAGCACCTCTCTTATGCAGAGTGGCTGAGAGTGCTGGGACCGTTCAGCTTGAAGAAGAGGAGGCTCAGGGGTATCTAACCAATGTGTATAACTACCTGAAGTTAGGGTGCAAAGAAGATGGAGCCAGACTCTCGTCAGTGGTGCCCAGTGCCAGGACAAGAGGTAATGGGCACAAACTGGAACACAAGAGTTTGCATGTGAATATCAAGAAGCGCTTCTTTGCTGTGTGGGTGACAGAACACTCCAATGTGTTGCTTGTAGAGGATGTGGAGTCTCTGTCCTTGGAGATCTTCAAAAGCCCTGGGATATGGTTCTGTGCACCATGCTGTGTCCCTGCTGGAGCAGGGGTTGGACCAGAAGTACCCAGAGGTCTCTTCCAGCCTAAACCATTCAGTGATTCTGTGATTCTGTGAAATACCCAATGTGACGCAGTACAAAAAGTAAATGTTTGTATTCACTGTCCTGTTCCTCCCTGGACCTGGAGTATGGGATATACTAGGACTTCTCTGCGATAAGAGGCAGATAAATTTGTGCTGATGTTCGATGTAAGTAATTGAAGAGGGTGAATGAGCAGAAAGTATCACAAATTTAATAAAATCTTTGCTGATCTGGAGTACAATGAACTTTGGCCTCTGCTGGGTACTAGTTGAGATCTCCCCTCTCCTCTTTGGGAGAGCTACTGTGGAAACATCCCTTGTCTTTGCACCAAAAAATCTTTTTCATCCCTACCCTAAATACTGGGGACCCTTCTCCCCAGAAAGCAGAGTGAAACTTTTCCCCCATGTGCAAATTTTCAAGCAATGCTGGGCCAAGGAGAACACATCACTGTCATGAAAGACGCTGGAGAGCAGCCCTGCACAAAGGGATCTGGGGGTTCTGATCAATGGCAAGCTGAATATGAGCCAGCAGTGTGCCCTGGCAGCCAAAAGGACCAGCTGCACCCTGGGGTGCCTCAGGCATGGCACTGCTGGCCAGTCAAGGGAGGGGATTGTTTTGGTCTGCTCTACCTGGTGCGGCCTCACACTGAGTACAGTGTGCAGTTTTGGGTGCCACAATATAAGGACATAAAACTATTGGGGAACATCCAAAGGAGGGCTAAAAAGATGTGAAGGGTCTAGAGGGGAAACTGTATGAGGAGCAGCCGAGGTCCCTGGGTTTGTTCAGCCCAGAGCAGAGCAGGCTGAGAGAAGGCCTCATGGCAGCCTGCAGCTCCCTCACAGGGAGCGGAAGGGCAGGCGCTCTCCTCTAGGGAGAGGAACAGGACCCGATGGAATGGCATGGAGCTGGGACAGGGGAGGGATAGGCTGGGGGTTAGGGAAAGGTTCTGCACCCAGAGGCTGGTCAGGTACAGGGACAGGTTCCCCAGGGATATGGTCACAGCTCCAAGCCTAGCGGAGTTCAAGATGCATTTGGACAAAATTCTCAGATATTTTGGGTGGTCCAGTGTGGAGCCAGGAGTTGGACTTGATGATCCCTGTGGATCCCTTCCAACCCATGATATTCTATGATTCACTGAGTCTAAAACCAAAGAGATCAGAAGTGGTGTAACTGGGGCCAGCATACACTCCCGTGGGACTGAGAGGATGTTCAGGACCACAGCTGGGTCCTTATTGACAGGGTTTCTTGTTCCTGCATCCTCCTCCATAGGCAGAGCTGCAGCTGTGTGAACAATTGGGTGCCTATGAAATTCCTTGTATCAAAAAAGAAAGAAAAACATAGAAACACACACACACACACAAAAGGCAAAAAACAAAAACAAAAACAAAAACCAAAAAACAACACTTTTTTTTTTTTTCAGTCTTCTTCTTCCAGCCAACACTATGCCTAAGGATGAATGGTTCTTGGTCCCTTCCCTTTCCTGCTGAAGGACCTGGAGGGGAGAAGCTCTACTGTGAATCATAAAAAATATAGCTATGTTTCTCTGGTGATCATCTAATGTTGCTGCATTCTTGTAAAACAGAAACAGACAATTTTATTCAGAAAATAAAACATAGCATGAAAAGTCACAGCAGCCCAGAACAAGTGAAAGTCAAAGAGTCTGGATCAGGTGAAAAGTGCATGAAAAGACTTCTCTGACGAAAACCAAAGATGAATAGATCTCTAAGATCATTAAGATAAAGGCTGTTTGCCTCACTGCCAGATTTCAGAGCTACACAGAGTTTCGCTCATTCTGTCCTTCTTTTCTGCCCATGAGGAGAATAAACTGCAGTCAGCCGGATCACTCACACCATCACAGCCCAAATCTCTTTTCCCTTCTCCATATCCCTGCCTCTCAGCACAGTGACCTCTACCCAGAGTGTATGGGTGTGACAGTCTCCTCCAGACCACAGAAAACAGCTATTGTGTAGATGTGGGAAAGTGGAAGAGTTGTAGCTGGCATCACAGGAAGAGTGAAGCTTACCACAGGTTTACCAGAGTTGGAGTGTGGGTTTCCTTGTGGCAAAGCTGATGAAGCTGTGAGCAACTCACAGGTAGTGGTCAATGAGTGTGGGGATCAAAGTGAGAGAAGTGGCTAAACAGCATCTGTGAGAAGGAGATGCAGGAAATATTATTGCTAAGACAGCATTCCTGAATTTATAGAGAGGAAAGCTTATTAAAGCAAAACAAAGAAAGGAAGAAATTAAGACCTGAAAAAAAGATTTGGTTTGAGCAACATAACATTCTTGTCTGTTCTGCATATCAGACATTGTACATGATGAACTGTGAAGTGCTGGAAAGGTACAAAGAAGTAAGCTAGGTTGCTTTCTTTTTCCTTTTCTTTTTCTTTTTCTTTTTCTTTTTCTTTTTCTTTTTTTTTTCTTTTTCTTTCTTTTTTCCCTTTCCCTTTCCCTTTTTTCCTTTTCCTTTTCCTTTTCCTTTTCCTTTTTTCCTTTTCCCTTTCCTTTTCCTTTTTCTTTTCCTTTTTCTTTTCCTTTCTTGTTCTTGTTCTTTTTTTTTTTTCTCCTGAGTGAACTAAAGTGAATTAAAGATTAAATTTTAGATTTCTTCTATTTTATGGAAATAAAAGTTTTAAAAATGATCTTGGTGTGCTGTAGTGTGTTATGCTATATATGTTTAACAAACTGACCTGCCTCCACAGCTTCCATGATGCTCTATTTCTCTCAGGGCTGGCTAGTTGATGCAATCAAAATGGGATTTTGATTGTGCTGGGTGTTAGGACTTGGTGCAGGTGCAAGCTCTCCAGCTGATACTGCTTGTGCCATCTTCTGGCTTTTGCCTTTTCTCAGCAAAGAGGTGGCTGCTGGTAGCTGCCCCGGGCTGGGAGTGAAGAAAAACACATGCAGTGGAAGGGGACTCAGAGCCTGCTGTGTTTCTGCTCCCAGCCTGAAAGGGTCCAGGTGGGTCTGGATTGCTGGTGGGCCTGACAGGCAGGAAGGAGCAGCACAAACTGCTATTTTTGTCTGCCTTGACCTTTCCCAAAGACTTTAGTGTATCCAAGGCAGGGTCTGAAAGGGGCATTTTGATGCTTCCCAAACTATAACTCAGCATCAGTGAGAATAGAAAATTGTGTTCATTTGGGAAGAAGGAGGAACCATCCCCATGTTCTTGAGTCAGATGGAGAAAAAGGTGTTTCTGGACCTCTGCATTTCCTTGGGTAGTCAGTGATACTTGTGCTCCTCTTAGAGGAGCTTTGGGTACCTGCTCTTTTTCTCCCCTCAGTACTGTCACCCAGCCTTGCTTTTTGCCCTGGGGAACACCTCCCCTCCTTGTCTCCTGCAAGGGGGTAGATGGACCTGGCAGAGCTCAAGGAAGTGAAATCACATCTTTTCTTCTTCCTGCTTAAGATACTCAGATTTATATACCTACTGTTATCTTTAATTAGTATATTCATGGCTTTATGCACCAGATAAACAGTCTTTTACAGTCCATTTAAGACAGGTTTCTTAATAAATCATTATTTAATTTCTTTGAGAACAACATGCATGATGCACACAGTGACAGCAGGATTCACAATAGACAAGGTTCTATAAATTCCCCTGCACTGGGAGTGCTGATTCTTACACTATTTCATAATACTTTATTCTCTTATTAAAAGGGAATTACAAAATTGCCAGCCTCCATGCAGCTCTTCCCAAAGCTATCCTCTGTCTTTCACCAGTATGTTTCATTCTGGAATAACTCTTCATGCAACACACATCCCTAAGTGGCAGCCACATGCCCATTGGGCCAGACACCCAAGAGGGAGTGAGTCTTGGAAATAATCAGTCAAGGCACAAATTAACATAAACATGCCTTCTATGCTGTAACTGGGAGATATACATCTATTGTTATGTTCTAAGTACTGGCAACTTAAACAGATTTTTAAAGACACAAGGCTGGAATAAAGAGATAACACTCTTTATTGCTTTCAAAAATGGTAAACAGAGTATCTATTTTTGAAAAGGGGAAATTATAGATCAGTTTGTTTAACTTCCATTTCCAGAAAAGTACTGGGACAACTAATCAAGCCAACAAAAAAATACTGGAACAAATCAGGGAAAGAAATAAATAACAGCCAGTGTGAATGTGTCAAATCTAATCCTTCTGTGACACTTGTGGATAGGGAAGAAGCAGTACACGTCATCCATCTTCTCTTTAACAAGGCTGTTGACACTGTCTGACATGACACTCAGAAACTTATTGGGAAAACATGGTCTGTATAAAACTGCTCAAGGTGGTGCAAAATGCTTAGAAAGGCACATGCAGAAGGAAGATCTCAATGGGTCACTAAATCCCACAAAGTTCCCTTACATTCTATGCTTCCTTCTATGAAGTGGAGAACAATAGTACTTTATTCAAAAAGAGACCAAGCTGGAAGGGGGCACAGCCATGGATCAGAGTAGACTTACAATTAGAAATAATTTTTAAAAAGAATTTAGGATTTGAGGATATTTACAGAAATAAATCCTGTGAGAATTGGTAAGGAACAACCTCTTGCACATGCACAATGTACACAGCAAAACACTCTGCAGTTGTCCTGCCGAAACAGCCCTGGATCACAAGCTGGGTCAAGACTATCAGTGATGCAGTGCAAGAGTGAAAAGAGTGAGCATCAGGTTGGCACAGTGCAGGCTGCAAAGCACATCACTTAAACCTCCTGTTCTGCTCTGATGGGCATGCCCTCAGCTTGAGTACTATGTTCTTCTGTGCATCATATTCAGGAAGATAAAACCAACTGAAGAGAGCCCAAAGGACAGAAGGAAAGACCAGAAAATAAGGCCGTAAGGACAAGATTCTAGGATTGAGGGTCTGTCTGGAGAAATCTGGATTGATGGGAACCCTAATAATTTTTTTTGTTCTAGAAAAGGCTACCAGAGAAATAAATTGAGCATTTTATTCTCTGTATCTCTGTTGGGTAAGACTAGAAGTTAAAGGCTTGCATTTCAGGAAGGAGCTGAACTGAAGATTGCTCAGAGTTTGACTCTCCATCAGATAAATTTATTGAGAATGGGATGGACAGACTTCTGTCAGGAATGTCTGAAGGAAAGCTGATCTTGGATTTGGGCAGGAGAACTTTTTCGGTTTCTCCCAGATGTACCTAGCATGCCCATATGGTTGTGTGGATTTAGAGGGGGTGTGAAACGCTTAGTTCCAGGCTCATGACAACACTCGTGTTTTATATCACTTGCTCCCAGATGCATGCTCTCAGCTGTAACAGCTGAACACTGTTTCTTGTCTAAGAGGACCCCTTTCACTCAGCTCATCTGTGCTCCTGCTTCATGAGCCATTCTTTACCCTGCAGAGATCGTAAAGGAAAGCAACTGTGACTCCATGGCAGAGACAGCCAAGAGGCACCACGGGGACCCATGCATTTCAAGAACCCTCTCTCTAACCTCAGAGCACAGACCATCATGGCAGCCTTTGCCAACAGAACAAAGTGAGAGCTATCTCTGTTCCTCTAGAGAGGCAAGGGCAGCACTGGTGCAGCATACATGGGAGGAATGTTTCCTGCTCCTCTTGTTACGGCAGCAGAGACGTGATTTACATCCCTTGGTAGGCCACAGTGGAAGCAGCAAATCTCTTCGTTTACATGGGTTCAAAAGGCAATTAGAGAAATCCATGGAAGAAATACCCACTAAGGCCATTAAACATCGTATCTTGCTCCTGGTTGAGGAAAGCTCTGCATCTCTAAGTGCTGGATGTGGAAACTGAAAGAGATTGCTCTGATTTTCCACATTTCTCTTGGCTGCAGACAGGAAGGTGAGCTGGACCAACCTCTGCCCTGGCCCAGCAGGACCATTGCTATGTTCCTGAGCAGCATTCCCAGCATGTTTGTCTGGGACAGCCACAGAGTTGGGGTTTATTAATGAGGCTGGAAATGTGACAGGAATCCTGTGTCTCAGAGTCCAGCCATGTCCCAGGCTGTCTGCTTTCTGGATGCAGCTCAGGAAGAGCCAGGAGCCCTGACCTGCGCTTACACCTTCCTAGGTAAGTGCATGGTTTCACATGCTGCAAGGGGTCAGAACAGGATTTAGGTCTAAGCCTTCCTCTTCTAAACAGATCCTCCCCTGTGCTGGACAAACAGCAGCAAAACAACCTGGCAAAACAAATGACATCCCATGCACAGAAACATGCTTTTATTTAAGCAGCACTGAAGTTTTCAGATGTGAATAGCTTATTGAGTTGGACAAAAGTCATGGCAATAAATGTTCCTTTCTAACTTCACCCTACAAAAATATCTTTGAATAATAGAATCGTGTTTTTCTAAAAATATTCTTTATTGATTTACAGCAGTATCACATTAAAACACAGCATTAGAGCTTCTTCATTAATGAAATAAGACACAAAAGTCTCATTATATTAGTGATTTTCAAAGTAACTTAGTAAGCTATTTTTAATATTCTCAAGGAGCTATGCCAGAAGGATAATATTATGTTCTATAGCAGAGAAAAATACTTTCAGAAAGATTTGACTGACTTTAAAAGTGTGCTTAAATGCTCAGGCATGCTATCCATCCACACAAAGTGACCAGGGAGAGAGCTGTTTTATCATTAGAGTAGAGCAAAACCCTAACAGAAGGAAATCCCAGTTATTACCCTATCAGTTATGTTCACCACACCTGGTACCTGGGGAGGTCAGAAAGAAGGGATGGTCATTTCTCTCTCTCTCAAGGCAGTGGGGTGAATTGCTGCTGTACTTTCATGCCAGAAATGATGCATCTCACCTAGCCACAGGTATCTAAAAAAAACCTCAACCCTGCTTCTGCAGCTCCCATAGAGGCTGGAATCCTGTCCCCTTACCCAGTTTCCAGATTGCACTCATTGCACTTTTTTCCAGTGCAATTCTCATCCTAGTTTCTTCTCTCTCCCATGTTTCCCCACTGTTCCTATATGTACTTTTTTGGTGTTGCAAGCTTATTTCAGGAGGAAACACCAAAACATTGCTGTACTGAGTGATATACAAATGAGCAAAGCAACCCTTCCAAGCAGCCTGTTCACCTCTGGCTGGAGCAAAGAACAGGGATGACCTCAGTTTCCCTTCTGCTATTCTGTGGTTGCTCCTCTTCATATGATACCTATTTCAGACACTCCCACACTGCAAGGGGCTATTTCAGGATGAATGAGGGGCTCTTATCAACTTTCAGGCTCATTTTCAGTGCAGCAAATCTCTCTGCTGAGTGAGCAGGATCACAACACACAAGTGCGAGGGGCTGCCTCAGGATTTCAAGGCAGAAGGACATTTAAAACCACATGTCAAACCCTGGTTCAGTGTTCACAAAGGCAGCCTCCTGCAGGGGACCTGGAGCAAAGCAATTAATTATTCCTACTGAGAGTCCAAGGCTGCACAGAGCTCAGAGGAACAGGTGACCATCAGGGATATAAGGAGTGTTTTAGAGCTTCCAAGTGTGTATTTGGATGACAGCAGTCCATGTTTGGAGAAAAAAAAATAAATCAGATTCAGTGGAGGCTGGATTCCATGTCATCCTCTCCATGGTTTCAACAGGAACATCCAGGGGCTGGTGAAATCTCCCACTTTCTCAGGACAGCTGCTCCCTTTTGATCCTGTTTCCTGCTGGAAAGTATCTGTGTCTTCCTCCCATCCTTGGTGTTTGTGCAGAGCACACCAGGATGGCAGATTGCTTTCACAGCAACATGGACGGGTAATGCCCAACCATTATCCCTGCATGACACACACAAATACTCAGAGTGTGTAGGAAACTCAGGTAATTTGCACAGCTCTTTCAAATTATGCCCATCTGTAAAACAGATCTTGCAAACTAAGAATCAAAATCAGCAGCCAAGTCTTATATCAAGCAGCCAGGCTGGATTTGCAAATATCTGGAAGGCAACTTCATGTTGACTCACAGAAGTTCTTATTTTGAGCAATGACTATGCCAGTACAGCAGACAGGAGATCATTGCAGGTTTGGGCCTTAAAGCTGAAAAAGCTGAAGAGATCACAGGCACATATGATTGTGTTTGCCCTTTGTCCTACCTATCACAGGCATTTTAGCTGAACTTGACCACAACAGCTTGGGATGATGCAGAACTATTCTGACCTGTACCTGCCTGTTGGAACTTCTCAGCAGGGCTGAAGACGATTTTAGTCCAAAAGAAGTCTTCTGGCAGAACTCTCCTCTGCTTCCAAATGGGCCTCAATTGCAAACAGATGGTCATAATTTTGAAACCCCAAGAACCACAGGACAAGACTACAGCATGCTTGAAAGCACCTTCAGGAATCTCTGGCAAGATCTCCAACGTGACAGTGATGTTTATGGACTACATGCATCCATCAGGAAGGGATCTGTCATGTTTATGTTAATGTTACAATTCCTCTTGTTTTACTAACATCTTTGCTAGTAACAATGTTCCTTCCGAGCACTGTTGTGGTGGTTTGCAAATGCAGCCCTGAGCACAGAACGTGCAGTGCTTCTGCTGGCTTCATGCTAGTCTCCCCTGTAACAGATTTGGACAGTAATACTGTAACAAATCCACAGCCACCTTGGTCTCCATGCCTGTCATTGTGCAGCAGACCATGGCTGCTCATAGCTGCAGGCGACAGCAGCTCTGGCAGCCCAGTGCTCCTGCTGCTTGGGCAATGTTCCTCCAGTTGTGAACTGCCTCGAGCCTGTTCCAGCCTTGCTCTGTGGTCCTCCAGGACTTCTTGCTCCCATGACTCTTGCAAACACAGAGGCTCATCGCCAGGTTTTATGGGTGTGCTAAAACTCTCTTTGGCCAGCCTTCTGTTGCCATCTCATAATTAGTAGTGCTTATATGTCCTGGCATTTTTTTTTTTTTTTTTTGTTGTTCACTTCCCAGGGTAGCTGGAACTATGCTTCAGTGAGAGCAGTGCTGCACAGTGTTTACTTTCACATTCCCAAACAGTCTCTTGCATCCTGACCAGTTCAGCTATCCTTGGCTAAACTAAGTACCACTGAGGACAATGTCTATTGTCCTGCATTCTGCTAGCTGGCCAGAGGAGCACTTTACATCTGGTATGAGCATTGTAGGACTGAGGTTTTGGGAGAAGCACCCATAAAAGGAACTAACCAAAATTTGTTACCCCAAGCTGATTAGCTGATTAAACAGTCACTGCTTACAGTGAATGTTAAAAACTACCTCTAAAAACTATCTGTAATGGCAACACCAGCCCCTACAGCTCCATAAGTGCCTCCAGAAGTTTTAACATGTCCTTGGAGGTACCATATCAGTCCTGCAGCATCAGGAAGATGAGGGTGATGAGCACAATAGCAATGGGAAAGAGCTTGGCTTGGTTCTCACAGTCACCCTGTCTGTGCCCTGACCAGCCATGCAGCCTGGTGAGTGTGGAGTTGCTGCTGTGGTCATGATGTTGGTTAACCATGAGATTTTTATTTTCTAGTTTTAACACAATAAAGGAATTGTCTGCCTGTGAAAGACCTAGCTAGACTCCTGTGTCCTGTCCATCATCAGCATTGGATAAGCCCATTCAGGGGAAACAGTTCTGTTCTCAATGAGTTTTACTAGCCTCCCTCCTTCCCTGCCCCTGTAACACATATTCCCATACATCTCCCCACCTGTAAAGCCCAGAAGCCCTCCAGCCAGCACGATGTATGACTGGTGTGCAAAGCTGATAGCAGACTGTACAGGCCATTCCCCACTGCAAGGGAAGCTCCTTAGCTCCTTAATCCTTAACCCAGGGGAAAAAAAATAGAGCAAGAAAACCAGCTGCTGCCCCACCCAGTCTGGAGACAGGTTCGTGAGCGCTAGTCAAAGAGATGTGGAAACCAGCAGTGCTACAGGGCCCGTGCCCTTAATATGCATCTCTCTCTGGAGCCTTTCAAGGGCTGACATTGTGGATGTTGGGACAGCTACTGCCATTTCTCCAAACAGGGCTCCATGTGTTCAACAGCCACTCAGACACAGATGGTGATTTATTTGCAAAATCTCCAGGATCTTCATCTGATTTTGGATCCTTCCTCTGTGATGGGTTTGACTGTACTCCGGTTACTAAGCCTTACAAGGGAACTTACTGAAATAATTTCCTTCCTTAATGAAAACAAAACAAAATAAACAAAAACAAACAAACAAACAAAAACAAACAAACAAACAAAAAAAAAAAACAGAAATAAAATACCAGCAACACAGCACAATCGGGCATGAGGAAAACTATGGCAGAGACAACAGTCTGCACAGACCTCAGCAACCACAATGTTCCTCTCCTGCAGGAGAGATCAGAGAGACAGGGAAGAAGGTCACACTGAGAAAGTGGGTTTGTAAAGCAGAAACTGCAGCAATATGGGAAGGAAAGTAGAGTTCTTACCCCAGTCCCCAGAAAAGCCTAGTGAAGCATTGTCCGCATTGATCTCTTGTGTCCCCACATTATACCCTCCAGTACCACTTGCCCCTGAGCTGCATGATTTAGGAGAATGGGGGAATAACGACAATGCAGCAGAGTTTTTCTGCACCTTCTGGGAGCTGTTGTGAAGAAGAAGCAATGTCTGTATAGCCCCAGGGCTGCAGCAGTAGCTGCAGAGAGAAATTGCTGCTGCTCAGCTGCCTCAGAAGGAGCAGCCCTCTCCCTGCAGCGTTCTCTATGTCCAAGCCAGAAACTGAGGCCTGATTTGGCCCTAAATGCATGTATAACAGACACAGCTGTGAGTTTCCTCTCTTCTCATTTTAAAATATATGAGCTGGTTTGCACAGCCCCAATATGAAGCAGCTTTTCTCATCCGTAGAGCTGTTCTCCAAACATCTCCCCAGTGAAGCAGCCACACATCTGCATAAATGCATTGTGCCAGATGTTACCAGAAGATGATGCAGCACTGGATCTGGAGATGGATTCCTGGAAGTGCCACCCCTCCAAGCCCTCCCAGACCAGCCCTGAGAAAGCCGGATCCACAGTAAACATGGGAACGGAGTGCAAGGGCTCCAATCACAGCCCATCTGCCCCCTGGGAGCTTTTGCTTGTCACACAAACCGAGCAATGGACAAACAAGGGAGCACTAGGGCAGACAGAGCTATTGTCACAGGAATGTCAAAGGATGGCAGGATCTAGCCTTAGCCAGTCGGCACACAACCAACTCCAAGCAGGAATCCAACGGAGACCTTTCTGGCTGGTGATTAGTCGTGGGTGCAGGCTCTGGGTCAGGCCTGTCTCACTGGTCTCTCTGGGGTTCCCCAATTCTCCATGAGTTTGTGGCTCCACTTGAACTGTCAGCACACAAGCCCCATCTGAGCAGCAATGTGCCTCATGATTTCCAGGCACGGGTGCCTGCATTGTCTCCTTCCAGTCCAGAGTAACCAGTGTCCCAGCTTCTCAGAGCTCCTCTCTGGGCTTTGCAAGTCAGTGAAACACCATGGTGCAAATGCACATAAAGCCCTGGGCCTTCTCTTCTGCAGTGACCTGGGGGCCAGCCCTAGTCCACCCCAGGTGCTGCCTTACCACTGAGGGCTGTCCTAGTTCCTCAAGGAGCCCTGCAGCTAGCTGTGCCTTCCCGGCTGCCTGAGGAAGCCCTGCATTCAGGACCATGCATGGCGAGCCCCTGGTCTAACCTGAGTCCATCACCCTGTCATGGGCAGGGGCTGGTTCCCAGGGCAATTGACATTGCACCCTGCGCTGCCTGTACTGATGACAATTTCCATTAAGTTAGTTAAAAAAATTGTTTGTGCTGCTCTTTGGAGAATGTCATGAGGATTATGTGGTGCTGTGTGGTTTTTATGCCATTCCTCTGTAAATTGTACAGAGGTCAGACAGCTCAGAGTGAGTTGCCTGCAGGGTTCATACATGCACACGTGCACATCCATACTCACAAACACTTGCGCACACAGACACGCAGATACAACTTTCTTTCTTTCCTTGTTGTCTCTTAATTTAAAAAGCCATTCAGAGTGAAAATATCTGTTTCCTCTTTGTGAATGGACAAATCTAACACAGATGGTACATTAACTGGAAACATGTTTTGTTCTAGTATGTTCATATATTCATTCTTTTCAGGGACAGAAGACACCATTTATGATCATCTCTTCAGCCTTCATAATCTTTACAACTTGGTGATCTCCTATTAAATGTTGTAACAAGTCATCACTTCTTCCCCTCTTACCCGTACTACAACAGCACAAGTTGAAAGTCTATCAGTGTTAGCAGTGATGGATCAATTATAAGGTTTTGCTCCTGATTGGGAGCAAAGCTAATTTTGCTTTTGAGTGCGATGAAGTCTATGGTACTTTGTGACAGCCTTCTGTAACTCCTTTGGGATTCCTGTTCACCAACTGAGAGCATTGAGAAAACCGAGTATGAAACAAGTGCCAGAGAAAGTTTTTTAGAAGTTTCTGTGCAAATATGTAATTTATTTTTACATAGGAATGGATCATTGGTAAGGAACCTACCAGTCCCAGATGGAAGAGTTCAAAAAAAGAGTTCCCTAGGTAAAATGGCATAACAGACAAATTACCTGGAAGAAATATTTAAGCCTCATTTCTCACTCAGTATTCCATTGTCAGCTGATGTAGTAACTGCATCATAGAAGGCCACAATTTGCCTTTGGTAAGCTGTGCTGGCTGTCTAGGATCACCTCCTTGTCCTGCATGTGCCTTGACATATCCAGTGTAAGTGTAGCAAGTACCCCATATGAAAGAGGAAATAGTTCTGAAGCAGGCAATGAGGGGATAACCAACTAAAAGATGTCTTTCCCTGCTATTCCCTTTTAGATTCCTCACTTAGGTATATACATGCTGGCTCATGGTGATGTGGATATCCTCATTACCTCCAGAAATATCTAATCCTTTCCAGATTTCCAATGAAGTTTTCGTGTTAGGGAGCTTATGCACTACTGAGTCCCAGAGAACCACAGAATTCTTTAGGTAGGAAGGGACATCTGGAGGACATCTGTGCTCCTGTGCTCCAGCAGGAACAACCAAAAGCAGGTTGCCCAAGGCCATGTACAGCTGACTTTTCAGGATCTTCAAGGAGGGAACTTCACTAGCTCTCTGGGCAACCTGTGCCAGTGCTCAGTCATCTGCAGGTTAACCATGAATGGAGCAATATATGGTGTTTTTCTTGTAAGAGGATGCTTCTTTTTATGTTTTCAGTAATACCTTGTTTTATATCACAGATCACAATTTCAAAAATAAGTTTTATGTGTTCAAATGTCATTCACATTCCATCTATCAAGCTTGATTACGTATTAAGGAGTGTAACCTGGATTGAACTTAACCCATAACAAGGTAGCTCCCAAAATTAGCTACAAAGAGGCAGATGTTAAGTGCAACCTATCTGCAAGTGCTCTGAGCAACTTCCTCAAGAATGCACAGATCATGAAAGCAACACAGAAAGAACTACAAATGTAAACTAGATGAAACAAAAATGGAAGCTGCACTTGGACACATCAGTGATCTTTCCCCTGGGCATCAGGGAAATTAAAGCTTATAATCACTTTGTTTGTTTAATCACAGGCATGGTTACAAGGAAAGGACAACAGGCAGAGCCTCAACACTGAGTGCTAATGCCAGTCTGATGGGGGTGTGAGAAGACTGTGTACCTGGGGGGCTCACTACTGCTGGGTGCTGAGGAATGGTCCTGAACAGTGGTGCACTCAGGCAGAGACTGCAACCTCACCCTAAGAATGGTCCATTGAATACAACAGAGGGGCCATTAGGCCTCAGCACCACTGTTCTTTGCAACATCTAGGCTGTGATAACTGACAAGATGGGATCACTCAAGCATTGCTGGTTCAAAACACATCATTGATGAGAAGGTCAGGGGTGATGGGACAACAACAAAGATCATGAAAAATGGCTGTCCCAGTTTCACTTTGGTTTCTGGAAGAGGAAATAAAGAAGCAGCTTTGGCACATAATGAGATGACAATCCTTCTCAGAAACATCTCAAAAGATACCTGAAAAAAAACAAACAGAAATGAGAGTGACCCACACATAACCCCACTGGGGGTTGGGGTGGGGAGGGACAGAAGGACATATAGGCATTGGACATAGCCTTGGTTTTGGGTAGAGACTGGGCAGCTGTTCAGGAACACCATGCAACGGAGAGCAGGGCTAGTTGAAGGATGGGGCAGAAGGGAACTGACTCCAGTCCCCCGGCCACCCTCCTTACCCTGCACGGGTTGTCCCCACACAACAGAAAAGGGAGCCCTACCTGGGGAGCATGACAGGGGCTCCTCCATTTCCACTGGGTTTCTGTACAGGAAGCTGAACTGTGACTTGACACATGAGAAAACAAGACTCAAGGTGATGCCCAGTCTACCAAGCATGTGGCTGCAGGATACAGACTCACCTGCCTGTGAGATGAGTGCTTTGTAGGGTAAGCCATGTCTGCATGCATCACAGAGTTTTAGAAGCTAGGAGAAAACAGTTCTTCAGTGCAGCCCCCTCTCCTTTACCCTTGCAAACTGCACATATCAAGGGCCAGGAACCAAGAGCAATGCTGATCGTGAGATGTCAGGAAATGTTTGCCATGACTTTATCCTTAAAATGACTCCTGCAGACATGAGTTTCAGAGAAAAAAAAAAAAAAAGTTTTACCCAACCTCTGGGTGCACAAAGCAATGCAGACCCCCCAAGAAGGAATGATGGGTCATTCAATGAACTCCTATTAAAGTGATAACTAAACTTCAGGTGGCCAGCAGAGAGGAACAGAGTGGGATGACTGGTTGGGTCCAAGGCAGGGTCCCCCTCCTCTGTTGCTGCTGCTTTGATCATTCATCCAGACAGAGAAAAATGGGAGACTTTTGAAGTGTGCAAACAGGTTTAGTACCTGACTTTACTAAAGGAAAAAACTGATCCTAGGAAACAAATAAACTTCTTACTGGATTAATAGAAGAGTGATATTTATGGTGCTTGTGCAAGTGAGAGGCAGCTCAGAGTTTTGTTATGGAAATTTTGCTTTGTGACAAATATGTTATGAATGACTTGTCCTGAAACCACGCCAACATGTAGGTGCTGCTATCACAACATCCAACGACTTTAACTTACTGTGAATGTTCTTGAGATAAATCATGGAAAACCTTGCTTATGCTATCTTTAGTCACTGCAATGTTTCACTCTCACAAGTCACTCACAGCTCTAAAAATACAGTTTATATCATTGGATTCCTGGAATTCTTTTAGTTCTTGCATTCTGATTTAAGTGGCATTAAAGCTGGGCTGTGTGGTTCAAAGCTGCAGGCTGATATTTCGTTGAGGCTTAGATATCACCTGGGTTCAATACAATGTTTGCAATATTTATTTGATTTGGATCCAAAGGTAATTTGGAAAATCTTCCTGTAGATACACCTCATACCTGGCTATGTGGAACAAAGGCTAGATTTTGTTTGGGACTAGATAGTAATTTAATAACCTTTCCAATATAGCATTAAACTAAAACACATGCTTACCACAAGAGCTGAGAGAAGACTATTTAGGGTTGTCTCCCCCAAATCTGTAGGTATCTTGCTTCTTCTGGCCTATGCACTGTGATGTTGTGATGACTTCTGGATCAAAATCTCTCTTGTATTTCTGTTTCACTTACATGTATTTCATAACAGTTGATGATTCAGAAACATTAAGAGCAAAAAAGTCTTGACCTCCCACCAGCCTTTCTGGATTTGATTACCAGCTTACCAATGGCTGATAGTTTGAACAGAATTTAATGCTCTCTAATTTTCCTTGATAGGGACTAGGAAGCATGTTATTTTTTATTATTATTATTATTATTTTCAGCCTAACTGGCAGCCCAACAAAGCCCAGCAATAAAAAGCTCCATTCGTGTAATAAACTGTCATACATTCTACTACTTATGAACATGGGCCCTGAAAATGAGCAACCTTCCTGCACATTACATTAAATGCAAACCAGATGGGCCCTTGAAAATCCTTCTCTTTGTAACAAGGGGCTAAAGGAGCTGGTGGTCAGAGGGTCTTTTTCACTATGCAAATAAATAAATGAGTTTAACTACATTATTTCCCAAAATCAGCAATGGGAAACCTATGTGGAAACATTATGAACAGTTAGCAAACATGCTGGTGAACCAGAGTAAGCACAAGTGGAACTCTTCAGCTCTCTTAAATGCAACTATCTAAATACCGGAGGTGGGGTCAATCTCATGCAACTTTCTAGTTAATGGCCTCTGGCCACATGCCTATGGACTGCATCCATGACCTGCTGTGTATGCTCTGACACCCAAACTTGATGTGTATGGATAAACTTGGAGACACAAATGGGTAAAATGAATCCCTTCCCTAACACGTCTCAGTCAGATACGGTCATTTAAAGTTCAATAGTCATCAGAGAGAAGGGAAACCTTCCAGAGATGACTGGGCCCATCCTGAGTAGGTGTCATGAGGCAGAGAAAACCTCAACAGATCAGATAGGCCTCGCATTTAGATAACTCTTTAACTTAAATACATTTTACTTTTAAATAAAAGTAAATGCATTTTACTTTTGGAGTCCTACGGACAGAGAACAGGGATAGCATGACTGAGCCAGGGACTTTGTTATCTCTGGAGTGTACCAGAGGATGTCTAACTCCCTGCACACTGAGCACATGAAATGAGACAGCCTTTAAGGAGTTGTTTGATACCAACTAGCTCTAGCATGTCCTTTGATCCTCTTTCTTGTGATTATAGGTGATATCATAAAACTCTTTCTAAAATCCAGCTGACCAAATTGACACTGAGAGAGATGTTTGTCCAAAATCATTCACAAGGCCTGCTTCCTCACCACCTTCCCCAGTGCCAGAAAGGTGTGCAGAAAACAGATTATCTTCAGTGACACATTGGGGTGTAGGGTATGTGTAGGCTTGATGCAAGCCAGAGAAGACAAGCAGAGAAAAGTGTTGTACAGGTGTTCCTGTGGCACAGCTGCCACAGATAAAGAACAGGTGTGCAGCATGATGGGATGAGAAGGGAAGGGAAGGGAAGGGAAGGGAAGGGAAGGGAAGGGAAGGGAAGGGAAGGGAAGGGAAGGGAAGGGAAGGGAAGATATTAACAGCTGAAGAAAATGCCCTGGGAGCATTGATTCTTTAAGTGTTACGACTGGCTTGGTGTCAAGATCTGAGAAGGTTTTGGGTAGACCAGGAAAAGAGATGCAGTTTATGGATCCTGAAGCTTCTTAAGGTGTTGTCAGGAACTGCTATCCCACCAGTGTGCAGCTCAGTTTATTACTGAGGCTGGGTGGAGCATTTGCTGAGGGTGAAGTCACCTTGTTGAGCTCTAAATACCTTCCCTGGAAAGGCAAAAGTGCAAGAGCCCATAGGTCCAGTACTCAGTCAAGGTGCATACACAGTGGCTAGGGTGGGAGGTCGAGGCACAGCTCATCTCTAAACCCAGTGTCACTAGTGACTTTGGGAAGGCCCACAGTCATGTTTGCCTTATGGTCTTCTAAAACAGCAGTTCACAGCTCTGCTCAGTTCAGGCCAGTGTGGACCAGAACTTGGGAGGAGGAGATGCCATTGAGCGTTTAAACACTGTGTGCTGTGGTTTTGGGTGCAGTTTTGGTATGTCACAAAAAAAGGGCTGCCTGACGATATATTTTCCCAGAGGTAGAAAAGGGACAGGGATTGGAGGCAGACACACGTCAGGATTCCTGCTGAGTGTAGGGTTACAAGTCTCCATTGTCCTGGGCCTACGCATCCAGTCCTGGGTTTTTGTAGGTCCTGCTGGATGGGCTTTCTGCTTGCTCAAAGGTGATTTATTTTTACAAATTTAAATGAAATCCCCTCAGACATTTCTGAATAATACAAGAGTTTAAAAGACTATTTTTCTATTTAAAAATATTCTAGCTAGACTTTTTATTAAATCAAAGTTAAATCAAATAAAGACTGTGGTTTGAAAGTTCAGACTGAAGCAGGAGCTAGTCCTCTCTGAGGAGCTGTGCCCTTGATGAACGGGTGTCTGTCCAAGGCCCAATGAACAACCATAGATCACCAGCTGGAGGGCTCTGCTGGGAAGAGCATGGAACACCCTGTCCCTTTAGGAGATGGGATGTAGCAGGGCAGGAGGAGGGGATCACATTCATTGCACTTGTTTCTTCTTGAAATAAAACATTACATGCAGTCCTGGCATGTCACTAGCTGGTTTCAGGAAGCCTTACTTGCCCTGGAAGGCCCTTGATGACAACAGATGGCAGTTGCACCTCTTTCCCTAACCTCATTCTCAGCCACTGCCTCCTTCAGTGGCATAGTCTTGGATGGTAGAGCCCTGCTCCCTGCTGCTGCTCTCCTCCATGTGTTTGTGGGCTGGAGGATGAGGGCAAGATTGGTAAATACACCTGTACAAATGCCCTTCATGGGACTGGGAAGAAAGACAGTGACGCGTTCCTTTTTACCTATAGCAATCCCAAGTACTAACCCTTCATCCCACAGTGGGGCACAGTGTACAAAGTTTCTGCTGTGGTAACCTTACGAAAGGCACTGAGTTGGATAAGGAGGCTCTGTCTTGATGGGACAAATCTACTTCAGGACTCTGTGGTGGCTTACAAAGCAATGGGAGGTGACTGCTGTGTCCCGCTGTGGAGGGTCGCCTGTAGGGCTGGGGGGTGCCACCCTCCTTCTTCACTCCCCAGCTGGGTGCTCCTCAGGCTGCTCTGCCAGCCCAGCAGGAGCTGTCGCACCAGAGAATGTGACTTCAAAGGCAAGCCTGGGTGCCACATGAGATGCGTGACACTTGGCAGGCCCACCAGCTCCTGAGATGATGTGAAATGAAGGAAGACAGCTGTTCCCGAGCAAGGCCAGCAGGAAGAGCTGAGCCCTTACACTGTCTAAAAGTGTGAAGGAAAGGGAAAAGCAGCAAAAGGAGAAGAGCAAAGGGCTGGAGAGATGCCCAGACTGTGGGGGTTCTTCTCACTTTGAGAATTTGCAAACAGCCCTGTGTAGAGGGGCTGCAGGGGTGGAGCCATGACCTGGTGGACCACCAAGCTGATGGCCAAGCTGATGAGCCTCCAATACAGGGTCAGCTGCGAGGTGACTGCCCGCAGCCCTGCAGGGCTTAGCACAGTTGGTGTCGGTGTCTGTGTATCTGCTGGTCATGCTCAGAGGTGGCTTTTACCTTTAGGCACCTGGAAACGGCCCTTTCTCTGCTTTTTCTGTGACAAAAAACATGTAGGAAAATGGTTGCAAAAAGTAAGAATTGGAAAGCTATAGAGGAATTGTGGAGGTCTGTGTGCCGTCTTTCTTTCCCTTTGGTATCATGTTATCATAAGTATACTTTGATATCTGGGACAGCAGAAAAAAAGTGCTCTCACTGGTGTGACTGAATCTGACCATGGACAGACTCTGGGCCTGATTCTCTGCTGTGTTTTTCCAGTCTGACACCAGTACATTGCCATGATGACATCATTTAGATTATTTATGATTTATAGTGACTGAGAAAAATTGGGTCCTGTACAATAATGCAAACAATCAAAGATGCAAAGCAAAAATAGTGCCTTTGAGCTGCACTTTCACATTGTGTGATATTTTGAACACTTCATGTTGAAAGCCTTAGAGCGCACAAAAGGAATTTTCTTCATTTCATATATTATACTCTTGCCTGAAAGAAATAGCAAACGACTCCTCAGCCTGAGCATGCATTGCCTAGGCTGAAAGGCTGAATTGTTTTTTTATTTTTATTTTTATTTTTATTTTTATTTTGTTTTTTCTTTTTTTCCTTTTTTTTTCTGTCTATCAGCCTTCTTCCAACAGATCTCCACTTAAACCAACAAGACTAGTTTCTGGACCCATGGCCAAGGAACCACAAATGATGCTTTCAGAGGCGGAGGTGAAATTCTGTTCTCTGTTACATTGATCTGAAGCAATTTTGCTGAAGACAAGGTTACCTGAAGCATTCAGTGCTCTTTGAGATTGGAACAAGTCTATCAGTGTGTTTGCAAACAAAATACCCGCCCCACTTCCCCACTGACCAACCTTGCATCACACTTATTCCCCAACAAATTGCGTTACTACCATCAGAACACCAGGCCTTGAAATGTTATATTTCATCCCCAAATTATACCAAACACTTGGATTGCAAAGCACATAGCAACTGCCTCAAGTCTGACAAGAGCCTACACAGAAATATTGAGCTTCCATTAAGTCTTAAAATTTTGCCACCAGAAATACCTTCAAAACTCCCACACAAAAGAATAATGATGAGCCACAACCCAGAACATGTAAGAGATGCTAAATCAGCATTTATCCAGTCTGTGCTCACTCACTTTCCCTCTCTTGACACCACTGGGAGAGGTACTCACCGTTCTTCCGCTCTGCAAAGGGTGGTGGCTGGAGCTTGGTGCCATCTCTCACTTCACTGACAGCCTTCTCTTTGCGTGCCTTTTCTTCTTCATTTCCACTTGGTGCACTTTTGTGGTCCAAGCAATCCTGTTTGATCACACCATTCATCACCGTGCTTGCAGGGACTGATCCAGATTCTGGTTGATCCACTTTGGATACTAAAGTAGAGAACCAGACACCAAAGCGACCCCTGAAAGAGAAGAGGAGCAGGCAAGAACAAATTCTCAAATCAGTCCTTGTAACAGTAAACAAATACTGGCATTTGTAAAGCAATCAGACCACAAGCAAGTATTCCATCTGTTGTCATGCATTAGAAACATTTCAGGGGAAGACTTCAGGATTCATTATTGCCTGTATGATCCTGCCCACCTTGTCTGTTGCGTCTGCATCCTTGGCTGCTTTGATGGGAGAATTTTCACCCATAAGCACAGAATATCTTCAGAAAGCCAAGGGTGTTATGAAATAACACAGGCACATGGCACCCAAATAAGAGAGCTCCTGAACAGTTAGAAATGCAGAGCAGATCTACAAATGGAGAACAACATTTCTTTATGTAAGGCTCTGGCTAGCTGAGCAATCTAGCTAATGGAAATAATTGCATACAACACAGAATAGGCTGCTAACTGCATGATACAGATAGCAAACGATCAATAGCAAGCAGCAGCTACCCTTCATACCAGAAAGTGTAAAAACACTTAGTAAACACTTAGTAAAGTGTGCATGCAAAACTATTCTTTGACATCAAAACTGTGATTACCACACACAGTAGAGTTAAAGCCTTTCTGAAGTATTTCACCAGATTAGGTAAAAAATTCTGAGAGTTCTTGAAAGATGAGAAGAATTGATTGTTTACTACATTGTTCTATTCTGAGTTTTACATGGAGTTTAGTCAACATACATCAGGAAAACTCTCAGGAAATTCTATAAATTCAGGTTTCACTTCAACAAAACATCTAGGGAAGGAGGTGCTTCCCTTGATGACACGTATATCTCACTGGAGAGTGGAAGTAGAAGGATACAGCTCATGCCAAATGTCTTTGTGGGATGTAGACAAACAACCCAAAAGGAGCTGCTGATACTAAGCACAGCAGCAGAAGGCTGCAAGGACCATTTCAACGAAGTGTTTTGTCCAAAGAAAAATCTCCAGATGCTAAATGAAAGTGAATGCCTGTAAAAATCAGCACCAGCTCCTAATGAGTCCCATCAGGAAAGAACTGAGGAGAGCTAAAAAAGGTCATTTGTAGAGAACAAGAATAGAAAAGTGCAAGATTGATTCAGTGATAAAATCTGATTTAATACAAAAAACTTACCAATTTACTGTATATGGAAGTAAGAATAGTGCATTGTATATGATACCATCTCCTCCACGCTACCCATGCCAGGACTTTCTTACACCCCACTTCCTACCCTGCACCGGCACAGAATTTGCTACCATTCTCATTCCCATCCATCTCACTGCTCACCCCCACCTGCCCTCACCACTGCCCCCTGGCCATGTCCCACTGGCAGCAGGTCACATATTGTGTCCCTCTGTCCTGCTTTGTGTTGCATTTCTTTGCCAGGAGAGATATCATGTGGGGTACCCATGTAGTGTTCAGGAAGGAGGTCCCAGGTGTGCCTGTGTCTTTGTATTGCTTTGCAGATGGGTCATAAACTGTCCCCATATGCATCGCCTGGGAAAGCCTGTGTCCTTACATAACCTTGGTGGCTGTGCACTGAAATAAAATGCAGAACCATGCTTGATCAAAATTCAGTCTGTGTCTGTGTGTCAGTCTGAGCAAAACCCTCACAGCAATTCCTCCCTTCTTCTTTGTGTTTCCCTCCACTGTCTTCGCTACTTGCCTTTGCAGCTCCTTCCCATCTTACATGCTCAACATGATGCATATTACTCAGGTCTATGCCATGGAAACAGCCCTGCAGACACCCAGACCAGCTATGGCTGTGTTGCACACCAAATCTTTGAACTGACGTTCTCAGATTGCATCTCTGCCTGAACATTTTTTAGCTCCCTTGGGCAGCTCATGGTCTCCTTTCTAGTGACACCACTGCGTAATCACCACTGTTATGGTCAACAAATCTGCTGTACATTCATTCACCAGTGGCTGTAGGTCTGTAGACCCACTTCTGAACAAGCAGCATTATCTCCAAAGCTTTCTATTTAATTCATGGCTAACATGGAACATGCAATAAATGTTTACATTACTATTTTAAAATGTACATTTTTTAACTTTTAGAAGTTGCTGATATGATGCATCTTTCCAGTGCAATAGTGGGTGATGACAGGGCAATCCAGCAAAATGCATCTGCTTACAAAAATGAGACTGTGTTCAAATGAACACTAAATCTTTGATAAATTAGTCAGGGCTTTGGTGACGTACATGTTGAACCAATATGACAGTTTTATATGGATTATGATTATTAATGTTTTTGAAAAATAGAGGTTGTGAGCCAGACATCCAGTGCTGAAACTGCAAGACCACCAGCAGAGGCGAGAGTCTTTCAGGAAGGCTTCTTACAGGCACTGTGTACAATCTTTTTGCACTCAGAGCATACGCAACATTTTAATTTGCAGTGATTGTACTGGGGTCCTTACTGTCTGAGCCAGGAGGTCACGCTGCGGCCCCGGAGATGCATGCTTTCACAACACTCTCAAGTACCACTGGCTCAATGGTGTTTTTTTTCTAAAGTCAGTTTTGGCCTCAAAACATTCCACATTGTTCACTCACTTCAGCCTGAACTGATTGTATTTACAAAGTTTAAGCACACTTTTGAGCCTCAAAGCACATCTCCCATCAACCACTGCTGCCAACACATAAATTGCAAGTCTATACACAGTACAGGCCGTGTCCCATCTCTCTCTGGCTATAAATATAAAATTCATAAAGCTAGGCTACAATGGTAGCTGGTGGGTGCTTCCTTGTGTGACACTGGAGATTCTCAGGAGCAGCGGCTTGGTTCACAAGCCTCCCTGCTTTCTGTGCAGAGAGCAATGTAGTGTGGAGGAAGATCAGCTTTGCTTCCCACTACATATGTTTGTGCACCCATAAAGGCCCATATGGGGTTTGGTTGCGTCTCTTTTCCAAGGACTTCAGTACTTAAATTCAGGGTCTTCTGAAAGCTACCCTTGTCAATCTTGTCAGGGACTACACAACTACAGCGTCCCTGACCAGATCTTTCCCTGGGGTAGACTGGTGCAGATCCACAATGTCCAGACACTTCGTCTCATGCATGAACATTCAGGAACAGGCACGGATTTCCTGTCAGGAGGTAGTGCCTGAATGTCACTGCCACTTGCCAGTGAAGTTTCACCATCCCCAAGGACTGGAGATGGATGCTGAGCTCAGCACTGACAGAGCCCGAGCCTTGTGTCCCTCAGGCAACCGACTGCCTCTGGATCAGTGGCTTGCAAGGTCGCTGCGACACTCTGCGGTACAGCCTTCCTCCCACTCTTGCAGGAGGAGGCAATGCAGCAGTACAACCAGCCAGAATGCCCTTCTACCATTCCCCTGCTCCTCCACCTCCCCAGCAGCTGTTGCAATGCCCACAGACACCATGTACTCTTGACTCCGAGATCTGCTGTCCTGCTCTCTGGGGACGAACAGTGCTGTATGGAAGGGAGAAGGTTCAGAGACCAGAAACCAAAGCAAGTGCAGCACAGGCACATGTGTGTTCATGGAGGCATGGACCTGGGACGTGGCTGGCCATGCAGCAGTGTGTCCTGACCTTCCTTTACTGGCCTCTATTTTGGAACAATCTGCAGGTATGCTCACAGCCAGTTGTTCATCTAAAGAGCTAAGCCCAGAGCTGTCACTGCCCTCATCCAGTCTGGGTGCCTAGTACTACTCAGGTGTTGCAGAAGTGCCATTGTGAAATCACCCAGCTTTAACTGGAGGAAGAGCTCAAACACACCATCCACCTATGCATGTTGCCTCAAGCTCTGCACGCTGCTCCAAGTTTATCAGAGCTGGAAGGAAGTCATTTTCCCACACTACAAAACTTTTTGTGATTTTTATAATTCTCCCTTACCCCTAATTGGGATAAGAAGTTGAATTCTCCAGGATACTGCAAAATAAACAAGATAAATAAAAATAGGAGAGCAAGTCACTTGTGAATTTTCACAGTATTATTTTAAAATGTTTTAATCTTTTAAAACTGTAATCTCTTCTTAGAAAAACAAACAAACAAACAAACAAACAAAAAACAACTAAAACATCAAGAGTAAAACAGTTTTTTTTTAAATTATTTTTTTTTGGGGGGGAGGGGGCCGAAGGGAAGAGAGAAGAAAAGGAAATGGAGTGTCCCTACAGTAATATCTGTCATATCTGGGACATCTGTACAGGCATGAGAGTCCCATGCTTAGACACCTGGCTCTTACTGGTAGCATGCATAAGTTTAGGTGCAACACCCTGAAACACATTTTGCTTCTTATCTTTGGGAATGGTTTGATGAATCACACTTTCAGAAGGCTGACCCCCTCCCTTATGTTACGTGATGTAATGTTAATAGCGTTGTTGGTCTGACCAGTTACTCCCTGTTCAAGTTGGACCCATACATCTAGTCTTGTTCACTTTATACCTTCTCACCTTTTCCCTTGTGCCACCTCCTGCATGCAAGATGGAAACAAGCATAGATTATACATCCTCAGATACTGAATCCATCTAAATCCTTGGCTGCTTTCCTGTTTGCTCCATCAGATGTTGAAGTGGAAGTAAATACATTTAGCTCTAATGCAAGTGAAGTGCTTCTTAGGCGATCCTGACTCAACATAAATCTTTAAATACCCAAAGAGAAAAAACAGAAGAAAGTTGTTCAGAGATGCAGTTCAGCCTTATCAAATTCTTCACATGTTTGTTGTGGTGTGTTTGTATTCCTGGACTTCTGCTTGCAGGAATGTTGCTGATAAAACCATCTCACTAAACATGGACTTTGTGTGTTTTAGCTGATGTTTACAGTGCTGAGACAGTAAGAGTAGCTCTGGATTCCTGTGGGCAGAAGTTTCATGGACATTTGCACTTTTGTATTGCAGATGCTGATCAAACCCTACTACGTACAAGCTTCATCAGGAACCCTGCCTGGTCTTCCTTAGGGCCATGTCAAGTTTGACAAGGAAGATGACAACTCTGAACGGTCAGCCCCACACCCTGAACAACAAGAGACCTTTGCTCTTCTGAGACCATCCCAGGGCTGCCAGGGAATGTACCATGGCTATTATTTTGCTGTTTTCCTTGCAGATGATGTCCCCTTTGGATGATTCCTCTCAGTGAACTGCCTCATGCCTCCTGAGGATGCAGAAAGCCCTGTGCTCTGATGGAGCTGAGTGCAATGGTACTGTGTGGAGCCTACAGGCTCTTTCCCACAGATCTGCACATTCCTCCCATGCCCTGGAGAAGTGACCTGCTCACCACTCCATCTTCCATGCAAGGAGCTGCTGCTAAGGATGGCTGCCTGGAAAGGGAGCCAGGAGACTTCCTCAGTGAATGGAAAACAAATCGAAAAAACCTGCCACAAGCCTGGATACTGGATACCCCCTCCACTGATGGGTTATTTTATGCAGCTTTTTGTGCAATCCCTCCATGGAGCCAGTGCCAAGACTCAGTGAACAAAGCTATGCAAACATGATGCCATAAAATCTTCACTCAAGGCAAATTCTCCTAGTATTTGGTCACATCATGAACCCCTGTGCTCAGCAAAGTTTGCCAACTCTTTGCACTCCAGAGATTTTAGGGTAGTATCTCCTTCCCAGCCTCCAAATTCCCAGTGTTGATATCTGCTCCAAGATGCCCAAAGGCTATGTGGCCTGAGACGTCAGCAAAGAGTCCTCTGATAGAAAGTGGCAGCTGTCTTCATTCAGGACAGCTCCTGGCCTTTGGCCTGTGGAAGATGATGAGAGATAGGGCCTGTTCTCAGGAGAACATCTCAGCTCTGCCCTCAGCCCCATCCCCTCAAGCTATTTTCAAAAGAAGTGACTTATCCTTCATTTTTCATAGAATGAAGCTTTAAGTGGTGAAAAATAGCAGAGGAAGTGGTGATTAGGAAATGAGTTATTAACCCAGATCCTCCCAGGATCCACATCTCTGTCAGCCATGTAACTTTGCTGAGAATATCTGGGACAAAACCAGATCGACAAAAACTGTATGCTTTTGTAATAATTGATCTTAAAGGTAGTGTGCATCCATAATGAACGGATTCACTGCCATGAACTCCTTGGGAAATAATTCCCTGGTTTGTGCATACATTTCCACTGGACATTTCTGGCATCTAGAAGCCCTTCCTCGGATGAAGATTCCCTGTATAAGGTAATTTATTACATTGTAGTAGCACCTAGAAGCTAATCTATTCTTTTGGAGAAGACATAGTATGTCCAGTATTGCAGGTGCTGTCATAATGTGGTAACAAGGAAAGACAAGTAGAAAATGTCAGAATTGAAAAGAACTTTAAGAACTAGACTGAATGACTATGGTTTGACATGTTAGTGACATGTAGTGACCATTAGAGGAAAGTGAGGCTGCCAGGGCTCAGTGATGTAGCCAGTGAGACATTTTGGCAGAGGAGTCTCTCTGAGGGTGACCAGCTGGTGAGTTCAGGATCTTGTGAGGAGGGCAAAAAGTAGGATTGTGACCCTGGACTTCAGGAGAGCAAACTTTGTCCTCTTCAGGGATCTATTTGGAAGAATCCCATGGGTTAGGGCCCTGGAAGAAAGAGGGGTCCAAGACAGCTGGTCAGTATTCAAGTATCACTTCCTCCAAGCTCAAGATCGGTGCATCCCTATTAGCAATAAGTCAAGCAAAGGGGACAGGAGACCTGCATGGATGAGCAGGGAGCTCCTGGCAAAGCTCAAACAGAAAATAGAAGTTTACAGCGTGTGGAACAAGGTACAGACCAGTTGGGAGGAATATACAGACACTGTCAGAGTATGCAGGGGTGTGACGTGGAAGGCCAAGGCCCAATTAGAATTAAATCTGGCAAGGGATGTCAAGGTCAACAAGAAGGGCTTCTTCAAATACATCAGTAGAAAAAGGAAGATTGCGAAAATGTTGGCCTGTTGCTGAATGGTGCAGGTGTCCTCATCACAAATGATATGGAGAAGGCAGAGTTGCTGAATGCCTTTTTTGCTTCAGTCTTTGCTGAAATCAGCCCTCAGGAATCTCAGACCCTGGAGACAAGAGAGGAAGTCCAGAGAAAGGAGGACTTTCCCTTGGTTGAAGAGGATCAGGTCAGAGATCATTTAAGCAAACTTGACTTCCACAAATCCATGGGCCCCAATGGAATGTACCCACAGGTGCTGATAGAGTTTGCCAATGTTATTGCTAGGCCACTCTCCATTATCTCTGAAAGGTTGTGGAGAACAGGAGAGCTGCCTGAGGACTGGTAGAGAGCCATTATCATGCCAGTCTTTAAAAAGGGCAAGAAGGAGGACACAGGCAAATACAGGCCAGTCAGCCTCACCTCCATGCCTGGAAAGGTGATGGAACAGCTCATCCTGGGGGTCATTTCCAAGCATGTCGAGGATAAGAAGGTGATTGGGAGTAGTCAGCATGGATTCACCAAGGGGAAGTCATGTTTAACCAATATGATATCCTTCTATGATGAGATGACTAGCTGGATAGATGAGGGGAGAGTGGTGGATGTGGTCTATCATGACTTCAGCAAGGGTTTTGACATTGTCTCCCATAACATCCTCAGAGAAAAGCTCAGGAAGTGCAGCCTAGATGAGTGGATGGTGAGATGGATTGTCAATTGGCTGGATGGCAGAGCTCAGAGGGTTGTGCTCGGAGGTGCAGAGTCTAGCTGGAGGCCTGTGGCTAGCAGTGTCCCTCAGGGGCCAGTATTGGGTTCAGCGTTGTTCAACTTATTCTTCAATGACCTGGACAGCGCAACAGAGTGTACCCTCAGCAAGTTTGCTAATGACACAAAGCCCAGAGGAGTACCTGATAGCCCAGAGGGCTGTGCACCATTCAGAGAGACCTTGACAGGCTGGAGAGTTGGGCTGAGAGGAACCTTATGAAGTTCAACAAGGGCAAGTGCAGGGTCCTGCACCTAGGGAGGAATAACTCCAAGCACCATTACAGGCTGGGAATGACCTGATGGAGAGGGACATAGAAGTACCGGAGCAAGTTTGGAAGAAGGCTAAGATGATGACTGGACTGCCTGTTGCACAAGGACAGGCTGAGAGAACTGTGCCTGTTTAGCCTGGAGAAGAGGAGATTGAGGGGAGATCTCAGTAATGTATATATAGATACCTGAGGGGAGGGTGTCAAGAGGATAGGGCCAGTCTCTTTTCAGTTGTGCCCAGTGACAGAACAAGAAGCAACGGGCACAAATTGAAGGACAGGAGGTTCCAGCTCAGTGTGACGGGGCATTTCTTTACTGGGAGGGTGACAGAGCACTACAACAGGCTGCCCAGAGAGGATGTGGAGTCTCCTTCTCTGGAGATACCCAAAACCTGCCTGGATGCCATCCTGCGCAAGGTGCTCTAGGTGATCCTGCTCTGCGAGGGGGTTTAACTGGATGATCTTCAGAGGTCCCTTCCAACCTCAGCTATTCTGGGATTCTGTGATTCTGTGATCAGCAAGACTTCCCAAAGATCTGTCAGACTTCCTTATGCTCCTGCTTACATTGCTGCAGAACTGAGGCAACAGTATCTCCTCCCAGTTCATGCAAAGTGCCTGTAAACAAGGGAAGTGTGGGCATGCCTGGCAGAGCCTGCAGCAGGCTCTGGGGGTGATTTCATGGGAACATTTCTGAGTGATGAAATGTAAAAGGCAATGGCAAACAACTGCTGCTTTCATGTCTGCCTGCTGCTTCTGCAAAACCTTGTGATTTTTTATAGAAATATTAGGTCAGCGTTAGCCTTCTAAGAGGTAACAGTTTGAAATCCTTGTTAAACAAGGTGGAAATAGGGAGAGGCCTGTGCTATATAAAATCCCTTAGCTGATGCCTCTGCAAAATCTGAAATGGTGCCCACTGCCACCTTCCTTATCAGACCCAGAACACCAGCAGTCTCCAGTAAATATCCACAGCCTTGAGAACAGTGTGTCTCAGGTGACTCCCTTCATATTCACCAGAGTGAAACAGGCACAGTCATGGTGCCTATCTGTAAGCTGAAGAGCAAGAAGGGTGATCTGCTCCCGAAAGCACATATTTCTTGTCTCAGGCTATGAAGAGACCCTAAGTGATGGGCCTGAATGGAGAGGTCAGACATCAGCTGAAACAGTGGCCACTCTGAACCACTTCCAGTTCTTATCCCAGGGTGTTCAGCCCAGAGATCTATCTGTTCTTGGAATCTCTCCACTCCCAACAGTTTGGAAAAAAGCTGTTCTTTGCTCCAAATAGCAGTAGGAACAGACTCTTTGGAGAGCCCACCAGTGTGGGTTCATTAGGTGCTGAGACAGGATGGAGAGCCTTTTATGTAAATAGTGCTCAAGTTTTAACACTTTCTCTTATGGCACCACTGAGCATGGGCTCTGTATTGGCAACCCCAGCTCCTGGCACCATCTGGGGAAAGATGTCCCTGCAGCTAGAAAACAGCTAATGGGATCCATCCACAGAAGGGGTGTGAGTGATGGATGGTGGTGTAAGGAATGGATAGAGGTGACAACGCTGGGACGCGGCTTCAGACACACACAAGGGTCTCCTTCTCTGAAAATATTCAAGGCCCGCACACTTCATGTCTCAGCTCCTGCTCTTGTAGAGATCTTATTCAAACTGGCCATGCTAACAGCATTGACAGGAATGGATGGAAAGACCAGGGCCAGTCCTTTGGCATTCCTGCAGACTTGTTGCTGTCTAAAGCCATGACACAACCCCTGTGGAGACTCCAGCACTTTTCCCTCATGCTCTGGGCTCCTATGTTCTGCTAAGCCCTGACTCCTGTAATCCACTGCAACCAGCCTTGTTCACTGTCCTGTTCAAAACCTCTTTCCATGCTGAGCTGTGATTTGACATCTTTGGGGCAAGAGGCCTCAGGAATGAGAAACAAAGCGCTGAGACTGTCTGCAGTCCCCAGTACAATTGTAACAGGACCTTCTCTTCCAGAACTGAAGCTGTGATTGGATTTCAAACAACATTTGAACAGGTTTTAATCAAATACAACCAAGAATAGTGAAAGAGATGCAAAGGCTCAGAAAGCCAAATCTATAACCGAGCTCTGGTAGTTCCCAGAAACACAGTGCAGTGGATGGAGAAGTTGGGTTGGGAGCTGAGACACAATATAAACATTCACTGTCAGCCACAGCCCTTGCTCTGACCATGGGCAAGGCCTGGGCAGGGCACAGGGGCTACCAGACCCCATTACATGTGCTGCTGTACTACTGCCCTCTGCTTGAGTTTTGTCAGCTGTGGTTTCTGCATTTGGCTTAAGATTAGAAGTACTTAGGGACCACAGGTCACATGCCACCTGGCAGTTATAATCAGTTCTTAGCACTGCTCATATGTCCAGGGCTATTTCCTGGGGAAAAAAAAAAAAAAAAAAAAAAAAAAAAAAAAGTCTAATAGAAATACTACTATAACTTTACTGGACAACACATGCAAATAGTTCTGAATTAGATAAAACTCCTCCTTATGAATCTGGGCCATGCTTGTAGTTTTAAAAGTAATCTTAAAATAAACCTTAAAATCTTATAAACAAGCAGCAATATTCTAAATATGCTAAAAAGTTTCAAAAAGCAGCTATCAACCTGAGATTTGTTATGGCTGCTTGTTCTGTTTGTAAAAGTGCTTTTAGGCTAATCTTGTGCATTGTCAAGGTCTGACTCATAAGTCCTGTGTGCGGGGCTGGTGTTGCTTGGGTCATGCCAGTTACTGCCCAGACACTGGGTGCAGGGCCCTGCACACCTGGGGACAGTCCCATTCCCAGCAGCCTTGATGGACTAAGGAAACAGACAGGATGAGCTCTGTGATAGAAGTAGCTCTTATTTCTAAACTACTGTTTGATATGATTTTGCTTTATTTATAATCATTTAGCAATTATCTGTTTCTGCTAGTGGCAATGATACCTGGACTGTTTTCAAAGGATGAACCATGCTCCTGATTCAAAGGAAACATCTTTGTTTTCAGAATTAGATTTAAATCCAGCCCCAAACAACACTCATATTTTTCACCATCTCCAGTGAAATGGGAATCCCTGGTTTCTGGAAGTGTCCCTTGCTACTTAACACTGCCAGCATCACTGTTACTAGTAACCCTGACACTGCTAAAGCTCCTATTGCCAAGTTGTATCTCTGACGGTCAGAAAATGAGCAAGTTTCATATATCAATGAAGTGTGGAAGATTCCTGAGGTCAGGCCTTGCAGCTGGTTTATATATGCTGAACTTTGTGGACAGAAATGTCCAAAATCCAGGCTGTTTCCACATAGCACAGCCTTAGGTTCAGAAAAAAAAAAAAAAAAAAGAAAAAAAAAAAAAAGAAAAAACACTGAAAGGAGAACTGCTTTGGACTCAGCAACCTGGAGTCCTTCATCCGAAGGGTGGTCATGGCTCTCGTGAGACTGGTTTGTCTGTGAGGGGCCCTGCAGCACCAAGCTGAGATGCCACCTGAGGTCCCTCAGCCTATGTAGGTCCACTGCTCAACACTGGGCAGTGCAGCTTCTGTCCCATACCTAGTTCTGCTTCACCTGCCTACATGATGTTTACAGCATGGATGCCCTTTGCACAGGTCTTGGTGACATGTCCACTTCCCAGGATTGCTCCCTTCTCAGGATAGCACCAAAAGGCCAGTGGAGCCCAGCTTGCAAGAGAAGTTCATTGTGCATATGGAGTGTGGCTCCTCTGCCAGCAGGGAGGTCTGGCTACGATCTTCCACTCCGAAATCCTCACCTGGTCACACTTCCACACCTGCCAGCAGCCACCTGCCAGATTTCTGCAAGCAAGCATTGGCTTCTCTTGTAGAAGGTTATTTGAATGTCTTTGGTTATTGCAGCATCATTTAACCATGTCCTAATTTTGTGGCATTTGCTATTATGTCTGAACTTTGTCTCTTTGCTACATTTTAGAAAAGTAATAAACAAAATCTTTCTGAAAGAAAACATGGCAGAGATTTGAAATGGAAAATAAGCACACGCTGGACCCAAGCCTCTTTATTAGATGCCAGAAGGAGGGGAAGAAACAAAACCCACTGTCACAAATACTATTAATAAAGTGGTGAAGGCAGGAGTACATCTAGAGGCAGAGCCAGCTTGCTGGTCTGGGACAGTCCCTTGGTCCAGTGCATGGGCCATCTGAAGTTGGCACAGTGAACATTCAGTGGGTGGGAAAGGCCACAGAGTGACCTAAAAGGGCTTTGGGAATGATCCCAGCCTGCTGGCAGAGGACCCATGCCCAGGGGATATGTTCCCACTGCAGCAGGCACTGACCTAAGCCAGGCCACACAATGGACCTGGACATTGGGTGGGTAAGGCCCAGAAAGGCTGTGTGCCTCTCTAACCTCTCTAAGGTTGTGGGCCTGAGCAGTGAATAAGAACATGTCTGATGACAGAGGTCACATCCAACTTTTGCTGTTCAGCCTTTAAACCTGCTCTGCATCACACTGTGGCCTCACTCCACAGCTAGCACATTCTCCACCACAGCCATGAGAGGTCTCAGAAGCAGTGTAGCTGTCCCTGTGCCAGCACATAGATGTTCTTTGTGCTCATGGTTGGGACAGAATAGCGCTCAGGGTGCCTGACATTGGATACCCACCATGTGAGGCAGTGCTGGGAGCAGGGATCTTACTGATGAGCCCAACCTGGACAGTAGCTGGTGACCAGTTGCTCTAGGACCATACTTCAAGAGAATTCTCTCTCCAGTGTCTTGTACTCCCCAGACATGGCAATGGATTAGTGCTGAACACTTCTGAGGTTTCCAGTGCAGTCTGATTTTCTGAAAAATGCATTTCTGCAAGATTGCATCACAGACAATGCTGCTGGAAACTGAAAGTGGGATATGGGTAAGGTGGCCACAAAGTGGAAGTGGCTTTAGGACTTGTGTGAAAGACTGCTTCAACTCTTCCCTGTACAGGTTTTAAACAGCCCACAAATCCTAGGTCCCAGTAGGATGCCAGATCTAATTTAGCCAGGTCTGGGATGTTCTTCAGTCTTCTCTTGGACTTGCTCAGTGATGTATGGACCAAAGGCCTACAGAGTGTAGTCAAAGCCAGCCTAGGATTGGCAAAGAGTGAACCGCTCTCAGTGTCTTTAGGTTTTTAGGATTTCAGAAATCACACAGACTCAAAGCACCAGGCCAATGACCAAAAAAGGGTGATGTTTAGGTAAGCATAGGTGGGGTTATTGCAAGAGGCCAGTCTCGGTATTAACTAGAACTCCATGTCAAGTTCTCATTCTTATCACTCATCCCTCTTATTTCAGTGGCCATGACTCCCTGAAATACCTGAGAAATCAGTTCTCTGGCTGTATGCAAAATAATCAGAAGACACAGGAAGGCTGTGCAGGATGTACAGTCCTCTTCTATCATGTATAAATTGTATCCCCCTCCTCCCCTCTTCCCCCCCCGAAAAAAAAAAAAAAAAATCTCACAGTTTTACAAGGACAGATACCCAGTGCTTCCATGCTGAATCCTGATTCCTGTTGGAATACCCTTCATGGAGAAGCTGTGCCTAAAGGATATATGCATAACTACAAGACTAGATGCAGTGAAGTGTCTCCCCAAATGGTTTTGGTTGTATCCTGACATTAGGATCCTTTGGGAAGGGGTGACTAGAGTTGAGAGAGGAAATCTCCCCAATTTCATAAAACATCCCAGAAAGATCACAAATTAATGGCGCAAATTATTATAATGGTGTTATAACAATTGCATCCCTATCCCCAAGCCACATGTCATGTTAACAGACTTAAGCCCTCTCTAACCACTAACCACAAATGACCTTTAAGTATCAGAAATACCAGTAGGTGCAGTCAGGTCCAGCAAAGAAGAATACCAGCTTGGCAGTTCAAACCTCAAACCCTAGACATAATGATGGCACAGAAAAGAAGAGTTAGAAGATACATGACACGGTGAGGGCACATACGAATGTCGTTCACAGCATAGTGTCATGCCTCAGATCTGCTAGAGCTCTTTGAAGGTGCCAATATAAATATGACCTGGACAATGGGTAGAGTGCACCCTCAGTAAAGTCACAGACAACATGAAACTGGAGGGTGTAGCTGATTCACCAGAGGGTTATGCTGCCATCCAGACCTCAACAGGCTATACAGACAAGAGAGCTATACAGACAAGAATATCATGAAGTCCAACAAGAAGAAATGCAGAGTCCTGCATCTGGACAGGAACAACCCCAGGCACCAGGACATGCTGGGAGCACCCTGCTGGAAAGTAGCTCTGCAGAAAAGGACCTGGGAGTCCTGGTGGATACCAAGCTAAATGTGAATCAGCAATGAGCTCTTGCTGCTTAGAAGGCTAATGGTATTCTTGACTGCGCTAGGCAAAGTATTGCTAGCAGGTAGATGGAGATGATCAGCATTGGTGAAGCCACACCTGGAGTGCTGGGTCCAGTTCTGGGCCCTCAGTACAAGAAGGACATAAATAAGATAACTGGAACAGTAGCAATACAGTAGCAATAAATTTAGTATGATTCTATGATTCTGTGATTCTGTATTTCTATGATTCTATTCAAAGTGCTTAAAAAAATTAAAAAAAAAATAAAACTGACAATGGACAGCTATAGAAGGATATCCAGATATTGAGTGACTGAGTGATTAAAAGGCAAATGCAATATGATGTGCATGGGGAAAACCAATCCACTAAGAGTGACAAGGATTGATCAGCAGAGAGATGAAATAGGCTGTGACTCTTGGCTTGGAAGAAGAAGACTGAGGTAGAAGGCCATAGAGGACTTCCCAGTCAAGAGTGGCCCAAACAGTGTTTCTCACTGTTTCAGTGTTTCTCACACTGCAGAAACTAAGGAGAACCAATGAAATGTTCAATCATCAGTTTTTAAAAAGTCAAAAGAAAAGGAGGAATTATCTGACTCAGTTTATGGTTAAATTATGGAACCCTGTTGCAGGATGTTGCATGTACCCAAGAGTTGGATGTGTTCCAGGTATTAAACACAGGTGCCAGGCCTGGTTCAAGAAGCCTCTGAGGCACAGATGATTAAAAAATAGATTACAGGAAGAAGGATCCCCAAGAATTCAATGCTTTCCTCTAGCCATGTGTCCACTGTGGGAGACCAAACCTTCAATTAGGCTGATCTGTCTTTTGAGCACAGTAAATTCATTTTTATACTCTCAGACAATGTTTTCCACAGATGAACCTGCTGCAATGACTGCCCATCAAATCTGTTTCATAGCACAGTGGAGTGCAGGCAGGGAGGAGAAACATGCATGTATCAGGAGAGGATGGAGACACGGCAAGGGCTCTTGGGCCTGGCAGAGCAGGACAGGGATCAATGAGTTAGGCACAACTAATGCTCCAAAGTTGTGAGGAGCTCCGTGGCCCCACTGCATCCCCCGGCTGCCAAAGGACATTCCTCAGAGCTACTTGCTAAATAATGGAATCTAAATTTCCGCCTTCTTGTGGCAAAGTTAAAAAAAAAAAAAAAAAACAACACATTAAAATTAACCAAATTATACCCTGGTCTAAACAAAGGAGGGCTGGGGCTGCCAATTTCACAGTTATCCCAAATGGCTCTTAATATGACACAGATAAATACTTTCCAATTACCGAGTGGAACAAGCCGGCCCTGGGGGAAAGAGAGAACAATATATTGCAGGGGCCAGAGTCCCAGGAGATTAGGGATTTACACTCTGCTAATCCTGCTGCAATCCACACGTGGCAGGAGAGAATGCAGCAGGGTGAGAGACCATTCTCACACATGCCCTGATCCTGCAGAATGAATGATGCCATGCATTTTCCCCCAGACATATGTGTCTGACACTGTGAATCCCCTGACATTATTCAGAAACCAGGCTGCAGGAAGCAAAGTCAGTGGCTGGATGAGTCCCAGGGCAGGAGGGAGGCCCTTCCTCTCTCAGCCACACAAAAGGATCCACTCATGAACTCAAGCACTGGGTCTGGCCAGCCCCAAACCTCCTTGCTTTCCAGGGAGCAAAGGTGCTAAGTGCTGAAACCATTAATGTACATGGAGGATACAGAGATCAGTTGCCTTAGAAACCCACAGAGGGGTGATTTTCTGATTTAGATCAGCTTCAGAACTGATGCTTTAAAATTGCATTCACGTTTGTTGTTTTGGTAGAGTAACCGGAAGCAGATGCTGGATGGAGAAGACACCAAGAAGTCTAAGGACGTCCTGTGGGTGAGTGCAGCCCAGCGTATGGAAATGACCAGACAGAGGAAGGATTTTCCTGCTACCTAAATGACTCTGCCATTCTCAGGGTCACCATGAGCCCCATCGCCTCCTGCAGAATGGCCCTGTCCTCTCCCCTCTCTTGGGGTTCCTTTGTCCCTAGGAACAGAGCATACCTTGCAGCCTCCCCAGTGCTCTACAGCCTTTCCTGCACCTGGCACAGCTGGCCTTGGTGCTCCTGGGAGCTCCTGTGCAGGATGGGTGCATGGTATTCTGCAAATTCTGTCTGTTCGCTTGGGGAAGATCTGTAAAGATGCTCCACGTATGTTTTGTGCTGCCACCTGTGCCTGGCACATGCACTTAGCTCATCCCACTGCCCATGTGGCTGAACCACCCAAGCCAGCTGAAATCCCCTACCTATGGGACAATCTACCATCCCATACCAGATGTGTATTAGCTCAGAGCACCCAGGAGCTCTGCCAGGCACTCAGAAAGCTGCTGAGTTAGCACAAGGAGGAACAACCCCTTCACAAATGGCTCTGGCATCTTCCTATACAACCTTTTTCTTTCTCAAGGGCAATTCACATGTCATGGTTACAAATGGGCTTTTCCCCTGACCTAACCTCACCCTACTTGTCTGCAGAGGCTTTGGTTTCTGTAGCGAGACCCATACCACTGGTAGATGTATGAGGAAGAGCTGAAGGTGCAGAGGGGTGACCATGAGGCAGTGTGCAGGGATGAAGATACCATGTGCTCCTCTGCAAGATCCTAAACTCTTCTGATTCAGAACCTGAGACAGACCTTTGAAGTCCCCAGTGCATTACTGATTTCTCTAATTTGGTCACTGGTCTTAAGCAAAATATTAATTTGCAACCCTGCAGGCCACAAAGATCTCAGCAGCATGCTGCAGGGTGAGGCAAAGGAAGTCAGTGTGCTGGGAGAGGTTGTGGTGTTGGTGCAGCATTAGGGAGTGGAGAGTCAGGAGAAGAGAGCAAGAAATGAAGAAAAGAAAGGATGAACACATTGCTCTGGTCAGTAAATCACATATCCCTTAATCTAGAGAAGCAGCTACCAGTGATTCTCCCCTGGAAGTGCTACCATCCACTCTCAGTGCCAGGTCTGTCACCACAAGGCAGTGCTACCTGTGCTGCAGCAGGACCTGCTGGGCTTCTCTCTTCTTTATGCCACCTCGAACTGGTTTCAAACCAGAGCTGGAAAGAGATGTTGAGGGACGAGGCTGTGGCTGCCCAGTGGAAACTCCATTGATTACTGGTGCAGTACCTTCCCAACATCATGAACACCTCAGCCCCAAGGGAAAATCTGGGTTCTATCAGCTCTTATAAGCAAGTGTTTCGAAAGGTTTACAGAAAAGTAAAGTAAACAGAGCTCTGAGTAACAAAAGAGCCCCGTTTATGCATTCTTTGATTCACTGTAAAGGATGGTGTAAACTGACTTTTTAACCAAGCATTAGGCAAGATTTGGGCCCCCGCCATTATATAATAAACAGTGACATGGCTATATTAAAATATTTACTTAATGCACTGAAGTGACTTATAGTATGAGTGGCTACTCAATAGGATGGCCTAAGTGTTAAGGCGTCAGGTGCCATCGCCTGTATAAATATTCTGTGTGCACTTGTTTATAGGAAAACCCCATCTGGATTTGGCTAAAACAGCAGACACCCTGCTGACCCCAGTTTTTGCTATTGGAAAATATAACACAAGTGTTCACTCATCTAGAATAACAGCAGCGGTTAAGTGCCATCTGACAGACAGAAGGGTATTGGCTTTTCTCAATAGACAGCAGGCTTGGTGCTGTGAAGCGCTTCACAGCAACGGCTCCCCAAGATTTACAGCATCCTGTGGACCAGAAGCAGAAGGCTCTACCTTCCCCCTCACAGTCCTTGGCAGATAGGAGACATCAGGATGCCTGGGCACATGCAAAAAAACTCAGATACCCCCCAAATCCTGCTGAAACACGGTGGTGGACTGTGCCACTTTGTGAGGAGACAGGAGGCCAGGTCCTCTTCTCCATCCATCTGGTTGCTGTGAAATCTTAAGCAGACTCTGCCCATCCATGGTGCCCACTCACTTGTACGTGCCCAATGGAAGAAGTGTCTGGGGCTGAGTAAAGCACAAGAGCTTTCCACTGTCTCATCCCACCATTATACTCACAACAAATGCTGAGAAGGAAACACAGCCAAAGTCAAACAGTGGAAGTCAAACAGTGAAAATGCTCTGGGTGAGGGCAGCCATTGGAGAAAGTGGTCTATGCTTTAGAACTGCAGCCTGGATGAGAAACGTGCTCTGAGCTCTGCCTCCTGAAGGTCTGACTGCCAGCATTGCACATCATAGTCTTGACAGATGTGATTACTTCCATCTTTTCACAAACATAACTAGGAAAAGCAGAAAATTTAGCTAATGGATCCACAGCAAATGAAACCTGGAGCAGCAGTATGCCTGTAGCACATTGCTGCCTCCTGAACTGGCAGTGGGAGCAGGGAGCCTGGGACTCTGCCAGAACTTTCCTTAGCTCTTTGCTGGCAGGCAAATAATGGTGAGATGTGGGAATCCTGCACATATTGCGTAGGCTGGAAAAGAGAGATATCTCCTGCCAGCTCCTCTCCCCACACAAGGCCCTGCCCCAAGCAAGCACTGCTCTCCCCGATGGATGAATTGCTGTTCCTCCAACACTACACAACACATACACACAGGCCAATACATATGGCTGCTCATCCTGTGAACCATTTGCACCTAATTCAACTTGAGTTCAGCTTTTTTCTTCCAAATTAGTAATCTGAATCACAGTGGCCTTCCAGATAAGTTCTCTTTAGGACCTGCTGCAACACCACCAGCATTTCTCTTTTTCACACAAATTATCACTCCTGATAAAGCTAAGATGATTGCTTTTCACATATACATCTTTTTCGTGTCTCCTGGCCAACCTACAATCAAAAAACAGAGCAGCATCTTTCTCCTTATTTTCAAAAAATGGGCTCAGCTTGGAGCAGATGTAGGGCCACTCAGGGAGAGAGATGGAAGTGAGCTCCCTGTCCTGAGTTACCCCACTTGAATGAGGGGCTATGAATGGGTCTGATTCTCCCACCACAGTGTGGGCCAGGGCAGAGAGGACAATGCTTTGACTGTCAGTGCTGAAACTTCTGTCTCCACTTTGGCTCCATGTGTTTTAAACACTGGTGGAAGATGGAAAAGAAGGGAAAGAAGAATGATGGAGTCCTTACAGGCTCATGCCTGGGGGGATTACACATAGTATGGGCTATTTCCATGAAGGTTTCCTCTCATTCTTGTGCAGTAACTGGTGTGTTGGTGACCTCTGTACGTATCTCTAGGCCAAACTTCTGCTCAAAGCAGGACAACGTGAAATCAAGTCATGGCTTATTATAGCTGAGTCCTGAACACCTCCAAGGATGGAGATGCAATGCAGGAATTCAGTTCCAACCTGCTTCCCTTTTAAGCCCACTTGGTATATCCTCTGTCCCCAGGTGCAGGTAGGAGATGGAGAAATGAAATGGACATAGAGCCCTGATCCCCACTGTCAGGAAAGGCTCTTGCTGTTTCAGTTTTGCTTTCAGAGGCTGCTGGCTCCAATGCATTCCTGTCTTCAGCCCTCCAGATGTCCTTCCCTCAGTACTCCCGAGTGGCACAAACAGATGGCTGGAGTGTTTGATGCCCCTGGCTCTTGGTCTGAAAGGCTTGTAAGAGTTGGGCTTACTTCCATCAGGCAGACATGAAGCTGCCAGACAGATGGCATTTCAGATTGCTAAATAAAATCTGCTAAGTTTAAAAGAGGGATAATTTTCTGTTGGAAAAGGGTTCTGAAGGAAAATTTATGACTCTTCACAGTGTTCTGTGTCCATGGGACTCTGTGTCCAATGGTCAGACTATGGACAATGATCTGGGAGCTCAGCACAGGGACAGTCCACCCCCACAGCTCTCCTCCCCTTGGCCAGTCTTGCAGGAGGCAGCATCTGGCTGAAGAAACCAGCCCACTTTCCAAGGGGTTTGCATGCTGCTAGTGGTTGCAAGAAATCCCTATCCTGATGGCACCCCGAGGTCTAGCACAGCCACTGGAGAAAAGGTATGACCTTGCTCAGTCGCCCACCCTTACGTGTATCGCAAGGAATGGGACCTCATTGTTTTCAGTCTGCTCTACAGTGGCTTTAAGTCAGTCTGATTTCTATCCCTACCCTGCTATGAACTCCCTGTTCTTCCCAGTCTACGACCTGTCACCAAAGTGGTAAAAAACACCTGCTCCATCTTTCTGCAAATTATTAGTGGAAGTCTTCAGAGGTAGCCCACCTGTGACCTGGTTATCTCTTTCACTCCAGACAAGCACCAAACAATACCAACCACTGAGCATACTTGCTACCTTGTTTTGCGACCAGCCCTCACCAATTACACCCAGACTATCTCTCCTCTACAAGTACACAAGGGTACCATCTGACAGCATGAAAAATCTCTGCAACATTAAGTTATTTGACAGCTACTGCTTCTCCCTGCCTGTAACACATACACGAGCACAAAGGAAATTAAGTATTTCAACATTACATTTTTCTTGACAAATCCATGTTAGCTGGCTGCCATACCTCATCATGTCCTAGTCTACTCTGCAAATGGCACATTAGATTTTTTGTTCCAGATTTCCCAGAATGATTTGCATTATAAGGATTATCCCTTCTATCTCCTTTCTCCCCTTCTGAGGAAGGGCATGATCTTATCCCTGTCTATCTTCTCAGGGAGAGCCACCAGCAGTTGTGAGATGACTCCAGTTCCGTAAATGACCTATGGAAATTCAGCAGAATTATTGCAGGCCCAGCTGAGATGAAAATAAGCAGATTTCATTCATTTAAGCACTCTCAAGCTGATTCTTTCCTTATTTTATCCAGATATCTCTCCCTTTGTAGCTAGTTAATTGCATTAATCACTTCATCGACGTTAATCACTCCAGCAACAACTGAAGCAAAGAAAGCATTGAACTCTTCAGCCCTATGATTTCATCTGTTGTCATCTTTCTATCTGCACTGAGCAGAAGACTCATTTCTTTGACCTTCCTTAAACTACCAGCCCAGCAGGAGTGTGCAACTCTGTCCTTGTGTCCTGCCAGAAGAAAGCAGAGAATTTCCCATGGGGAAAGCCATGATAGTATGTCATAGGTGCTGGTAGTGAGAAATGCAGTACTCTTTCCCACCCATCAAACATCCACCCAGGGTCCTGGTGTTGCTCTTGCAGCTCTGCTCACCCTCACTCGATTACAGAGGGCTAGAAGTTGTAAAAAACAAACAACAAAAAAAAACCACCTGAGTCAGAGTCTGCAGCTCTTCCAGGTTTGTTTTCCCCTCCCCTACCCCCTACCACTATTCCTTTTCCCTGTCTTCCAGCCTGTAACTACATAACAACCTGGGTAGTGTAAATACAGTCCAACTCTCATATCCTGTCAGACAACACTTAGCAGAGCAAACCTGCCTGCAGAGCACTGGCACAGTGGCTGCACACTCATGCTGTGCATTGCACTATCTTTACGAGTAGGATAGTTTAGTCTAGTACCCTTTCTGTTGAATAACACCATAGCCCATGGGGTCAGGATACAGAGACGACAGCAGTGTTACTGTGTACTGGGGTTGTGAATTGATGAGATACCAGCTGAACTTTTGTGCAGAAAGGATTGTGTGTCAGCCCCTGCACGCTGCAGGAGAGCAGACATAAATCACAAAGGCACAATTTTTGTCACTTACAAGAACATGCTTCCTATGGCAGCTACAACTGAACATGATGTTACCTGACCATGCAACTCCAGCAGATTGAGATGGGCTACTGCTACTGCAGAATGGGGTGGAGATGTCCCAGGAGAAAACACTGTGCTGGGAGTAGTGCAGATACCCACCTATTCCAGGCAACTCCCCTCCATCCCAGGTAGGTGGGCATGTACTTCTCTTGGGGCACTCAGACACCTCCTCAGGGCTCCTAACTATCCTGCTTTCTCTCAGCACCCAAAGCATCTCCCTCACCCAACCTCATCTCCTCTCACCCGAGGCATCAGGACAGGAGCCTGCCTCTGAACTGTTCCTGGGCCTTGCAGCTGGTGCAGACTTCATGAAGGCAAGGCTTTCTTGTCCTCACCCAACATCACACTGCCATGGACTAGTACAGCTGAGATCTCACTCCAGGGAGACTGGGATTGCCTGATATGCACCAGGCTCTCCCATCCCTTGCAGATAACACAAACCAGGAGCATCTGCTGCCTGCTTGAATCTAACGTCACCAGCTGAAGGTGGGTCCTGAAGGTGGGGACTGTAGACTCTAGGCACATGTGTTAGATAATGTTGGATAGGTGAGAAGCAGAAGGAAACTTTGTAATGGTTTGATACAAAGCCACAGCATTTCCATCATAAGTGCAGAGCTGTTCTGCTTGGGGATGAGACATCACGGAAAAAGACTACCAGTGCTGAGTGCAGTGGCATTGAGGCAGACTGCAGAGAATGTGGAACTGATGGGAAAAGTTGGGGCACTGGAAAGAATGACATATAAGGAAGGATTAAACACGACTGCTCTAGGCTGAGAAACATACTGAGCTTCTAATTAGGGCTGCATTATGCTTTCTGTGAGAGTCCTCACTCTTAATCACTGAGCACTGGAATAATACTATCACCTGCTACAATGTCGAAAAAACATCCTAACCAGATTTTCTGCAGAATATTTTTATGAAAACAAAAAATGAAGCAGAACACAAACACCTGCTGATAATACAGTTTCCATGTTTAAGAAAAGATTTTTTTTACAACTTCGAGGCTGCACCTCGAGTACTGTGTTCAGTTTTGGGCCCCTCGCTACAAGAAGGACATTGAGGTGCTTGAGCAGGTCCAGAGAAGGGCGACGAAGCTGGTGAGGGGCCTGGAGAACAAGTCCTACGAGGAGCGGCTGAAGGAGCTGGGCTTGTTCAGCCTGGAGAAGAGGAGGCTCAGGGGCGACCTTATCGCTCTCTACAGATACCTTAAAGGAGGCTGTAGCGAGGTGGGGGTTGGCCTGTTCTCCCACGTGCCTGGTGACAGGACGAGGGGGAATGGGCTAAAGTTGCGCCAGGGGAGTTTTAGGTTAGATGTTAGGAAAAACTTCTTTACTGAAAGGGTTGTGAGGCATTGGAACGGGCTGCCCAGGGAGGTGGTGGAGTCACCATCCCTGGAAGTCTTTAAAAGACGTTTAGATGTAGAGCTCAGGGATATGGTTTAGTGGGGACTGTTAGTGTTAGGTTAGAGGTTGGACTCGATGATCTTGAGGTCTCTTCCAACCTAGAAATTCTGTGATTCTGTGATTCTGCCATCAGATTAGCTGGAAATCAAATGTCAGGCTTAAGTTTTCCTACAACTGCTGAAACTTAAGCAAAACCAGCTCAGCCACTTCCAAATGGAGGTAGAAGAACAGCTGACAGTTTCTAGCACCTTCAGAAGTTGAAGCAGGTTAGCTCTGCTGGTAGGAGCCCATCAGCCTCACTGGGACAGTCTCAGACAGCAGGCACGGGAAGAGAGTGGTGCTGAGTAGCAGTGCTCTGGCACAGCCGGTCCACGTGCTCTCAGAGCTCCCCTCTTCAGCAGCTGATGGCTACACTGTGGCCAGCAGTTGGGTCAGGTGAAGGTGATTCTTCCCATCTGCTCCACTCTCATGAGACCCGTCCTGCGTTCAGCTCTGGGCCCCCAGCACAAGAAGGGCACTGAGCTGTTGGAGTGAGTCCAGAGGAGTGCTGTGAGGATGCTCAGAGGGCTGGAGTACCTCTCCTACGAAGACAGGTTGAGGGAGTTTGGGTTGTCCAGCCTGGAAAGGAGAAGTCTCTGGGGTGACTTGCCAGTGGCCTGCCAGTGCCTAAAGGGGCTGCAGGAAAGCTGAGGAGGGACTCTGTGTTGGGGTTGTGGTGATAGGACAAGGGAGAATGTCTTTAAATTAAAAAAGGGTTAAGTTTAGATTAGATACAAGGAGGAAATTTTTCACTCTGGGGGTGGTGAGGCCCTGGCCCAGGCTACCCAGAGAAACAGTGGATGCCCCATCCCTGGAGGTGTTCAAGGCCAGGCTGGATGGGTCTTGGAGCAACCTGGTTTCATGGAGGTGTCCCTGCCCATGGCAGGGGTTTGGAATTAGATGATCTTTAAGCTCCTGTCCAACCCAAACCATTCTGTGATTCTATGATTCTACGATATATAAGGAAGTTCATGAGATGTTCAAGGGTAGCATTTCCCACAAGGTTTCTGATTCTTCTCAACCTCCCCCAAAGGGACAGCCACCTTCCTGCAGCCAAACCCCAAAACCCCAGCCCTTCATGTCCCAGTTCTATGTCTGTTTGTTCTGACTTCGATATCCAAGCCCATAGGCCGTATGTTGGCTGCTGGCTCAACCCTTTCCCTGTCATGTAGGCAGGCAGGCTGGAAGCTCCTCATAGCAACTTTTTGCAGACAGCTCCGTCACACTGCCACAGAGCCCCATTGCTTGGGAAGGGCACCTGGAGTGGAGATGTGGGCACTGCTCCTGGGAAATGCATGGTCCATCCCATCTCATCCTATGCATTCACAGAAAGCTGTAAACAAGCATCATGCTAAGCACAGGGCATGGGTGAGAACAAGGAATGTAACACACTTCCAGTCTCCAAGTGCAGGTTTTGGTATGTTCCTGCCTTCCAGACCTAATGCTTCCCCTTTTTTCCTCTGACAGTCCTGAGAGTGGTAAGTGCCATGGCAGACACTGCTGTGCCTGCAGCAAATCCCTCTGTGTCACACACAGGGTTTCTGCTGAGGTGCAGCAGATGCAAAGACAGCTGCAGTTGGCTGCTGGGAGAAATCTGGCTGTGCCAGAAGCTGTACTCCAGGCTGTGCTCTTAAAGACCCCATGGTGTGTGTGAGCCTGACCAGGCATGTCCTGAGCATAATCTCTTGTTCTGCACTGATTTGGTACTGGTTTTCCCAAGAATGACGCCTCCATGCAGTATTTAAGAGGCTGGCTTTTGTCCTCCCTCTTTTGCCTGCAGAGGGATGCCCAAGAACTGCACACAGCAGTTCCTGCCTGCTTATGTTTCAAGAGCATCGGGGGCAGGGTTCCTGATTTCCACGGTGGTTCAGAAACAATAGCTCTTTGACTTCAATGAGATTTTCATCACTAAAACCACTGCACAAAGTGGCTGCTAAAGGACTAGCAGGTTTTAGGGATGAGAATGTGGACAAGTGGGTCTTTTGTTTCTCAGAGAGAGAAAAATTAATCCTGATGAGACAGCACAGTCACACTTTTGGAAACCTGCTCTCTGTGAGCAGACAGGACCATTTGGTCTTCTCTATGCATACACAGATAGCAGTCCTTCTTCCACTTCACTTCCAAGCCCAGATGACAAACCTGAGGGCACAGAGCAGATAGGTCAGAGCCCTGACTTGGAGGTCTCCCCAGCTGCTGCTATGGGAGATGGATGAGGTCTCAGGGAAGCAGTGGGTTAGAAGACTCCAAATTTCCACAGTGAGCTCCTTCCATGTGGCAGTGGAATGCAGAAGTGCAAAGTGAGGTCTAGGTGATGGCCTGTAAAAACAGAGCTCCAGTATTTAGCTATGGCCTTTGTCTTCTTTCTTCCTGCTATATCCCGGACTCCTAGTGAAGCACAGGATCTCAGTGTCCTGGTCATTGCTAGGAAGCTCTCACTTTTCTGTGAATTTTCAGCTTTTGGGGCCACTTCCACTTTGTGGGGTGCATACCAGTTGATGGGGAGAGCCAACTGACCTTCACTCTGCTAATGCCCCTCCATAATGCTAGAGACAAGTCTGCAGTTACTGAAGCACAGGTATGAGCAGCCAAAGCTCTGGTTTTATATTATACACTAGCTACATCCAAGGGGCTCAGCAGTAAACCCCTCCTGTGAAAGAGAAGAGCAGTAGTGCAGCGTCATGTGTGCCTTCAATACAGAACCCAAGCATTAGGCACAGTTGCAGCCAGATCAGATACACAGGACATCATCCCTTAGACTAGCTACCACCCATCCACTCTCATCCCCAGTACAATGTTAGGTATTTACCCAATAAATACCTGTTTGATAAAACTATAAATAAAACCTGTGTTATTTGCCTGTCTGTGGTCTTTCTTCTGCTCCCAAAGTAAAGAATATGCCTCTGGCAGCCACCCTGGACAATAACAGGGTTCTGGTTTACAAAGGAAAGCACAAAGCACCCTCAAAAGATTTTTGCCTCCAACTTACGATGATGGAAGTCCACAGTCACTGGCAAGGACATTCAGGAAACAGCGTTCCCTGGGGAACATGATAGGACAAAAATTCTTTCAACACCTCTACTCTCTAATGAGCTTAAATTCTTAAATATGGAATTAGATGACTGCTGGGGTGAAACTGGCAAGGGTAAAACTCCAGGTGGCCAGTGTTGCACTTATGGGTGCCGCAGTTCCTTTCTGTATAAACCCAGATTCACTCTCCTTAAATTGGGCATGTCAGTTGGAGTCTAAAATTAGGAGAGCTACCACCTTGAGCCTTCTTCCTGGTCAACAGCAAGAAACAGATCCTCCACAGGGACAGACTCATTGAATCATTTAAGCTGGAAAAGACCCTTAAGATCATCAAGTCCAACCATCAACTTAACACTAGCAAGTCCACCAAGTCCACCACCAAACCACGTCCCTAAGCACCATGTCCACACATCTCTCAAATACCTCCAGAGGTGATAACTCCACCACTTCCAATGGGCAGCCCGTCCCAATGCCTAATGACACTTTCTGCAAATAAATTCTTCCTGACATCCAATTTAAACCTCCCCTGGCACAATTTGAAGACATTTCCTTGTGTCCTAAAAACTCTGGCCTCTGGTTCCTGAGGTCAAACACCACTTTGAGTTGCCCAAATCATCAGCTGAAATTAGTTGAGATGGAGTGAGACCTCTTGCTCAGGCAGGGACTCGATCCCCATGTGTGACTTGCTCTGAGCTGTGTGTGTTTGTCCATTCCTTTCCAGAAGGTATTATATACCGTAACAGATCTGATAACTCAGACAGACAGTGGTGCTTTCCTGCTGCTTCAGGCAATAAACTTGTCCCAAGCCAGTCAGAACAAATGTGCAGCTAATTCCTTTATCTCTCTTTAAGAAGTGGATTCATGTCTTGCAGAACATCCACCTGGTCACTCTCCCTCCTTGTAGTAATGCAATGTAGATTCAATAGGTTCTATAGATTCAATACCCCAGAGACAATTTGGCTGAAAACCATCCCTTCTGCCCACACAATAAAATATGCTCGGGGCAACCCTGATGGAAAGCAGCTCTGCAGAAAAGGACCTGGGAGTTCTGGTGGATACCAAACTGAACATAAGTCAGCATGTGCTCTTGCTGCAAAGTAAGATAATAGTATCCTGGGCTGCATTAGGCAAAGTATTGCCAGCCTGTCAAGAGAGGTGATCCTTCTCCTCTCTGGTGAAGCCACACCTTGAGCACCTGGTCCAGTTCTGGGCCCCCGATACAAGAGGGAAATTGACACACTTGAGAGAGCCCCAAAAAGGGCTACAAAGAAGCTGAAGGGAGTGGAGCACCTCTGCTATGAGGAGGGGCTGAGAGAGCTGGGACTGCTCAGCCTGGGGAAGAGGAGACTCAGGGGGAGCTCATCCATGTCTATGAACACCTGAAGGAAAAGATCAAAGAGGATGGAGCCAGGCTCTTGCCAGTCATGCCCAGGACGAGGGCTAGAGGCAATGGGCACAAACTGGAAGACAGGAGTCACTGTCTGTACACCAGGAAGCACTTTGTTACTGAGCAATGGAACAGGTTGCACAGAGAAGCTGCGGAGTCTCCCTCCTTGGAGATATTCAAAAGCCACCTCAACATGCTCCTGGCAACCTGCTTAAGCAGGGAGATTGGTCCAGATGACCTGCAGAGGTCCCTTCCAACCCCAGCCAGTCCGTGATTCTGGGGGTGCCTGTCATGTTGACCTGTGTATGGAAGAGGACAAGGCCAGGAGTGGTTACAGACATGGAAGATGGGAGGCCTCGTGCCCACCACTGGCTTGCCACATGTCCTTGGGTTTGCTCCTGCACTTTTCTATGTTCCCTGTGTTTAGGACACACACCTATGGGACAACGGAATGTCCCACCTACTTTCATATAATGCCTATTAAAAGAAAGTTGGTCACAACTGAAATTTCAAAGCTTGATCTAAGTACCTCTTCCCTCAAATTCCTGGATACTTCAGCATCTCTTTTCTGCATTTTGCATGGTCTCCAGCTCTGTTGTCCAGTTCTCTGCCAGTGTCACTTGCTCCCAGATCCACTCATCTCAGACCCTTATCCTAGCACACACCCTATCCATTCTCTGCCTTGATCCCCATGCTGCTTCCCTGTGGGTCCAATCCATCCTCCTGAGCCCATCTCCACCACAGGATCCTTCTCCCATTTTCTTTCTCTGGCCCCAGGATCCGTGCTGTTTTTCAGGATGGGCCCACCCAGAGCCTGCTCCTCTCACTAGCCTGTCCTCAGCAGAACTCGAGGAGAACATCCCACTGAATGGGGCTGTAGCATGACCAGTGCAGACAAACCCTTGCAAGATTTTAGATGCTAAACTTCAGCTAATTTCTACTGAGGCTGTGTGAAACTGAAACTTTTCAAGTGTTTATAATGTGCCCAAATTTGGGCATCTTTTCTCTAGGATAGCAAGAGGCACATGTTGACATACACAGCACCATCTCTGCCAAATGTCTTGTCCTGCTCCATAGCTTGCATGTGCTGGAGCTTCTCAAAATAAAAGTCATAAGAATCTGGAAAAATGGGCAAAATCAACTCTTTGTCTCCAACCTCATTCTCTGATGCAACTCAACTGATTTCAGTGCCATGTTTCAAACAAATCTAGCACAGGGCTGATATATGCTGTGAGGAATCCTTGTCCTGAGTGTTATTCGGGGTTTTTAACAAAAGAAAGACCTTTGAGACAAAAAGTGAGTGAACTGAACTGCAAAGATTGTTACTCATTCTATTTGTTGTTAACAAGCTACACTTCATTCTTAAATTGTAAATTTAAGCTTTAATTGCCTTGAACTCTGGTTTGGTTTACTTCAGAGGTACCAATCATTTGTTAAAGGGTGTTATTAATGCCAAAATCCAGGAGTTTTTGTGTAAGATGATATCAGAGGAATTAAAGTTGTCAAAACACCATTTCTGCAAGGTGGCATTGAGAGTATATTTGGTATGCTCAGATCAGTTGAGACAGGCCCGAACCCATATTTGCATTTGCCAGCCCTTTGACCATTGTGTAATGATGCTTTGTTCCTAGAAGACTCTTCCATCTTCCAGCTGGAGTTGGTCCTGATAACCAGAATAAAAAACATATGCACCTTTGTGCAGGAGCATCACAATACTCTGGTTGTTCTTGGCACACAGGGATTCTCCTGAACACTCTCTGATGCCCACTGAGATATTCAGGCAGATCCACTCTTGCTGTGCTCCAATATGTTTCTTATTTGATTTCCAGAACTGAGTCAGCAGAAGGACACCATGAACAAGAATAATTAAGAAAGGTTATCTCCGAGCTTAAATGTTTGAATAGCCCACACTACAGCTGGTGGATGGGATTTTAATATTTAAAATTCACCCTGCAAGGGGATATTGCATACATCCTGTCTGGAACCAGAAATACCTTGTTTCCTTCTCAGTTTGTGGGAGCAGACTCTGAGGCAAGACCTGAGCATGTGGACCTACCTGGAGTACCGTCAAAGGGCACAGGCTTGAATTTCTGGTACATATACAGCATGCAAATGTTTCGAGGGTCAAGAATTGTTCAGTGACAGAGATTAATTGCAGATCACAGACAGATTCAAGACAGTCACCACCTGCTCACAGCCAAATGATAGGAAGATGCAGGCAAAACTGTCACATCTGTTCAATAATTAATTATTGACCTTTTCTACTTCTGAACCCCTGAAGCAATCCCTCTGCCTGTGCCGCGTAAACACCCTGATGGTCTGTGTAGACTGAGAATGCAGCACCTTTCATTGCTGTTTAGCTCAGTTAGACATGCAATGCTTCAAACTGCCGTTAAATGGTTAGCATTTTTGCACCAATATAAACTTGTTTGAATAAAATTCAGTTTTCTACACTACGCTCTGGATGCCACAGTGCCCCAGGGCACTGCTAAGCTCCTGGACCAGTGACTGCTCTCTGTAGCAACCGGCTCTTACTCAGCTCAGTCACTCTCAGCAGCTACAGGGACTGCCACTTCAGAGCCACCTGGTTCACAGCTAGGACAGTTACTGTAAGCAAGATCATTTTTTGGCAGAAGTTATTACACACAGCAGTGCCAAGTTTGGTATCACAGAATCAAGGAAACTTAACACTTATTTTGTACTTACTGAATTGAAGTTTGTCACTTCCTCCAGCCTTTCACCCTTTTTCCTTCTTTTTTTTTTCTTTTTTTTTTTTCTTTTTCCTGAGATGTTATCTTACATTTTCCTATATGAATCTCATTTTTCCAGCACTTCACCAGCTCTCTCACCTTTCTGTGCAGCCACCGCTAATACCAGACTGCTGCAGCTGGTGCTTGCAGCATGTCCACTTGGGTACGACTGCAGAGCACTCTGGTCAGTGCTGCAGGAGGATCCTCTCCTCATTGGAAAGAGGTGATGATTGGTGGGAAAGGGTGAGTGCCCACAGCCAAACCACCTCCAGCCTCCTGCCCAGAGTATCAAAATGTGTTCTGCACCCTGAAGGGAAGGGTCAGGGCTGAACAGGAGCAGCACCACAGCTTCACAAGCCAACGGGAAGGAGCTGCAAAGGGGTCAGAGGGGGAAGATCACCCCCAAATCTGATCCTACTGAGATAGAAGATTCCCTTAATCTGTTAATCCTTTCTCCAGTTCCATGGTACCATGGGGTCAGTGCACACTTGACATGATTAAAGTACTGCAGGAACAAAACGCTAATAAATAACTTTTATATTCTTCATTTCTTCAGTTGTGACATATATAAAAGAGATAAAATGAGCCCTCTAAGAAGCCAGCCTTAGCTCTTATCTTCTGTTTGAACCGTTAAGTGCCAGCTTAGTTATTACTCATGCTCTCGACATTGAAGTTTTCCCTTGAGCAGTAACTCTTGTGCTGAGGTTGCTGTGAGTAATCTTTGGGATTTAGGCAGCTGCATGCTCAGGCAGACACTCACCAACACAGCTGAGCCCTGATGCCTGCTCACCTTTTCCTCTGCTAAGCCCCACCAGAGCTGTCTTTGACCCGTTCTCTCCACCTGCACTCAGGGATGGGGAGCATCAATGAAGGAAAGGCCCAGCCAGAGTACAGAGAGCTCACCAGACTTTCTTCCCTGAGTGAGAGGTAGGACCAAAGTTCACATGCACGATGTCTGGGTCTGCCAGCCAGGGGACATCTCCATTCACAAAACTAGGACCTGTACCCCTGACTCCACACATCAGAAAAGCTCACCAGCCTGGCCCAAAATCCTGTGGGCCCATGGTGACTAGGAGACAACCACCCTTTTCGGATAGCTGGGGAGAGGCTCTTGTGGCTTTGACATAGTCAACTGCAGGTTCGGTGGCAGTTTGTCTCAATCAGAGGTGACCAATTAATGCTGTAAGTGCAAGGTTAACACATATAGGCAGGATGTAACCAGAACCCAAGATAATGCAAGGAGAACAATAAGCTTATTGTTCACACACTAAGACTTGAGACAAAGCATGAGTTGTCCAGGTTAGGTGGGGACAAAGCCTAGCTCCTAGCCAGTCACTGTCTGGTGGGCTTAAAACAACTCTTCTGACATTGCCCTGCAAGGAGGAGGAGGAGCAAGCACCAGGCTGTAGAGTGAAACAAGTCTCATCTCCTACATTTGCTAACGTTACTGTCTGGATTCTGGAGTCCTCACGACTCCTGCATACCTACCACATTGAATCATAGAATCATAGAACCACAGAATCATAGAATCATAGAACCATAGAATGGCCTGGGTTGAAAAGGACCTTAAAGATCATCTAGTTTCAACCCCCCTGCTCCGGGCAGGGTTGCCAACCACTACAGCAGGCAGCACAGAGCCACATCCAGCCTGGCCTTGAATGCTTCCAGGGATGGGGCATCCACAACCTCCATGGGCAACTTGTTCCAGTGCCTCTGAGTGAAAAATTTTCACCTAATATCTAACCTAAATCTCCCATCTTAGTTTAAAACCATTCCCCCTTGTCCTATCACTATCAACACATGCAAACAGGCGTTCCCCCTCCTGTTTATATACTCCCTTCAAGTACTGGTAGGCCGCAATGAGGTTTCCTCAGAGCCTTCTCTTCTCCAAGGTAAACAAGCCCAGTTCCCTCAATCTTTCTGCACAGGAGAGGTGCTCCAGCCCTCTGATCATCTTAGTGGCCCTCCTCTGGACACATTCCAAGAGCTTCACATCCTTCTTGTGCTGGGGACTCCAGGCCTGCACACAGTATTCCAGGTGGGGTCTCACAAGAGCAGAGCAGAGGGGGACAATCACCTCCCTCTCCCTGCTGACCACCCCTTTTTTAATGCAGCCCAGGACATATTTGGCCTTCTCGGCTGCAAGTGCGCACTGCTGGCTCATGTCCAGCTTCTCATCCAGCAGGACCCCCAGATCCTTCTCTGCAGGGCTGCTCTCATGTTCTTCTTCTCCCAGTCTATATAGTACCTGGGGTTGCCCCAGCCCAAGTTCAACACTTTGCACTTGGCCTTGTTGAACCTCATTAAGTTCTCATGGGCCCATTTCTCCAGCGTGTCCAGGTCCCTCTAGATGGCATCCCTTCCCTCTATTATATCGACTGCACAACTCAGCATGGTGTCATCTGCAAACTTGCTGAGGGCACTCAGTTCCATTGTCTATGTCACTGATAAAGATGTTGAAGAGCACCAGTCCCAAGACCAAGCCGTGAGGGACACCACTTGAGACCAGTCTCCACCCAGATATAGAACCATTGACCACAACCCTTTGGCTGCGACCAGCCAACCAATTCTTTATCTGCCTAACAGTCCATCCTCCAAATCCGTATCTCTCCAATTTAGAGAGAAGAATGTGGTGAGGGACCATAACAAAGACTTTGCTCAAGTCCAGGTAGATGATATCCATCACCCTTCCTTTGTCCACTAATGCCATTACTCCATCATAGAAGGCCACCAGTTTGATTAGGCAAGATCTGTCTCTGGTGAAGCCATGATGACTGTCTCAGATCACTGTGACATCTTTATCTCATACATGCCTTAAGATGTCTTCCAGGAGAATCTGTTCCATGATCTTGCCAGGTCTGTAGTTCCCTGTGTCTTCCTTTCTCCCTTTCTTAAAAATGGGAGAAATGTTTCCTCTTTTCCAGTCACTGGAGACTTCACCCAACAGCCATAATTTTTCAAATACGATGGAGAGTGGCTCAGCAACCACATCAGCCATCTTTCTGCATCCTGGGATGTGTACCATCTGGGATGGGTGGGATGTATACATCCAATTTCATTAAGCGGTCCCGGACTTGTTCCACTGTCACAGTGAGATGGAATCCACTCCTCTCACCCTCTCCTCAAGGTTCAGGGTACTGACTGACATAGGAAACTTGACCACCAGTGAAGACTAAGGCAAAGCACTTATTAAGTACTTCAGCTTTTTCCATGTCTGAGGAAGCCAGTTCTCCTGTCTTGTTTATCAGAGAGGGCACACTCTCCTTGGCCTTTCTCCTCCTGCCTATGTATCTGTAGAACCCCTTCTTGTTATTCTTCACATCCCCTGCCACCTTCAGCTTGATCTGTGCTTTGGCTTTCCTGATCAGTCCCTACACATCAGGACGACACCCCTGTATTTCTCCCAGGCTTCACAACCCTGCTTCCACTTCCTGTACATTTCTCTCTTTTCCCTCAATTTAAGCCGCAGGTCCTTGCTCAGCCATGCTCAACACATGCTCCATTTTACTGTGTTCTTCACCTCACCAAACATGCTGTGAGCACCAAAGGGCCCAGGTGGAGATGGTGACAAGACTGAAGTTGCTGGCTTGCTCTAACTGTGGAGTCTTTAGGAAAGTGTGGTACAGCCTGCAGGATGATCAAGAATGACAGCTTGCTTGAGCTGCACATAATTCTGGGGCAGAGCTACTTTAGCTCAACCTGAGGAAGATGGAAGCAGAGAGATTTATAGGAAGGGCCAGGGTTACTTTGGTGGAGGCTCACAAACCCCGTGGTGGTTTAGAAGTGCCATTGGGTTCCTGAGCTTTTACAGCAGCATCCATATCTGGCACTTCTTGCAGACCCTTGCTGGATTTCTTCCATGCCACGCTCCTGGGCACAGAGCCCTCAGCATGTAGGAATCCCTGGTCAATGCCAAATGATGCAGCATCATGAGGTCCAGCAAGGACACGACTGTCCTATCTTCCGTACATTATCCTTGTAACTCTACCAGGGTTTCAGCTTTCACTTCCCATGCCCACATCTTGGTGCAGCAAAGCTGCAAACCTTCCTGTAGTTGTGCATAGTGTGGGATGGTTCATCACGCGATTTTGTGAACCCCATGCCTGTGGCAGCAATAGGTCTTATCTCACAGTCTGCAGTTTCCCTCCAGTACCATTCCAGTCTTCTGTCCTTTGAGAAACAAGTCCACACAGTGCCATAGCCCCCATCCACACCCCAAAACGAGACCCTGCTCTCAGGGCAAAACTCATCACTGCCTGAGCTTCTCTTTTAGGTGAGGAGAAGAGGAAAAATGAGCAGAAAGAGGCAAGCCACGGCATTCAAGCAGAGCAGGAAAATGCTCAGTAACTGATGTGCCTGATGTGATGGGATCCAGAGCAGAACAGAGACCTGCCTATTCTGGCAGCCACACTTGCCTCTGGAGTAACATCTGATTTGGGAATGTGTGTGAATTTAATACAGAGTATTAGAAATCAATATTTAGCTGCTTCCTCCCCTCCAGCAAGTGAGGTCAGGTGCTTCTTTCTGAAAACAGTTCTGAATCAGAGGCTTATTTTTCCAGCCAGAAAAGTGAAGCATGCTAAAAGTATGAAGTATGCTAAAAAGCTATAATAATATTGATTTTTCACCCCAAATAGACAGAGACTGTTTCTGTTGTCTTCCCTTTCTTATCAATACTGGCAGGAGGTGGTGGGTCCTGCTGACCTCATGTTTCATGGACAGAAAAAATGGCTTCTCCAGCAGCTTTCTGCTGGCAGGTTTCCCTTCTGGAGCTTCTATGGGCCCCCTCTCTGCTATGAGATTGGTTCTTGCAGACCCTGTAAGTACTGTCCACAGCAAAATGAACTGCCTTCCCTCTAGACTTTTCACCCTGCCATTGTAAATCCCACTGGCTTCGTGCCAGAGACTACGCTAGACACAACCATAATACAGTCATTTTTCTTCTACATGTTGGAGAAGGAAACAGCAGAAATGCTATTCTTTCAAATAATTTAACAAAATACAGATCCCAGCTCAAGGTAACTCTTTAACCTCTTCAGTGAAAGTCTTCACTCCTGCCAGGACTGTTCTGTCCTGCAATCTGTCTGACCACATGCAGGGACTTTTCAGGGAGAGGATCTCTGCACTGCTATGAGAAACCAGGTCCACTTACAAGTGTGCTGGTTGTGAACAGCCTGGATAGATGGAGAGATAGCAGCTGTCCCTCAAGTCACTTATGCAGCAATAGGATGGCTTCTGGAAAGAGAGCTCCTCTGGGACTCAGTCAGTGAAAGAAAATGCTGCTTCAGAAAGTGCTTGTGTTTCTCAGTCCTTCTGGGCTGTAGCAGCACCCTGCAGTGTCCCAGGCAGACCCTGCTCCCAGTGCTTGATCTTACTTGCCCCAAAGTGTGTCTCTGCAACACGAAGACTTGCCCAATTCCCATGTCTCCTGCACACCCCATTGCACTCAACACAACAGCATATCAGCTGCAGTGGGTCTACACCTGAAGAAAGCAAAGCAGGCCCACAGACCAGTCAGAGCAACATCATCAAATCACTTCAGAAGTATTTTGTGTATTGACCGGAGGACCAGAGAGAGTACAGGCTCCTCAACAGACAATGCACAGCCCAAGATGGGCTCAGGGGGTGGCAGCTTACCCTAGGAAAGTTGTGTTTCAGTATTCCATAAAGTAGTTCAATAATTACTGCATTTTGTCTCCATCTCCGAGGCCACAAATACAAAGCCTTTGCTCCACTGAAACTTGGTGTGATCCAGATGTGATGCACGCTAAGCTAGTGCTGACTTCTACTCTGTATTCATAAAGGCAAACAGAAGGCAAGAGCTATTTTTGGACACTGACTTACAACTGTCTTGTAAGAAAGGGCTTTCTTCTGGGGATCCTTTGAAAGAGCCATTGGAAGGGTCTTTCAGGAGTCCAAAGATAAGTAGTTAAGTACAATATAAAAGAAAATAGAAGCTAGCTTTGGATTTATCCAAAAGCCTGAAGTGCACAAAGCTGTAAGAGCAGTTGCAGCATTCAGACATGCAAGAGCAGACCCAGGAGGCATCCCTAGCTAGGCTGCACAGTGCAGAACTGCAGGGAGCAGAGTCCAGCCTCACAGGGCTCTGTGGCAACCTCCCAGCCCTGCTGGCGTTGCTGGGGTCCTTGCACCTCAGCACCCTTACAGGCCTCTTCAGCTGGATGCCTGACTGAGGGTCTCCAGCCTGGATCTGAACAGTCACAAGTGGCCTCACTGGCTTAACTGCTGCTGTCTGAGATGCCTCCAACCTTCAGAGTCACTGCTTTTTGTAGAAGGCATGAGCAGAGGCCGAGCCTATCTGTCCTGAGGAACGTGGAGCATTCCTGATACTGACTGCTCATCCCCACGCTGCTCTGCCTTCCTCTGAGCATGGCTCCACTGCCTCTCCTGGCTGAAACACCAGCTAGGGCCACCCCACTGGCTTTCCCAGTAATTAAGTTAGAAAACTAAGTAACTATTACTTAATAGTTAAGTAACTATTACTTAATAATAAGTAACTATTACTTAATAGTTACTTAATGTGGACTTCAAAGAGCTTCTGGTGCAGCCTGGAGTTCATAGGATCTTTAAATTGCTGACCCCTCCTGCTCTTTCCTGTGGACCCCAGTGACTCATGACTGAGTGCCACACAGCTGGGCCCAGTGGACCCCCACAGAAATGACAGTCAGACCAGATGGACCACAGAGAACATATTGTTGTTTCAGGAAAAAAAGGTGGGTCCTGCCTCCTGTTACTTATATCAGATAAGAAAACCTTGAGAAGATGAGTTTAGAGCCTAAAGCCATTGTATGATGGCCAAACTCTGAATTTTCAGATTATTCTCTGCTGTGTGCCAGGTGTAAGTTCCCAGCCACCAGGGATCTCAATATACAGCACGGTGGAGGCATCCTGTGTTGGACAGCATCCACTTCAACCACAAACAGCTTTTACCACTGGGTTTCTGGAGGAAGGAAGGCTCTTCCTCACACCTCCTGGGGGGCATAGGCAAGTTCCAGGCAGCTGCCTGCCCACTCCACCCTGTTGCAGCCAAGTGCTCCATCTCCCAGGCTGCAGAGGAGCTCAGAGCATGGACAGCACCTCCCAAGCTTCCCTTGGCACCTGCCCCATGGCCACCATGTGCCGCTCTGTGGGAGGAGGGTGGTCCATTATGATGAGCAGCCCCACCCAAATGGCTTGCACAGCATGGGCTGCTCCAGTGTTCCAGCAGGTGGCTTTGCCCATGGCAGTATGGTGGTTGCTCATCTCCAGAGCAGGGCAGTTCACCCCCACGTGCTGGTCTCTGCTGACACAGTTGCAGAGGCAGCAGGCAAGAGCCCTGCATGTGCCGTGTGGTGCAAAGCTTTACACTGCCCAGAGATCCTGCCTGGGCCCTGCAGACAGAAATGGCTTTTCCAAGGAAAAACAGGACAGGAAAGACCCAGTAATCCTCCGAAAGAAACACCAGCACATTCCTCCAGACAAACAGTTACGTGACGAGCGGCAGAAACGGCTCCCCAAACCGCTGGAGAACGAGTAGACAAGTACCATGTGTGGAAATTTCAGCTTCAGTTCTGCAGTGCAGGCTGTAATCATGTAGGAGGCGTAAGCCAGCCCTGCCAAGAATTTGGGGCTCTGCTTCAGAGAGACACATGCGCTGTGCTGGTGCACGTCGTGCCCTCTGCCAGACCTGTACCTCAGCAGGGGACTGTGCTCCACATGCGCCCCTGGCCCCGCTGCAGGGCACTGGCATGCTCACCACATGCTGCAGCTCCCCGCACCAAACAGAGCACGAGGAGGAGGCTTGGGGGCACCACTCCCTCCCACTGGACTTGGAGTGGCCATCATACAGGAGCTGTGTTACTGTGCAGACAGATACTCATAGGGTCTGGCACAAATTCAAGAGGTGCTGAGGTTCACTGGGGTGTGCTGGTGCCAGCCACTGCCTGCAATAGGTTCCCTTGGGAATAGCCTGATGGCATGTCAGGGCAGGGGGCATGTTGGCATTGAGCTGGCATGGGAAGCAGTCAGAGCTCTGAGATGTCCCACTCCAGAGCCTGTACATGTAGCTGAGTGTGGTGGGCTGGCAGGTGCAGGGACCTCCAAAGCTCGTGCCAAAGGCAGTTCCAACAGCATGGAGAACAAGACAGAAGGTGACATTTTGCTGCTATATAAAACTCAGTCATCAGGAAGGGTGTGGTGGAGTTAAAGAAAGTCTTGAGTGCAGTGACGAAAATGAAGAGGGGATGAAGCAGCTGCCATATGAGCAGATACACGCAAGGAGACTGTGGAAAGAAGACAGACAGGAGACACTGAGTCTTAAAGACTGATGGAGGTGATGGTTAAGCTGAATGCAGCACTGTTATTCCCCACCCTCCACCCCTCAAAACACACGGACACCATCCCTGGGGCTGCTCTGTTGGGCATGTGGGTGGCAAAAGGAGGTGACCCCTGGCCCCAGCACTGCCACAGGGGCTTTCTGGCAAGCCTGGTCTCTGAAGGTGGGGCTGTTAAATCAGCTGGGGAAGTATGTCTGTTTACAGCAAGGAGAAATGCAAGGCATGAAATGACTGACAGGCGTGAAAATTGTTCACAATAGGAGTTTGGATGAGTGTATGGGTGATGCTGCACACACACATCCCACACGCATATGGGCACAGCCTGTCTTCCCAAACCTCATTAAGTACCAGCTCTGCTCTCCGTAACTACTAAAAAACTCTTTATGCATCAAAGCTTTGAGTCCAACAGAGAGAAGCATCACTACAAGCTCAGTGGGGAGGGAATATACATAACACAAGGAATGGGGCACAGGAGTGTGGCTGTAAACAACCCGTGAGACAGCTCAGGCTGGACAAGAGGAAGGTCCCTGGCTGTCAGCACATCCGTCAGTGTCTGGGGTCTTCACACTTCTGAAAAGGGTGATGCTTCTTGAGTTAGTGGGAGCAAGGACTGGAGTCCAGCCCAGGTGTCCACAAAAGCTGGTGAAAACAGTGGTCTACCCTGCAAAACATCTTGGCCTGTTCTCAGAAAGATTCCACGAGCTGCCTTGCAATCCCACATGAAGGTTCCTATGCTCTCTGAAAATGTAAATCTGACACCTCTTGCCTATGATTCTAGAGTCATTTGAGCTGGCTTTTGACATCAGCATCCTGGTGCTCCATATATGACAGCAGAGATGTAAAACTTATCAGGCATCAGGTCTTAAGCAGTGGCATCTCAGGCAAAAAGCCACTGCTTTCTTCTTTGGAAAGAAAGTCTGACAAAGGTTTTCTCCCACTCACCCCAGTACTTTCTGAAGAAAAAATGAGTATCCAAATAAACATCCTGCTCAGAAATGATCTCTGCAGCAATACATGAAAAAACAGTGGATATGAACAGAACATGCAAAGACCTCAGTACTTCAACAACTGAGCTAATCTTCTAGAAAAATGTCACCAACTTTCCTCCAGAACATGGACTATAGCTCTCCATGTCTCATCTCTTTCTGAAATGCCAGTCCAGAAAACTTGTCATCATTTTATTTTCGAGAAAGCAGAGGGAAGGGAAATAAGTCCCTGGAAAGGGATCTTAGGGGTTGAGACAGGCACTGTGCTGGGGCTGGAAGGGACCTTGGTGGTCGAAGTGGGCACTGTGATGGGCTGAGATCAGCCAGGTTGGGTTCAGTTGCTTTAAGAATATTTCTGTGTGCACGTTTTTTTTCTGTTCTATATCTTACATGGAAGACCTGAGATAAGTGCAGTGATGGAAAGCAGCACCAAAGGCAGGCAAGTAGACAGACAAGACAGAGGCTCTTTTTTCTTTCATGAGCTCTCATCCCTTGTGGCAGGTTTATAACAGTTGACTCCAGAGGTGCTGGACATGCAGAGAGATAGAAAGTCATCACACTTCTGGGAACCAGCAGGGCATGAGAACATTCACGGAGGATGGGGCCCAAAGTGCCACCTTTCTTGAATCCTGAATCTCTGGGGTGAATGACTCAGTTTAGATTAAAGGAATCAACAAACCCAAGTACAAGGCATTCTCCGGTGGTAAAATGGCATCAACTCCTCCTGCACTGCCAACAGCAGGCTTGTGGGAATTTAAAGGAGAAGAAAACAGAAAGTGAGTGCTTGGGAAATACAGAGGGCCCATTACTGGGCAACATTCTGTGTCCAGGAGGGTACATGGTCAAGAGGAGCTTTTTTGGTTTCGAAGACACACTCTTGTTTTTATAGCTCAGTTACTTCTTTTTTCCAATAACTACGAAGGAAAAAGAAACTGTCTGCTCAGAGATTATCTCTGCAGAGATATGTGGGAAGCAAAGCAGAGCTGTAAAATATCTACAGTTAGGGATCATAATCTGGAAGAAGAAAACAGGAAACATGAAACCAGTGGAAGCCCAAAGATAAATAATCATCCAGCGAAGGAGAGTTTGAGACAGGGAGATATTTCCTGCTAAAGAAAGGAGGTTTTCTGGAAGTGACACCTCACTGCACACATCAGGAGAAGGCTTTCCATCCAAGAATGAAGCAAAAAACACTATTGCCTAACTTGGGGAAAAGGAGTAAGAGGACAGGGAGAGCAATTCAGCTCTGCAGATGACACCCTGCTGCTTGTGATTTGGAGAGCAGGCCCACGATGGAGAGATCACAGGTGGTGCTCAGGTCCTAGTTATTTCATTCTGGAGTGTGCTGTGGTCAGTAAGGGGCTGCTCCTTCTCGTCTCTTCTCTGAGCTGGTGGGGTGGGTGACAGGACTGCAACAGGGCTGGCTGCTGGGCGAAGTCAAAGAGGAACCATTCAAGGGTGCAGCACAGCCACCAAACTGGTCTGACCATACAAATCCCAGGAACCAGGAACAGGTGGAGATGTATGGAGGAATAAGCACCAAAGGGAATTGAAGCCACCTTCCAAACTGAGGCAGTGGTTCCCCACCCAGCTGGGCTGCACCCTATAATGTGTCCTTCTGGACTGGCTTCTTTGATGGCCATGGGAACTTCCCCATTGCTCAGCTGTTTCTGCACAGACAGATGCACCCAAGCATTTCCTAGCTTTATGGCTCATGCCATTGCTACCTGCCTGGTCTCAGAAACAGGTATTTCGGGAATGACTGCATGCACTTTCTCTCATTTAACCTCGTCTCTATGCATAGCATGTACCCTGCCTTACTGGAGCCCCAGAAGGCTGGCACCACTCTGTGCCTACTGATGCCAAAGACAGAATGGGGAGAGGCTGGAAGAAGTCCACACCCCACTGCACTCTGAGGCAAAAATCCTATTGGTTTCAAAGGAGTGAGAGGCTCACTTACTGTTTTTCAGGCTGCACTTTGTCAGAGATCCACTTGGGAGCTTTATCAAAACAATGTCCAAGTGAGCTGCCATGACCCAGGGGATTGGAATGTGTCCCTGGGAAAGCCTGCCCAGCACCACGGGCATGGCACAGCCTTCCCTGCTGCAGGCTGAGCCTGCCATTCTTCTGCCTCTGATCGAACATGAACACAGCCCCTAGACAAGCCGTCCATTCCAATTGCAATCATGCACTGTGCATTCATTCCCCCCTTCTCCCATCTGCCTCTTGCTGAAAATGTACCAGCCTTGCATGTGGCTTGCACATACCAGGGGCTGGATCCAGCTGTAAAGGGACTGGGGCGACAGCACAGATTTATGGCCCAAACTACATGGTCCCTGTCTTGTACTGCCAAGGGTGGGGGTCTTCTGACCCCTCAGACATTGCAAACATTCTTACCAGCAGGCTGTGACTCTTCCAGCAGTCCTGCTCCACGTGGAATTGGGTCTACAACTCCAGGAGAAAAGAGCAGCCCTTGTAATGAGTCTTCTTTTGGGGTATCTGCTTGATAGGCTACCTCTCAGACCCCTGACAAAACCCAACAAGCTGGACGACTAATCATGTCAGCTCCAGCTGGCACCAAAAATCACCCCCACTGAAGCTTCTCCTTCCTCGGCATCTGGGTTCATAAAATGTTTGCTCCTTGCCTCCAAGCCCAGCTGCTGCCTCCCTGCCCACCCCCAGAAGACTTGCCCGGGTTTGTGCCTGCATCTGTGTTCATACGCATTAATGTCCCTGCAGGGTTACATGCAAACCACTGGGGAGATAGAGCTGAGGAGGGTTCCCCCATCAAGCCTCTTCTGGAGGATTTAGAGCCAAAGATGTTTGTCCTCCCAATGTGTTTTGCTTTGGTATCTTTTCAGTCTTTTTTTTTTTTTTAACTTGAGAATGTTATTTTAACCTCGTTACATTATATAATACTAGAATAATAATGAATAATAGTAACAAGCTCTTAAGACTATTTGTTCAGTGTTTCCCTGGGGTTTGATGCAGCCTTGCTTTCTGATCCTCATTCTCCCTGTCAGTCTTTTCCAGCATGGCGTGGAGCCTGCCGTCTCTCTGCTCCTCTTGCAGAAGATGCAGAAGGACCTCCTACAGCTGCAGGGCAGCGACTCACATGCAAACTACATGATATCAGCACGGTCAGAGGTACTGAACAATCAGGTGAAGCCAGAGGAAACAATGATGGTGTCTTCTCTGGTTTGGTCTGCAGTAAAGGCCAAGGAACAACCAAGAGGAGTCTTCCATGTCCAACTGCTGCCCTTGCTCATGGCAGCGGGTCTGCAAGGTGTCCCTGCTTCCTGTGTGTCCTGTGCTTTTGTGCCCAGGGTCTGAACCCCTGGGAGGTGGCAGATGAGCACCTCAGACCCCCAGGCCATCAGCTGCACCAGGCTGTCTGTGAGGGAGCTCTGAACATCTGCACTAGCTCTCACCCTCCCCAGCCGGTACTGATGCCCTGGCATCCATGGCAGGGAAGGACTCCTCTTTAGAGCATTCCATCTTTCCTGTTGTTTCTCTGGGTTGTTTGGATAGATTGGCAGCACCCTTGGCTGTTTGAGGGGGTCAAGGCTTCTTTTTGCCAGCAACAGGGAAGAAACAGATCTGAATTCCTGATTCTCCTGGCTTCCCTGTCCAATGTGGCACCTGGTGTTAAGGCAGACATCTGATGTCACATAGAGGGAAAACTTCCTTGGTTTCTCAGGCTTGCTCAGCCTTTGTTCATAACTGAACTTACAAATTTTGGCATGAAATCCTAACCAGTAATGGGAAAGTTGTGAAAAACTCAACCCTGAATGCTGTCAGGTTTGAAGGCCAAGATTTCTTCCCACCCACGGATTTGACACCCCAGGCCTCACACATTCTTTACTCCTGCGAGATGATGTCCCTCCAGCCCTGCCTATGTTCTGGCCAACCTGCTAGTGGTTCCCATCCATCCTCTCCTTGTTTGATGCTGACCCAGTATGCAGCTCTCATCTCTTGGCAATCTCTTTGTGGAAGCTGAGACTTAAAGCAACCCGAGAGTGCAAAGAGGTCTTGTGGGGCTGCAGCAGGCTTTCAAGCTGCTGGATCCTTTCTATTACCTACACCCCAAGGTGACATCTTCACGCTGAAAGCAGCAACCACTGATCAACTACTGCTGAAGTAGTTGCAGGTTGGGAAGCTGAGACACAGAAAGCTCAGTCTCTTACAAACAGCAGGACCTGAAAATCCGCATAAAAGAGTTTATAAAGAATTGGGCCCTGAGCTCCGCCCCATTAATGTTTATTTTTAACAAATGTTGGAATATTGTTCCAAAGGACTGGAAAAGGCCAACAGTGTACAAATATTTACAGAGCTTAGAATAAACTATCAGCCTCTTAGCTTGACTTCAGTCCCAGACAAAACTGTGGCAAGCTGATACAAGAATACTCAGGGAGAATTAAAAGCTGTTTCTGCTATTAGAGCCTGAATTCAATATCAAATTTTGTGGAGTTTGGTCTGGAAAGGTAACAACTGACATGCTGTCCTAAAACTCAGGTATATTTTGTGCTTAAGAGTCTCCTTGTTACAAAAAAAAAAAAAAAAAAAAAAAAAAAAGTATTTCTTCTATCAAATGGATTTAAATCTGCCCAACAGTCAGATCCTGAATTGCATCTCTAATTAGGGTTCCATCATCTGATGATAATGCAGGAGTTTTCAGTGAGGCTAATTCATAGTCATGCTCTAAACTGTGCACAACACAAACTCTTTAGCAGTGGTCTGGAACAAAGTATTTGCTGTTGTGGTTTTCAAAGTTCAGGAAAGGTGTTGTATTAGAAAAACATGAGTTTAGTGTATGCAGCACTGGAACTGTGTGGCAATTTAGGTTGCGATAGCTAGGCATGCATTTTTGTCTTAATGCAGATAAATCTTATATTTTCATGAAGATGAAGATGGCATCGACAGAATAGAGGACAGTATCTTGGAAAGCTGTGACCTTGACAATGACTCAGGGTCCCTGCTGATGATATTAGCACAAATTGCCACAGTGATGCTTTGTCTACAGGTGAGAATGTAATTCTGCGTGCAGAATTGCACTGACTGGGAGAAGTGTCAAAGCTATCTATTAATAACATTGCTAAGACTTTACTGTAAGAGTCTTCCCATTTTTAGCTTCATTGGTTTAAGATATTAAAAAACAAAAGAAAAAACAAGTTCAGGAAAGAGCTACAGAGAAGACCTTGTATTTAAGGGGCATGTTTTAGTGAGAGATTAATATAGGTCTATTAATTTGATTTATCCAAGAAAAGATGATCAACTGACTGAACAAAATTTATGTTTATACCTATATACATGTATATATTGAAGTCTGTATACAGTAAAGTAGAATCTTTGATTTGGTGGAAAAAATAGGGAACAAGTTTTTACCGGTTGTTGGTGGAAGTGAGCAGTGCCAGCTATATTAGAGGTGTCCAGTCCAAGACAATCAGCATCTTGGCTTAAGGATATACTGGTTGCTTCTTCTCCATGGAGTCTGTGGCAGGAGCCCACTTTCTGCCAAACCAGTGCTGCAGAGCCACACGAGGATGTTGCTAGGCATGGTGTCTGCCCTGTGCTTACCCCTGACTTGTGCAGCCAAGTTCTGAAAAGTGAATGCTTGGTGTATGCCTGTTCCCTGGAATCATGCTACGACTCTGGAAACCATCTGCAGGATTCATAACCCTGATGCATTAGACCCCGGCAGTGATGGTTGTTGCCATTGCAAAACAGGGCTTGGAGAGGACTGAATCTGCAGGGTATTGTAAGTACTGGCTGCACTGAGTCCAGGTATGTGACAGAGTATTAAATTAAGGCTGTGAATTCATCTTATGCTGCAATATAAGGCAGCAAACGACTTCATTGGCACGAGAGACATGTAAAAGAAAATTTCATCTCAACTAACAAAAAACATTTCTTCCATGCCAACAGCTGCTTACAGGTTGTACCCAAGCATGTAAACCAAACTAACACAGCTTGTCAAGAATAATAGGGGTCCAGCCCTCCTGCCGCAACTTGACACATTTCAAGTGCTATGGCAACTCAGAGGGTGGAAAAGCAGCTGGATCTCCCCATCTGCGCATTCCTAGAGAACGACAGCAGATGGCATTGCACGGAGGAGTCTGTGTGGTACCCTGGCAGACCAGGACACTTCTGATCTCTGGCTGGCCAGAAACAGAGGATTGTCAGTGATTTTGGAGGCCCCTTTACATGTCAGTGGTTCTGCTGAATAAATGCTTTGGGACATCAGTTATCTTGTCCTCAAATGCCAGAATGATTGCTGGTATGTTTTCAGTTTTGAGCATGCAAAATAAATGCTTCCAAACTAGATCTGTACTTGAGATAAGTATGCAGGATCTGACTATCTTTCTATCAGGCTTCCATGGGGTGATGCACAGGAGCTTATTAGATACCAGGCTCCATGAGGGGCAGCTCACAATGGGGGTGTGCTGCACTCCCAACACTTCAGCAGGTCCACATGCCAAACTTGTGACAGACAGACCTCACCATGACTTTTCCAGCTTCTTATGCACAACAGCAACAGATGACGGGATACAAAATGAACTCAGTCCTTTTGCTTGGTGGCCAGAGCATATGGTAGGAATCTTCTAGAGTCCGACACATAAGGCATTTGGACTCTGAATCCTATTTTCTTCTCACTCTTTTGAGCACCAGGGATTATAGGCTTAGGCAAGTCAGCTGGGAATAACAGAGCTGTGTCCAAGGGCGTGAGTAGAAAATGGGGAGGAAAATCTCTCCAAAACCTATTCCTCAACTCCAAAGAAAACATGCAGCAGCAGCATATAGCATCAGTTAAGTCTCCTGCCACTGTTTTGGAGACTGCTGTTTACATTAATGTACTAGCTCACATAACAGAATGTATAGCTCTTGACTCCACTCCTAAGGACAGGAACTGCATACAGCCGTGCCATATTACCCAGAAGGAAGTGTTCAAAAGAAAATGGTCCTTAAGCAGCCCTGCAAATGCAGCTGCACCTGGCAGAGCTCATGCTCTCAGCTCTTCAGTGAGACAGCAAGCACACCCAGACTGGCCCTGTTTAAAGGCACCAGCTGTCCACAGAGAGCAGGACATCTCCTTCTGTGGCACTGGCATTCCTCAAGTTATTCACTTCCACCTCCACAGGTGAAGCCCCCAGACAAAGCCTGAGCCAGCATCATGCCAGACTGTCATGCACCCTGCCATTCCTGAGGTGCATCATTCTGAGGGCAAGGGCATGGCCAAGGACATTTCCAAGGGGAAGGGGATGAAGTGCAGAAGCAAGTAACCATCTCTGAAGGCTCCTTTATTATCACAGTGAAGTTTTCTTTACACAGCTAACAATTATTACAATCTATACAATCAAAAGATTTACAAGATCTCTCTCCCAGCTGCACTTAATTACCCCTCTGCTTCCTGCGCAACCATCAGAACCGCACCTCATGGCAGTGAGCACCAAGGATGCCTGACCCAACCATATGCTGGTCCATCAGGTGCTACACCAGGAGAAGCAGCAGCAAGCATCACCAGCCAGAACAGATGCATCTTTACCCAGGCTCACAACTACAATTCTACTACTAACAAGTACCCCAGCTCTCTCCAGAAACTGCCATCTGGGTTCAGAGCCCCAAAGCATCTAGAGTTCTGACATCAAGCAACTATTTCTACTGGAGGATCTCCTAGTTTCTTCATTTTACAGGAGGGGAACGGCTACCCAAAAACTGACATGGTCTGGTTCTCAGCAAATGCAAAATCTGCAATGTCAAGCAGGAGCACTGACGCAGGAGGCCTCAGTTGCTACAGCAGATACAGGTGACAGACTTCCTCACATAGCCAGGCTGTGGCATCAAAATGAACTGTGTGATTCAGGCACAAGACTCTACTGGGTGTGGCAGACAACCGGTGCAGAGGAAATCCACGCAGAGGATCCCCTGAAATGAATCCAGGCCCTTGTTGATCTAATTCTGATCTTAGTGAAACTGACATAAGGCCTAAGTCTACAGTGGTGGGGATGTACCCAGGCATGGAGGCACCATACATCAGCTGCAGCAGCAGAATCACAGACCCATCTCTGCATGGCACATTTTGATCAGGAATGACAAGTTCATGAATGGAAGACAGCATACAACCTTGGCACAACTTCAATTACCTCAACCCAGATCTGCCATAAAGTCAATCTGTGTGAAAGTATGCTGTGAGCTGCATATATATTTGCACCCAGCTCAAGAATCACCAAATTGCTACAGGCACTGCACATTGTCCAACTTCCATGAAGACAAGCTCCTCTGTGAGAGGTCCTTAGTCTGTCTAACCACCCATATCCTGGGCCCTTCAGCACTTCCCAGGACCACGTGCTACATCCAAGCACATTTTCCTATGAAAAACATGCTGCCATAAACTGCCCCCTGGGCTCTCTGTTCCTTGACCCCTTTAAAGCCCACTGGCCTGCAGAGTCATCTTTGCTGTCTCACCAGACAGGAAGAGCTGGGAAAGACGTTCAGGGCAGAGACAAAAGCAGATGTGCAGTGAGCAGGACCAGGGGCTGAGACTGAACTGTGGTCATTCTTATATAACCTGGGAAAGTGATATCTGCATAAGGTGGCTTCATTTTGAATGAAGATTAGATCCAGGACTTCTTAGCATGCTTAAGGTTTGGATTAGGGATCCTATGGGTATCACAACACTTTGGCTGTGGACACTAAGAGGAATAAAGATTACATCTACCACCATCCTCATCTCACCTATGGACCCCATATTGATTTACAGTCCAGTTCCTTCCCATCAGCCTTTTGCGTTCTATTCCTTCACCTTCTCTGCTGCTACCCCATAGCTCTGGGATAGTAGTTCACTGTTCTCTCAAAAATCCACCTTAGTTGCCACCCTTTGCTGTCCCTGGCCAAGATGCCTCCAGACCAGACCCCTGGCCTTAAGATCTCTTTTGTGCTCCCATTGTCCCTTAACCAAGATGAAAAAAGTCAAAAATTTTAGCTCAAGATGGAATAAAATGTAATTAGAGGTTTCTTAAAGTATCATCTCTCACTGGAAAAGGATGACTTTTCTAACTAGAAAAGGTATGTAAGGGCCTCATGGTGTTTGAGTCAGGTTGGCCTACAGCCAAGGACTTTCACCGTGCATCAGCCCAACTCACAGGAAAAGGTTTATGGAGCATCACGGGTGATGTAGTCTGGCCAAAACAAGATGATGGAGGTTTCCAAAACTACAAGACCAGTGAGTCACCCCTGTGGCATCCCTGGGTTGAACTGCCTGGCTTTTCGCCAGCTTTCCACTGAAGTATTGTAGGCTGTGACTTTTCACTAGAAAGTAAACATTTTTTCTAGAGAAAAAAGCCTTATTTATGAGGAGTCTTGTCCGAGCATTGCTGTAGCCCCTGGGCTGGGCACGGGTGATGACCTTGGGTAACCTGGGCTGTGCATCCCTGTTTCCCTTGGCTTCAGGAGAGAGGGCTGTGTGTTCACTGTGATGCTTCCATGTCTGCCTTGCCTTCCCACAGGGCACTTTTACATAGCTGAAGGTGTGAGTACTTCTAGATGCAGCTTTTCACAATGGCAAAGATGCCGGGGGACTTCCCTTTGCCCTCCCTGGGAACTGCTTGAAATCCAGGCACTGCCCATTAGTGATGTGCTATGTTATCAGGCAAGGCTAATTGCTGACATCATTTCCCATTCATAAGTATTCAGCTTTGCAGAAAACCAGGAAAGCTCTTACCCACCGTGCTAATTCCTTTGATGATAAAGTCTGGATGTACCATATCAGTCCTCAACCTGCCTACGCCAGGAAGCCTTTATTTAGCATCAACATTTATCATTGCTAAACGTATAAATAATACCATTAGCCACTTTGAGCAGTGATAAAATTAGCACTGTAAACAGAGAAAGTAAGTGACCTTAGTGGAGAACAATTGTTGATTTTGACCCAACACCTACCAGTATGATTAGTCACAGCAGAACTGCTCAGGGAAAGGGGCCATTGGGGCTTGTTTGGAAATTAGAGACTTGCACTGTTTATTTTATGAAACAGATCTAATTCCTGCTGACTTTCTCTATAAGCACCGGGTCATGGCCCCACCTCCGCTCCTCCGGACTCCCTGGGGCTCATCAGCTGGGAGCCTGAAGATTCATGTGAGCAATGTTTCTGAAAGCTGGACTGTCTCCCAAACTGGCGGAGGGGATGTCCATCATGCCCATCCTGCCCATCCTTCCTGTCCTGCCCATCCTGCTCCTGTCCTGCCTGTTCTGCCATTTCTGCCTATTCTGCTGCCCATCCTGCCTGTCCTGCCCATCCTGCCCAGGCAGCAGGGGCAGGAGGTGCCGCACAAGCATGGGGATCTGCTGCCATATGGAATTTAGGCACTTCCAGTGGCACTTTACGCACTTTTCCACCCTGATGAGATATACATGGCTGCCCCCTCTTTCTTTCCACCCAGACAGAATCACACAGGCTCTGTGACAGAATCAGACAGGTTCTCACCTGAGCTTCTACCCTGCAAAGTATCAACATTTACCACATATTTCAGGAGAAACATATTTCAGGAGAAACCTGAAAACATCTTGGTAGACTCTTGTCTCAGTGAGGGTGCAGTTCCTGGCTATGCAGATTGTCATGCAAGAGAGAGCGCTCAGGGAAGTTGGGTCTGCTGAGAGGTTGGACTAATAAAGACTGCAGTATGGACAGCTATTCCATCTGAAAACACTGCCATAACAGCAGTGAAGGTGGATATACAAGTCAGAGTATATTAATCACGGGCTTACAGTTTGCTTGTGCAAAGGCTAAGCTTTTAAACAACAAAATAAACAGGGAATTCCCAAGGCTTCACCTGGGCTAGAGTAATTGTGTTGCTTTGAAAAGGTTGCCTAAGTGTGGCTGTGATAAGTCAGGATGAAATATTTTAAATCCTGCAATTTGTTTATTTACTTATTTTGAGACAGACTCTTAAAGGTGGCTGAGTGTCCCATCTCCAGAAGAGTCCCAAAAGACCTACGGTCCCATGCACTAGCAAGATTTTTGGATCCAAGAACCTTCTGAGCATTAAGGTCCTGGAGATAAATGGTTCCTAGTTGCAGTCAGATGCTGAAGCCCATGCAAAGGGTTGACTGTCCCTGGACAAGCTATTCATAGAAGCAAAGTTGGTTTGAGGGACCTCAGGAGGTCGTCTAGTCCAAATTCCCCATTGAGTTGGCAGAGATAAAGCTAGTCAGAAGATAGCTGATTTGGGCAGTTCAGAGCTAAACAAGAGTGATGTCTTTCCAAAAAGTTGTCACAGTTCTGTTACTTTATTTACCATAATTTAATCAAGCTGATCATTAGGTTAATTTGATGATCTGATGTAGAATAAGATGTGCTGGAACAAGTCACCCAGGGCTGTGGGAGGAGTTCCCACCATTGCCAACTCAAAAATCAATACAAAACAATTGCCAAAAATACGTGCTCTATGAGCACTCACTTGGGGAAACACTCTGGCCTGCTCCATGCAGGAAGACAAGCCAGATGATGTTCCTTCTTGGCCTAACCAGCAGTGGCTCTCTGAGTCCCTTTTCTAACCATCCCTCTGGTTTTATTTACCTTGTTCAGTTCATAAGATACGTTAAGCAGAAACTGGTGAGGTTTGATGGTTCACTGCCCTGTTATTAGGATTTAGAGATATCCCACAGTCGGTAAAGGAGTGATCTTGCAAACTTCATCCATGGTCTTAATATTGTCCTACTACCTTGGGAAAGGAACATGGCTGGGTTTGAAGGTGAACTAGTGAAGAAATTTTCATGCCAAGAGCAAGGTGGGTCCCTAGAGCTCAGGGGCAGGGTATGCAGACCTTGTCCAGTTCCCTAAGGACAGTACTGGGAATAACTTGTGAGAAACGAGGGGGAAAATACCCTGACACAGAGCTGCTTCTGAAGCCATTCTCCTCCTGCCCTTCCCTCTGGCAGTGCCTTTTGACAGGAGCTGCCCCACTTCCTCAAGCCTGTTTGTTCCCATTCCAGAAGAAAGTGGCTATCCCTTCACCTCACCCAGCATCCAAGCAGATCTTTCTATCTCTCATCCTGGATCTTGCTAATGTGTTTGCCTTCCTCCTTCTGGCTGCAGAGCGGCGTTGAGGACGATTTGTGTCCTAATTGCAAGCACATGCTGGCCAGTGCTGCTCACAGCTTCATGGTCAGAGCTGTCTCAGGAAATGTAAGTGAGCTCTGACGCGTGTCTTTGCCACGTTAGTTTTCCTGTTGTGCTGCTGATTGGCATGTTCGACCCAAACTAAACAATACCTATGCCATGCACTCCAGAGTGCTTTCCTGCTTGCAACTGCCAGGTGCTGGCAGGCACAGCAGGCAGGGAGGCTGCAGAGCCTCAGCAGAGCTGGCAGAGGGGCAGGTCCCAGCCTGCTTGCAGTGAGCAGCAATATCCTCACGAGGGAGAGCAAACCGCTTTCTCACTCTTTTTCACTATTTCCCAGTTGTTCCCTGCCTGGGTTCCCATCACAGTCACTCTCAGCTCTCATGTTCTCCATCTCTCCAGGGCCTCACCTGGGTTTGGATCTCCTTTTGAAGCCTGACAAGCCAGGATGAACATTCACACCATCCCGTGCTGGACACAGCCTCCCACATTCAGTGCCACCAAGATTTCCTTTTATTCTTTTCACCAGCTGCTCTTCACAAATGCAGTGACATTGTGTTTCACCTTCACATGCAGGCCACAGAACTGGGCTCTGACACCATCACACCCGGTGACCTGCCAGGCTGAGTCAGGCTAGCAAAAGGGGGTAAGAAGAGTAAGTCAGGCTAGCAAAAGGTTTTCAAGCCCCTCTCGCTTGAAAATGTGTGGGGGGGAGTTGGATGCACACACAATGTGAAATATGGAGAGGAAACAGAAAGAGGAAAGTGTGTACCAGTACAGCTACTGGATGGACACCCTGGGGATGGGAGGCAGCAGAAGAGAGGCTCCAGGCTCCCATCGCCAAAACGCAAGGCTGACATGAAGATGGTGCCACCATGCAGCAGGAGAGACTTAGCCACAGAGGGTTCTTGTGGCACTCATAACAGTGCTGGGGCTGACAAGAGACTCCAGCATTGGAGTGATGAGGGTTGATGCACCCAGAGGCTGTAGGGCAAAAGAACCGATGCTGTTTATGAGGAACAGCTACATCCCCTGCCTCCCAGTGGCAGCAGTTCAGCTTTCTGACTTGACTCCCTTTGAATTTGCTTCACCTCGTCTCTGCTAAGCCACACTTCATGCCTTTCAGCACCTCAATGGAGATCAGCACACTGTTCCTGCCAGTGCCCGCAGGCCCTGCCTGCAGTGGGGCTCTGCTGTCGGTGTGCAGTGCGGGCATACACGTCCCACCATGGTCTCATCCACCCATGGTGGGGCTGCGGCCGCCCACCCGTGCACCCCAAGACACTGCTCAGCTGTGCCTTTGCAGCCACTGCTGGCCTGATGGGAATCTCGCAGAGCTGCCAGTTGCATTCCAGCTCGTTATGTTTTAATTTAGTCAATCCATAGGCTGCCTATTGTGAGGATATCAGCACTGAGAAGTAAAATCCAAATCCAGAACATTGCAGAAGAACCAAACTGCCAAAATGTGGAGACAGGGAGACAAAGTAAATCTGTCATGAGGCAGTCCTGACAGACCTCCCACCCCGAGAGAAGCCAGTTCCCAATTAGCGCAAAGAACTTGGGCAAAGAGGAGGAACACATTCAAAAACAAATGAAAGGGACCAAAAATGGTCAAGAAAAGGCCAGTGGAAATACTCAGGTCAGCGCTGTGCCACGTTGCACAGGGGGCGTCTCCCTGGCACTGACCTGCCCCCAGCCGTTCCCTGCGCATCCTCCAGCAACCCCAGTGGCGAGGGGATGTCCAAGAACTGCCCAGTCCCTCCTGGCACGTCGGGATGCTGCTCTGGGCGATGAGCTGAGGGTGAGGGGAGCAGGCAGGGTGCTGGGTATGGGAAGTGTTGGGGATATCATGGGAGGCCCTAGAGGTGGTGAGCCCAGGGACCAGCACAGCTCTTGGGAGAGACGTGGGGTTTCTGGGAGGAACGAACAGGCAAAGCATGGTGAGGAGCCAAAGCCCCCTCCCAGCACAGCTTTGATATCCCTGTACTCAGACAGAGCTGCATTATGTCCCCAAGGGGTTCCAAATACACAGCCAGGAAGCAACAAGCTAGCAGCTGGCAGAGAAACCACCACCTCGTTGTTGGTGCAGTGGCTATGGTGCCCCTGAGCCTCCAGATCCAGTGTCAGGTCTGAGCCAGTGGCCACGGATGTCATGTGGGTGGGCACTGGGATACTCCAACACTGCCTGCTGCCTGACAGTGCCCACAGAGGAAGCAGAGAGACATGGACAGTGGGGAGGGAGAGGGGAAGAAAAAGCTATGCTAAAGGTACAAATCATCTGGGCTGCATGGCTATTACACCGTATTCCAGCTAAGCATCTGCCTGAGGAATTGGAGGCCAGAAGGGATGTTGGATCTGACCTCCTGCATAGCAGAGCCCTCCTCAGCGACTCCTCCTCTTGCCAGGCTCGTGCTCAGAAAGCACATTAAGAGACATTTCCCGTAAGAGGGCTTCTCAGCCCCACACCCGACCTCATCCAGCACTGCGGCTTGCACTGATCTTCCTGTGATAAAATAGTTTCCGACTTGCTTTGAAGCCCAAGTTCAGCCCATGTTTGCTGGCTGCCTCGGCTGGGATACTTGGGATGCTGTCTAGGGAAGGAGCAGACATTGCAGACCCCGGTGGGTGGTAAGGGGTGGATTTCATCTCAGAGGACCTGTGACCTCCTCATCAACACTGAGCCCAGCACTGACTCCTAGCTCATCAGTTAGGTTTGTTCAAACTCTAAATCAGTCCTTGGGTTTGAGCACATTGGAGGGGCTGAACAAGAAGAATGGGAGAAAGATGGGGTCACCAGCTGCCATCAGATAAGCCACTGAACCACGCAACCTGCTCCCACTCTTCCCCATCCCTGCATCCCCCCCGGCAGGCAAATTCCTTCCCTTGCTCCCACTGCCCTCCCTCTCCCTGGGTACCCTTTGGCTTTCCTCAGCTCCCTGCAGCCCTCTCTGTTCTTGACTAACCTAAACAACTCTATGGCCTCTATGAATTTTTTCCCTTTACTGCTCATCCTGGTTTCCAGAGCATTGCAGACTATGCAGATCATAACAGCTATATTTAAGGTTGCCTGACAGTTTCCATGATATGACCCATTGTTCGTTTGCTTGCAGCGCTGCCAAACGTTAACCCTTTGGGCTGAACAACTTGTGACAGATTCAGCAAAGAACAAGTTTAATTCCTCTAAAAAGCAAAATTAGGGGGAAACACCTGATTTTCTCCAATTGTTGTCAAGGCTTTGCTGGGAAGCCTGTCCTTTAGAGATCTGAGAGATGACCTGGGGAGGGCATCTCAGGGCTCTTGCATCCTTTGTGACAAATCCACCCAATTACACGAGGACCGGAAAATCCCTTTTGCTCTAGTACCTGTGATGTGGAGCCATGCCTGGCTGTCCTCTGTGACTGCAGCATGCTGGGCCTGTCCAGTTGAGCCCACCAGCAGGGAGCAGTCCCAGCCCCTGCAGCCCCCAGCTGCGCCTCAGCTCCCAAGTGCCAGCATCGTGGTGCCACCTTGGCCCTGGGGCCAGTAATGGGGAGCCTGCCTCTGTCAGTGCTGCTACACTGCAGGGCTTAACTCACGCCTCCTTGTGCCTCTGCTATCAGCAATATGCTGGGCAGCCAGCAGGAGAAGGTTTTGCTGGTCATCCCATACCATACACAGGATGCCCAGCACTCTGTCTCTGCTGAGTTTGGGTGATGGAGGGAAACAAACCCTGTGGTGACCTTTTGTGCACTGCTATGAGGACAGATCTGCTGGGTTTGCTGTCTATTTTTAAAGTGAAATTGTGTTTTATTACTACATTTTTCCCATTTTCCCAACCTTTAAATGACTGCATGTTTAATATAACCACAGCTTTGCAAAACAAGCAAGGTACATAAATAACGAACCTTAAATAAAGAACCTGGAATAAAGCTGGTTCCTATAAGGAAAAAATAAAAATAAAAAAATCTTCTTGCAACTAAAACCTACACCATGAAATACGCATGAAGTTCAACTTAAACTGCACAGGCAGCATCATGTGGCATTCTCTACATTGCACCTCCGTATCTTTTTCCTTCATTTTTGTACGCAATCCCTAGCAATGTCTGACAGCACTGACCCTGTCAGGAAATGAAGGAGCATCAGGACAAAGAGGGCTTTCTTTGCTTCCTGCCCCCAGGTCTGGACCTGGGGCTGTGACCTGGATGACCCAGCTCCTGCAGCTGCCTATTATGAGGGACTTTTGAAATCCCATGCAAATTATGTCCATGATCCTTCCCTGCTCACAGCTTTGGCATGCTCACAAAACATTGATACAACCTTTGCACAGGAAGTGCCGGGTGAATGGTGTCCTACCACACTACTCTTGATGTCCAGCACGTCTGTTTCCTTGATCTTTATGGAATGTGGTACAAACCCTGTACAAACACCAAATCCTTGTCCCAGATGGGACTCCTGCACCTCTCCAAGTTGTCCTTTAAATCAGTGTATGGCTCTCCCACATCACTCACCCCCTGGTGAGGATGGCACTTTGTATGGCCAGCCTCCCCACCACGCATTTCTGTCACCCACATCTCCCTTATAAATCCTTGGAAAGCAAAGAACAAGCTCGCATTCTTCCTGTCCTCTTAAAAACAACATTACACAACCCACTTCTAAAGAATGATAGTCTTTCCTATAGTCATTCTGAAACTTTAATATTTTATAATGGATAAAACGATCACAGCAAATTCCAAGGACAGCCAAGGAGCTCAAAATGATCCGATCATGTTTCCAGCCATGAGACCTTTGGAAAGAGCCCCAGAAAGAGGGGGAAACACATTAATTTTATGTTTTAATATTCAACAAACAGAGCAGACTCTCCAGAGCGGCAGTGTCCAGTTGAAAGTGTTGAGAGGTTTATTTTTGTTCAAACCTGCAATGGGGCTGAGTTTGGGACTCTCTGTTTAGCTTTTCAGCCTGTAGTTACATTGTGTAAACAGTTTATTTAACATCATTTTTGGCACTTCTTCAGTAAACCCACCATAATAATCCTACTGGCAGACCAAACAGATCACAGATTAGCAGACAAAGCTGCTGTAAAACACCAAATTACCCATCCCCTGCTTTCCTGTTTTTGGGAGATGTGAAGCCCTGTACTTAGCCGTGTTTATGACTCGTTTCATGGCTGCACCCCCAGGTCATGAAGCTGCTCCCATTAATGCTCGGACCCAGCCCCCAGCTCCTTGCAACAAGGAAGCAGGGTGGGGGAAGGATTTTTCGGCCCTTTTAGGAGCTCATAAAACGTGCTGGGGTGCTGTCTGTTGCTTAACAGGGAAGGTATGCTGGCTTGATCCAGATTGGAAAAGACTCTAGACTTATGCTAAAGTCACCTATTGCTTACATTTCATTTTAATGTGCTTGAGTTCAATAAAAGTTTATCATCTCCATTAAAACGGTGCCTATTGGAACTGATTTAATCTCGTTAGCACAGAAAACCACATGAAAGGAATCAAGTTCATGGACAAGATTGAGCACGGTTACTTTTGGAGCATAAATTAGATAAAAGCAATGGATAATCAGCCAGAGCCACAGTGCCTGTCACCTGCATTACTCACATATTTATGCCAATGCACTTTGCTAGGGAAGGTGCTGGGCAGGAGCCATATCGCAGCAGGACTGAGCGCCTGCCAAGCACAGGAGTAATCGGCTGCTTAATGTCACAGCATCAACACTCTCCTAAAGAGTCCATGAATTGTGTTACATTTGAACAAACAAATGTCATGTGTAGGGGTGCTGGTCAAATGTCTACTGGCAACAGGACAATGCGCTCATAAATCTTGCCTGTGGTATCAGCCTGCTTTCAGCACAGAGATGCTCTCCCTTTCTCAAGGGAAATGCCAGCTCCATCACCAGCCTGGCTGCCTGGCAAGTGCCCTGGGTGCAGGCGGTGGCACAGCACGGTGTCATTACAGGGTGCACGGGTGCAACACCAGGACATCCGTGGGCCCATCATGTGTGAGGCCCCGGGGCAATGCTGGCACTGCTGCCCATGGCTGGCTGCAGTGATGCCCTGAGGCGAGGAGGGCTGGTGGGTGCTTTGGGACTCACTGGGCAGCAGGGATGATGCTATGGGAGCAGAGGACTGCTTGAGGATGCCCTGGGGCTGCAACCCCAGCTTGTACTCCTGCCAAGAGGGGCAATGGAAAATGGCACTCCTGTGATCCCACACTCTGCTTTCACTGGCTCAGTGCCCTGTGAGATCATCCTCTTGATGTCATGATGGGGGCAGACTGGGGGAGGAACATGGAAGGACAGAAAAATGGGGCATCTTGCTGCAGGCAGCTGTCTTATTCCGTCCCATCCCATCCGGTGCTCTCCCATCCTATGCACAGGCAGCTGCCTAGTCATGCTGACCCCTGCTCTGCAGGACAGCTTTGCCGTGCTGCTGCTGCTGCCTGTGGGGCTGCGGTTTGCTGACAAGGGCTCTCCAGAGAACAGGAAATCTCTTGGTGTCTGGCCAATGTCAACACCACACACCTCTGTCTCCCAGTTCCCCCAGCACTGGAGAGTTCACCTCTTCTCCAGCATCTCGCTCTGTCAACATCTGCTCTTCCCTGCCAAGGCATCTGCTTCCCTTTTGTCCCCCAGGACTCCTTGCTGCTGCCAGCTGCCCAAGTGCCATGATGGGGGGGGGGGGGGGGGGGGGAGGTTGTCTCCTTCTGTCAGTGGTCTGATAATTGTCTCATTCATTCTATCTGACTCCAGAGTCTGGGTGTAAGGCACCATTACCCAAAGCTCCCTGGAACAAGCCCCATCTGTCTCATTCATCTTCCTGCAGCCTGCCTGCACAGCCAGGATGCAAAAGCCACATGCCAGGCATCTGGGACAGCACTGGGTAGAGGGGCAGGACCAGGGCAGATGAGCACCTGTGCTGTGGAGCTTGATCTTTCTTTCAAGCAGTGTTGATTTACCCCTCTGAGATAAGATTTTGATAAAAAAGTTATAGCACAAACACAAGCCCCAAAAGCCCATCATGACAAACCACATCCTTGGGACCTGAGTGGATACACATCCCCTCACAGACCCAAATCCCTTCCTGCACCCATATGGGATGTGGCCACACCTAGGCAGCCACCTGGATCCTGACCTGCTCATCCCTGCTGGCAGCTTCCACCTGAGGCCCAGAGACAACCACGTGCACAGACAGAAAGGCAGAGCTGCTACATTTAACCAGGCTATTTGCTCTTCCACATCCTCAACAAGAAGCACTGATGGCATGCCAGTGTAAAATCCAAAAATACAAAAATGGGATAAGGTAGAATCCTATGGGCTTGGGGGAAGGAGGAATGTGTCATGTATTCCCTTGTATCCCTGAGCTCCGAATTTGCTGAGGCTGTGACACACCAGTGAGGTGTTAGGCACAAGGTCTTCAGGAGTCATATCAAAGCCTGCTGAGCTCTCTGAGATGACCTGGGTGTACCAGGGAAGCTCCGTTGGGTATTTGTGCCTCCCTCAGGTCCTATGGACAAGTGCAGCTGTGACCTGCAGCAGGATATGCTCTGCAGTACATCACAATCATCCTCATCCCCATCACAGACAAGGCTGAGGCCATGCTGCCTCTAAGTGGAATGGCAGGAGTGCTGTCGCAGCTCTCCGTGTGGCAACTGGCATGTGCACAAGCATGTCCTGGTCATGAGGAGCCCACCTGACTTGGGTGCCTGAAGGTCGTGGTGAGGACCTTGGCCTTTGCTACCTGCTTCTAATTTGGAAAAACTTGTGGCTCAACCAAGTTGGGGTTGTAGTAGAGTATGGTGCACACCACAGTCCTGGAGAGCAGAAGATATTTCCTTGAATATTGTTTGGAGAGAGACAGAGAACTTTCTGAGCCCCAGAAGGAATTTGTGGGGAGCAGGATTGCCTGTCAGCATGTGTGCACTCTCTGCAGGGGAAGGAGCTTTTCCATTTGCAGGGCAAGGAAAGCACAAGAGCTTGGCTTTGCACTGACTATAAATACACTTGCATTTGAGGTTAGGGGTTTCTAACCACCACTGCTCTCAGACAGCCTATGGCAACAGTAAGAGCAAACCCAAAGGCAGCTGAAGCTGTTGATTTGTTTTCCAGCCCCTAAACCCACTCCTTGTGCAGAAGATGGGACTCTGCTTTCCTGCTCTGTGGCTATGGGCAAGCATTCACAGTGAGGATATGCGATTAATCTCATCCTGCTGGCCACCACGGCCAAGTGTGCCAACAGTCCCACCAACTTGCAAGGAAAACGATTAATTAGCATGTGAGCCTCCTTCCTTGTCACCCATTGCACCATATGCTGGTACCAGTGTATGAAAACCCCATATCCTGGTGCAAATCACTAGTGGCCAATGTGGACTGACAGCCAACCACAGCCAGTGGGACACTGCTTTGCCAGTATGCCTCACAGCTGTAGAGCTTGTGATGTCCCCAGGAAGGTCTTGTGACTCAGAACCCCCAGCTGCCATCCCAACACTAGCGCATGGAGGAGACGTGTGCACCAGTTCTGAAGGGTGCAAAAACTTTTGGGTCATTTGGATATAAAGACAGTCGTGTAAGTGACCCCCCATCCTCAGAAACCTCTTTGCAAACAATCCCGTTCTCATCAGCATTTCTCACAGTAAGGAGGGTCTGAAGTAGAATTTACCGATTACTAAAAATCTCTGAATGTTTGAAAGTTCACAGAGATCAAGATTTTCCCTCTTTCAAGTGACTGCCTGCATACACCACTTCAGAGGGAATGAACAAGCATGAAATTCAATTATACAGGCACCACTCAAACACTTGAACCAGAACTGCTTCCCTTAATCTTTATGTTGAGGACAGGGTAAGACTGTGAAGCCACTCTCGGCATGACATCTCTTTGTTTCATCTGCAGGCCTGGTAAAATACACAATTCACTTAACTGAAGAGCAGAGATTTTGAGCTGTGTGATCCTAACTCTTTCTGTAAGCAGCATGGACTAGCAGCACTGCCCATCACTGTCAGACCCCCTCTTAGAAAGTCACCTGGTAACAGCAGTTAGTTGTGGGCTGCCCAGGACAGATGACTTCGTAAGGCTCCCCATGCATCTCACAGTCCTACAAACACAGGGCCATGGGTGATGTGGAGAACAGGTCCAAAAGCCCTGGGCAGCCCGTGTTCCTTGGGATGTGCACAAGGTGAGCAGTCTGTTCAAGAGGTCTGGTGTACCACACGTTTCCAGAAGAATACTTTTGCTTGTTGCTCTCTTGTTGCTCTCTTATGGCCTAAAATTTTAGTTGTACAGCAAAATGTATTGCTGTGTCAGCACAGTCTTACCACAGCATCAGCTTACTGCCAAAGATCTGTGGTGCTGTAGCATTCAAGAAAGTGACTGAGTCTTTCTGTCAGGGCCAACAGAGCCAGCAGGTGTAAGGTGGGATGGCATGCTGAATATTTAAACTGTATTTCTAAGTTTCTGCAAGAATGCAAATGCAATTTTTTTTCTGCTGGGATATACTGGAGATTAACAAACCCCAAAGGACGGCAGATGTGTTTGAAGCTGCTCTAAATGAGTTTCCTGATGGGATTTAACAGGTCACAGCACCTACAGCAGTGAAGCACCCTCAAAACAATGCATTATCCTCCAGGCTGCTCTCAGCAGCAATGCACAGAGCACTGATTTGGTTAAAATAATACTTTCTTCCTTTCAGATCTGTTTCTGAATGCATTGGGGCAGGTCCCAAGGTCTGTGGCAGCACATGGCAGGGGGATTGATGCTATGGCCAGGCTGGCTCATGACAGGGCAGAGGATGCCCTCATCTCGTGTGAACTTTCTGGTGTAACTTCACACTAGCCTGTGGCACTAAAACCAGAGGACAATAGGTATAAGTCTGAACCTGAATCCACTTTGATACAGTGCCTACAAACCAAAGTCTTATTTTGGAAGTCATTGGCCCTTTGTAACCCCCCTGAAGTCTCTCTGATGCTGAGTTCCATCTATTTCCTGCTGAAAGCACTCCTTGAACATCAGTTAGCCTTGCCTCCATGAGTGCATCAATAAAGCAGTCATGCTGGAGCCCTCCTAACTGCTGCTGGCCATGAGCAGCAACTGTATCAAGTCAGACACTTCAGGACTGTAGTGTCTTAGAGAACTGATCTGGCTGTCTCTCATATCAGACAGCATCCCAACAGAGATACAGCAAAATACCAGATCTCTTTTAGCTGTGATCTTGGAAGCAGGCTGTACTTAAAGCCCTCAGAGGAGGGAGCAAAACGAGGGATCAGAGACAGGTCCTGAACCAGAGAAAGGCTCTCAAGAGGGGAACATTTCTGGAATGCTGCTCGGAAGAGATGCTTCCTCCTAAAGTCTGCCCAAGTCTGTGCTCATCGCACACCATGAGCAGCTCAGCTGACTCACTGGCCTGTCCCAAGAGTCAGGTTTACTTTCTAATTAGCAGTGCCGTAATGACAAATTACTGTTTTAAAAGGTGGAAAAATCCATATATGCTGGCAGAGGACTGCTAACCCTACAATCACGCAGCTGAGATCCACTTATTATGCTGGGCCCATGAGAAGATCAAGACACCATCAAATACAGTTTCTGAAGGAGAGAGTTACAGCTGAAACAAGGTTTCCTGCAGAGAACTGGCTGTTCTTGGGAGCAGACAATCTGAATGACCTTACACCGGGCCCAAGAGCCCTTCAGTGAGGGTCCAATATGTGTAGAAGAAATATCTCCTAGGAGGACGCTTTTAAGATGTTTTCTCAACCCAAGAGCATAAGAAGAGCTGGGCCTGCAGAGGCAGAGGGATTCAGTTGCTCTGACTTTCTGAACATTACTTTTTAACACCAGAATTTTTTAGAAAGGGCAATAAATGTGTTTCCTCTGTTTGCATTAAACACTGTGCAGATTCCTGTCATGAGGAATGAAAACAGGAGTTGGGTCAGCAAATGATAATGAGTCTCTGTGTGCCTTTCTGGGGGTCAATGCCAGATCACAGAGCCCAAACCCACGCCAGGAATCTGAGGGAGGCTTCCTGGAAGGGCTCAGAGAAGGAGCAACCTCGACGCCGGTCCTGGCTCCCTAAATGAGTCCCAAATGGGGGAGCTGCTGATCATCTGCAGATGCCTGCTGCTCCGTGGGCACCAAAGTGCTGAGCCGTGGGACTGGGTAGATATTCCACTTCTTGATGGAGAGTAACATTTTTGCCAAAGTAGAAATTTTAACAACAACAAAAAAAGTCCTTTTCACCTTGAACTTTTGGGGAGGATTTCCATGGAAGAAAACTGGAGAATCCCCCAGAAATAAACATTTCTCAGTTATTAAACACAAATAAATAAACAACCCCTGTCATATTCCCAAGTAAACAGGAACACTTCATTAAAAAGATGAAAATGTTGTTTTTGTGAAAGAAAACTCTAATCTCATACTACCTCCCTGCAGTCCCAAAGGCCCTTGGCCTTGGCTGGATGTGCCTCGCTGCTACAGTGCCAGCAGCCACCAAGTGTGCCACCACATCCTCCGGCCTCTTGCAGGATGCAGGGCCAGCAGCAGCACCCTTGGGCACAGGTTTTGTGGCCCTAGCTCCTGCCACTGCATCCTGAGCACCAGCTGGGCTTTCCCCAGCTGCTGGCTCTACCAGGTTTCGCTCTGGGAGAAGTGTGACTTCAGGGGAACCACCCCCAGCCTGGGGTGCCGCTGGTGCTCATCACCATCACCTGCTGCTCACACAGGGCCCTGCAGTGGTGGGAGCACCCCTGTGGCCATCCCCATGCGCGTGGGCCATAACTCAGCTCTGATGCACACGAAGGGCTCACATTCCTGGAGCTCAGGGTCAGATGCCGCTCATTCCCCAGTGAGAAGGGGAGACAAGTGGCTGTGGCTTTCACAGCAAAGCCAAGTCTTTTCTGGGTGACCAGAGGTGCCCAAGCTTTTGTGGATCTGGAATCACATCACTACCTCACATCACAGAGGAGACGGGGACCACCGTGGTGGGAGACGGAACCCCTCTAGTCCTTTGCACCTGGGAAGAGGGTGTTTATTTCCTTTGACAAGAAGAGAGATGTCCCAGGGAGGAGAGCCCCCATCCTTCTCTCTTCCAGCCGAGGACTTTCCCCTCTGCACTGCCCCAGGGCCACAGGGGCATAGAGCACCCTGGGGATACCGGGACACAGAAGTCTCTTTCAGAGTTGTGAGCTGCAGGGCTGCTAAGCAAAGAGGGCTCAGCAATTTTCTTTCCTTGCCCATACCTTGAAGGAGCATTGCCGTTCCCAACAGCAAAGCAAGGTAGCACCATGCACACAAGTGACTTTGTCAGCCTTCTCACACACAGACTATGCAACTCCTGCAGTATCCAAGACACTCTCAGCATAGGTTAAGCCACTCAGGTGGCCCGGGAATGCTGACTTCTTCCACCGCTCTCTTCTTGCCCCTGGTGAGGACCACAAGAGCAGTGTGTCCTGCAGAGAAATTCCAGTCAGGCTTGTTACTCACTTTGGTGTTTAACATTCCCGTTGATTATCCAAAGCTGCCTGAGAAAAATGTGCTTGGAAGCAGTGGAGTATTGTGTCTGGGGGGAGCAGTGGCTGCCCCTGGGGAGTTCTCCTCCTGCAGACCTTCCCTGCCAAGTCTCACTTCTGAGTACATCTTCCCTGCCAGCTCCCAAAGCTGTGGAGGCTCCAGCTCTCCAGGAGGCAGATGGGCACACCCCCAGCCTCCTGGTCCTCTTCAGGGCTTTGTAGAGGAGGAGACCACCCCACTCCCACAGGCCCTGCTGCAGGGGCATGAAGAGGCTGGCTCTGTCACCCTGACTGGCCAACCTGGGAGTCTGGAGGCCGTTATCTGAGAGCTGGCTGCATTTTGGCTGCAAATTTTTGTCATCTCAAAGCCGTGATTCAGAAGTCAGATAGCCATCGATGCTTTCCAAAGCTCTGGGCTCTGCTCCAGACTGCGGGCACTGGCCCAAACTGGAAAGGGCATACACAAGTCAGCTCTCCTGGTACAACCACGGGTCAAATCCTGCAGAAACAGCCAAGCTGCTGGTAGGGGTGGACCATTCCATGGAAGGAGAAGACTCAAACAGCAATGGCCCCCCACCAGCATCACCACAGCTGCTCTGGGTCTCCACCACCATGTCCACTGCCCTGGCTGTACACAGCCCTGGCCTTATCTCGTAGAACAAGCCTTGAAAATAGGCATGATATAGACACTTCTCCCCTGTATCTCCTGCTACTCATGGAGGAAGATAGAAAAAGCTACTGTGCTGATTTCTTATTTCCATCCTGGAATTCAGAAGTATTACTAAAAGCCATGGAAAACACAGGCTCTGTGATTAACACAGACAGGTAACGTCAATCAATTCTCTGCTGTAAACCTTTTGTAGCTTAAGCTTTGCCAAACCCCAGATCTGACTGCCAGAACGTCTGCTTCCAGTCGAAGGTTTTGCAAGCACTCAGCTTAAACAGGTCAGCCATTCCTTAGAACAGGATTTAGGAAAAATGTTGTTTTTGTCCATGATAAAAAGCTCCTCAAAGCTTCTGTTCAGAATATCAAACTTCTTCGCTTCAGACCAACCAGGTATCTGGGAAAGTCCAGCTACATTTGGTCAAATTATAGGTCTCCAAAAGTCTGAGTTTACACATCACGTCCTGTGGAAAAATAACATCTGCTCATGTAATCCCATGTTATATCAGAATGCAGGCAAAATGAAATTGCCCAGGCAATAAGAAAATTTTGGGAATTTATTCACAAAATTTAAGGAAAACATTTTGGCACTAAAAAATGCAGATCTGTCAAAATTTAAATCTATAAGAACACACTAACTTTTTTTTTTCCTTGTTAAAAATGTGAAAGGTATAAATTTGAAGATGTTCAAAAAGCTTCGATATATACATCTTTGCAAAACCTTTCCAGATTTTTCTGTCATGATGACACATTGTTTAACAATTAAGTTTGCTACTTTTTTTTTTTTTTTTTCCCCTGGAATGAAAAAGAAGCCAAAACTCATGCAAAACATTTCAGACTTTCTGAAATACAAGTTTTCTTCTGTTCTGACATGAGCATTTTTAAGGTGCTCAGTTGTGCAGAAAATAATGGTATGTTGACTTACTTACTATTTGGAGCAAAACAGAAGTTTTTTTAATGTCACGAGAGGCCTCTTGCTGGGAGTCACCTTCCAGGCTCATCACCCAGCCAGCAGACCTGGCTGGTGCTTTCCAGTGCTCAGCTCTGAGGTGAGAGCATTCATCTCTGTGACAATGGTGGCAATCCAGTCATGTCCTTCATCCCTCAGCCTCTCTTGTCACTGTCCCCATGCATGGGCTCATTTGAATTAACATTGTGAGCACAGGGCAGGTGCTGTGCATGTTCCTGCCTTGCTCCTAACCAAAAAGACAAGGTTCTCTGGGGCTGACCTGTTCCTGCTGTGCTGAACATGACAAATAGCATCTGATCCTCTAGCTGTGCTGCGGAGCAGTCCGGCTGGGAACAGGCAGTGCTAACAATGGGGCAGCAGTTGAACTCCCAGAGGAGTAGTCTTCCCTGCTGCTGCCAGGAGGACAGGAACAACAAACAGGAACAAGGCAGTGGCCAAGAGGGAAACCTGGCTGAAAGGCCAAGTGCACGTAGGATGTGCTGGGGCTTGGGAGCACACAGTCCCAGGAGTGTTCTCACCTGCAGAGTTACTGTTCTTTGGGGTGTCAGTGAGACACACCTCAACCCTCGTCATTTCACCTGCCATTAATGATAGATCCTGACAATGCAAGAGAGGTCTCTGCTGGAGTCCTGAGCCACTGCAACAAGTGCATTTGCCGAGTAAGCACACACTGGGGTCATGCGTATCCCCTGGCATATTCACAGAGAATCACTGCAGTCCCAATGGCTTTGTCACGGCACAAAAGCGAGAGGAACAGCTGGCATTTCTCTTTCACTTATTTCAAGTCCCCATGGATACAGTGCTCTCTTCCACTCTCTGTCTGTCTGGGTGGCTCAGGGTGGGTCACCAGCCCAAGACATCAGATGGGTATAACCATGCCCCTGCCTAGGCACCAGGTCTGAGGAGCATATCTGTAGAAGGTAGGGGCATGCCAGGAAGGGAGGCACAAGCTGGCCTTAAGGTTTGTTGCCTGGAGCTTCCTGTGCTCAGCACCTGGTTGGGAGCATGGACCAGTCTGCAGCATGGGCCCACCTCTCCATGAAGATCCAAGAGGGACAGGTGCCCCATGCCCATTCATGTTAGCCTCAATCAATCCCTCCGAGCAGCCTGTGTTGCCCTGGAAACCCCTGTACATTAACAGCCCCAAGGAAAGCAATGGCTGGTTGCAAGGACACCACATTTTGCCTGTCTTCCTGAGGGTGGTGGAAGGTGGGAGGGTGCCACAATCTCCATTCACTGCTGTGGGGCAGGCACCCTGTGGCAAATGCCACTGACAGCTCATGGCAGGTGGTCAGGAGCCCTTCCAGGAGCAGGCAGGAAATGCAGGAAGGGCATTTGATGACTGGTTGTAAAGAACTGGACTTTTTTCCCCAGCAATGTTTTGCAGGTCTCTGTCCAGGCAGAAGGCAGCTGGTTCACACCTATCGAGTCCTTGCACAGTCCCAAATGCCACCTGCTCACCATCACCCATCACTGGAGCATGCAGGACTGGTCCTGGTGGAGTAACACAGGCATTGTCTAGGGAGCAAATCATGCGTGACATGCGTGACCCAGAGCAGAGCACAGACTTAGAGAGAGTTTCATCATTTGGTTTCCACCAAGCTCCCAGCTCTGCTTAAGCCAGTTTTTACATTAAACACACGTGAGTGATAACTGCCAGCAGCTGTTCATGCCTGCTACAATAATTCCCCAGCCTGCTGTTCTTAGCACATTGCATCTCTTTTCATCACTACTGGTATTGCTTCTCTCCTAGGCTTCTTCTCAGCTCTCCCTTTCCCTTCACGGCATGTTTATCCACTCCCTTCAGCTGATCAAGCTGATTTCATGCTACCCCTCCGAGGACCCACGTTCCTCCTGCAAACCACACAACCTATCATGCTTGTTACCACTTTTCTCTCAGTCCCCCAAAACATTTCATCAGTGTCTCTAGACCTTTATACCACCACAGCAGGTTCCCAACCAGATCTCTAAGGCAAACAATAATAGCCACAGCACATCCGTGAGTTGCTACATCTCCATCCATATTGATAAAATAAAACAAGCCACAGCCTGTTCTTTGTCCTGATGGCCAAGAAGCAGGGCCTAAATAATCCAGGAATGATGCCTATGCTCTCTTCACTGCGGAAGAGGCTGGATGCCCTCCAGCTGGGAAGGGTGGCTGGGCTGGTGGCAATACTCTGCAGTAGGTGCAGGCAGGGGAATGGCTGCTGAGCCCCACACTGCCTTCACAAGGCCATGCCCTGTTCCCTGGGCTCACTGGGACACAGCCAGCAGGTCTCAGACATGACACTGAGAATGTACTGAAGCAGCAGATTGCAATCTCCACGTGCTGTGATTCCCTTCCACCCTACTCATGGGAAGTGCTTAGCTCACTCTCTTTGGGCTGGGATATGAACAGCAGCAGCAAGAACATGGCCAATACTTGGGGGGCATATGATCCCCCAGGTCCTTATGGTAGAGCTGAAGTGGGGACTTCCCATGTCTGAAGTCCCCACCAAGCCACCTCCTGTTTCAGACAATACAGAGAAAATCCTCCACTCATCTACTTTGCTGCACCGCCTGGGATGCTCCAGAGAAACAACAGCAACAGCTCAGCACAGCCTGAACCTTCGGGAAACAGTCCTGTCCACAAGCTTAGTAGCAAACCCTGGCTGCCTTGCTCCCATCCTGGTCCAAATTCTCACAGCGTGGGTGGGTGGGAAGCTCCCTGAATTGCTTCCCCACTTGCAGAAATTCATTGCTGAAATGGGCTGAAATTCAGAGCTGATCACATTTTCCCCTGTGCCTGTCAAAGCCCAACCAGGAAGCCCAGTAACCGACTTATAAAGCTACTACTGATAGCAGCACACTTGTTCCAGACAAAAGATCAGGAGACGTATGTCATAAAAAGGCAGAGATGTCTTCCAGATGTTTTTGTGCGTTGGGTCTGCACAGATGTTTTCGATGTCTGCCCATAAATGTAAGAAATGCAAAACATTTGTGTCCCACAGATGTAGAGATTAAATTATGCAAGAGATGTGATAAATCTCTGGGTAATGCGAGAAGACCATGAACTATTCACATTCATTGTTTTTAGTAAAATCGGCCCCATTTTCCAGAATGCGGCTGCGAAAGAGACTTTTATTGTTATTAAATGTGACTAAACATTACGTAGGATGTTGAAAAGCAGTACGCATGGAGCTGTATGAAACCATATATTCCAAACAGTGTTGTAAGACCCTCAGCACAAAGCAGCTGGCTGGGTGACGAGGTGAAGGCCTGTGCACTTCAGAGGGGTAGGTGGGACGTGGTGGTGATGGGGTCAGAGTGGCCTCCAGCCAAGCCTCGCATGGGCATGCAGAGCATCCTCTGTCCCCACAACAACCCTTTCCCTTTGCACACCAGGCTTGCATGCCCGTGACACCACTTCTAGGTCCAAGTGGCACATCCCCAAGGAGCGAGGCCCCACGTCCCACAGGCTTTTGTGCTCACACATCCCATCACATCAGGGAAAAGTATGAGTCTTGTGTCTATCTTTGTCAGGCATGTTGAGGAGAAGCAGTGCCCAGATTTCACAGCTTCCATGCTATGCCTTTTGCAAAGGCTGCCTGGAGTTATTGCTATGCTCCCCGTGAGGCAGCCACAAGGGAGAGGAATGTCCCCATCCAGGCCAGGAAGTCCAGCCCAGCAGAAGTCAGCCCACTAGGCCCTGACCCCTGTGCCTGTGCTCCACGCCAGGCCGGGCACCGCGGGTGGCAGCAAACAGCTCCCGGCTGCCCCACCGCCTCACCTTGTCCCTTGCTCTATCATGTCTAAGATGGCCTGGAGCAATTTGTCGCAGCGTGTGGTCATGCCCACACCAGCTGCTGCCCCACTAACACAGGGGTGGGCGCACACAACTTGTCTGTTCGCTGAGGGGGCGTGATGCTGTGGGAAGCATCCACAGCCCCAGAGACTTCACTGAAACCAGATAGGAGTAAGAAGTGTCTATCCCCAGGGCAGAAATAGGCAATTCCCTCCAGCAGGTATTTTGTCCCATGATGGTGTTCAACTTTGCATTCGCACCCCTTTTTCTTTTGCTGGGGCAGAGCAAGTGTTCTCTAGCCCTCACCCCACCCCTGGCCAGTGTGGGAGCCTCCGACTCTCCTGTCACTAGGAAGACCTCAGTGTTTCCCCATGCCAGCATGCTAAACCCTTGCTTGCATCAAGGAGACATGGCATTTTCTTGGGAATCCTCTCTGCTAAGAATATCCTCTATTTACATACTCACCAATGTGGGGGTGGATGGGAAGCAGGGCAGTGAACTGAATGTACTTGGAAGATGTCTGTGTTGGTTACTGTAGAGCTCTGCAGCTGGCCGTGTTTCTGTTTGCAGCAATCACGTGTGACTATGGCATTAATGACAGCCTCCAGGGCCGGCTCTGCCATGACACCCATTACCTACCAGCACTCACTGCTTGGAGTGCCCCCACCGGGGGTTGTGCATGCATGCTCTTGTGTGTGAGGGTCTCCGTGGTGTCCCTGGTCTCTTTTAACCCCAACATGCATACACTGCTGTCAGAGCAATTCAAGCATAGGAGGGCAGCCATTTGGCATGGCACCAGGAGGTGGCACTTGCCCCAGCAGAAGGCAGCAGCTCCTTGGGGAGCAGCAGCATTTCAGCTGCTTTCTCCTCTCTGCAAGAGCCTGGTGTCCTGGGATCAGAGCCAGTCACTCTGATAACAGGGTGGCATGTTCAGGTGTGATTCATCTCATCTGAAGGCTCTGGCAGGTCAAACAGATCCATTTGAGGATGAATCTCTTTCTTCATTAACCACAAAGGGAAGCTAGCAACTGAGACTTGCATCTAACTCCTGCTGACGAGCTACCCAGTGAATTACTGGTTCTCTGTTTTGGCCTGATATATCTGTTGCTAAGGAGAGAGGATGGTTCCTGTACACCTAACGGAGAACAGGCTGGTAATTAAAGTGCTGAGCAGATCCTGTCTGCCCAGAACAAAAGGTCAGGCAAAACCTTGGCAAGATGAGCTTTTCCAGCTCTTCTGAAGAGGCCTGGGGCATGGGTATGTCTATACCCAGTCAAATGAATTATGCACAGGAGAGGTTCATTTATTTCTGATGGGGATGGCTATCTTTGGGATGTTTAAAGACCAAAGCTGAAGGAGAAGACAAATTAATTTCCCTCAGGCTGAGAGTCAAGAAGGTGAGGACAGCTTTCAATAGGAGAAGAATGAAGAGCCTGAAAGAGACCATACAATAGCTATACTGGGACAGCCCTATGTCCCCCAGTACCAGTATGCCCTCTGCACTGGTGAGCAGTTACACATGCTGGAATAGTATGTAAGACACTGAGGAGCTCAGCTGTGAGACTTCTCAGTGCACTTCCCAGCCTTGGATCTGATGAGTGAGAGGTTATCACTGGACCCTTGTGTTTAATAGTCCTGACAATTTTTCTTCCTGAATGTAATTGCTTTCTGAAGTCGGTTATACTTTTGGCCTTACACTGTCCCATGGTAATGAGTTTCATGATGAATTATGAGTTGTCTGAAAAAGTACTTCCTTTTGTTTGCTTTAAATCTGCTACCTGACAATTTCATGGAGTGCCTCCTAGTTCCTGAACAGAAAGAAGCAGTAACAGACTGTCCCCTAAACACCTTCTCCAGACTGCTCAGGATTACTGTATACCTTCCCTATCCATATCACACTCATGCTCAAGCAAAAAAGCCCTTGTCTAATAAATTGTTCCAAGGGACATCGCTACATTCCCGTGGTTGTGGTGGTTGCCCCTTTCTTGTTTTCTGAACCAAGTAAGAGGGAGAGAAAGAGAACACAGGAATAGATACACTGGCCAGCTTGGGGTGCTATGGGCTTACCACAACAGAGCTGCATCTCCTGTTTTGTTCCCAGTTCCAACCTTAATCATTCCTAACATCTGATTCCCCTTCTCACCCCCCACTGAGTTGATGTTTTCCATGACCTAGCCCAAGAACCCCAGATTTCTTTCCCTGGTGGTAACTGCTAACTCAGAGCCCAGTGCTCAATTAGCAGGGAGTCAAACCACTGCATTTTTTTCATTCTGTTCCAGTTTGGGCTCAGATGTGACTGAAGTTTTTCCAGTTTGAGTCCAGCAGCTCATTAGCTGTTTGCATGTAAAATGGCCTGGGGTCACAAGAGGTGCGTGCAGCACATGGCTTCAGTCACAAATGGGCACAAGCCCCTGCCACTTGTTCCCCTCTCCTTGGCACCTCTCAGCCAGCACAGATTTTCTTATGTCCTTCCATGGCTCCACTGGGCCATGACTTGAGCCAGCACAGTGACAGTCAGATGGGAGAGAGGAGCTAAAGGTGTTATGGACACACAGTGAGATACACTGGGGGGTTGTGTAGAGGAATGGGGTCTGATGGACACCTACAGGACTTGCTGACAACAGCTGTCAGGTGCCCCACTATGGGAAGTGAGGGATCACACAGTGCCTGGCTGTCACATGTTGGCCAGGCAACAGAGTAGGAGGTCACCAAAGTTGGTACAGAAAGATCCCATGGTAAGTGGTGGCATGACTTGGGTTGCAGAGGTGGCATTAAGGTAAGGAGATGCACCAGTGTACTGGGTCTGGCTGGAATGTTAACTTCATTTTCCTCCCTTCTTTTTATTTTTTCCTTTTCCCTTCCCTTTTCCCCTTTCCCTTTTTATTTCCCCTTAGTTAAATTGTTTAGTTCATGGTAGTCTTTATTTAATTGATATTATTATTTCCCTTTAATTAAATTATCCTTATCTCAACCCGTGAGTTGTTCTTTGCTTTACTTCTCCCCCTCCTCATCTAAAGGAGGGGGAGTGAGAGAGCGGTTGTGGGGTTTAGCTGCCCAGCATGGTAAAACCACCACAACCAGGCAGGGGAAGGGTGGGAGCTCACATTCCCTAAGAATACAAAGTGTCTGTGCTGAATGGCACCTTGTCGTGAGACCCTGGGTTTCAGGCCAACCATAATTACAAATGCTTCATTAGTTTCATTCCAGGTTTGGTCGCAAGAATACTTCCAGCTTTGGTATTTCAGTCCAAGAAAGAATTATTATCAAGTTTTTTGCTTTGTTTTGAGGTGAGGTTTCTGGGACTATTTTTTCCTGTTTGTGCTGTTTTATCTCTCTGTCGCTGAGGGACACAAAGAGTCCTCTGCTGTTCTCTGCAGCCAGAAAAATCAGATCACCCTAAAGAATCTAGTCACTTTGGTGTTCACCCCTTCCCAGATTCCTCCCTTTAGCGTGGATCTCTGTGGTTCAGCTGATGACCTCCTTCCACCCTGGAAACCAGTTTATTTTTGTCTTCCCCCCCCCATCCTTGAACTAGATATTCATTGAAAAGAGGACTGTCCACTTCTCGGAGGATGCCAGTACATTGATGATGCATGACATCCCTTCATAATGCCACATGGGCTACTCCCCATTTTACTGTCTTTAAACACATGCCAACTAATTCATAATTTATAATAACCTCTATCATTTTACCCAAAAGGGATTTACCTGTGTGTAGTTCCCAAGATATGGCTAGATCCCACCCCAAAATACTGTCACTGTCACCTTTTGTACTGAGGGTAAGCTATATACCACAGTGAGCCATTCCTTGGTTTAGTGTAGAGATTAAGCAAGACTTTGAGAAAAAAATAATCTGAACCTGAAAAAGTTTTGCTGGTCAAGTCACTGATCTATTCTATATGCTCTTATTCACAGACTATCTTTTTATGAAGGATGGCCATGGTATGGGACACTTCCTTCTTCCTCCCCCAATCATCAGTTTAGCTATTTACTCCTTGTACTGCAACATTAACTTCCTTTGGTCTTTTTCTACACAGATCTGAGTCACAGCCTACCCACTTTCCAATGAGCTTCCTAGTATTTATGCTTTTAGAAATATTTTATTATTGGCTTTTATGCTTTAAGCAAGTTTTTCCTAAAAATATTTCTGGCTTGTCCTTATTATGGGTATTACATCTAACAGACAGACGTTATACTTCATTCTATCTTCCTTCTTTGGAAATTATTTCAATTTTGATGAATATCTCTTTTCTTCTTATAACCTCTTTCACTACTAAGGCATGACAGTTTTTTGTTTTGTTTTGTTTTGTTTTTTCCTGGATATTTTAGCACATTCTAGATTGGTTGTATATATTTATTCTGAGCCTCTAATACTTTGTCTTTAAACAGTTTTTGCGCCTTCTGTAAATATTTTACCCATTTAGCTTTTCTTTTGAATTCCTTTTTAACAACTTTTGTATTTTTATCTTGTTCCCATTCTAAAAATTAAACTTCTGGAAGGGTTTCTTTGTTTTCTTTGCTTCTTTTGTTTTTCTTCCCTCTCACAGTCCTAGAAGGAGCTAGCTTTTTGCAGGACATCCTCTTTGATCGTGGGCCAGCTAGGTCTAGCAAACGGTGACTGCAGAAGTCACAGAGAGACTCTGTGTTCTGCGGGCTCCACTACTGCTACAGGTGGTGCTCCTCTGACCAGACCTCCAAGGATGTGTAGGAGAGGCAAGGAAACACACCCATCTTAGAAACTTTAGCTGGGACTACCTTGTGTGCTAAGTGAGGAGCAAGGTGCTCCAGACCTTTGCACAACAGCGTATGCCTATGCCTCAGACTGACTACATGCTCAGAATGACTAGCCCCATCACTGGCATCCAGGGGACCAGGGGAGCCTCGGCTGACACCAGCTGCAGGACCTGGCTTACGAAGCTGTGAGATGGTGCTCATTCAGGCAGTGTGCCACAAAACGGAGACGCACCTAAAAGTTTCAGAGCCTGAAGGCTGGTTTCCCCCATCTCAGGAATGTTGTGGGGTGCCCACCCTGCAGCCAGCTGAAGGTCCAGCGGGAATGGAGCCCCAACAGCATCTCCCCCATCAGGGAGGCCACACGACCCAGGAAGTGCACAAATACAGGAACAGTGTCCCCAGGGAGCACCGGCAGCCCGAGAGGCAGCAGCACAGCTCATTCCCAGAGCCTGATACAGCCAACCTTAGAATAGATACCACGGAGGATCCCACAGAAGGAAGCTTATCCACCCCCTCAGATGCCTCTGCTCCATTCAGCTCTGAGAAACACTGGGTTGCCATATCACAGAGCAGGATGCATGGGAAAGAGGAGCAGCAGCTTGTGGATGCTCCCCTGGCAAGGGGTGAGCCAGGCACGGGACAAAGCTGTGTTAATAGCCCTTGCACTGGCTGCATATAGGTGCAGCCATGGCCAGATCCAGGTCTAGCTGCCCATCTGTGCACACACCTGGTGGGGACAAAGCTGACGTGTGGGAAGCCTCCCTTGCCCATGTTCATCTCCAACTGCCCAAGACAGCCCTGCTCATGCCAGAGCCACGCTGAGGGATACATATGGACACAAGATAGATGACTGCAACTCAACACCGAAGCCCTGCTGTCTGCCCAGCATACAGACATCCAGAGTTCAGGCAATCCAAGCAGGAACAAGACTCTCCTGTTCCTCGAGCCCAGCTAGACCCTGCACACCGCAGGGCCCGTGTGGGCTGAGCCAGGGGAGGTGGATTGCCTCTCACCACGCAGCTCTCAGGCTGATGAAAACCAGGGTGTCCTGCTCTTACTGTTGCTAGAAGAGAATATCATTGCTGTGAGCTTTAACCTGAAGAAAAGCAAACTTCAGGGCTTTCCAGCTCTGAATTATGGACAAAGCTTTTGGAAGAGGTCCTAGATCTAGCCCCCTTGGCACATGGACTGGAAAGTCTCAGCTACAAGTGCTCAATCACCTTTGAGCATCCCATCTGCAGAGGTGCATTTCCAACTCAGCCATCATTAGCCCAGGCAGCTCCCCTCTGCTGCTCAGTGTGGGGCAGTGCCAGCACCCAGCAGGGCTGGGGCGACCACTGCCTCCATCCTCCCTCTGCCAGTACAGCCTCAGGGGCACCTGTTGCCACAGCAAAGAAGCCAGCTGGACATCCTGGTCATCAGGTGTGGATAACTTGTGCCTTCCTGAAATGGTTTTCTTTTTCTTGCCATTTCATGGTTTTGGCACAAGTTTTATCCTTTTTGTTGTTGTTGTTGTTGTTGTTGTTGTTGGGCAGTGTTTGTATTTGGCTATTGCTTGTAGCTTTTCTCCTGTGGCTCTTAGGGGATGATGTTGGTGGATTTGTGTTGAAGAATAGTGTGTAATTATTGTAATATTTTTGTATTATTTTGTAATATTTTGCAATTATTGTAATAATTGCAATTATTAATATGAAAAGCTAACATTTATATCTCAGTATGAAATATTAGGAGGCATATCTCAGCCTGTTTTCTGCTGTGGTACATTCTTGCATTTATTCTTATATGCGAAGGCAAAGTGCACTGTTTATGGTTTTACTGTTGCATCCAAGGACTTCATATACTTATTTTTCATAACAAAATTACTTTGTCCATAAATCAGGCTGAACTCAGAGGCAGCTCTGACCCATTACCTCAGCCTTGTAGCTCAGCTGTTCATAAACTGTGTGCCCTGCTTCAATGTCCAGTGTGAGTTGTTGCATTAGGAATAAAATATTTGGGAAACACAGTTTGCATCACAGCTCTTTAAGTAAGTATTTGGCTTCCTGGAAATGATGACTCATGATTTGGATGTGCAGAAATGTACCAATAACATAACCTTTTGATCTGCTAATGCCAGACAGATCAGTACAAACACCAGCTTTGCACTGCCCGGATGAATGGTACAGCAAGCTGTATATATAGCATTGCTTTAGACTCGCTCTTTTTTGCACTGTGTGGGAAAGACAAAAAAAGGGGCAGACCATGACACCGAGGTCAGCCAGCTCCCAGGGCCATGCTCTATCAGTTCATCACTGATCAGCTTCTTCCTCTGCCACCCAGATGATTTAATAAGCAACAGTTTCTGGAGCAAGTCCTGTGTCCTGGCCCATTTTATAGGACCTTTTCAGCACAGCAACAGGTATTATGTATAAAAAGCTTTATGAAGAAGTATCTTAAGTGTGGGTCTAGTCCCTGGCAGGGTGAGGTGGCAACACTGTTATTGCTCAGATAATTTATACAAAATTGTCATGGAAGAAGCCTCATTTGTCCCCTAACACAGACAGTGAGAAAAAGGGTGATTTTCCAAACAGTTGCCCCAACAAGTGGATGTGCACCAACCAGAAAAGGCTGGCGTGGAGTTCTGCCAGATGGTGGACATATTTAGGTGTTCTGCCCAGACCCACCTCCAGTGCTTGATGGCCTTCAGCTTAATTTTGCAGAGGTGCAAATGGAACTGGACCCCAGTTACAAGCTGGATGCAAAATACAAAACAAAGCAGAATAAAGTCAACTCCTCTGCAGGAGAAACAAGCACCACTTTCTGCAAAGTGCTCTTTTTCCTTCAGAAAAATGCAGCTTTAGAAAAATGAAAATCGCAGTTTTCCATGGGAAATTTTTCCATGGGAATGGGAATTTTTCATTTCCCATTAAGGATTTTCATCATTAACCCTGTGTCTGCCCACACCGCTGCTCTGCCTCCCTGGCATTCCCAGTCTGCCCAGTCAGCTGGGCTCCTTGCCCAGATCTTCCCCATGGTGGGACCCCTCACACCCATCTCATGGGAGCCACGTGGCCCTTGAGTAGGTGAAGGCAGCATGGCCAGCACGCCCCGGGCAGTGGGCAGGCACTGAGCTGTGAGAGGCAGAGCCTGGCTGGGCAGACTTTGTACAATGCCCAACCCTGACGAAATAAAGAATCTTGTCACTTCTGTGATGACTTTTCTGAGTATTTTGCTCTTTGAAAAATGCCTCAATTTTCCCAGACATGGGACAAAGTATAAAAAGAAAATGCCTCCCTTCAAAACAGCAGTTTGTACCGCTGCTGCTTGGGGCAGCACCCAGCAGAGATGCTCTGCTGAAGGGACGTGGATTGGGAATCACACTTAGGCATAAAATCACGTTGTCACAGGGTCACAGCTCTGCCCCTTCTGAGGAAAGCACAGTGGGTCCCCTGCATAGCCTGCACACACTTTTAAGGACCAACAGCAAAGCAATGGGAAAAATGAGCTCCTGGGATTCCTGGGCTCCTGCATGCCTTCTGCCTGGCTTGCTCTAGCTAGCTCCAGCCCCCAGCAATGCCCAGCCCAAGCATCTGCCCTGGATGTGTCACCTTAAACAACCCCAAGCCAAACAGAGCTAAACAGATAAAGCACTGAGCATGGACCAACACAAAGGAAAGGTGCTATGAGAAGAAAGCACTAGTAGATCCCACTTTTGGGGACTCTGCTTCCCAGTCACCAAATGCAGAAAGTCTCTGCACCTTGTCCCTGCAGACCCTAAGACAGAGCAGGGGAACCTGCCTCTGTGCAGGTGGCATCGAGACCAGGGGTGTTTGGTGCGCCAGGAGCAAGCTGCTCACTCTGCTTAGCCCAAGAGCGAGCCAAAGCCCCAGCAGCAAATCATCCACCTTCCTGTTGCGTGCACCACAGCAGACGGGACGCTGCCGCCCATGGCTCCTTCTGTTCCGCTGCAGGCACAGGGCTGCAGCTGGCCCAAGGTGCGTGCTGCAGCTGGCTTGCACAGCTGCAGGGATCTGGCAAGCAGCTGTCTGCCTCAGCACTTGCGAGAGAGGAGAGCTGAGCACAGATGTCCCTTTGCCCATGCACCACTGCGGTGCAGATCCTTGCTAGGGACCATCCCTCTGCTCAGCATGGGGAGCCTGCCCACCTCTCAGCTTTCATAGCAGGCACCACATCCCTGCCCATCCCACAGCACAAGCTGGCATCCACGGATGCAAGCCCTGGGGTCTGGCAGCCCCCAACCTGCCCTGTGTCTGAATTTCTGATCAGGGCAGCTCCAGCCTGGCAGCTCCAGGCTCCTCCATGCCTGCCAGCAGCCTCTGCTCAGGAAGGCAAGGTCTGCCGGTCTATCTCTTGCTCAACCCAGCCTGTCCCTCCCCACCGGGCAGGAAGCCAGAGCACCATCACCTCCAGCAGGCAGTTTTACTGGCTGACACTATAAATGTACTGTGCTCTCATGGATTTGATGCTGTTTTTATGAACTTGGAGCTCAGTGCGGCTGTTTAGTTTGAGATGAGCGAGGAATGTATTAATAGTTGGGTAAAGCGCACTCCGAGCTTCTAATCTGACCGAGCTGTTTGCTTTAGGGAAAAAACACTTCACTTTTTCCATTCATTACTATTCTTTGTTAGTGGCTCAAGCACCCGCCCCTAGCACACCGGGGCCTACGTTAACCCCTCTCCCACTGCACCCCAGCCACCCACAGTGCTGCATAGGGAGCAGAGCATCCTCTTCTGCCCTGAGTTGTGCTGAAAACCATGGGCACGAGTCTTGACTGTGCCATGGGGCAGCGGCAGCACCATGCCGGGCTGTTTGCTGCATTGCGCATGCAGCAGCTGGGGTCTCACCTGCCAGAGCCACCCATGACCCAGTCACCAGCTCTCCTGGGCTGCAGGAAGAAAGCGGAGCGTGTTCCCCAAGTGGTCACTTTCTGATTAGGGAGGACTGGTTGTGTGCTGGGGGCTTGCTCTGCTCCTGCCTGCCCACTCCCGCTGGAACACGGCGATTGATTTACATTCATATGAGGACCTCAGAGGCGTCCTGCTAAGTCTCTCATCCAGAGTGAACTTTCCATAAGCAAGGCTCTATTTTTAACTCTGCAAGGCCTAGGAGAGGGGTTGTCGGGGGGGGGGGGGAGGGGGGTGGTGGTGTACTGGAAGTGGCTCTATCCAGTCTGTGACCTCAGGCAGCTTCAAGTGGGGTATGAGGCCTGGCTGGGAGGACTGACACCAGCAGACTGTGCTGGGCACCGCAGTGCCTCCCCGAGCACCAGCACCATGGGAGAGCAACACTAGTGGGATGTGGGCTCCAGCTCAGCAGCTGCCTGCCAGCCCAGAGGGGTCAGTCCAGGAGGAGCTCTGGAAGAGATTGTTCTGGGAGATCGTTCTGGTGGAGGGAAGAACTGGGTTGAAACCAGTTGAAGCCCAGAGCATCAGAGGGGCTGTAAATCCCATGTCTGGCAGCCTCAGCACAGCCCAGGGCAGAGATCAGTGGCTGTCCCTGGGGTAAGGCAGTGTGCAGACTTGGGCACCTTGTCGCAGGGGTGGAAGACCCTTAGCAGCCCCTCTGCTTTCTGTGGTGGGAGATTCACCCATCGGCCACCAGCAGTCCGTGCTGGGGAGGCTGCACAGGGGGAAAAGAGCAGGACCCTGAGGCTGCTCACCCCGTGCCACACGGCAGCCCGTCCCCCTATAGGTAAGGGAAACATGCCATTTCAGCACCTGGTGCTCGAAGCCATCCCTGCTGTCCTGGCTGGCGTCAGCACCCCCTTGTGTGGAGCACAGCAGTGCCTCCCCATCCCAGAGCTCTCGCTGGGACCAGCTGCCCCCCTGCTGTGCCTGGGCTGGCCCTCATCCACCATGAGCATGGTGGTGTAACCTCAGCAGCGCTTCCCAGCCCTGTTGATTATGATGATGTCTTAAAAGAGGAGTGCTAAGGTCTGTGGAGCCGGGCAGCGTGCTGTAAATCCCCATGGTGGGGGACAGTGCAGCACAGCCCCCACACTGTTAGAAGCCACTTGTCCTCCATGGCGGGTCCCATCCCCAGCACCCCCAGACTCTTCCCTGGCACAAAGAGGCTGGAATCTGTCCATGAAGGGGGTGAGGGGCAGCAGAGTCCCCTCCCCAGGTTGGCACAAGGAGCTGGGGCTCGGCAAGGACTGGTGTCCTGCTCCTCTATCTGCTCCTACCCAGGAACCACCGAATGACCATCAGACACATCCCTCTGCAGCAAACATGCATTTTCTGTTCACGCTGCATTTTCATGCAGTCACAACCCCACATTAGCCTCTGCAGCCTGTTCCCAAGAACTGTGTCCTATCCAATTTTAAATTACTCCAGCAATAGAGTGCTGGCTCTGCCCCCTGGGGATCCACTCTGCTCCCATAGAGCTTGCTGCACCGAAGACAAGATTTTGCTGATGTCCAGCCTACATTACTCTCCAGTTAAATTCACTGTGGGGCTTTCCGCTCCAATGCCACAGGAGATTACACCTCTTCTACCTCCTCTTCGAGCGTTTGCCTGTTTCCATTGATTTTTCTGGTCAACTGTTTTATCTACTTCTGGATCTTCTGCCCTTTAGGCTTGTCAGCCTCTCATCGAATTGTTTAGCTTTGAGTGAGAGATGGGAGCTCAGCAGGGTGTGCAGAGGATTTCTACAGATGCTTCCCCAACCCAGGACAGGGTCTGCCCTCCCCAGCTCTGGGCTGTGAGAAGCCGCTTGGCTGGGGTGTACTGGTCCCACCTCCCCAGTGACTTCAATGGTGATGCACACACGTCTGCACAGGAGTTTTGCTGCCCCCAGCCACACAAACAGGTATCTGCCTGTCCCCAGCTCCAGGCTGGATGTTTATAATTCTGTCTGCAAAATAAATCTTGCTTTATTGGTGGAACAGGGAAAAAGTTAAGAGTTAATGTCGAATGTAGCACAACAGACATTTGAAAGAGTCCCTGGTGTACACATATTGTGGAGCATGGGTTGATTCAAGACTTCCCCTGCACTAATTTACAGTAAGGATTAATGAATTACAACCTAACAAATCAGAGAACCAGTAAATCAGACTGCAAGAAGCCAAGCACAAGAACACCCAATTTCCACCTTTCAGGAAATGTCAACACGGAGAGTTTTCTTCTGATTCTCTTTAAGTCAATGTGTAAAAGTATTGATATTCACTGGGTCAAAACTTAAAAAAGTAAATTTCATATTGTCAGATTACTATATTAAAAGTTACAATATTACCTAGCATGTAATATCGAAGGGTATACCATAAGAACAAAAATAAAATGTAATAGTAAAACAAATTTACCTAACTAAACAACATTTTTTTTTTGTATTGACATGCTTATAACATTTCAGTTGTGCATCTAAAGCATGAAAGCATCATTGATTCTTTTATATATTTTAGTTATAATAAAAAATATGGAAATCAAGCTTTTCCTATGTGATCTCCAAAGTGGCATCTAAGGGAAGATGTTTAACCCTGAACTCACATGAGAGTTTGCTCTGAGCACCCATCACTCCTCACCAGCCACATGGGCCCAAAGCACAAACCCCTCACTGCCCAGTCTTCTTAGACATTTTTGGAAAGGTTGATCAGTGTAGGAAAGAAATAGACCTTGAAGGACGGGGGAAAGAATTATACCTTGAAGGATGGGGTCAAATGTAGTAATAGACAATCTCAGCCCCAGTTTCCAGCATATGATTTTTTTTAACTTTTTCTCACTTCTTTTGTTGTTGTTGTTTTCGCTTACTTTTCTTGTCAGCACACAGCTTGCAAAAGCTGAGGAAGCAAAGCTCTCCCCCTCCAGCACACTACCATCATGCCCTGATGTGCTGAGAACGTTGCAGGTGCCAGGGCACTGTGGGGGCTGCAAGAGTCGGGGACGCCAATGGCATCACCAGTGCTGAGACACTGCAGGTTATGAAGGCTTCCTGGGTACCGAGGGCATCACCAGTACCGAGGACATCATGGTGCTGAGGGCATCCCAGGTACCCAGGGGTATCTTGGTGCTGAGGGCATCGCAATTGCTGGGGTGGGCTCAGGGCCAGGAGTGGGCGGTGGCGAGGTGTTGGCATCTCCCTGCTTGCCCGAGTGCTGGCGACCGACCCAATAAGAAGTCTGCCAGCACCCTGCCTGCCGAGAGGCAGAGAGCCCAGCTCTAGCTGCATTTCTCCTGGCACATTTCACCTCTAATTTGAGAAAAAAATCTGGCATCCCACCCTCAAAGGGCTGCCAAGGGCAGCTCGAGATAATCCCTTTAAATAGAATGATGTCAGGTCTCCACCTCACTGATGTCATGGGCAAAATTTCTGTCGGATTCGGCGAGACCCCTGCCCATCCATGGTCATGAAAGCACGAAGAGGGTGAGTCCATCTCCCATGGTCACCCAGCCTGGGGTGGTGGGCACATAAGGATGGGACGTTGGCAGTGTTGGCAGGTGTGATCCCACAGGCCCTTGGACCAGGGCATACTGCACATCTATCCATCTGTCCATCTGTCCATCTGTCTGGGATGGCATCCCCCATCTGATATTTCCCTGTAGTGACTGACACTGGTGCCAGCAAGACATTTTCCATCCTCCAGGCACAGCCTGCGTGGCCCTCTGGCACCCTCCACAGACTTGTGACTTAGTTCACAGAGAAAAGGGACCAGGGTCCACCACCATCATGAAGCACTCCCCACTCTGCAGGACCATTTGGAGAAAGAGGAGAGGCCTTCTGCTCATGGAGTTGTGGGTCACAGGCTGGTAAAGACCTCAAAGTATGTGAAGTTCAGCACTTCATGACATCAAACAGCCTCTTTTGCGTGCTTATTTCATTCCATCCCTGGCCCCAAATCTAACCTTCTCTAAGCTGTCCCAATGGTCCTCAAGGTGTGTCAGCTCCTGGCCATGCCAGATCCTTCTCCTGCAACACTGTGTGAGCCCTGTCCAGCCGTTAGGAACATAGCCTGAACTTGCTTAAAAGTCTTACTTCTCAGAGAATATTTTGATTTCCTGAAAAAGCTCAAATACAGAAACCCCTGGTTCCTGTGCTGGACTGTCTGAGGTCTTTGCTGTAGATGTGGAGAGACCATTCTGACACCTGCTTGGCCATTGAGCCTCACAGGTGAATTGTGAATCTGCAGGTGAGGTCAACCCTAGGAGGAGGACAGGAACAGGGCATTTTTAAATGCAAGTTGGTGACTTGTTTTTTTTTTTGTTTTTGTTTTTGTTTGTTTGTTTGTATGTTTTTGTTTTGTCTTGGTTTTGGTTTTGGTTTTGGTTTATGGTTTTTCCCCCACTCTCCTTCAGTTCCCTTCTGTGCACAGAGGTAGAGCCACACTCTGTCTCTCCAGCCTGTTTACATGGATTGTGCTTACACTGACAGCATCAACTCAGGCTGAGCCATTCCCAAGGCAGAAAGCACACTGGTGACTTCTTGATTTAATGTGCTCAACACAGGGACCACACAAATGCCCCCTCCCACCCCAGCCTCCAGAATTGACAAAATACTTTGTTGCAAAAATGGACGGGTGCACCCACAAACATGCACATCTGTGCCAAGCAGCTAACCTGGAGGACTCCTTTCTGCAAGATATCACAGGCATATTGTAGTTGTGATACATTGTGCTGCTTGTGACCCTATTTGAGCAACACTATTGAAAATAAAAGGTAGCAGTGCAATAAATCAGTGCATATATGGCACAAGGGATGGGTAACTACCCGGCAGAATATCACTGTCACTGTGTATTATAGGCATTTCCCTGAGCCAGTGATCAGACAGAGCAGGACATGGGGCACCTCATTATGCCAATAAGAAGAATCCCCCTTGATCAGGTCTACTGCTGCCAACAAGCAGATGACTATCCATCCACTCTGACCATAGGCAATTTTTGTTTGATTTTGTTTACAGACACCTACATGCTAGCAGTGATGGCAAGTGGGTTGTTTCTGCATCAGTACTGCAAAGTGCAGCACCTTGCTGGTAGAACCAACGTGGCATCCCCAGGGTCACGTCTAAGGCAAGGTCCCTGTGCCATCCATACCACCAGTGCAGTGGAGATGTTCCTTCTGGGCTATGGAAAGGTACTGGCAGCCCGCAGCAGTGCCACAAGTGCTGCCTTCATCCTTTCCAACCTGCAGTCCCTGGGTGCCCTGTAACTGGTGTGTGCACGATTGATCCCCTCCTGGCTCTCGAGATTGCCGTGTGCCAAGCAGCGCTGTGCCGGGTCCCCCTGCTTCCCACGGAAGGCCAGGGCAGGAATGGGGCTGTCCCCGCTCAGGCCCCCCGCGGTGACAGAGGTGCCCCAGCTCCCCAGGGAGCAACTCCACAGCAAGGCCCGGCTTGGGCCTGGAGCACAGCCACAACCCCGTGGTCCCGGGATGGGGCTGGTGGGCACGGCTGGAGCTGCTCAGGAAGGGATGCACTTCCTAGGCTGACTGTAGGGGTCATCCGCCTTCAGCTTTTACACACAGGATTTGCCAAGTCACTTATTCAAGCTGTCTGAAGGCAGCTGTCCCCAAGGGCCACCAAGAGACCCAGACGGTCAGCGTATAAACAAACCCTGTGCTGTGCTGAAGGTCGCAAGCTCAGACCAGCTCTCCCAGGCACGGAGGATTCCCCTCCACCGCAGTGTGACGCTGGGGGGGAGGTGCAGACGCGGCCTTACTGGGGAAAGCCGCTGTGGCTCCTGGGGACAGCCAGGCCTGCAGAGTGCAGGGGTGCCCACAGGCAGTGGTGGCGCAACCCTGCGGGGTGGAAGGGACTGGCAGTCCTGTCCAAACCTTCCCCAGATAAGCTGCAAAGCAGCTTCGGTGGTAGCAACAGCTTCCAGGCAGGGGATGCTCGCTCCCTCTAGAAGGGGCAGGCAAATAACGAGTATCACAAGTGAGTTAACTGGCAGCTCCTTGCTGTGCTGTAGCCCATTAAAAATACCTCCAGGCTTTCTAAGGCAGTGGATGCACTCATTCTCCACCATCCCCAGAGAAGCTGCTCCTTCTCAGGGTGCTGATGAGACCAGCTCATGACAAAGCTTTGGAGCTAAAAAGCACCTAGAAAGGATTGTTTGAGATCATCCTAAGAAAATGCCCTGTTGGTAAACCTGATCCAGAGCTCACACAAGCCACCCCAGCTGCCTGAAACAAAGTGCGTCAGCAGTAGTATGTCAGGCTCTTTAGCTAGATGGAAATGGTCCCATGGGATGTTTAGATTACTCTGTACTACCATTTTCTGGCTGAAAAGCCTCTTACCCAACCTCTTAAGAGAATTGTCCTTGGTGTGTGGCAGGAGAATGTGCCCCAGAGTAGCAGAGAGGAGGAACTGGGACGCAGGAATGGTACCCAGCCCCTGGTGTGGCTGGGCTGAAGATAGGCTGGAGTGGGGTGACATTGGCCACAGTACCCAGAGGTACAAGTGCAGTGAGGATTCAGACATAGCAGCAGTTTTGTGTCCTGTACCTGTCACACCATGGCTGTGATGGGATTTAGGCAGTGGCCGGCAGCAAAGTGCAGAAGGAGCAGAGGGAATCCAGGCAGCTGGAAAATCCTGAGATGGGGCAGCCACTCCAAAAAAAGTCAGACATGGTGAAAAACTGTGCCAGCCCTGCTACAAGGGATGGCTTTGCTGCCTGCTCCCAGCACACATCAGGGCTGTGGGTGTTGCCATGCATGTTGCCCATGCCAGACCCTATGCCTATGAAACTTGAGCTGGCAGGGTCATAATCCCATTTCAAAGAAAATTCTGATATTCAGATATTTGGTTTTGTCTCTAATCAGGATGAAAACAACAGATTTCCAACGGGCCAGTTACGTGTAATTTGAAGAACGACACTAGGGCCAATTGAAGTAATTTGGTTTGATTTTTTTTTTAACTTTTACTTCTTATTTTTATGAGGTATACTGGAATAATAAAGTCAGTAGGATATAGAAACAAAAAGTCAAAACAAAAAATCAGAGCGGTTCACCAGTGAATGTAAAAGCCAAACATCTTGACATCAGCAGAATGTTTCATTTCAATGCTTTTTCTAAACAAATTTAGCTCCTATGGAAAGTTTCCATTGAGATGAATTGGCAGAAAAGTGTGACCAGCTCTGCTGGCAGGGCATGGGATGTCTCTATGGCTATACACAATCCTTGTACACGGAGGGATGGTACAGAACCCACCTCTGAGCACATGCAGACATAGCATGCTTTCTCCAGCGTATTCTTCAGATTTGTCACATAGAAATCCCAGCACGCCTGTTGTGGAGTTGAACTTGAGGTCTACATCCAGCTATCTGCCTGGTGCCTGCTGAAATCTTGTGGATGTGAAACCACCAAGCCATAACCCACCTTCAATTGGGTCACTTTGACCTGGAGGGGCGTCTTCAGAAGGTTGTTCATGTCTATCAGGCACTGTCCTTAGGAATTACCCTGTTGTCAGTTTGGGGCACAGACATGAGCACATGGCTTTGTAGCTATCTTACTGCCAAATGACCACTTCCAGCCTACATCAAGCAGAAGTGCAGATGGCGTCGCAGGGAATGCAACCCCATCCAGCATGGCTGTGGAGTCAGTCAGCAAGGGGCACTGGTTTGTTCAGGCATTCCCCATTCAGTGACGGTGTCTGCTCTGCTTGTATAACAACCTTTTGGCACATAAGTGAACATGTTCCTTCTGGATGAGGGACGACAGTCCCCAGCCTTCACCCATTGGAAGCATTGGAGGAGGCTACAGCTTCCATTTCAAACCCACCACAAAGCCAGTGGCAAGGGCTGGCAGGCGGCAGCAGTTCCCCATTCAGCACAGCCACGTGTCTTTGGTCTTCTGCAGGTTATCCCAGCAGGTGACAAAAGCCTGTGCTCCCCACGAAGGGATGTGCCTGCCTGCCAACAGCAAGAGATGGTGGACACAGCTGGCTGCGGATGTCAGAGGGTGCGCAGTGCCCCAAGGGCACTCAGCACCACCATGCTGCTCGCTCACCTCGCGTACAAGGCCAGCACAGCCTGCCTGCGAGTGCTCACAGTGGGAGCTGGGCCTCCTCATTCCAACAAAACCTCTAAAAGCATCAGAAAATGTTCCCATCCCACACCGGGAGCAAACCAAAACCTCGAGTGATTTCCATGAAAAACCAAAGACACTCCCAAATGGGCTGCCATGTCAGGAAAACCGCTGGGGTGCGGGGAGGAGGCCAAGGCCTTCTCCAGTGCTGGCAGAGAGGGGACTTGGCTGGAAGCCCCCAGACCCCAGCTGAGCGCTCCAATCGCCAGGCTCATGGGTCTGTACGGCCTGTCCCACTGCATCTTTCCACAGTATAAATAAAGGAATAATCGCTTGAACTTGAGCCCAAGTCTGTACCTTAACGAGCAGACTGCAATCCAACTTTCCCTTTGACTTAATGAATATTAATTAACTGTACACAATTGAGCAGCTCCAACAAGACAGGAAAGGCATGCGTCTGTCCCGGAGTGTAACGAGCACTGTGTTCTCCTGGGATGTGGGGATCTGAGGTCAAGTCTCCTCTTTGCTGTCTTCCCCCTCCTAGCCGCATCCTGACCAGTAGGTGATCGGCAACTGTGGGGTGGTCTCCCTCTGTCTTAATGAGGCATTCCTTCCCAAACTGCACTGACCTTTTCAGATAAGACTTTAACTCTAACTGGTGCATTCCTATGCAACATTTTCCTTTTGATTAATCAACTCTTTTATTTTTTCCCCCAGTTAAACTCTACAGTGATGGAAACTTCCAGCTGACACAGAGGTGAGGCTGCTGCTCACAAGCAGGCTCAATGCAATGGCTGGTGGCCATCAGTCTGCTGAGTCCTCAGGGTGGGTAGGCACAACAGCCTCACATTGCTTTGGCACCCGTGGAGAAACAGGCCTTTACCTCCTGCATAAGCCGTGCTGGTTCACATGAGGAAACCTTCCTCTGCCATCAAAGCAGGCAGGTGAGCTCACGAGGAGGATATGGCCCACAGCAGGGCACACCACTCTTCGCTGGCAGAGCCAACGTTGCTGTCCCTACACCCTGCCACAGCCCCCCTCGTGGCTGGGAGCAGAAAAATGTGCTCAGGCAGGACCCCATCTGAGGATGTGATGGGCGCTTTGGGGAGTGGGGATGGGCTGCTTCTCTCACGCTGGGGAGAGCACAGCCTCCCAGGAGCATCCATGCCAAGAGTTCATGATGCTCTCCAGATGCTCCCCTTTCTGCTCACAAAGGCAGAGATTGACACAATAAACAAACTATTTGTAAAATTCCTAAGTAAGGGCAAAAAACCCCACATTAAATGGAAACATTGATACCCCCTGAAACAGTGCAGGAGGGGGGAGCATTCCCGGGACCTGATGTTATACCAGTGGGTATAGAAATGGAAACATGCATAGGACTGGATTCTCTAGCAGAGCAATTCACCAGAGAATACGAAGTTGCCAGTCCACAGTCCCCAGACAATACAGTGACTTGTTCAGCGGAGGGGAAAGCATCATGTCTGCATGCAGCTCAGCGAGCTGGGGGGCAACCGTGCAGGAGGGAGCACAGACCCCGCTGCTCACCCACCGCCACACACCACTCCCACTGAGCTAGAACTGGGCTTCTCCTGGGCTCTGCTGGCCTTCCCATCCACTTCCTCTGCCCTGGGAAACACAGTGCCATGGGCAACTTCACCACCTTGTGAGAAAACTCTGACCGCCTGGCTTGATGTCCAGGGATTTTATTTGAAGCCCTGTGTCCTGAAGTTTCATGAGTATGGGAGAAGTTCCCCTTTTCTCTAAAAAACTAAGTTGCTTGCTCTCCCCATTTCAAAGAATGGCTCAAAATCACCCCTTTAAAAAGCCTGGACTCAACAAATCAAAGCAGAACACTAGAATGGATTCTTTCAATTAAAATCTCATTTAAACATCAAGGCTTATTTCAGTTTTAAATCAGTATTTCCAAGCTTTCATGGAAAGGGACTATGGCTTCTTCATGCGATCTCTCCCATGCCTTCCACTGATGTTTTGTTAATCACAGGGATCTTGTGGCACCAGATTGACCCTGGTTCCAGGAAACCCCTGCTTTTGGCAGCATTATCCTACATATAAAGGCCCTGATATTGGAATAATCATGGAATATGTCTCAAGGGAGAATCTAGCTCAGTCTCCTTGGACCCTCAGAGGCAGGCTGTTGGGTGCCTCATGCCATGTCGCAGTGATGTGACCTCTGGTGCTCTGCGGTCTGCCCATGGGGATTCTTCAGGGCCAGCACAGCCACTGTGATCTGGTCTCTGCGATGGCCCAGCCCCAGCCCTGCACTCCTTCCCTGTGTAACACAGCACCTTACAGACCTCGATTCAGGGGATATGCAGTTGCCAACCAACACTGTCTATTCCAGTCCAGTCCCTGATATCATGAGCTCTGTGGCATCCGTTTTCTGTTTGTTCCTCATTTTAGTTCTTTGGAACCTTTTCCGTATCTCCCTGCTTTGATGGCTAGAAAACACCTTCTCCTCTCTAGAAATCATGCTTAGATTGTGTTGTGACAGCACTGATGTCCTACAGTTTCAACAGCTCTCTCTCCTAGAGTAGTCCTTTTGCATTTACATGCCAGTGCCACAACCCCACACAATCTTTGCTCTGGCTTGTCTGGATCCAGTCCCGCCTGGGTGACACTCTCATTCCCCCACCTCTTGGCCGGTGACATTTCTCTTGTGCTTTGACTGCACTTTCTAGCCTTGTATTCAGCACAGACTTCTCCAGCATACTCCCTGGTTTTATGGCAAGTGATGTTTGGGTTCAGCATTGCTCTAGAGCATCTCCTGTGTCTGCAGTGACCAACAAGCCAAAAAATCACCACATTCGCTTCCCTATAAACCACGTGCAGTGAGGGAAACCACCAGGATACCCGTCTCCAACTATCTAGTGTTGGAGGAAGGTGGAGGAGCACCTTGGAGGGGATCTTTTCTTTGTGCTGAGACATAGCAGTGTCTTGTCAGCATTACAAAACTGAAGCATTGCTAACAACAACCTTCAGCTACAGGCTGTTTGGAGCTGGGTCTGAAAACAGTCTGATTGCAAGTGTGGCCTGTACAGGAACATCTCCAAGAATGATTCAGAAATTGAGCCTGCGTGGTCCTGCCCCCCATCCCACAATGACCCAGTTTTCACACAACTTAGGTGGGCCATTACTGCAACTTGTGTCCAGCAGCTGCTCTTCTCCTTGTATCAGATAAAGTACCAAGGATTCATGTTCAGGACGCACTAATGAGCAAGATGTGGAGCGTGTGCATGCAGGGAAGAGGAGAAAGGCTTTGGGTTTGCTACAAATTCTGACTGGCTTTGCGGAGGCAGAAAAGTCTTTCCCGGAGTTATTTCTGTCTTTCCGTTCATTGCAACAGGGGAAATGGCATTGTAAGTTCTAACCAAGATTTCACTATAGTATTGCCTCTTCCTGATTTACCATCCTCAAATCCCAGTGGAAGTGTTTTAGTTGGTCTGGGCCAACTTTTACTTTGGCAGTTCAGGAGGAAAATCACAAATGTCTGTGAAAGTCACCAAAATATTCCCTAAGTTTTCATCACTTGAATGAAGAAAAAGAATAAAAAGCAGAACAGAGAAGGGGGAGGGTGGAAAGGGGTGCAGAGAGCAAACAAACATCGTTTAGAAAAGCATGCTGTTATTCCTGGAAGTTGGTTTGTGGAAACACAATTTACAATGCCTATGAAAAGTTTGGCTATTCATACCATTCCCATTTGGAGCTGGTAACCACAATGGCAAGCTCTCCCTTTGCATACACTTACATAGCGTGATCTCCAAACCCAAACAGCTTTGCCCATCCCAAAGTGTTGGATTTACATCTATGTTGCTTGGGTAAATGAGCTGAGTTTTACACAAGGGGTAAAACTTGGCACCATGCATGAGGCTAGTATAGAAAATTGCATTTAACTTTTGTTTCCCCTCCTCCTTTTAGCAAAAGCAAAATATTTTGTCGTTTGTTTTCAATATGTTTTGCACAAACCATAAAGGAATTCCTGCTGGTGTCACAGGGAGATTTGGAGGGGGAAGTATCATACAGCAACCAATGAGAAAAAAAAAAAAAAAAGAAATATGGTCTCAAAGAAGGCAGCTTTTAATTGTACTCCTAACCTTAGGGAACAATATTATTAACAGTAATATTGGGAAGATATGGGAAATTCCTACTGATTTTTGTTATGAAACAACCCAACCATGCTCAGCACAGGGCTACCTTTCCTGTGCCCCAGGGAAGGCAGGAGAGCTTGGGTGATGTCCAAACCTCTGCGCGTCCTCCAGCTCACTGGGAACATCAGCACTGACACCGCGACTCCTCTTGGCCCCATCCCACTTCCAGCCAAATGATGGATGCTGCTGTCAAGGCCCAGTCCCTCCCCCAAAGGTTTTTCTAGATTGGGATCACGCAGCCAGGGTGGAGAAGCCGATGGGTAATTGACACAGATTCCCCACATTTTGGGGATGTCTCCCCCTTGCTACGGCCACCTTCTGGTCTCACTGCCTTAGGGGCTGAGAGCTTGAGGGAGAAAACAGAGCTTTCCCACTCAGTGCCATGTCCACCTTCCTCTCTGCTATCTCTGGAGTGTCACACTTGACCAGTCCAGCACTTCAAGTGGTGCTCCAGGAACCAAACCATCTTGATCTAGGTCCAAATCAGATACCAAAAAAGCTCCATTTCTTCTAACATAATTGAGAGGGAAATTCCCTTCGATATATTCTCTGGTCATGCATAGAATTTGTCTTTACCTCCTAAAATGTCCCAACAGCCTCTGAAACAAATCAAAAGGATTTGGAGTCACAGATCACCCCCTTACACTGCATATTTCCATCCTCATTTACCAGCCACTGGGTGAGGAAAAATCTACCTGAAATGCCTCTGCTGGATGAGCAACACGGGGAGAAGAGAGCGGGGAGCCCAGGGCTGGGTGCCCAGCCTGGTGCTGCGCCTGCAGAGCCAGGCAGCAGCGGCTGCTGGGGACCTTGCCTGCTGCACGCCTGCTAAATAAAGAGCCCTTGAAAATAAATTCCAGAACATGCATGTTCCTGAAGCCAGACCCATACTATTTAGGGACTCTGCAAAGAGCAAATAAAATGCCTATTACAAAATAACTATAATAACTATTTAGAGAAAATGCTGCAGAAAGATCTAGAGAGAACTATGTGTTTTAACATGGTCTGTTTACAGTGCATCATTGCTGGTCTGTCTAAAGCTGTGCTGTAACACAGCAAAAATGCATCTGCATTCTTTCAGTGCAAAAATACTCATGTACAGACATCACACGACTATCACAGCTATTTTCCTTTCTCCTTGGCTTTTTGTTGTGTTGTTGTTGTTTAGGTCTTGTTTGCTTTTTGGTCCTTTCCCAGCTTCTAGAAGATTGACCTAATATACACTTGGCCCAGGCTAGTACTATTAGTCAAATCACGAGTAATTAGCTCTGCCTGGGGAGGCTGGTAGCTGGGGGAGAACTCATCCCTGCCTTCGGAGCGCTGCAGCCCAGGGATGCTGGCACAGAGGCAGTGCGGCTCTAGAAGTAAGCAGCGAGCAGCAACCCATGCTGCTCCTACCTGGCACAGCTCAGCTGCCCGGGGAGGCAGCCCGGGGCCAGGGCACACCGCGGATGCCGCGGCTCTCCTGCTGGCTCCTGCCCCAACACCATGGCCCCTTCGACCACCGGCACCGGGAGAGGAGGGGGATTGGGAAGCAGCTGAAGCCTGCCCTCGAGGATCTGCTGTGAGCAAAGGGTGAGGAGAAATGCTCGTCGGCAAATGTGGAGCCAAAGGATCAGCCAAAATCTGTAAAAAGCCTCTAGAAGCAGTTTGGCATTTGGGTCATTTGCCAGGGAAGATAAGGTAGAAGGAGAAAGTTACTGCTAGAATAACATGAGCTATGGTTGAGTTCCCAAACACAGATATCTCCACCTCTATGAAGAGAGGTGGAGAGGCAGGTGGCTCTGTCCCTCAGTTTTAGCCAGCCTGGGAGCTGCAGTGGGCGTGAAGGGCCTCACCCTGCCTTCTGAGCACAACGCTGTTCAGACACAAGACACTCAGGAGCAAAAGCAGCAAAGCCCATTTTTTTCCAAAAGCTGCTCCCACGCTCCCCGGCAGTCCTCAGGGAGACCGCTGAGCTCCTTCATGTGTCCCTGGCTGCCAAGCTCTGCATGGCAGTGCCCCCGGCTGCTCCCAGCCCCGTCAGAGGCAGTGGCACGTGGTGAAATGCGTTCCCGATCACCCTGCTCCCGAGCCAGCCCCTGCCAGCACCCTGTCCTTGGCTCGTGGATGGGAACCGGGCACCTCCTGGCCAGGTCTGTGCAGGCAAACAGGAGCTTGAAGGCGGCTCAGCTGCATCGCCCAGTGCTTTCCCACTTCTCTTCCCTCTAACATTCTTGCTATTTATTTCTTCTCTTTCCTTTTGCTGGTTTATTGCTCCTCAGCCCACTCTGGGTGAGCAGAGCTCTTCTGGGACAGATTATTTACTAGAAGGTATTTGGTACATTGCTTTAATAATGAGAACAATTTTTTTAAAAGCCTTACAAATATGTTTAAAATCTAAATACAATGAGGCAATGCAACATCATTTAATAACTCCAATAATATGCCAAGCCTGAGAATGACAAAAGCTGCCAGCAGGGTGCTACAAAGCAGGGTTCAGAACCCCACTGCTTCCCAGCTAAACAGAAACAGATTCCCAGCAGCAAGACATTTGTTAACCATTTTCGAGGCAGCAGGATGGGGTGCGGAATGAGCCCGGCCGCCTGTGTGTCACCGCATTGCAAAATCCTTGGCACGGGCACACATCAGCGTCCTTCGAATTAAGGCCCTTGTGAAGACAGAGTCTTAGTGGACTAATATACTTAAGACGGATTTTTCCAAATATTATTTTAAGTCATTCAGAGACACTGTGTCCTGGTGCTGATAAGTGTGAATGAATGTAGCTCTAGGAGCAGAGTTGGCATGCTTCAGCAGTGTTTCCTACAGGGCTGCACATCTGAAGGGAAGGTAAGACAGGGCTTGTAACAGCAGGAGCATGCTCAGACATTCTGTGAAGTACAGCCTGCTGGATCCGTCCCAGGGAATGTTCAGTGTCCCCAGCTGCACGGTCAGGGTCCAGAGAGACCCTCATGGACATTGCAGGGACACAGACACTGTCCCAGGCAGGGCACCCAGGAGCAGCTCTTATCTGCAGCCACCTGCAAACTTGGGACCACTTTGCTGTCACCAGGGAAGGGACTGTCAGCTTCCCCTCCAGCACAGGCCATGCCAAGTGGAGCCGCCGAAGTGCCAGGATCAGGCCCTGCATTACCTGGGAGGATGTTCACCTGCAGCACGCGCACCTCAGAGGTGTCTGAGAACACCTCTGGCAGCTACAACCCCAACCCATGAAGGAGAGGACAGCCCTGACACCTTGGGCTCCAGCCCCCAGGAGGGCACCAGCTGTGTCCCCCATGCCCCCTGCAGCCCCCACAGCCCTGCCTCACATCAGCCCCATTCCACTACCACAAGGCTGATGCTGGGGTTGGCAACCCAGCCTGTGAGCAGGGTCCTACTGCACGCTGCAGAAACTGAGATCCTGCTCAAGAGCGAGGCGCCACTCGTTATTTCCCCAGAGGAAAAGGATGAGAAAAATAAAAGAGTGACTATTGACAGCAGTGTCAGTGAGCCAGCAGAGAGGATGGGGACCTAATGCAGTCCTCAGCAATCAAAACCAGCCACAGCTTGGTATTGGTCTCACATAGACCAAAAGTCCTAATAAGCTGTTAATGGGAAAAATGATCCTATTTATTACAGGAAAACAAGTTTATGATTACTACAGAGATGACATCATAACCCCCCGTGCCAGTTTAAACAATATTTGGAGAATTCATTTGTTTTGTACTATTTAAAATTATAGTGTGGGAGCCTATTTTAAGTGCGTGTGTGTGTATGTGTGTGTGTGTGTTGATGTATCCATGTTAATGTTTATTTAAATCTTTTATTTATAAAATTGATGTTCCTACGCCTAAAATGGAAATTTTCTGCTCTAAAACATCTCTTAATTGTGGAAAATAATTGTATACATTAATGTTGTCCCTCACGTTCACATCTGTATATTTACCACTGGGCACATCTGCGCACTGACAGACGCCCGTATTGCTCTGCTCGGCAGATGGTGCAAAATCCCCAATACACCCAAAACACAAGGACGTGAGTGGCAGAGCCACTACCCCCACCACAGACACCGGCCTGAGTGCTCCTGTGCCCGTGACAAGCCCAAGGAGCAGAGGACAACCTGGGTGTGTGGCACCGGTCCCCTCCCCACCTGCTGCGAGCAGGATTGAGCTCGGCACAGCCAGCACCCCTGTGTCCCTGCGGCCACCATGCTCGGCGCTGATGGGCCACAAGCCATCTGCCTGCAGGACGAAGGCGTCCACTCGAATAGGGACACCCTGGTCCCACCGGACCCTTGGTCTCACAGGAGAGAGGGTGCAGGTGCTGTGAGCAGGGGGTGCATCCGCTGTGCGCAGCATGGGGGACTTCCTGACACCACCAACCCTCCCATTGCCCATGCCTTTCGGAGGACCCTGGGCAGTGCTGCAGGGAGCTTTTTGGCAATTTCCCCCTGCTTGGCTGCCGGATGAAGGGCCAGACGGCTGGAGATAGGCTGCATACCTTTCACCAGGATGTACCTGTCATTCCAGGCAAGTCATAGCTGGTCTAGACACCAGGGCCATAAATCTGCTGGCTGCCGCCCTGTGCTGTACTCCCACCACTGCTGGAGGAGACAACTCCTGAATCATCTGTAGGAACTCCACATTAAGAAAAGGCTTATGAATGCACTGAAAGAGCTGGAAGGATCCTACATGAATATGTGCCAGCCTCCCCTCCTGGGCACCAGGGAAGCTTCAGCATTGTAGATTGCCTCTCAGAAGAAGGTCCTGATATGGTGGGGACTTGCTTTTATAGCACTTCCCTTCTTTTGAAAATGGGGAGACTGAGGCACAAACCAGGGGGATTTCTTCCCCTGGATGATGCAAGACCCTGACTCACAGCCCATTCCCATCTCTCCTCCTGCCATGGACCAGGGCAGACACCAGCAGCCTGAAGCTGTATCTGCCACAGAGCACACGCAGAACAAGGCTCACCTGTGTGCTCCAGACCTGCAGCCACAGCTGTGGGGCTCAGGACAGCTCCAGTCCTCCTGGCACCCTCACCCCAGGTGCTGGGGAGCTCCTGGGCCCCCAGCCACAGCTGGAAGCTGGTGCAGAGGGATGCATGCAGGACTGAGCGAAAGAAAGGCCTAGGCGGAGGGAGGATGAGTCCCCATGGAAAGCCCAGGACAGCTTTGTCTGATGAGTCCTGTTCCTGGTGTGCATGAGCAGTGGGAGAGCTGGACCGCAGTCACAGCAGCCTGATCCTGCTCCAAACCACCGCCATGCCCAGCCCTTGTGGCTTTGGCATCCTGCTCACAGACCCAGACCAAACTGGCTTGGTGGGGAAAGGTCACACACACTGCAGCTGAACATCTCCCTGGTAGAGGCATGCTGAAGCATTAAGTAACATTGCGTAAACTTTGTTTAAAGGAGACAGCTGTGCCACTGGAATGAGCTGCAAATGAGTGAGATTCCCAGTGACGTGTCTTCTGCTCTGCTGGAGTCTCCCACCACCCGTGTGCCGTGCTTGGAGGCCTGGGTCCCCCAGCAGCAGGCAGGCAGCAGAAATCTGGTTAGAGTTTTGGCAGAAGGTTCTGGCTCGCAACCTCTCCTCTGTTCAGAAAAGACCGCCCAGGGTACGGACGATATGCTCTCACCCACCTCTGCTTCCAGGCTCCCCTCGGGTTCTGCGCCATGCAGAAACAATGCCAGCAGGAGGCAGGGGGGGAGATGGCGTGGGCCTGAAGCAAAATCCTCAGCCCTAAGGGATGGCTGGGCAGCCTGGGGCAGACAGATCTGCACCTTGAGCCAAAGCTTTAAGTGTTGGTAGAAGGCAAGTCCAAAACAGTCCAGAAAACAAGTCAAGATTTCTCTTTTGGGCACATTCTCCTGCCTTACAGACTGTAAAAGCACCAATTCTTTCCCAGGGTTTGGAGAACCTCCACCACCAGGAGGGGGGAGCCATCCACAGCAATCAGAGGGTGATGGGCCTGGGCAGCCAGGTCGGGAAGGAGAGCTGGTCTGGAGACACTGACAAGTCCCTAAATGTGATTCACCACTGAAGGATGTGGCTTATACCTCTGAAGAAACAGAGCACTCCCAGCTCCCCTGAGAGGCCTGGATACAGCTGTCCTTTGAGAGCTCTGAGGCCAGAATGGTGTTTTGTGGCTGCAAAATTCATAAAAATCACTTGCTAATTTTTATGAGCCAGGGTAGCAAGGTCCAGAGCAGGAAAAGAACAGGAAGGGATGGACTTCTGTGTGCCACACACATGTTGTGGACCTCAGGGGACCAAGAAGCCTGGAGAAATGACATCGAAGCAGAAGACTTAAAAAAAAACAAAACCACATTTGAATGGGGAGAAGCCACCTTAATGGCAACTATTGCTTATGGTGAGAGTGACAGAGTGGATGAGAGGGGATGTGGAGACAAAAGGTGCCAAAAAATATGGCTTCAAGCATGGGAAAGGGATCATTCTGCTCCATGAGAGCGTCAAGTAGTAAAGGAAATGGCACTCAGGCTCAGGAGGCTCCTATGGCTTCTGTGAGCTTCCAGTAAAGGACAGAGGGTTAACGAGCATGTTGGGGAGAAGAGGAGCCTGGGGGAGCACAGTCTCTCTGTGTGGGTGTGTTTAAATGAGTTCAGCTCAAGAGATTCCTTAGATTGTGGTGTTATCTCTCACGGCAAGAGATGGGGACGCATCTCAAACCAGAGAAAGTCCAAGTCCAAGTGGTGCCTGGGATAGGGTGAGCTGAGTGCCGAGGGGGAGGTATTCAGCTGGGGTCCTGTGCCCATTCCATCCTATAAAAGGCCCTTTGCGTGTCAGAGAGAAAATCAACTTCCTCTCCTGACAGCTCCTAAGCTCCAATGTCTCCTAATAAACTCCATATCTTTATGCAAAGGGGTTGCTCTATGTACACAAGATATGCAGAATGATGAGGCTCAGAGCCAGCCTGAATTACCAGGACAAGGAGTGCCTCTATATGCTGGAGGTCTGCTTTGGGAAATTTCTTCAATCCCATTTCCTGGGCTCAGGAATGACAGGAAGACTGGAAAAGAACAGCCTGTGACCAGTAGTGTTCTGGGAGTCCAGACACAGTAGGGTGAGAGCCCGTTCCAGCAGCAGGAAGCTTGTTCCTTCCAGGGAAGCTCCAGATGGACAATGCAAGGAGGGAACACAGCTGCAATGCTGAGAAGCCACCTAATGGGACATGCCTTCATTGCTGGTGGTAGAAAAGAGCAGCGACCCCAAAGTGTCACCAGTTGTGACTGAGCTGGCAAAGAGGCCCAAGTATAGAATCATGGAATCATGAAATGGTTTGGGCTGGGAGGAACCCCAGAAGATAAACCCCTGCCATAGGCAGGGACGTATTTCACTAGACCGGCAGTAGACACTGAACCTGAGCTGATCAGTGGGCTGGTAGCATCCCAGGGCTGGGGCGAAGCTGGGCTCATGCCCTCCCCACCACTCTCCACCCTGGACATGCAGAAACAAGACCTCACAGTCATGAGATTTGCCACAGAAGACCACAAGTGTCATGAGAGCTGTCAGGAGTCAAGAGCCAGGGTCTCTCCCACCACCAGTTTGTAGTGACCAGGTCTTGGTGTAATGAGTTGTTCCTTGGATGAAAACAACGTGGAAACAACCTACCACTGAGAAAAGTGATTCAAGATCAATCGTATGAGCTTCCAGGAAGAGAAAGGAAGAGAAGCCATGCCCCAAGGAGAGCAACCACAAGGTTTCTGTGTGCCAGGAACCACAGCAGTCCCAACCATCTGATCTGATACTGTGACTGCTGCCCTCAGGCAACCTTAGCAAAGAGCTCCAGCTCCCAGCCACAGCCCTAGCTCATGAACAGCACACAGATAGCAACTGATGGAAGAGGTGCTCAGTCATTGCCTTGCATGTGGCTTGCATATGCTGCCTACAAGTGTGGAGAGCTCTGTAAAAGAAATAAAGGGGCTGTAAAACTAAGGGTAATCCCCTTCACCATAGCTGCACCACATCTCACTCCTCACTGCCACACAGACTCATGAGACCAGGGTTTTATACAGGGAACCTGCTTTCTAAAGAGGCACCAAGTCTCCATCTGACCACACCATGGCAGGGGAGAACCCGTTGCTGCCACAGCCACAGCCCCTTCCCAGTGTCTCACTACTGCTCTCTGCTCATGCCCACCCTGGAAACCTGTGCACCTGACCTCACATCTCCACCTCTGCACCAGTCAGGGCTGGACTGCACTGAGCTGTTTGAAAGGTATTAACCCATAATGCAGACACTTCTCAAAGCACACCTGGATCGCCCAACTCCACACACTTCCCAGAGGCAGTTTCTTCAGCCTTCAAGTCATTACGTGACATTTCCCATAACTGAAGACACTTTGGGAAACATGGGCTCAGGTCAGCATATATTCCCTCTGCAGCAACCCTGCACAGAAAGCACAGCTCCTCCTTATTGCTCTGATCCCCATCGAGCCATCAGCCCTTTCTGTGCAGCAAGCCCACTTGCACTGACTTCACCTCCATATTGCAGTCCCTGCTGCCCTCTGGCTGGCACAACCTGTGTCCTTGTCCCCAGGTGAAGTACAGATTTTAGCTGCTGCTGCATGTTGCATCTTCTCTGGCTGCCATGCAGCCCAGCTCAGCTATCTACAACTGCCCTCTCCATACTGATCCAGGAGCTCCATTCCTCCACAGTTGTTAGCAGGAGAAATACCCTTCCACAACTGGGTCAACAGAGAAGCACTACCACCCTGGCTGAGTACAGACGCACACAGACATATCTCAGCACTGTTCTGCACCAGGAGACCCCCTTGGCTTCAGGATATCTGTTAAACTCACAGCCGGGTGAACACCTTGACCCACACCCCCTGCAGCCTCAGCACCCTGCCCTGCTGCTTGCTCTCCCCAGAGGTGTACCCAGCCCATACCCTGCTCTTCCTCTCCCTTCCACACAGACTGAGATGTCTCTACCCTGGCATTTATTGAGCCCACTGGCTTCCCACCCCAGGCACAGTCAGACACCCCATAACCCTTATGGCAGGGTGGCAAGGTCCTAAAGCCTGGCCAGAACTGGGTAGCCCTGCTGGCGTTCAATGCCATGGGCTCTCCTTCCACTCCCTGTCTGCTTGCAGACATGCAGGGAAACCACAGAAGCTGCCATCAACTGTCACTCAGTGCCCCATGGCCCAGTGCCCATGGATTGTCCCATTCAGGCTGTGCTGAAGTGCTCCTGGAGAGGATGGCCAGAGACAGCAGAAACTCACTTGAGTGGTGAGATCTGCTTGCTGGCAGTGTCCTTCAGGCTGGAGTCCCCTGGGGAGAATAAATGCTCTTCATCTGCTGGGATGGCCAGGGTCTGCTGTGCTAACCCACTCTGACCTCTGCCCCAGGCTTTGTCCCAAGGCTTGCTGATACCGAGAGGGAAGTCCTCAGCCATATGAAAAACCCAAATGTGCAATGATAAACACTCTGTGATACCGAATTTGGGCTGTTGGACACTGAGAGGGGCAGAGACACTTTGGGTGGATTTCACAAGCATTTGGATAATTTATACTGGGACACTGGGGTTACAGGCTCTGGGCACTGTCCCAGGCACCAGGGTTAGCTGGCTCCCACCACTGTCCCAGGCATGGAGGTTACACAGCTCCTTGGTTTGCCAGGCCAGACACCAAGTCTGCCTTGATGGGCAATCCATCATGACAGCCCAAAGATCCCACGATGCTGCAAAACATCAGGTTTGGGGCAGAAGAGAAGCAAGACCCAGTGGGCATGCACTGGCACCCAGAGGAGCAGAAGGTTTGAGAGCTCTGGTCTGTGCTGCCAGGGATGGGGCACGTGGTTCAGAGCGGTCCCAGGTGCCAGATGAAGGGGATGCAAGGAGCTGACACCCAACTACTGCTGCACCACATCTCATTGGGGTTCTGGTACCACTCCTGGGAGGAGCTGGTGGCCTCTGTCCTGCCAGCATGATGGGCACCCCAGGGCTGGCACAGCACAAGGTGGCACGCTGGGTGGAGCCCTGGTGACCTCCCCATCCTGCCCAGCACCACTGGCAAAAATCACTCCCTCCGAGCGCCCCAACAGGATTTTTTTTGCAAACCCTTCCAGATAAACCCAACTTATTTAGCTGATAATATATAAACAGTTTATCAGCTTTGCGCATTTGCAGTGCAGCGGGATGGATGTTGTTCTTGGAATTCTGTTTGGTCATAATATTTAGAAGAGGGCTCCGATAGCAAAGATAAGCAGCTCGCCCGCAGCAGATGGCTCGTGAGACGCTCAGCGGAGCCAACATTCTGCAGGGAATGAATAAACTTGTAATGCAAGTTGTTTGTAAGTGGTTTTAGCTAAATGTCACATATAAGACTGCACAGGCATGCTCTCTCCAAGGTGTTTGAATTTATAGGAGCAAGGATACAAAGCCAGGGGCCAAATTTGCTTTTAAACTTCCTTAAACAAATGTACAGAGGATAAAATACCTCTGGATTTGCTCTTTGAGCAGGGGTGTGAGCAAGGCGTGTGCAAAAACACAGCCCATCCTTCCCAGCAGGTCTTTGCCAAAGGGCTGTGCCTGCCACCGTGCCCAGCATGGGAGAACGGAGTGAGACAGGGCACTGCTGCTTCTGCCCAGGTGCCCCTGGCCCCGGCCACTTTTATGAATGACCCCTGCCGCGCCTGGCTCAGCCACGCTCCTGCATAAGGAAGACCTGGAAATGCTCTCCTCCTAGCAAGCATCCCGTGAACTCTTCATCCCCTCCGCCTGCACAGCCAGACCGTGAATGGGCCCCAGGGAAGCTTGGGGCAGCCAGGAACAGCGAAGGCATCCTGGAGCCAAGCTTCTCCGCCGCCACTACATGGATGGAAGTGATGCCCACATGCAACCCTGCTCTCACAGCCCTAGCCCCATCCGGGGGTCTCCGCAGGGTCTGTCTGCCTGTGGTGGCTGACACTGAGCCCTCTCTGCCAGCTGGCCAGAGAGCTGCCTCTTCTCCTGCCTTGCATCTGCTTTGCCCCCCCTGCACAACACCGCACGGGTGCCACTTGCCCCACTGGTCACTGGGGCTGTCAGTAAGGGCTGTCTGGCGGCTGCCCACCCCACCGCACTCCCCCAGACCAGAGCTCTCTACCCGCAAGTCATATGTCTCTCTCCTTGGCACAGCTTTCCTTCCCCTTCCCACTCAAGAACGGTGATGCTGTTGATCTGCAAAAAGGCATAGCTGGGGGTGACCACTTCGAGTAAGGTGCCAGACTCTCCTATCAAAAGGACGGAGACACCACGGGCAGCGCTGCCTGCCTACTGGAGGTTTTGAGGGCCTGGAGGCACAAAACACACCACCCCTGGGATCACAGACCCATTGAGGCTGGAAGGCATCTCTGGAGATCATCTGGCCAAAGTCTCCTGCTTAGGCAGGACTGATGACTGAGCTGGGAAGCTCCACACCTGCACTGAGACCACACTCCCTGCTGGATGCTCCCACAGATGTGGCAGTGCTGGTACCCAGATGTAGGATCAGGTGCCACCAGCAGCTCCACATCCCTGAGTGCTGCAACCAGCACAGCTGCTGACAGCCCACGTGCAGCAGACCGTGCCTCAGCCCCAACACACCCCTGTACAACTCAGTAAAGGCAGGTGGATGATCGCGCAGGCTGAGACTCATATCAGCAGAGCTGGTGGAAGATCAGCCAGCACCAGACACACAAGACCAGCTGTCCAGAGGACCTCAATGGAGCCTCCTCTCCCATGTTGCCCAAAGGTGCCTCCAGGGCTGGTTACTTGGGACTCAGACAAGCATCCCAAAAAGGGAAGAGGCTGAAGCAAAGGAGCATCTGCCTTGCTCTGTGCTTCATGAGTTAACAACCATGATGTTTCCAACCCATTCCATTCATCCAGCCTTTCTCCTCCAGCTACCAAAGAGTCACACAGGTTACATTGCTCCAGCATGGCCTCATGCTTGAGCTGCAGAGAGCTTTGTTTCCAAAAAGCCAGCCTTCTGCCCTAACATAATCATTTTGGGCTTCCTTAACTGCATCTCTTAATTGTCTAGATTTATGAGGCCTCTACTGAAATGTCGAAGACAGCATTTAGAGTCCCTCAGTTCTTGTTCTGTTTAATTCATTCCCTTTTTCTCCAGGCTGCGATTCCAGCTCTGCATGTGCAGCTCTGCCATTGCCAACAGGCTCTTTCATTTCCAAAATGAGGCAGATCAAAATCTCTGAGATTCTGATTCTTTCCCTCGTGTGGTCTCTCTTCACCTTTTTACAAGTTGTTTCATTGGCAAATTAACCAAGGGCTGGGCTCTCTGTTCACCATGAAAAAAGCCTGGCACGGTGAATATAAATTCCTTTGGCCAGCAGTGGTGGCATTCTTGTTTCCTGGAGAATGGCATCGTGTTTGCAGCCTGTAATGGGCTCAGGGTTTTCATGCATTCAGCAAACTTCATTTCTGAGAGCTCATCAGTAACATCAGTCCTACCACCATTACCTCCCAGCTGTCTCCAGGCCTCTCTCTGAGGGACAGTCTCAGGCTGAAGGTCCTAAGCTGACCGATTCAGGTCACAGGCTTGAACCTGGTCTTCACAATTAGAGAAACAGAAACCAAAAGCTTTGGGTACCCCAAGGTTCGCACTTTCACCCTAAGGTATCCTCATTAAGTAGCTTCCTTGGACAAAGACTAATGGAAGAAATGCTTGAGTGAGAGACTTGCTCACTCTTTTGCACAGGGCACATGCTCATGGCATAGGTGATCTATGATATGTCCCCTTCTTATATCAATAAGAAGGATTTAACAGAAGCTATGTGAGCAATTTACCTCTGAACTGAGAATCAGTGCAGGGTGCTCGTGTACATGGCTCCTATCTGTTTAATTCTGCAGTTTCCCAGAACTTCTGCTACAGCCCAACCCAGCTAGTGCAGACAGAGGTTTATTCTTCCCCAGGAGCCTTCAAAACTCTTGAGGCTTCAGCACCCCTGCAGATCTCTCACCAAGCAGTACCCTCCCCAGCTACAGCCAGCACGGCTGGCCAGAGACACAGGCTCTTCTGAGACCAGTGAGTGAAGGGCACTTGGACTCAGTGTCTCGAGAGGTCCAGGCTCCCTCAGCAGACCATGGACTCTGGTGACACTTGGTGATCTGTGTCTCCTCTGCTCAAGGAACATGCAGAGCCAAGGACCATAAGCTAAAGCAGCAGCAGAGATCTCAGCTGCCCCCTGCCTGGTCCCAAGAGGATCCTTCTGCAGATGGGGTCCTTCACAGCTGTGCCAGCAGCTGTTGCTCTCCATTGAGATGCAGCCATTGAACAATCCCTCTCTAATTGGCATTGTTTGCTAAAAATAAAGTTATCCTGCTCAATGAAATGCAGCCAGGAAGACACAGCTCCCCCACAGCCTGGGCTCTCCATTAGACCATCCACTCTCATGCATGACTGTGATTCTGCAGCAGGAATGCCTGAGTTGCTGGCAGTGGCGTGGGCAAGTACAGCCCTTCTCCAGCTGGGTGAACCCCTGAAAACCATGACTGCGTGCCCTTCAGGTGCAAGCTCTTCTGCAACATCTGGGGCATCATCTTGGCAGCAGCCCATGAGTGCTCTGCACCAAGCTGCTCCCTCTGCACCAAGAACGGGTTTGGGTCCTCCCTGGCTGGCACCTCTGGGGGGTGGCGCACCCCCTGTCCCAGCAGCGAGAGTGTGGTCCCAGACAACCAGCACAGACACTCCTGTTCGGACATGAGAGGAGGATGTCAGATAGAAAACTTCATATACTGAATTTTCTAAAACTAACTATAAATGGTAAAAACTCAAAGTCCTGCTTTCTCTGGAGGTTTTCAAGCAAAATAACCCCGAGAACGGCAGCTTCAACTTTTATTCGGATGAGAAAACATTCTTTTATTTTGACATCATCTGTGTCCGTTTTTATCATAGGGATAAAGTATCTTTTATCTGGATATAATGCATCAAGTTGCAGAGTGAGTCATGAAGTGAATCTATACAATTGAGCCAATGTGCCGTGCCTTGGTGAGGACTGGCAAAGTCTAAATGTCACATTTGAGGTACATGGTAATAAACAGGCCTCTCTGCTCTACAAGCAAGCAGAGCCTGCCATGGTTGTAGTGGCAGAGGAAGCCATTAGTGTCATTTCAGAGACACTCATGGGAGGCAGCTGGAGTGCTGGGCATGGACCAGAATATATCAGAGAACCTTTCTCACACCTACTTAAATCAGCGGTGATGCAGAGTTTATTGATATGCCACGGATTTTGTTACACATGCTGACATACAGGCAGGTGCTTTAACTGGGAGCTGCTATGGGCTGATGGCTGATGCTCTGTCAGCGAGGACCCAGAGGAGCTGCAAGACGAAGCACGCTTGTGCTCCCCACACCCAGTGCCAGCCAGGGGCTGGAAGCCATCAGGACACAGCTCTGCACCACCTCTGTGGGAAGGCAACCCTTGCCTGCTCCACAGAGAGGTGCCATACAGGCAGGAAATAAAGACTAATTCCTTCCTGGATTGCCTCAGGTTCATGGTTCACAACCACCCTTGGAGGCAGGTGTGTCTGCTATATTTGTTCCCCTTATGTTGGTGGGGCAGGGTTGGACAGGGCCATCCATCCTGTGGCCACCTGCACCCAGCCCCACTGTGGGCAGCAGCCAGACCTCTCTTTCTTCTCCTGGAGAGGCTGCTGAGCCAGCTGAGGGTGAGGAGAAAGGGAGTCCCAAAGCTTTATAACAACTTGTCCCTGGGGCTCCCGCACCCATCGTTGCCACCATTCAGGGCCCGTACCTGACCACAGGCAGGGCTGGGCAGCATGGCATGCCCACTGCTTTGGGGGCAGTGTCACCACAGCATGCAGCTTTCCTTTAGATGAGTCCCACAGAATCGCGTACCAGTTGGAGGAGTAAGAGATGTGCTAATCTAGCCGTGCTGTGCTCCCCAGGGGCAAACCCGTGACCTGTGCAAGCCTTCAGGTAAGCCCATGGCTGTCTCTGCAAGCAAGGCTCCTGAGAAAGAGACACAGCATGGCTTCCCCAAGGGGCAGCGGATCAGTGCTGCCACCGGCCCCCCCTCCAAAGGGCTCTGATCACCATGCCAGGGGACAGCAGTGGCAACACGCCCCTGTCCTCCAGTCAGCCAAACCTCCTGGGTCCCCTCAGTGGGGAGCCAGCTGCTGACCTGCCCTGGAAGCTGCAGAAGGGCAGTCGACAGCTGCCCTGGGGGTGATGCAGAGCTGCCACTACGTGTCCTGTGCTCTCATGCCCACCACTGAGAGCTTTCCTTCCCCAGCCAGACACCAGCAAAAAATGTCACTGCAAGGGACAGTCATTCTTCCAAGGATGGGAAATTTCAGCGCTCCTCTGGTCAAGCTTCGCTGCTCAGCTCTTCCCAGAAACGGTGGATAGGTTGGATATTAGGAAGGATATTAGGAAGAACTTCTTTACTGAGAGGGTTATTAGGCATTGGAATGGGGTGCCCAGGATAGTGGTGGAGTCACCATCCCTGGAGGTCTTTAAAAGACGTTTAGATGTAGAGCTCAGGGATATGGTTTAGTGGGGACTGTTAGTGTTAGGTCAGAGGTTGGACTCGATGATCTTGAGGTCTCTTCCAACCTAGGTGATTCTGTGATTCTGTGATTCTGTGAAATCAGGATCTTGGGGCGCTGGTGCGAGCAAGGTGCCCAGCACAGGGAGGGCACTGCACCATCACCACACCACCCACTCCAAGAGCTGCCAGCTTGGATCCCACATGAGACGAGGTCAGGAGGGCCTAAGACCTGCTCATTGTCTCCTTGTTTTGCCATTTCTCTGCAAAGCCTGCCATTATTCAAATAACAGAGGAGGACATGAAAAAACAAACAGACTCAGTTGTAGCTACAAACTGATTCAGCCACCTACACCTGGGTTGGGGGACTCACAGAGGCAGGGCTGATTTGTTAACGGGTAGGTGAGGGCAGGGGGGTCTCCTCTGTTCCAAGAGCAGCCTCCGAGGGCTGCCTTTCCAGGTGCTAGTGAAATGGCCTTGGCTGCTCATTTATGGGGAGCAGGGAGAGCCAGTGCTGTGGAGCCTCCCTGGCTGGCCAAGGCTGGGCTAACAGCGGTGTCTGCACTGACCCAGGAGCTGGGCCACTGCTGGGCACCTCCCAGGTGGCAGATGGCCACCAGGCAGGGACACCTCACCAGCGACCCCTCGCTGCCCCAAGGGAGTCGACGTGACTCTGCTCTTAACTCTCCCCACAAGGGTCTTGTACTCCCCAGGGCCCTTGCCCACCCCTCTCAGGACTCCTACAAAGCCGCTGGATTAAAATTCAAAGGTGAAAGCAAAGCTGAAACACTTTGATACCAGGAGACGGACCAGCCGAGGAATGTTACAGGATTTTTCCGTGGCTGTTTCTTCTCAAGCATGTTCACAAGCGGTGCTGGGTTATGCAACTTTGCATCAGTGCCTTTTAGCTGCTCCAGGCAGAAGAGAAGCGGGCACCATTACGAACACCCCTCTACTTAAATCAGGCTGAGAAATGTGCACTGGCATGAGCAGCAGGACTTGCAAAGTGTGCTGGTTCCAGGTGTTTCCAGTAATTTTTTACTATGCAGCATCTTTCCAAGAACTGGGAAGCTCTAAAGTCCATGGCAACCTAATAACACGCAGTGCGATGAGAATATACATGGTGAGGGTGGGTGGCGAAGTCCTTGTGCACATAGCATGGCTGAAAAGCCACTCTGGGAGGAGACTGATAAATGCAGCCTTCAGTAGCCTCGTAGATTTGGATTCACTTGCCCTAGGGAGACTGCTGCCCTTAACCTTTCCATGGATGGTCTCCTCCCACCCCTGTGCTCCAGGGGCACCCTGCTGTCACCAGCTGCTCCACCATTCTGGGACACACAGTCATGGCATTGGGGGAGCACCATGCAAACAGCAGGAGACCTCAGCCTGGCTTTGGAACAGAAGGGCATGGAAAGAAAGACACTGCCTTAAAACAGCTCCTTCCCACATGAGCAACACTCAGGAACTTCAGGACCAGACAGAAAATTGGTATCTTTGAAGATCTCAGCTTTGGTGTCCAGTTCCATGATCTTCCTGGGGTTGCACTGGGAGTGGTGTACCTAGATCTCTCAGCTTTGCTGTTGAGGATCTGCTAAAGCTGAATGAAAACCCAGTTCTGAGTAATAATATCTGCTGGATCTCCCCCTTCCAGTTAGGAGGGGAAAGATGTTATTGAGGGAACCAAACATCTCCTCCCTGCAGCCTCTGCAGAAAACCCAGCCCAACGTGGGTGTTTGGTGGAAGGACTGTGCCTGCTGCACTCCTCGTGCTGTTCAGTAGCACTCACATCTCTCATCCTGGAAATCATCACTAGCAGCTTGGAGTCATCATACTTGCAAACCTCTAGAGGGAACATGGGAGCTCTGCTGCCCATGCGCACTGCAGCTGCTGCACGTTTGGCTTGCCTCCCTCATGAAGTTCAAGGCAGCAGTGGGACCACAGCTCCCTGCAGTTCCCAATGAGGGAGGATTAGCACGAGCAGCTTCTGCAGGTTACATCAGCTTTGCTCCTGCTGAGCTGCTGCTTTCCCACTGACCCAGAGAATAGCTCAGCCAATGTTCCTGCACAAGCTGTGTCCTGAACAGACCACACACAGCTGTGCTGAGCATCTGTGCTCTCCTGGCCTTAGGATAACACCACCCAAGTGAGGGAGAAGAGCTGGGCAGCACAGCATCCTTCCTCTGCATCCCACCTCCAGCCTTTCCCCAGCATTGTGCAGCTGCTTGCAAGAGACTGGTTTGGAACAAGCAAGCACAGGACAGCAAAACCTCATGGCAAGCTGCAGATCAACCCCTCAGCTTTCAGAGAGGGCTGCTGTGAAGGAGTTGGCTCCGTGGACATCTGCAGAGCTCAGCACCGGGCTGGGTGGCAGAAACAAGCCCTGTGCTCCCAGCCAGACCAGCCTCCAGGGGACCACACCACAATGGCTTAGCCTTTATTTTTAGTTCCTCCTTATCGCAAAGGAGGTGGCTGCCAGCTGCTCCCATCAGTGCAGCACAGGAGAAATAATCAGCCCTGGCGGCCACCCCACTGGCAGCAGAGCCAGCAGCGGCTCGGCCTGGGGAGTGGAGAGAGGGACACCATGCAGGTGGGTGGGCGATCCCCAGGTTCTCACCATGGTCACACACAGAACACCCCCCAGGAACACACAACATTTGTGCAGCAAGTGCTGGGGGAAAAGACTGGAAAAGTGTCTGCATGCAGAGCCATCCACAGCAAAGGAAAAGTCCCCAGGATGCTGCCCTGGGGTTAAGGATGCTCTGCACACAGAGCTGTGGGACCATGTCCGAGTTTTGCTCCGGATAGAGCTGCCAGGCATTGTGGCCAAGCTCCGGCTGCTGTGGCCCATATTCACTGCTGTCTCTGGACCACCTGCCTCCTCTGAGTTCTTGGAGGAAGGAGCCTGGAGCAAGCCAGGGGGAAAACAGAGAGGGCTGAGACTTCTTTGGGCATGTAGCAGGGACCCCTGGTTTGTGATGCACAGCCGCTGGTGGACACAGGCTACCCTAAAAATGATACAGCAAAGTTGTTCTCAAGTGAAGTAGAAATCATCCAGACCACTGCATACCCCATGGTCAAAGTAGTCTCCTTTGCACAATGAAAATTAATGAAGAGAAGTGTGTTTCCACATAGCACCAGAGCTCAGGAAAGCACGGAGCCAGGTGGTGCAGAAAGGTCAGGCATCACCAGCAGCATCATGAATGTTTTTGTGTTTCAAACAAAAAATATAAACATGACTCAATGCCAGTTCAGTGGGGCTTTAGATATGAGACAGGTGGGAGAGGCAGAGGAGGAAGCGTATGCTGCAGCTGGAACAAACTTGGCTCTGTCCCCTCCAGGCAGACAAGTGCTGCAGCTGCAGAGAGCAGAGGCAAAGAATGCTCAGAAAACAGAGCCACCACCATGGCCAAGGAAGAAGGTGCAGCACAAGCCAAGTAGTGCTAGCCATGAGCTTTGAGAAAGGCAGGATGAAAAGCATCTCAGAGAGGCTCAGGCAGGTTCTGCATCACCTCCTAGAGGAGCCCGTGAAAATCCATCTCCTCTAGCCAAATATGTCCTTTCTGGGCCAGCACAAGGGAGGAGCAGAGAAAGCTAAAACCCCTCTGAAATCACAGGAGGTCCCTCGTGGTTCCTGGCTCAAGCTGATGCAGATCCATTTCAGCTGAATGCAAGATTATTTTGACAGCTTGAAAGCTATTCTTGAATGTAGCTCATGCACTATGTAGCTATGGGAGACACTAAATCACAGCTGGGAGGACATGGGATACCAAATAAGTGAAGAGGAGATAAGAGACCGTAATACAGGTGTGACTCACTTTGACAAATGCCTTCAAGATGGCAATTCAAAGCCTCATTACTGCAGCCATACCTCAAGCAAGGCCTTGATTAATGGATGATTTGGTGGACTCAGAACTGCTACTGCATCCTGCAGCACCTCACAACTCTCCTTGGAGTTCAGGGCTGCCGGGCTGATGGACAACAGCCATGATGCCAGGATCAGAGAGGCCCTGGGGCCAAAGTCAGTTCATCCTAGAGTGAGATGTAACAACTCCCCTTCCAAGAAACAAGGAAGAAGAACTACAAGGCTGAGTGCAGATTATACCCAACTCAAATTCTGGGCAGCAAAGGGAACTCCAGGGTCTATAAGAATTTGAACTTTCTCAATGGTCTGCACTACCCAAAGGTGGCAAATGTATAGCAGCTGAGCCACAGCCAGCAAGTCCCTGACCCCTTCCCTGTTTCAGGCTGACCCATTGTAACAGGCAGCTTTCCCACAGCCATGTCCCTTGGGCAAAAGCAATTTGCTGCTGGTTCTGCCTTCAATCCTGCTCCTTGAGTCATTCACCTCACTTGCCTTCTCTTCCCACCTCTGCCTGCAGAGCTGGGCCAGGAGAGGGGAGACAGCAGAAGAAACTGTGGCAAGAACACAGAGCAAATGCAGCATGCTGATGGAAAACTGCCCAGGATGAGCAACATGGGGTTGGGGAGCAGATGGAACCTCAACATCCTCAGGGAACCACTGCAAACTGCAGCAGGAGCTCATCACCTTGCTCAGGAATCAAGGACGCACCATGAATGGGAAGCCCCTGTGTGTCTGGGCAGTAGTTGCATCATGTCTGTAGCCACCCAGCAAGCCCAGTGTGCTGCTCTCTGAGCTGTGGAAGCAGAGGAAGACCAGAGTCCTCAAGCAGCTCTTTGGGAGTGTCCATGCTATATGACCTGTGGAATTTGTTAGTGGGGTGTGGATTCCATATTGCGGCGTATATTTTCTTCATGTCACTAAGAGCAGTCCTGGCATTGGCAGTGCTTAGACCACAGACACCTCTGATACTGCAAGCAGATGTCCTTTTCTAGCCTTGCTAGGGCTGGCCCTTTCTCAGATCATGCCTTTGGACCAGCTATCCCAACCAGAAAGGGTCTTTAAGTGGTGAGTTTTGAAGGTGCCAGTATTTAACTCAACTGCTTCTCTAACTTTTGCCTTCTTGCCAGTCCTCTTGTTTTACAGACAGGATGTATCACTTTTTCTAATTGCTCACGGACTCTCTGGCAAGGACCAGTGTAAAGGTTTCTGCCATTAATAACAGACGTGGAGCCATATCTCCACCAGTGTCCATCTCCCCTGCTCACAGCTACCTCCCATTCAGGTGTGTCTCTGCCAGAAAAAAAATGGGATCTGTGGCAAACTCCAAGGCTCCCTGAGTGCCTCTGGCCTCCTCTGCTGAACTCCAACCCCAATAGAGTGACTATTTGCTTGCTCTGTGCAAGTTTATCTTGGAAGCCCTCATCGATACTCAGCCACATTCGTCACTTGAGTCTCTGCAGACCCTCTGCCAGTTCAGGTGGGGTTTCTTACTTTCACCCTTTTCCCCCAGCTCTGAGCTCTGTTTGGGCCAGCTCAGAGAAATGCCTGGCTCTAAGCCACACATCAAGAGCTGGTATCAGATCTGGATCACTAAGTCTCTTTTTTATGGGAATAAGTTTGGCAGCAACTGGTCCACTCAAGCTGACTGCTAAAACCATTCCTCTCTGCTGGTTTTCCCAGCCATTCATTGCACTGGGATACTAAACTGAGCCAGGGGCACCTCCTGGGAAGATTTCACTCAAGGCAATGGTCTTTGACCCCATGTGAGAACAGTCCTACACGTCCTGTACCAGCAGGAGACCATCTACTGCAAATGCCAGATCCTGCCCATCTCCACCACCTTGGACGCTTCCTGACTGGCACTTGCACAAGTGGGCTTTTTGCCCCAGTGTCTTTTTCTGCAAGTCTTCTATGAAAACCTAAAAAGCAATCTTAAACACTTGTGGTGAGGCTGCTATTGCTCCTCTACATTCCTGAGGCCTCTCTGGATCTTTTTTGCAAATATTTCCATCTTCTATCTTATTTTGGTTCACCAACAATATCAGCTCAAAGAGGGCTCCCACGAGTTGTGCCCATGCTTAGTCAAGCTCCGGGGTCCTACAGGTTTACACTGTTAGAAGGAAACATTGGTTCAGACATTTCTTTTTTACAGTCTTGCTTCTTTACCCAGAAATGTGTACGGAATCCTGTTTTTCTGCAAATGCTGAGCATCAAATCACAGGGAAAACTCACTGCACTCACAAAAAGTCTTATTTTGAGGAATTATAGCGTTCTCTACCTGAACAACAAATAACAGAGCATGCAGTTGCCTCTTTGTGCCACTTCAGTGCTCTTAGTTCATGTTGTTATGAAGAGTCACAGCAAAAACAACACCATTAATCCTAGAAGTCTAAAAATACCACCTGTTGAAGAATCCCTGTATAACTGAAAGGACAGAGCAGCAGGAGATGTGACAGATGATTGTGCACTGCATACATTTATAAGAACATGCCACATCTTCAGGAGATGCATCTGTTCTGGATATGCCACAGCAAACTAAAATACCACATGGCTGACCTGGTCAGCTATGCTAGTGCTGCTCTGTCCTAACCCTAAGCCAAAGGCGTCAGAGAAACTTGCACATTCTCATTTTTTGTAAGTGTAAGCTTGCTACTCCTAGCTCAAGATAGTTGGTCATAGCTCATGGATATGTCCTCTCTGGAGGAACGTACCCATCACATTTCCTGTTTACTGTCACAATGAGACTTTTTTTTCTTCAATTAGTAACATCACAAATGAAAGCCACACTGTGCCACAACCAGTACTGCATCTCAATAATTTGGAGAAAACTACCTTACAAGACAGAAGTAATACTCCTCAGCCAACCATTTGAATAAAGGAAATTCCTGGTTAAACTCAGAGAGACTCAGCTAATGTTAGGGATGTACACAGTTCACATACCTGGATGAGCCAGATGCTACCTTAAACACTCCTAAAAATTCCCAAGGTGGATTAGCATTCACAGATACCTTGCAGAAGCAGCAGTCAAAGGACTTACAGCACCTTTCCGTCCCTTATTCTTTAAGATTCACATTTTGTTTTATTATGGACAGTATCATAGTATCAGTGGGAAGAGACTTCTGAGGGACCTGCTCCATCTTCTCACCCAGAGAGTCCTCCCTCCCTGCAAGGAGGATGAAACTGGGAAGGACCAAGCAGTTGGTGGCCATGCACAGCTGCATCCTCAAGCCCCGGCAACGGCAGACATCTCACCCCTGGCAAAGGGTGGATGACATCCCCTGGGCCCCAAGGATATCTCAAGGGACAAAAGCTGGTGGCTTTGCCCAATGGATCTCTGATCTTCTCAAGCTAAGGAGGAAAAGAACCAGGGCACCTCCTCTTCATGAGAGAGGAGAGAGAGCAGCCCCATGTTGAGCACATCTCCTGGGGCCATGGTTGTGTGCACCCATGGGTGACTTCTGAGCAGGTGAAAGGCAACCACAGGCCAATCCACTGTCTCCATGGGGGGTTACTAGTCACAAGACTTGGACATCCAGGAGTCCACATCAGCAAAAGATAGGTCCCAGAAGACCCTCACATCAGCCCATGCCTGCGGTGGCAGATCAGAGGTGAGGGAGCCCAGTAGGCCTATGGGGGTCTCTTTCTGGGTTGCTTTCCCCTCTGAGTTGTCTCCTCAGGGCGGGATGCCCCGTGCACACACTTGGACAAGGGCCACACAGTGAGCACCAGGATAGAGCCCACCATCTGCACACTCAGCCCGGGTCTTAACACCCAGAGCAGGCTCATGGCCCAAAATGGTGTCAGGCTCCATCGTGACCATGGGCCATGCTGAAGGTAGCACCATGAGCCGGACAATCAGCCCCGTTCACCAGCAGCCCTTGGCAGAGCAGTGGGGCTAGGGTTCTGAGGTGGCCCTGGGAAGCAGGGGTGGCCATGGCAGTGTCCTGCGTCCTCGGAAGTGAGAGTGGCCTGGCAGCAGGCTGTCCAGCTCAGTGCAGCAAGCAGCGCCTGCTGGCCCCATCAGCAGGGCTGGCCCACACGAGCACCGTGCTTGCTCTCTGTCTCCCAAGGACTCAGGCAGCCGCATTAAATGCAGACCGGCTCTCGGGGCTTGCTCCTTGCCAGCAGGCTCTGTGTGAGGCCAGAGCAGTTTGCTCTCGCAAGACAACAGAAAGTGATTTTTACACTTGACAACAATGAAGTATTCTTGCATTTAACAACAATTGTGTGCTTGCCAAACTCGATGCCTGTTGGAAAAGCCCTTAAATCCATCAGCTGCATCCCACCCTATCCCAAGAGGAGCAAGTGACGATCTGCCTGTGCTCTGGTCCTGCCCAGGGGGTAAGATGTTCTGGGTGAGATGTTCATGCCCTGTGGGATAGCGGACATCCCAAACCACAGTGGGGAACACAAGCCAAGAGATGTGGTTTCAGCTTGATTCTGGGCAGGAAAGCAGGGAGGACTGAGGTAAAAAGAGGTGGCCAAGATCTTCATGGTGTGCCTAGGGCCCAGCTGACGCAGAGCCTGGGGACACCCATGCCACCATGATGAAGCCGAGTCTGGCATCCCACCACCTCACACCGAGGGCACTGCACAGGGATGGGCAGGGGCCATCCCAAGCTGTGCTGCCATGACTGGGGAGTGCAAGCTACATTGCACAGGCTTTCAAAAAAGGTTTGGAGCATTTCATTTCTTTCCCCTTCCAATACTGCCGCAGAGTTAAGATCCTTTGAATGAGGCCCTGGCTTTGTTTGCTGTGCTTCAAGTCATGCCACAGCACTGGAAATGTCACTGAAAACCTGATTTGGCTGGATTTCATCATGAACTGCAGGTGCATTTAGCAACATCCCTCAGGGCTGTGCATGGTTCTCACCTTCCAGCAGGCACAACCCAGGAAAGGCCAATAAGAGAGCCCGGCACCACCAGAAACACCTCCAGAAAAAAGCTCCAGGTGATCTAAGAGCCAGTCAAAGTATTTGTCAAACTTAAATAAATAAATAATAAGAGGCAGACATTGCAAATAGGGAGCTTCAAACTGAACAAAGTGAACATCATTACTTCTCATCAGTCTTTTAAAGGTACCTCTGTTCTGCTATTTAACTGAAAAATGCCACTTGTGTTCGAACAAAGTCACCTGGTTTTGATTCTGATACTTATATTCCATGAAATAATACTTTTTTTTTTTTTTTTTGTCTTCTCAGAACAGACCTTATCCTGTGCAAAACATCCATTTCAGTGAAATCCTCTTGTTCAGCTCCTGGCCTGAGGAGCTGTTGAAGTGGTGGCTGAAGACCAAGCCCCAGTGCCTGGGGGCAGGCAGGCTGTGGGCAGGCAGGCATACCAGGACACTATCACACATGAAACATGGTGGCTTTCCTGCTGCAGCCAGCCCCTGCTCAGCCCCATCCCATGGCAGCACTAGTGCTGGTGCCCTGCTAGTGGGGATGAAGCCCATCCCACTGGCAGCTCCCTCCACCCACACAGTGCTCACCCAAGCTATGGCTAAAAACACTCAGGCAAATACCTGCAGCTGGCATTTATAACTATAAAATATATTTGTATTGCTATTATATCTTGTAATCCTACATTTCTATATTATAATTATAAATTACATTTATATTATAATTTCTGAGCTTGCCTGACATGGGCTTCTGCAGGGCACAGGGGTACCTCACCTGGGCAAAGCGTGAGCTCACTGCCTCTGCCATAACGTCAGGCAGCACGGGAACGCACGGCCCAGGGCATGGCGTGGCCGTGTGCATGGGTGTACGCTCTGCTCCGAAACGTCTGGCCTATAAATGCCAGAATCTTCCCGCATGGAACTAAAAACATTTATTCTGGAAGAGTCCAGAGGCTCGTGGCTAAAGGCAATAAATACAGATTTAATTTCATAGTTAATACCCTGTCCAGGGTAAAATGCTCATTTTTAATATCGTTGCCTGCGATCTGACATAACCAACAAGATGTTGCAATACAATATCTGAGTCATTGCGCAGGAGATAATGGTATTTTCTTGAGTTCAATCTGGAGGAGAGCTGGCCCCATTAATCAGGCTTGAAAAAGCGATGCCAGAGAGTCTGCCAGAGAGTCTGTCTGGCCTGCTCCGAGCACGTTACGTGACCCAGGGCTGCAGGGAGAGGGGGGAGATCGTGAGCAGACCTGAGTGTCACAGTTGGGGCTCTCCCACTGGCACTGCCCCTTTATGGGGTCAGCCAGGAGGCTCCTGGGTTTGGGGCATGGGGGACTGAGGAGTGGCCACATCCCTCCAGCTCTGCCTTTGCTTTCATGCTGCCCCAAGGGAGCTGCTGTCCCACAAGGTGACCAGAGGACCTCAGCCCAGCCAGCTGGAGAGTCCTGGTGGCCTGGAGGAACTGGTCAATGTGACAGGTCCATCACCAGGCCTGAACATCCCAGAGCTGACGAGCCCAGAAGCCAACAGCAGAGTGCTACAACACTTGGTAGAGTGACTGAGGCAGTAATGTCTGTCATGGACAGGACAATAAACACTCCCAGGTCTGTTGGGGAACGTGGGGATGGAAAGCCATGAGTAAATATCCCATGGAAGAAATACTGCCCTTAATAGAAAGAATCTAGTATTATAGGTTTCCCCAGGGAAAGAAGCAGAGGAAGAGATGGATGGCGACGGGGAGGGAAGCCTGCCTGGGCTGCCTCTGGCTCTGGGAGTGCTAATGAAGCTCAAAAGGTCTGGAGAAAACCAGGAGCTCTCTTGGGAATAACGGGCTTTCTTTTCTGCAGGCAAGCATGAGTGGCTCCAGTTATCCTGCAACACCAGTGTGGGAGGCAGACCTCTCTGGCAGAGTGCTCTTTAATCTGGCAGGCACAAACAGGATCTACGCAGAAATATGCAATGCACTTTTAACACTGAGCACTATTGGCCCATTGGACCAACTTGCCTAGGGATGCAGCAGATTTACTTTCAGCACAAAGGCTTTAATTCATGACTGGGTATCTCATTGTGAAATAAATACTTTTTCTTGACTGGAATTTGCAGAAGGATGCAGGAATCAGTACGAAAGTCCCTGGCCCGCTGTGCAGAAGTCAGAGCAGATGACTCCTTCTGCCTTTGAAAGCCAGCAAATGGCTCTGCAGAAACTCAAGGCGTGAATGAAAAAATGACTCATGAGAATAAGACATGTCAACTCCTGTAATCGTACCTCCAGAGGCAGCATGCCATGTCTGGGGGGAGCAGAGGCTGTAAGACAGAGCTCAGCATACCCTAGAGTCTAAGCCAGAGGAGGGATGAGGGAAAGCACCGTGTTTGTCAAGGCTCCATACAAGCAAACTGTCTTGACTGGGAGGGTGAAGACAGGGATTGTTCTGAAATCTCTTCAACTCGTCATCCTGAAAGTTCCTAGGTGTCACCTATGGGTCAGCAAAGACCCAACCCCACAGCCTGAGTGACCAATTGCAATTTATGGATAGTTGCAATTGATGGATTTTACTCGCAGTACCAGTGGTAGGAGACAATGGGAACCCACAAGCCATCATCTGAGCCATGTATGCATTTCAGTAGAAGCCAGAGGTTGAGGATAGATACACATTAGAAGATAGTCCCACAAGACACAACAGTGACTCACTGTGATCCCAGACACTCTTCTGCTCCCCATGTGGGCTTCAGGCAAGGAAGTGCCTGCACCTGTCTGGCCATCTGCATCCATGGCCATCCACAGCCGTTTTGAGCTAGCCTCATAAAGCAGCCTGGTCACACCTCTACCAGCTCTGGGTACAACATTCACTTGGGGCTTCCCCTCATCTCTACATGGTTCTCTTAATATGCAAAGCTGGCAGCAACCACAGGGAAGGTGTGACATCTCCTGCCCAGCTGGCCTTCATCCACTTCCCATGGGGACACATGAACTCCCCACCGTGCACAGGCTGGTTTGGCTGCTGGGTCAACATGAATGGCCCAGAAGCATTTCCCTGACTGTTCTGGGGAGAAGAGAACCGGCCGCCCATGGCACCAATAGTCTAGGCTGAGCGTGAATAGTGGGACCCGTTTTGGGGACAGAGGAGTCCTGCCATGAGGTGGGCACCTCACCAGAGAGACCTTCTAGCCATAGGCATCCTCTGCAGAATAAGTCCCAAATACTTGTTCAAATGTTTTATCAATGCAATGTAGTATTCTGAACACCAGATTCATAATTTCAAAAGGAAATACACATTTCCCACAAAATAAATAATTAGATAGAGAGCAAGATAGATAGATAAAAGGAAGTTGGGTTTCCAGTTAAATCTGAACAATCCCAAAGTGATTAAAGAGTTTCTCATTTTAGTTGCCAAATCCAAAACGTTCAGGAAATTTGGAGAATTGAAAAAAAGTTTTGGACTAAATGTCTCAACCTTCAGTTGCCAAAAGAGGGACAATGCCATCTTCATGGCTTTGGATTTTAGACAAGCCCCAATTTATGCAGATTAATATATACTTTGACAAAAAAAAAAAAATAATCATGAAAACATCTTTTCTCAGGAACAATTCCCATTTCCCAGTTCTGTGACCCTAAAATACATGCCAAATATCTCTAAGAGTTGATGTTTTATTTTATTTAACTGAAAAGCAAAATGACAATAAAGTGAATATTTAAAGTAAAGCTCTGTTCTGAAAATATATCTACTTAATGCTGAAAAGATTCAGTTTCACAGAGCTGAAAACAATTATGAACCGAATCAATTGGGAGAAGAATTTAATCAGAAAAATGTGAATGCTAACTGGGAATTGTTGAAAAACATTTTACGCATTGCCCCAAAACCACAATCCCACAATTGAGAAAGAAGGCAACATTGGTTAAAAAAAAATTATTCTGGCTTATGAGGGAAGTGAAGACAACTGTGAAAAATAAGAAAACCATATATAACTTAAGAAAGTGGAAACTGGTAATAATGGATGAGAAGTGTGAAACCATAGAAAACTGATAAGAAAAGCCAAGAGTTGAGGACGATGTATGGTCCGCAAACCCAAAGTTGATGAGAAGCAATTTCTCTCGATATAAAAGGACTAAATGCATCTCTTCTGAAGTTGTTGGTTGTATTAGTCTATCTCTGGATGGATGCACTAGAACACTCAACAGCAATAGAAGAAAGCTAATGTTTGACAATGTTTATAGAAGTCATTGGCTGAACCAGATACTGGTAGGCCTGTCAGGCTGGCCGCAGCTCTGGGCAGTCACCTCCAAAGGCAGCTACAGCATGCAGCAGACACTGATTTAAACCAAAGAAATATAATTAATGTTAACTCATATAGACTTATGGAAAACAGAACTTGTCAAACAAAGATTCATCTTTTTCATGAAATTACAAGTTTGATTGATAAAAATAATATTGGTGGTGTAATATACTTAGACTTCTGCAAGGCAATTGACTTGGTACTGTATGACATTTTGATTAAAAAACTAAAACAATACACAATCAACATGGCACATATTAAATAGATTAAAAGCTGGCTGGGTGACGTTTGTCAGATGCAATTGTAAATGGGAACTCCTCACCCAGCAGGGGTGAATTTAGTGGAGTTCCCCAGGGGTCGGTTCCTGGCCCTGTGCTATTCAACATTTTTATCAATGATCTGAAAAAAATATTAAATCATCTGTGGTAAAGTTTGCTGATGACACAGAGATTGTAAGACCGGCAAATAAAGAAGAAGCCAGATCACTGCTACAGAATGGCCTGGGTTGCTGGTTAAACTGGGCACAAGCAGATAGTTGATATAGCCAAATATAGTCATACATCTAGGAACAAGAACGCAGATTATTGGCCATACATACAAGGCAGGATGTTGTGTCCGGGGAAGTGGTGATTATGAAACCCCGGGGAGTTTGGTAGAGCTTGAGCTGATTGAACCCTCCTTGCACGGGAAGGTGGCCCAAAGGCCACTGCATTCCTTCGACGGCAGCCTCAGGGAGCAGTGAGGAAGTTACACTACTCTGCATTTGGGTGCCTGCATCCATCCAGCACCTGGCTCTGGTGCTCACCGTTCACTAGGATGCTGGGAGACTGGGAGAACTGCTGTGAAGATCATAAAAGAGAACTGACCTTGCAGTGAGTGACCTCAAGAGCTCAATCTACTTTGCTTGCCAAAAAACAGCTGTGGGTTACCTAGAGAACATATATTTCCCCATAGAAGATTCTCCAATCTAGCAGATGGAGTTTTACTATGATCTGATGTCTGGAAGCTGAAGGTAGGTGAACTGAAATGTGGCACACTGCTTACTGACATAGGAGCCAAGGTAATGAACCACTGGAACAATTCTCCTAGGCAGTGTGGGAATCTCCAACATTAGCAAACGTTACATCATGCTTGGTTGCTTGCTCTGTCTCAAGCAGGAGTAAATCTGGGCTCAGGTTATACCTGGTAGTCAGACTAGATAATGGCAAAGATATCTGCAGTCCTCATAGTCCAAACAGCTATGATAAGGGTTTCATCATTACTCTTGCTGGCTGCATGTACCTACAGGCAGGAACGGAGTCCCTCTCTGTCATGTCTCACTGACAGCAAAAGCTTCAGTATAGTGTTTTTCTTGGTAATATGTTAAAAAAAAAGGCCATTTCTTAGACCCGCAGTGATCTCGTAGAGCCAAAAGAAGTGAATTATCATGGCAGCTTAATTAAACCATACAGCACAGCAGAAGCAACGGTTTCTCTTTCCAAGACTTTAGGACCTTCTCATACCAGAAGCCTGTGAGCCACTGACGTTTTGAACTTGGGGCAGACACATGGTTCCCTGCTGGGACTATTCCACTTGTTGGGCCCAGGGCTGCTGAACAGGTCTCTGTGGAGAGCCCATTATGATCAATTTTAGAAGGGAAAAAGTCTGAAAGGTGACATGCTGTGAATTCAGGAAGGGATGGGCAGCGGGGAAGGGGCACCCTTTACTGAGCATTGGGCAGTCCTTAGCACCTGGTGACTTCCACTCCCACCCAGACTCCTGATCTCACACCAGGGTCTGTGGCCTCTACTGTACTTTACCCTTTGCAGCTATAATTAGTTTCTCTTTCATTACTCCCCCTTTCCATCCTTCTCCAAATGATTTTTTTGCTTTTTTTGTTTTACAAAAAATAATTTTTTGTTCTGGTCAATATTCCTTTCCAAACTGTTTGGTTTTTAACACAGGTTTAACTGATAACTGGGCTTCCTTACAAACTTGGCCTGGTGTGCTCCTACTTGATCTCTAACATCCCTAATCCTGCATCTCTGTGCTGGGGTCAGCCTGCTCTGTCACTGCACACCTGCACGTGCAGGTATAGCCTCTGTAGCCGTGGTCTTTAGGAAGCAATTCATCTTGCACTAAGTAGATGTCTAAAACAGGGCAGATGACTTACTACCTAGAAATGACAACTTCCAAGGAAAGAGACCCGCCAAGGGCTATTGGGTTCCCTGCTCAGCCTGGTCACCGAGCCCCGTGGTCCTGAGAAGCCCTGAGGTCTCTTCAGTGCTTGGAGCCAGCAGGGCTGCATTACTGCGCTGCGGCTGGAAATCTTCGGGTGCTGCCCACAGTGAAGGTGGCTCCAGTGTGTGCAAGGACTTCAAAGCCCACACCCTGCACAGACCATAGTGTGGAGATGGTCATGGAAAGAAGCGTGACCAGGGGCTCCTTGCTCCATTTCCTCACGGCTTTGTGAACCCTCAAGTGCTGGCAGAAATGGGCAGCTTGCAGAAAAGCCTGTGGAAGCTTGTTATCCACGCTGCTGCAACAAGGCAGAGGAACAGGGGAGGAGAACCAGCCCTGCAAACAGCTGCTTTGCCCTCATCCCATTGGCACAAACCCCTGCTCCCCACTGTCCACCCGCCCACAGCCTCGGGAAGAGGCAGGAGGAGCAGTCAGGGCGCTTCTCTCCTTCACAGGCGAGGCCAGGCTAACCTGCAGCTTCCCTGCCGCCATTCCCAGCAGAAAGAGCAGCTTCGGCTTGCTCCGGCTGCCTGTGTGCCAACATCAAACATGTTTTACAACTGACCTGCAAAGAATGTGTGTCACTGAAGAGGATATGTAGCCCTGGAGAACATAAAACACAGCTGCGCTGTTTAATTGTATCTCTTCCACCCGATCGGAATAACAGGCAGAGATGATCTAAGGGAGATAACTACTGAGTGTGTTAGGAACAGCTCCGCTACCTTCGCCAGTGGAAGATTCTTATAAATTCACTCCTCCTGCCATCTTTTTGCAAAGGGTCAGAAGATGTACTGACAATAGCAGCATGCAAATATTTCAGAACTTGGCCACACGCTGAGCAAACACTCTGGATAGCTTCACGAGTAGATTAAAATGCCAGATCAGCGAGCAGTGGTGCACTTTAAATACGCTCACTAATTTATTAAGTTTATTCTTAGCAAGCTTGCAGACTTCAGAAAGTTAAATTTCTCAGTGACAAATGGCTGGGATGCTGGGCAGCCAGAGCGTGCGTGCTGCAGTCAGATGGCCTGGAGAAGGCAGAGCAGAGGAGCAGATACCACCAAGCACTCTGTACGGCTGAAAATCCCCAACGGAAGAGCCTGCACGGGCTTACTGTCAAGCCTGCTCTGCAGCTAGAGTACAAAACCAGGGCTCTTGGCACATCCTACACTTCTCCAAAGAGTGCAGCCTCCCACTCTGGACTTAGACATCCCTTATCTCCTCTAGGCCTGGCCGTGTGCTGTGGGCTAACCGCTGCAAGCACCAGAGCTTGGGGCACCCTTTGTGTCCCGGCTGCACAAGCAGTCCCTTGTGCTCAGGAAGAGCAGTGCTCTTCTGGCCACGGTGGGGCACCCCCTGCGCCAGGGGCTGGGCTGTACACACCTCCCATCCCAGGAAGCCATCTGCTGTGGTCCCAGGTGACATCCCTGCCCTCCCTGCCCCTTCTCCCAGGTGCTGAGATGGTGCTGTGCCCAGGAGCTCTCCACCCTTCAACCCTGTTGGCTCCCCATGCTCAGTCCACAGGAGCCAGAGCCCACTGAGGTCTCATCCCAGTCAAGACTCACAGCAGGTGTCTCCAGTGGGACACAGGAGTCACCAGAGACACCTTCAGCCAGTGGCTGTGGGCCACTGCTGCATCTTTGCTCTCTGCCTCTGCAGGTCCCTGAAGCTCTGCAGACCTGGAACTGGGTCTGGAGTAGCAGAGTTTCCCCAGGAGGAAACCAAGGCCGGCACTGCTGGTAGAGATATTTAATTTTAGGATCATTGTTCAACTTGAACTAAGGAGTGTGTTTAGAAACCCTTCTGAAAAGCCATGTGTCTGACTTGCATGGTCACACATCCCTGAAGATGAAGCATGGCAGGACAGAGCCCTGGGACAATGTGGAGGGCCCTGCTCAGCAGCACTGTCCAACCTCTCGGACCCTGGCAGGACCATGGTGGCACCAGGTGCCACACAGATGTGAGACCATCCCTGCCACACTGAGGCACTGACAAAGCAGTTGTGCACCTCCTGCAGGTCTGATTTGACTGCACTGCTAAAGAGAGTAGAAAACCATTTTGCTACAGGAAAGCAGCACAGCAGGATGAGGACACTCACAGCCCCAGGACCCCTAGCTGCTCCGCAGTCCTGGACAATGGAGCATGGTGGGACACAGGCCTGGAGACACCTTATGGAAAAGTTCTGGTGAAACAGGGAGAAGTGTGCGGATGAGCAAGCAACTGCACGAAGGATTTGTTGAGCACAGCCACCACTTAAAGGGCCATTTGTGTTATTTGAACCCACTAAGCAGCTCAGCATTCGAAGAGCCATTTGCAACCACTCCTGCCCTTCTGCACCAGCCACACAAACACCAGGCAATGAGGCAGCCTCCTGGGAGGGAGCCGTTTATCAGCAACGAACCCGGGGACTCCATGTGGCGTGCCGGGACGGCTCCTCGAGTGGTGATGACAGCCGCTGGTGGAGATGCCTACGTGCTGTTTGCAGAGCATAAATGAGATGCTGCAAGTTTTCCAGGGACAGAACGCAGCAGGGCCCTTTGAGCTGGGGCTCACAGCTCTGCGAGGCTGTTTCACAGCATTTGCCACATCTCTGGGGAGTTGTTATTCATCATCCCGCTTCAGAAAGGAGTCGATCCTCCTCTGTTAGCACTGGGAGGGAAAAGACTTTCCCAAGAACATTTCCTGAGCTGAGAGCAAATCCCACATGGCATTGCAACGCTCTATCAACTGCACATGCATGTTATTGTTACTTGCACTGCAAAGTGAGCTGTTGGACCCAAGGCAATACGTGCTGCCACTGGTGGTTAAACAAACTCCATATGCCCCGTCCAGCAGCTGGCTGGCCGATGTCAAAGCCCTGAGAAATGACCTGCTCTGACAGCCCTTTTCCTAGTGATCCACTTTGATTTATTGCCTTAGCCTGCAGTGCAGATAGGGAACAACACGCACAGACATGCGGGGTCTGGATCTGCACCCAATTGGGTCCATGTGCTCTCGTCAGCTCTTTCATCCCCAGGTCCCTCTGCATTTCAGCAAGCCTCTATAGGAATGCCTTGAAACTGGCTCCTACAGTGAGATACTCAATCCAGTTTCCCAATCCTTTGCCCTTCCTCAGCAGCAGTTGTGCTTCTAGAAATACAGGAAAGCTGCAAAACTCGATCAGTTTGGGAATAACACATTGTAACGTGCTGTGGGAATGGTGTCAACCCATTGCTCAGAACCTCATCCTAAGAGCAGAGATGCCCCTCCAATAAGGCTGTACCAGACTGTCATCCTCAACAGTCCATAGCCACTGTGCTTTCCTCCCCACCACTGGCTACAACATCACATGGGATGGATTGGCCTTGGGAGACCTGAAATATAACAGGAAGGGTAAAACTGACTCTGCAGTTAATGGGAGTGGTGAGCATAAGGAGAGGAGCAAGCCCTCGGCACTCACTGGGTCCAGGGACATGCAGAACCAAGGTGTGAGTGGCTGTGCTGTGGTGGCAGGATTGGCTGCAGGACAGCCCCCTGGACAATGTGGCTGAGGCTGTGGGCACATTGCTGGGAATGAGGGAGAAGTGACCCAGAGCAGGTTTCTGCAGGTCCTGCATCCCCGTCTCCCCAGCAGGCCCATGCCAGCTCCCTTCCAAGCAGCCCTGTGCAAACAGGGTACTCCTGAGTCCCCACTGATGCCAACCAAGAGCAGTCATGGCTTTGCATAAGCTCTGATAGGACAAGGGGCACAACACAGTGTGGCAACAGCTCGACTTAAGCAAGTGGATGGTGAGCTTGCAGGTGCATGAACCGCCCAGACATTTACAGGGAATGGGGAATACCAAGCAGACTGAAAATCATTCATGCTGCTAACATGCCAGAAGACATGGACAGGCTTCTTCATTAGAGGTCAGAGCCTGCCTGTCAGGTGGGCGATGCTCACAGAGATGCAGAGTGCCAATACAAGGTCCCCTTTCCCTGCAGAGCAGAGCCGCTGGGCACTTCAGATGATGAGAAACCTCCCTGGGTGCATGCTCAGTGCTGGACACACCAGAGGGAGTCCAAAAGGGGTCAGTGCAGAGCTGGCACAGGTCCCACACCTGCCCTGTGGCTCCAAAAGTGGAGCTCTGGGCAGCCCCAAGGTCTCCTGCTGCCTGGGAGAGGCCATGTTAGACAGATTCAGAGTAGAGCAGGAGCAGGCAGGTACTGGGGAGTACCACGCTGGTCAACATGAGGGATGAATGGGAAAACTTGCCCGTTTTGGCCTGGATTTTATTCTTCTTCATTTAACTCCTCCACTCTGCACAGGCATCTATCTGTCCTTCACTGTTCATCTGCAGTCCCACCAGGGATGCCCCACTGGTAGACATCACGAACAAAGCTGCACAGTGTTCTGTTAGATGGACAAGTGTCTGAGCAAAAACGAGCCATCCAGGTGGTTGCCCACGCTTTACTAGGCAGAGCTCCGTCTGTGGGGGGAACTTCACCCACACCACATAGTGCACCCTGCGTGCACGGCCCCACTGCCAGCCCAGGATCTGCCCTACACCCTGAGGGACACCCGGCGGGAGGGCAAGGCCTGCGGGGTGCTCGTGGCTCTCACACCCTTGTGATGAGGTCAGGAGTCAGGAAGTCCCTGGGGACAGCTGATAAGCCTCTGTGTCTGCTCCAGCAGTGCCCGTATAAGTTGGGTGTATTTTTGGCTTGAGGTTGGGTCATAAACCCACATGAGTCAGAAAATGCAGTTAAGGCAGACCTACGTCCCCTACCGTGGTGCCTGCTTCAGGGCAATGCCAGCAGCACCAAGCTGGTGGCTGTGGTGTGCCTAGGACACATGACATGATGGACACAGGCAGGTCCCAGGTGCAGTGGGCAGAAGATCATGAAGGTCACTGAACTGTGTGTTTTGGCATCAGGACCACACACCAAGCAGCAATGTGTAGTGGGGACAGTCCTGACAGCAGGATTCTCAGGTGTCCTGTGAACCCAAGCTGAGGATTGTGCTGACTAGGAAGCCATGTGCACTACACATACAGCAGAGCCTAGAAGCCCCGGACAGCATGACCCCTGCACAGGCTCTCAGAAATTACCTTGTAGCTCTACCTAAATCATTAGCACCTAATGAGCAGCATCAGCTGGTGGGACAGGAGATAACCACAGCAGTTCATGGTTAGGTCACATGCATAAACCCCAGGTCATGAGATCTCACTTTAGGGCCATGCAGGTAATCAAGAGATAGAAGGTCCCAAAGCACTGTCCTCTGATGTACTTCTCCTGTGCATGAGGCCTGTGTCCACAGCTTCCCCTGCGAGCCAGAAGCCTGGCAGCTGGTAACAGGCAGGTGCAGTGCAGGCAGGGGCTGCACTGCCAGGCTGTTCCCCCATTCACGTGTCAGTGCTTGGGCTTGGCCACAGCCTCTCTGCTCACCTCCCCTGTGTTGCTTGCACTGTTGTCTCTGGTGCTGAAAACCAGCTCTGTGTTGGCTTAGAAGGAAGGACAAGTATGGAAGTTTCCTCTCCTTGCCTCTCCCACTAAACCTCAGCTCCTGGCTGCTCAATGTCGCTGCATAAAGGCCAGTGGCAGATGAAGCCACCCCTCTGGAAGTGGCTGGGACAGGTTGAGGCCCATGGCCACCTGCAGTCAAGTGCATGAGAGACGGGCCACCAGAGGCAGCAACAGCTCCACCTTCAGACTGCCAGGCTGGCAGCAAGCACCCGGAGCCACCACGACCTGGGAGGAGCATTTAGGATCACACTCCTGAATATCAGAGCCTACATCACCTTTGAGGCTTGTGCTGTATGGTCAGTCTCAAAATGGAGGTGCTTCTACTGCTCGGGCTCTGTAGACTCAGCAAGGAAATCACCATGGAGCACCTCAGACAAAAAAATTATTTGCTTCCTGTCTTCTTCCAGAAATGTCCCTCCTGTAATTCACAACAGTGCTATTGCAAGTCTCCAGAATAGCAACATGTCCATGAAGGAGCTGGACACCATGACCCAAGGTGCTCATTTCCTTGCTCCTCACTCCACACAGGGACACAGGACTGGAGACACTCTCTGTGTCCAAGGCACCTGAGGGCTCCCAGTCCCAAGGATGGGCACAAATCCTTGAGGAGACCATGGGAAGGAAGCTGGCAGAAGAAATGGACTTTGGGAGACTTTCAAAATGACCAATGACATTTCAAAATGCACGCTGCATGTGAAGTATCCACCCTCTAGGAGCCAGACAAGTGCAGGGACTGACTGCTCTTGTGGGATGCGCAGCTGGGGATGGAGGACACCAGCCAGCAGTGTGGAGGAGCAGGGAACGGGCAAGCAGGAGAGTGTGGCACCAGTGCCTCCTACCTCCACTCCCACTGAAGCAAGGCTCTCTGCTGTGCCCCTGAGCCCTCCTCCAGCACAGCTGCGCTGACTGGCCTCAAGCAGGGAGCCTTGAGCTGGCCTCACATGCGATGTCTCCAGACCAGGCACGGAGTCCTCCCTGCCAGCCTGAGTGTTCAGCTGAGGCCGCTGGGCCACCTGCGCTGACACAGGGCCCTCTGCCATGGCCTGGCAGGCAATGTCCATGCCCGGTCATCTTGCAGGGCCTCCCGACCAGCTCACAACTCTCTGAGCACCTCCACCATGGCCTGACCCACAGCTGCTGTATTCACCAAGTGCAGGGGCTGGATCCCTTCACCATCCATACCCAGAACGTTAACTCAGCTCCTCTCCAACAACAAGCAAGAAGGCCAAGAAATAAAGCAGGTACATTCCAGGAATACTGCAGCCGCAAACAGTGCATGAATCACTTCAGGCAGCGGCTTCTTCCCAAAGGACGCGCTTGTCCATCCAGAGTAGGCAGCCCACCTTTGGAGCTCAGCCTTCAGGGCAGGAGGACAGGTCTTCCATGCCCACGGTGGTGAAGGAACAGGGTAACCGCCAGGCAGAGGGAGGCTTTGCTTTGGCCACAGCACATGGAAGGGCCACACAGCATCCCATGGCCCATTTCCCTGGCTGTGTCCCTCCTCGAGCAATAACCTCAGCTGCTCACCGGCATCCAACCAGCCCCACCAGCTCTCCTTTGGCCGATGTCAGCCCACCCTCACCAAGGTGATCTCTGTGGTGATCCTCTCCCAAAGCCATTCCTGCCTTTACCCCACCTGGGCATCAAGGGCCTCCTCTACCTTCTTGGCACAGGGGACTGCTACTGTCATAACCCATCAACCTTCCCTGTTCTAAAATGTCCCAGCCACAGGAGCCTAAATGCCAGCAGGATCTAACGCAGCATTTACAAAACAGAGGGTGCCCAAAGAAAAGCATCCATGTGACACAGTCATAGGGAGGGGCACAGCGAAAAACAGTTGAGTGGGAGCTCTGGACGTGGCACCATGGCTTGGAGAGCAAATGCAGAATAGAGAGGTCCAGAATTAAGGTGATCTTTAGTGATTGCTGTGCCTACAGAACAGGGGGAATGCTGGAAAAGGGAAAACGCTGGTTCAGAGAAGAGCTCAAGAATGATTTGCAAACTTGCAGTACAGTAGAAGACAGAAGAAACCCAACTCCTTTTCCTGTTGCTGGGCAAAACAAAAATAAGACTCGGTCACACTCAGCAAACACCTGGTGGGCACCTTGCCAGTCCAAACCAAAATGAGCTCCAGCTGAGCACAACCACTTGCAAGTCAGAAATCAAGGTACCTGTAGCAAACGGTGCAGCTGCTTCCTCGTCCAAACCAGCTTCAATGTGAAAAGAGGGGCGTCCTCAGCTGAGGTCACCCAGATCTGCTCTGCCCACAGCTGAAAGGCAAGGAAATGTGGGAGAGGGTTCGCTCTGTTACCCACGGAACAAACTGGACCCAGAGATGTAAAGGATGGGTCTGGCTTCCTCTTTTCCCCACAATTTCTGCGTGCAGTTGCTGCCCGTGCAGTGCTGCAGGCAGATTAGGGAACCAGGGTGACAGCCATGGGGAGGCGGTCATTTAATTTAGAGATGGGGGTGAGCATGGGAGGGCCCATCTCCTTCCCAACTCCTTCCCATCTCCGTGGGGCCGTGCCAGCCCAGTGAGGTCTCTGCAGGTTTCCTCTTGGCTGTCAGGCTGCAGACGCGTTGCAGCAGCCGTGCCAGGCTTTTAACGCACACACAGAGCCTGCACAGCAGGACGGGGCCGGCTGGGCTGGCCTCCAGCCCCGGCTGCCATAAAACGGGAAATAAGGCAATTGGAGCAAGACCACAGCGACCACCAAGCAGCTGCCACTGGCAGGGCTGGGGCACTCTCCCCCGCCAGCACCAGCAGGCAGCAGTGCATTGCCCCATGCCGCTGAGCCCCAGTGCGCCCGCAGACTGCGGTGCAGCACGAGCACATGTAGAGGACGAGGAGGAGGAAACAGAGGAGGAAGAGGAGGCGGTGGCGGCTGTGTCTCAGCCAGGCTTTGCCCTCCTCAAACACCCCCGGGGAGCAGGGCAGCCAGCAGCCCCGGGATGCTGCACACAGCAGACAGCACAGCCTCACTCGCGGCGCGGTATGGAGTTTTCTGCTCATTACAAGTTTTATGAAAAGTTGTTGGCAAAAATGCGCATTTTCTTTGGCTGCGTTTTGAACGGATCTGGCAAAAATGTAACATTAGTGTCTCCCCTTGAGAGAACTTTATTGAGTGGAACAAAGTTGGATATTTTTAGCTACCCATTGTTAGCTGAAGAACAAAGCCATAACTAAGATATTTTGTCTCTTACACTGAAACGGGACTATCAGACAAATCCATGTACAGTCATATGTGGCTGCCCATTCAGATGGAGCAGAAAGAGGGAACTATTTTTAGCTTGATACTTCTCACAACAACACATCTCCCCTCCCCTGCATGCTGGACCACCAAAACACAGGGGCAGAGCAGCACCAGAGAGGGGATGAGGGGTCACTGACTTTTGCCATCCCTCAGGCCATATGACAACTGTCATTTGCAGGAGAGATCAGGTTATACCATTCTCAAAAAAAAATAAAAAAAAATCCCATCATTTTCTGCCATTCTGCATATTTAGTTGTTGTTTACTCAGAGCTGAACTGATGTGCGCTCTACCAATAGGCAACAGGGAGAAGTCGACCAGGACCCTGACGGATTTCAGCAAAGCAGCAGCTGCACCACCCAGCGCTAAAACCCCAACCCTCTTCCCAAAACCCCACAGGTGCCCCAAGGGCCACCCTGATGACAGAGGAGACCACGGGTGGAGGGGACCACTGGCAGTGCCACAGGAAGGAGAGGGCCTGGGCAGCTGCTCTAGGGCTGGCAGCGCTGCCGCCCTGTCCCGCTTCATACAGCCCAGCCGCAGGATGTGTAACCATTTTGCAGCTGCCAAGGCAGCATTTTCAAAAGCATTAACCCTGAAAAAGCAGAAAGCCCTGTGTGAGGCCAACCCAACCTCCCTTGAGCGCTTTAGAGCTCTACAAATGAGATCAGTCGTTTATGCCGGGTAGCATTTTGCAATATGTTCATTTAAATGAAACAAAGCGGTCCATAAATGCCCTGGATTTTGGAACGTGAGTGATGCCGGGAGCTTTCCTAAACAGTTTTTGTGGGTTGCATCGGTGAGTCATGGAGAAATCGCATTAAGTGGCTGAGCGGTCGGCACAGCCAGAGTGACCCTCCCCAGCACCCGGTGTCCCTGCCAAAGCAGGAGCACGAGGAGCAAAAGCCGGGAGGGTCGCACTCTGCAGGCAGGGCAGCGTGGCTGGCGAAGCCTTCCATAGCCTCCAAAGGGCTGCAGCAGAGCGAGGCTCCTGGGGCAGAGCTCAGACGGCCCCTCACCATCACCCTGCCCTTGCACAGCTCCATCCTCTCCTCCTTGCCTTGCCCTGCCTGTCCCTATGGACGGCTAGCTCCTGACCTCTGACGTGCACCTTGTGCCTGATCCTAACCTGTTCCACAACCCACATAGGGTGCACATAGTCCAAGACCTGGCAGGCACAAGGGGCCACCGAGGCCCCAGCAGTAGCCCAAGAGAAGCAGCAGGAACGCCTGACGGTGCTCCATTGCCCCGCAGGACGTCGGTGCCGGGTGTCGACAGAGCTACACACACATGTGAGAAAGCAGCCAGAAGAACAGAAAGATGTTAAGTAGGAAAGGCAAATTACCTGCGAAACTTTCGGCTGAGCTAGAGTGTCCCGGAGGAGATGCTGCTTTTGTGACTCCTTGCTTTCTCCGCGGGTTGGGGCTGCTTTTATCAGGGAGCAGTGATTGTTTTTATAAACTTGCAGCACAGTAAGAACTGGTTTAAAATAGAGTGAAAGGAGCTGGTGCGGATGGAATTAGACAAACTCTGAGGGCTGCTTCTCCAAAAATAAATTAACTTCTTGCAGCCCGCGGCGCAGAGGCTGGGAGGCCGGGGCGGCCGCGGCTGCCGGGGGGGCGCTCACCTTGCCCGGCCCGCCGGGGGGCGGCCCGGGGGGGGTGGGGAGGAACCGGGGAGGGAGCGGGGCCGAGGGGGCCGGGGCCGCTCCTCGCCCCGCCGCGGCTCGGAGCCCGGCTCGGAGCCCCCCGCGCCCCCCCGCCCCGCGGCCCGGCCCGCAGCCCCCCGCCGTGCCCCCAGCGCCGGCCCGGGCCCGGCCCCCGCAAGAGTTAAGGAAGGGGCGGAGCCGCCCCGCAGGGCCGGGTGGCGGCGGCCTCCCCGCGGGGCGCGGGCCGGCACCGCGCTGCTACCAGCACCGCCGGTGCTACCGGCACCTCTGCCACCACTGGCACCAACGCCTCTACCGCCACTGCCACCGCCACTTCTACCGCTGCCACCACCATCATCGCCGCTACCACCGCCACCTCTGCCACCGTCATCACCACTACCACCATCAGCACTGCCACCACCACCTGCACCATCACTGCCACTGCCACCTCTGCCTCTAGCACCACCATCGTATCTGCTGCTCCAGCACCACTGCTCCCACCACCACCACCTCTGCCACCACCATCATCGCTACCGCCACCATCATCACCAGCCCTACCTCCACCGCCACCTTCACTACCACTGTCATAGCCACCACCAATAACACCTCTACCACCACCTCTACCTGTACTGCCACCATCATCTCCACTGCCACCTCCACCTCTACCTCCTGGCTCCACATGGAACCACATAAATATTAAATTGTATTTCAAAGAGTGTTGTCCAAACACCGATAACCAAGCTGATGTGGCACACCAGCTGCAAGCAGTGGTAGGGGCCAGACAGCATCCCAGGGGCTCCCCAACAGGGTCCTGTGCACTGAGTACCCCAGGGTTGGTCCCTCTCTATTTGTTTTGGGGTACATCCAGGGGAAGAAGGCGTGTGCCCATACAGCCTCTGCAGCCCCCACACCCTACAGACCCTCACCAGGCTGTGGTCAAGGGATGCCAAAGGCAGTTCTGGGGAGGAACCCTGGCTGGAAGGGGAAGGGGCTGCCTGCAGCTCCCCTGTACCCCAGGGACACAGCCTCACCTCAGCAATGGAGCTGTTCTATATCATGTTCACTGCATCAATAGGTCCAAAAGGACTTGATTTCTCCAGGCTTGATCCTGGAGTGAAGAACAACTTGCTGCAGAATGACCTCTGGCTTCATCTACATTTCAAAGTCCTGATAACATCATTTTCCCACCCATAAAGTCCCCTTTCTGGGCTGAGGTTAACCCAAGCCATCTTCCACAGCTGAGCCAGGGCAGCAGCACCAGTGCAGCATCCATCCCCTACCTGAGCTTGCGCTTCAATCTCAGCCTGAGGAGGCTCACAGACCATCACTGTCAGCTGGAAGCTGGATACAGAGAGCCTCTTCGCAGTGCCATCCTCTGTACCGGCACTAAATGGTGGCTTCTGAAGGCAGGAGCAGCCCAAGAGGAAGGTTTTCTGCTCAGGCTGCCTCTTGTTTCCCTGTTAACCCCTAGCCCCAAGGCCCTCTCAGGCTCCCTGCCCAAACACCCGGTATCTCTTCTGTGTCTGCCCCACGCACCCTCTCCCTGTGGCTCTCTCCTACAAGGTGCAGAGCAGAAAGACATGCACCCACATGTGCCACCACTGCTGGGGGTGGCCGTGTCTGCAGTTTGCCCACCCCAAATTTTACCCTTTTAAAAAACACCACTCTGTTTTTTTGGTACCAGCAGGTCACTCCCGTGAAGAACCCCCCACGGGTGCCTGTTCCTGGGGAGCCAAGAGCCCCTCTTCTGGCCAGCATCCAGTGCACGGGCAGCCTTTGCAGGGCAGGCAGGATGCTGCTCCCCTGTGCAGGGAAAATCCTTTTTCTTCTATTTATTTATATCTGGCTTGCCATAAACTCACCCGGCTGCGAACCTGCTGTTCATACTAACAAACTTTGCTAAACTTTTTGGTGTGTCCAAAAGCTGCTGGCGGGCAGACGTACACTGCAGTGAGATCTCCCCAGCCCTTCCCATGCTCTCCCACAAGTCATCATCTCCCACAGATCCTCATCTCCTATAAATCCTTGCCTACCACCGGGCTCATTTACACAGCACTGGTAAGTGTAGCCCTTCTGCTCTTTGGCAAAGCAGCTCTTCATCTAGGAGAGACTTAAGACAGAGACCCAAAACAGACTGAGGGGCATGATGGGCCCTGTGGAAGTCACTTTCATACCAGATCCAGACAATCTGCCCAGGAGAGGTCCCACAGTCTGTTTCACAGAACTGCTGAACCACAGACAGGCTGAGGTGGGCAGGGACCCTTGGGTGCCTCTGGTCCCCTCATGCCCCAGCAGGCACACCCTGAGCAGGGCCCAGCACCACGTCCAGGCAGCTTTGGGACTGGTGTGGCCTCACCAGTGCTGAGTAGAGAAGGATCACCTCTCTTCACCTGCTGGCAATACTTTGGCTAATGCAGCCAACAATACCCTTAGCCTTCCAAGCTGCAAGAGCACATTGCTGACTCACGTTCAGCTTGGTGACCATGACTCCTGGGTCCTTTCCTGCAGAGCTGCTTTCCAGCAGGGTGCCCCCAGCATGTCCTCGTGCCTGGGGTTGTTCCTGCCCAGGTGGATGAGGGTTCCTCTCCAGGAGGAGGTTCCTCCCCAAGCTTGGACAAGGCAGAACTAGGCTCTAGAAAGTGTGTTTTAGGAGCAGGAGGTTTTTGGACTTGGAAGCATAGGGAAACAAAGACATTGCTGAGGTGGAGAGGAAAGTGTTTCTGTACTAATTTGCTACATAGTAACTGCCTTGTGATTTAAGCTGTTATCATTAGGGTTCAGAGTTAACAATCCACACCAGGCAGTGGAACAATCTGTCCTTCTCAGATCTTTATTCCAAGCCATCTGCTGTCCACAATGGCATTGCTACAGCAGTTCTTGGGCTCTCGGTGAAAGGTCTTCACACTAGAAAGTCTCCCCAGCAGTTTTGCAAAAAGACCCCAGGGGGTGAAGGAAAAGGAGCCAGAACCCCAGTTCAGGACTGGTGGCTGGGCCAGGAAAAGGGGGGAGAGGCAGTTCCAGAGGGCTACAGATGCATCTCACAGACAGCTTTCAGAGGGAGAGCTGCGACCTGGGGCATCTGGCACAGCACAGCCACGCTGCTTCCCCAGCCAGCCTTGGCCTCCCAGCACCACGCGGGTGGCGCGTACAGTTTATTTTAGCCATTTCAGTGGGGAGACAGAGGATGGAGAGGATGGAGGATCAGAGGCCCGGGATGCGTGGGCAGGAGGGGGGCGGGGAGCCCGTGCCTCCAGCACGTGTGACACGCGTTTGGTGTCACCGAGTGGGGAGAGATGTGAGCAGGGTGAAATATGAGCTGTGGGTTGCCGGCCGCAGCTGGAGGAACTCATCCCGCCTGCAGCCTGGCCCCAGTCCCTCTCAGGGCTGCTCAGCGAGAGACGGTGCGGATCCAGCACCAGCTGCCTAATGGAGCCGCCAGGATGTGGCCAGCAACTGTGCACTTTTCTCTCCCAGTCCTTGCATCACAGTTGCTCCGTACGTGCTGGGAGGGTTAAAACCCCCCAGTGCCAGGCTGGCTCACTGGAAGCCCAGCCTGGTTTTGGCCCCACACATTGCAGGTGCATGCCGCATGCACCCAGATACATTGATCATCTCAGTGCAGGAGCCCGCTGTGGCTGCAGGTCCCACAAAGGGCTTGCAGACTGTGACACATCCCCCAAAAGAGAGCAGAGCCGGCAGTGCACGGTAGGGACTACCCAAACCTTCCTGGGGATGGAATAGTCCCTATGCATTCAACACAGCTGAATAAAAACCACACTAAGCACTATTAGCCAAGGGCACGACAGCAGCCACCCCTTTGGATGAGCTTGCCAATGAGCAAGAAGATGCGGTGCCTCCTGACAAGAGCTGCTGGGCTGCTGGTGCTTTTGTGAGGTGCTCAGGCAGCAGCGGGATGCTTCCAGCACAGTGCAGAGAGGTTCAGCACTGGAGATGGCTGCCCCAGGTTTCCATGACTTTATTTCAGCTGTGTGTGAGTGCAGGGAGGTCGATTGTGTCTGTTCAGAAGGGATTGGTTTGCATCAAATCCTGGTGTGTTGCACTCATGGTTACACGTGTGGAGGGTGTGCAGGCACCATGAGCCCTGCAGTGAGGTGCGCTCCAAGAATGCTGGCACGTGTGCTGCCCACAGTCTCTGCTTCAGCCTAAGTCCCCCCAGCATCACCCAGCACAGGGGGATTGTCCAGGAAAAACTCCATGCTGGAGCTGTTCCTGTGCTGTTGTGCCCTCCTTCTACTGAGCTGCACCAGCCCCCGAGAAGGCTCCTTCCCTGCCTGCAATCCAAGAGGATGGCAGGTACAGGCTCCAGCCTGTCCCCAAGGCACATCAATCAAGGAAAATATTAACAGTAGTAGTAAGAAGGAATAAAAACAACATGCCAGTACCTGTGGAGCACCAAGCTGCCATGCTAAGGAAGGCACAGCAGCCCTGGGTCCCCAGTGCAGGCAGCTTTAGCAGCTTCTGTCACCACAGTGCAAAATCCAAAGTCCCCAGTATCAGCAGGATACAAGAATGGAAGACGGGAACACCAGTTCTGGGGGCAGCGGGTGGGCTGAATGCAGCAGCCGTGCCCTAAGCACAAGTAGTGGTAGTTTCTTCACCCATGCCCCTGCCCTTTCCCAGGGATACAAATACATCCAGGGGACCTGCAGCCATCTGGCCAGCCCCAGGGCTCTCCCACATCAGGATGCTCTGCCCAAAGGCCAGCCCTGTGACTCGCCCACCTCCCATGTCGATGGCACCTGGCCCCATGTGGACGGCACACGACGGACATGGGGCACAGGCACAGCCGTCCCTCTGCATTGAGACGAGGTCACCAGCAGCTGAAGGGACCCTGCTTCCCCCAGCCTTGCCACAGACCCCATGGGGCTAGGGTGCAGGGCACCACGGATGCAGCCGCAATGCACTCTCCACGCTATTCTTAGGAAGGGTAAAGTTTATACAAGAAATTTAAGCTTTAAACCCAGGCACCATAAATAGTCTATTTTTCAAGTGCTGCAAGTCAGTTGTAGGCTGGGAGCCAGAGCCAAAATTTGGCAGCTGTCTTTGTTTAATGATTAATTAAAATGAGGTAACAAAACGAGACATATCTATTAACGAGGGTATTTGCAGCGTCAGTAGAGGATTCCAAATGGCTGATTTTTTCCCCTTTTAATCTTCAAACTTCTCGTTAGGAAAACAAGTTCTTCCTCCGTCCGTGGTGGGAAGGGCTGTGCCGCGGCCCCTTGCCCTGGTAGCGGGAGGGGAGCAGTGCACAGGCACGGCTTTATCTTTATGGTCTTCTGCCTTTAAACAACGCGAACCCTCCGCATAAAGATTTTTCCAGCTTAGAAATTTTATTAGACCTTCAAGTAAACTTCAATGGAGAGACCGTTGGCTGTGACAGAGGCAGGAGAGGGAGGTTTGCACATCGCTCCGGCTCTGTGCTGCCCTCTCCCCAGCAAGGGGTGGTGGATACTGCAAAATAAGGACTAAAACGGGAGCGCCAGAGGCTAAGGGGCATTTTCCAGGCTCTTTTTCATAAATGCCAGATAAACAGGGTCAAATCCACATCCCCAGCCTACTTTGAGGGAGCAGCTTGTGTCTTCCCAGAGCTCTGGGCAGATTGAGCCCAGGCACCTTGGGGAGATGTCACCAGAGCAGCCAGCAAGGAGGACAGTGCAAAGGGATGGAGCGAGGGAGGGTCTTTCCCATCTGCCATGCTCCCAGCTCATCTCCTGACACAAGATATGTTTTAGAGCTCAGAAAACCCAGTGGAGCACAAGGACGCCTCGCGTGGGAAGTACCCGTGGTCACAGAAGGGTTAATGCATACGGGGAGGGGGGGGGGGGGCAGAGGCAGTTCTGGGAGGGTGCATGAAGCAGGTTCACCCTCCCCAAGGCTCTGAAGGCTTAGCCACATGGGAAAGCACCCAAGTATGAGGAAAAGGGAAAAACATCCCAAAATAGTTTAGTCTTGTTTTTTGCACTGAGACGCCCAGACAGGGTGGGAGTTCTGGTTGTGTCTGAGCTAAAAATTACAGTAAATAGCAAAGTGGCTGCAAAGCCCCATGTTCTGGATAAGAAGGACATGTGCAAACATCATCCGTCAGGGAGAAGACGTGCTGGAGGTGAAGGCCCATAAATAAACTGGGGGGAATGGAGTTACGCGAGCACTGTGTCGAGGGGTGAGCCACAAACCGCCCACTGAAGCGTGTCTTCTCCCCAGCAAATCTTGCGGCTCTGGACATGAGGACTGCTCTGAGCAGGGGCAGGATCACAAACTGGAGCATGAGAGGCTCCATCTGACCACCAGGAACACTTCTGTGCTGGGCAGGTGTCGAAGCCCTGCACAGCTACCCAGAGAGGTGCTGGGGGCTCCTCGGAGATTTCCCAAAGCCACCTGGACGTGGTGCTGGGCCCCTGCTTGGGGTGTCCCTGACTTGTGGAAAACGGACTCCACAATCAGTACGATTGTACAGTAGGTATATTTATTCAGCACTGGGCAGCACAGGCGGTAGTCCCGCCAAAGTCGTGCGCACCTGATGCGGCAACTTGCCTTGGTTTTATGCAGTGAAGAGCTACATATGCATGAAGTTTCACAACACGCCTATACATATTCAAAACCTGTCCCCACTCCGTATTAAAATTAGTTCCAAGGAGTCATTTCCATAAACTCCTCTCATCTGCGCTTGCGCAGTGTATTCTCATGGTGGTCATTGGGGATGAGGGTTGGTGACTCTTCCTCGTCACTGCTAGCTGACCTCTTGCCTCTGCGCAGACTCAGTTGCTCCTTGGCTCTTGTCCATCCGCAGGACCAATTTCTACCAGTTTCTTAAGACAGGCTCACACTCTCATTAGGAGACTGACCTTGGTAAGGGGCCCACAGCGTCTTGCTTTAGGTAATTTGCACAATGCACCCTAGTTAGCAAAGACACTAAGTAGCATCCTAGTTCAATGCCCGCAGCGCTCTATCTCTACTTGATAAGATTCTCCTAACTCCCTCTCTCATCCCTGCTGGGCCGGGGGTGGACCAGAGGCACCCAGGGCTCCCTGCCCCCCTCAGCCAGCCTGTGGGTCCGAGCAGGAGCCGGCCCCGCACTGCCCCCCCCCGCTCCTCCCGGCCGGCGGCAGCCGCGGAGCCGCGGTGCCGGCCGCCACCTAGGGCCGGGCCCGAGCGCCGCAGGAGCGGGCGCGGAGCTGCGGGAGAATCGCGGCCGCGTCCCCGGGGCGAGGCGTCCCCGTCCCCTTCCCCCAGCAGCGGGCGGTGCCGGCCCGGGTGGCTGCGGCCTCGCCCCGTCCGTGTGCCCGGGCTGGGCTGGGGCAGGGCCTGCGGGCCGCGGAGGCCCCCGAAGCCGCCTCCTGCTGCGTGCCGGGGCCGGGCCGGGCCCAGGCGGGCGGAGGGGTGGAGGTGGCTCCCAGGGGCGGGGAGGTCCCAGTGCTCTGAGCTTGGGTCTATGGGAACAGAGCTGGGGTTTTCCCAACCCTTGGCATTCAAGCTGAGGGCACAAACGTCACGTCCAAAGCCAGCCTTCCAGAACTGCGTGTGGCCTGCTTCCCAGAAGCACGCTGATGAGGACAGCAGTCCGGTGGCGGGACGTCGGTCTGGTCTTTGAGACCTTGCCGTGCAGGGAAGCCTTCTGCCCGTCCTTGGGAAGATCAAGCAGTCCCCTCGCCCATGGCGGGGAGATGTTTCTCCACGTTGCCTCTCGCTCTCCCTTGGTCCCAAAGCACACTGAGCCTTACCTGCTATTGAAACTTGGCCCTGAAGAGCCCCTCAGGTTGGTTTCAGTTCGGTGATGCTCCGTCCCGGGCTGGAAGAAGCCAGTCGCTTAAGCACAGGGCTGGCTCTGCACCGTGTGATCAGACCCAGATCACTTCTCTGGCAGGACAAAACCAACCTCCCCAGTCATACAGTAAGAAGTACAGATGTGTCAGGAGAAGAGAAAAGCAGAGCACAGCAATAAATCCTCCTAAATCAGAGGCAGGGGCTATTCTCTGCACACCTGTTACTTGCCACATCCTGCAGCTGCCAGGGGAAAAGGTAAAGGAGGAAAGGCTGGGCCAGGGCACGTGAAGGCAGGGATGGACTGGGCAGCAGGGTCCTGGGGCTGTCAAGGTTTGTGCAAACCAGGGCCAAAGTCTGCAAGGAATGTGAAGAAGAGAGGAGGAGGTAGAGGAACCGGTGAGGCTGAAGCTGAGGCTGCCTGCACACCCTGCCTATGTGTTCTTGTGTTTCCAGGTATTTGGATTTTCTTAGCATTTATCTTAGACTAAACTTCCCGGTTTCAATCTGATTCCTGCTATCTGCCTCTCTAAAGACTCACTTAAATCATGTAACATCAGCAACAAATTCAGCTAAAAAAACACTGGGTGGGTTTTCATGTTCCATGGACAGAAGAAGACAGAGTAAATTACAGGGGAAAGGACCTTGATCCTTCTCAAACAAACAAACAAACAGGAATTGATTTTGTTTATACTTTTGACAGTCAGAACTGGAAATAATCAAGAGGCTCTGCCACTGGGTGCATGGTGTTTGCCTTCCTTTAATTGAAAGAGCAGAAAGCAATGACACCATGACAGGAGTGACTGGGAAAGAGATTTGCCTCTGCAGGGGGTCAGATACATCCACATGCCTGCTCTTATGGAAAAAAAACAGGACCGGGGGCCTGGATGAGATTGTAGATAAGAAATGTAAACTCTTCTTTAACGAAGCTCCCTAGGTCATACCTTGCTGTTCAGCTTTGCTCCCCGAAATCATTCTAAATGCAGGTATTGCTGCCCAAAGAATTTGTTTATCTTCTCTCATTAGCTGCCTATTTTTCCTCCTATTTGTTTTGTACCTCTTTGAAGGTTTTACTGCGTAAGGCAGCCCCTGTGATGCCCAGTGCTGCTTTGTGAGACTTTCCTGACAAATACTTTTGTTATTATCAAGTATTCTCATTGTTAGTTGTCAGTGAGAAATCAGCCTTTTTTTAATAAGCAAAATGTCACTAATCTGAGGGATAAAACACCCGAAAATTCAATTCCTGATGTGATTCCATCAATTATGTCAATTCAAATACAATTTTCATGGCAAAATCACCATTGTCAAATTGATTTATCTGCCTGGATTCCTTGGATGCCTGTCCCTCATTATTGATGTCTTTGATAACTGCAGTTGCTCTCTCTCTCAGAAGCACTAGGTCAAATCCTCAACCTCAGTTCCTCAGAGCTAGATTGGGCAGGCATTTTGAGAAAACCCCTGAGCTTCTGGTCTTCAAGGAAGAGGGGACCCTGTGTGAGACTCTGCTGTCTCAGTGCTCTGTGCAATCCAGTTTGCAAGCCGTTTGTGACACTGTGACTCTGGTTTTGGCCTTCTTTTTTTCACTGTCACATCATATGGAAGATCTCTCGATGCTACATGTGCTGTTTCTCAGTGTGGGCATTTATCCAGGGAGGTCCCCGCCTTGTCCATATTGTAACTCTCAATCAGAGAGCACATCTAGTGTCCACAGACTTTGTTACAATGCCTTGTTCCCCACTTCCCTCATGCTCCAGGTTTTATTTACAATCAATTATTTACAAATTTATTTTACAGGGCAGAGCAGCCAGATGCTCCTTCTCTCTCCTCAAGTCACGGCTAATGCTACTCACCACTAGGTTAAAAGACCCATTAGCGCTTGGGCTTTTCTCTCTTTGAAGATGTGTGTGCAAATAAACAAATTTCTTCTTGATCTTCAGCTTGGTAAGACCTTGATGGGGGGCAGGCTGGACTTTCTCCTGTGTACACCAAATGTCAACCGTGCACAAAGATGAGGAGCTTGGAGCAGGGAGCACCAAAGATACTTCTGCTTTGCAGCTGCCTTGCAGACAAAATCCTGCCTGTGATGGTGAGGGCAGGGGTAGGGGAAAGGTACGGACAATAAGGAACCTTGCATCCACACTTCTGCTGCGAGCAGCATGAATGTGGAACAGTCTAGAGGCTTGGTGCTTTGAACATGCCTCCATGGTGCACACTGGGGACTGGAGGATGGACACCAGCAAGTAGAGAGGTGATGGTCACTAACATCCGCATGCCTCCCCCATGTTGGCGAGCCTGCACCCTGGCTCGCTCACTGATATCAAGTCATTGGCTTCAGCAGTTTCTGGCTCCAGCGCTCCATTTTACTGGGCAGCATCACCGTGGTCTTGACAGGCAGCTGGCAAAGCTCCTCTTCCTTGTAAGACACAGGGCACTATGGGCTGGCTTTTGTTGCTGAAAAAGCAAAGCTCTTCTACCTCTGGGTAGCTATGTGTGAGCACAAATAGGAGGTGAAACCACTAGCCCACTTTGGGCTGGCTCAGGTTATTACAGGGGAAAATCACACCCCTTTCAAGAGGTGAAGGCAATTTTGCTATCCAAACTAGCATGAAGGCAGAGGCTGCTATGGGCTCCCTTGTTCAGTCCTAGACTGGGAAGTGATGCCATTTTTGCAGGACAGTGTGATGTTCAAGGGACATGCTGGGCTGATGTGCAAGTACAAGTCACTCAACAGCTGCAAGCTCTGGGGTTAAGCAGGAGACAAATGAGGTGGTGTGGGTGACTGATGGCTGCGCAGGGTGGTGGAGGTGGGAAGGGGAATGGGATGAAACAACAACCTATCCAAGAGGGCATGGAGCACCAGCCTGCCAAATCGGTGCCTTTGTGCACCCGATGCGTGTAGGTGTATCCCAAGCTCTTTTGCACACCATCTGCTCCTCTGCTCAGTAGGGCTGAGTTCACCCAAAGCTGTGTGTTCATGGCTCAAAGGGGTGGTGCCCACTGCCATGGGGTCAAGTCAAGGAGCAGCAGGGCAGAACAAGCTCTGGGCTCCTGTCATGGAGTCCCCAGCTGCTCATCTGGACCTGCTTCCACTGAGAAAGGAGAAAATTGTTCTATGTAATCCAGCGCTGCCAAATGCCAGCCCATCCCCAAGCTCTTGTTGGCATTACTCTGACATCCAGTACAGAAGAAACAACGTGACACTTAGAGCCGACTCCCTGCTTGTCCTGCAGCCACCCCGGGAATGTCAGACCCCCATCGGCTTCTTTGCTGACCACGGAAGAAAGCACAGAGCTGACATGCCAAGGGGCATCACTCCTGGCAAGGCCTCCTCTCCCTGCAGCCTGGAAGGACCTCATCTCTTGGCCCTGAGCCTGTACCCTGCCCCGGGTCTATCCCAGCTCTTTGCCATGTCATACCCTTCTCAGCTGTGGAGCAGATCACTTCCACCCTGGTTTCAACTTCCAGACACGTGTCCATCCGCAATTCAATTTTGTGCTGTTTACAGCCCCTGAGGTGCTGGCAGGGCAGGCAGGAGTTCGCCTGGGGCAGCAGGGAAGGGTGTCTGGGACAGTCTGGTCCTGGTGCACCAATGCCCTGGGCCATGCAGCATCCTGCAAGGAAGTCCCTCGGGCTGCTGGTGGGGTACTCCTGACCACCGCTGCCACTGCTGAGCTACAGAGGGACCTGCCCAGTGCTGGGCTATGCCTCGAAGCACATTAAGGGCTGGCTCCTGAGCACGCCCTGCAATACCCAACCACTTTGGTGCAGAGGACACATGCACTGAGCACCAGCTGAGCTCTTCCAGCTGCACACCCAACAGTTTCCCTCTCTGGGGAAACCCCCTTGCCCGAGACCATTTATTTGTGGTTATTGCTGTGCTCTCAATGTCTTCCTTTCACGTTGCTTCTTATCATAGCTGGGCTGGTTATTTTCAGAAGCAACAGGAAGCCTCAGTGCACCACTGACCCACCTAAACTCTTCATATTGTCCTGTGTCATCTTTAATCTACATGTAAATCTGCTCTTTTAATAAAACTCCAGACTACAGAGGATAATGGATAATCACTGTAATATACAGCCTCTGGATTAGCAAACAAATTGAAGCACTGGCTTCATCTGGGGAAAAGTCTGAGAGATAAGCACCCTCCCTTGTTTGTTCATGGCATCTATTGGGATATTACTTTTAAATCTCTCTTATGGCACAGCTGATGTTATCGCTTCAGCTGAATTAGTTAACCAAACTCCGCATTACTGTGCATTATTTAAGTAAGGCCAGATGGGGTATGTTTCCTCACAAGCCCCAGGCAGCACTGATTTCATAACTACTCCCCAAGCTGGGGCTGATTATTGTATGTGATCTTCACAAGCTAGAAAGATGAGGCATTAGGGGAAAATGAGACTGTAATTTTACAATGGTGATCAAAGGGTTGGAAGAGCTGTTCCAGGTGACCCAGTTGCCCCAGTGCTGCCTGCTCCTGTAGTGATGCTCAGCTTCGTGCCCCATCCCAGCCTGGCAGGAGCCCTGACTGACCATGGCTTCCCAGATCACTGATGATCACTTGCAGGCAGCCCCTATTAAGCACCAGTGCTGCAGTTGGGAGGTATGGGATAAGAATGACTTGGGGACAGCCCACAGGCTTTACGTAAGCAGGAGGAGCACAGAAGGAGAATGTGCAAGCAGGAGGTTTAGACGTCCAGCTTCAGCTAGACCAGAGAGCAAGCCCTTGGCCCGTTATTGGGCAGGGAGGTGGGGGTTCCTCCTCTGCAGGGTGCTGCCCGTTGTCACACTGGTGTCAAACATCCTCCTGCAAGAGGCCTCAGTCCCTGCTCTGCTTGCAGCTTCTTGGGAGAAACTCTTGGGTGTGCTTCTCACACCCTCCGCAGCCACCACAGGTGGGCTTGGGAAGCCTGCCCTGTGCTGCAGAGCAGCATGCCAGTGCAGGACCTCCATGCAGTGGAAGCTTACAGGGCAAAAAATATCTTCAGTCAGTCCTTGTAGCACCATATAAGTGCTTTTGAGAAATACAGAGATGCTGCTTGCAGCATTAATGTCTGTGGGCAATTCCTGGGCCTCACCACCACCCAGACAAAGCTCACTGCCTCTGTGCACCCAAAACGTGCACTGATGGATCACGGCTGTTGTTCCAGATTACCCTGAGAAGAAAGGGATAGCTTTAACATCCAGGATTTAAAACTATTCCCAACGTATACAAGGTCATGCCCAATATTTGAACCCAAGATCTTCCCCAGCTTTACCAAGCACCCTGCCTGTAATTCCAAAGATAGCTTTCCAAGGAAATCTGAATCATGACAGTTAAGTTGGCAAAATGCATGAGCCATTCATTTTATAAGTACTGCAGGAGCTAAGCCCTGGGACGTCCCTACTTCTCTGCCAGAAAATCTGTAGGACTAGGACACTCACCCAAAACAAGGAGCACAACTGTAAATGAGAATACGTCTCCTTCTGAACTCTGAACCAGTCTGAAATTTCTTCCCAGAATGTGAGCTGCCATGAAAACGTTACAGCTGAAATTGCAAAGGACAGTACTGTGCTGTCACTAATATCTATTCAGAATCAAAGTTTTTAAATTACTTCATGTGAAATCCTCACAAGACTGTTGAGATGTTGCAGGTAGTTTTGTTATTTTCCAGAATTTGCTGGAATCACAGCTCTAAACACTAGACTGTGCACATAAAGTCAAGCCAGCAAGGTTAAACAAAATTGCCAGGAAATATTTGACTAAAAATACCACACAACCAGCATTAAGTTATCAACTAAAGAAATTTTGGCTGGAAATCCCATGCCAGCTGGTCAGAGCCCTAAGAAAGCTTTTGTGCTCCCAGAGGTGTTAAAAAAATAAATAAATAAAAAGTCAGTTGTTTTCATACTTCCTAATTATTCACCTAGCAGAAAATCGTTGAGAAAGGGAAGAAGGGGCAGGAATGCACAGATCCAGTACACTCACCTTTAGGAAACTCCAACTGCATTTGAGTTTGGGAAACAATTTAAGACCTAAACTGATTTCTCTTCCTGTGTGGCTTCACGGAGCAGAGCCAAATGCTGTGAGGGAGCTTTAGGCTGCAGGACTCTAATGTGGAAAATGTGCATGAACACAGGGCTTGCCATTCGGAGAAACAATCCCTTTATTTCATCCAGAAGTGCAGGAAAAAACAAACAAACAAACAAAAACATGCTGATTTGAGCTATTGTGTGAAGAGATGGGAGTCTGGAGAGGTGGAAAGGGGTTATGGATTTGAACAAAGACTGACAGAACATCTGTAAACAGCCACAGCAGGGCTGGAGGTTTGAGCTCGTGGGCAGGTCCCCGCTCAAACTGCTTGCTTGGATCTCTGGAGAAGAAAGGGAAGAGCATTGGCACTGAGAATAAAGGGAGAGTGTTTGGAAAGCAGAGGGCTGGGAAAGATAAGGTTCGCCTTTGGAAGTAAGGAAGAAAAGGCATATTGATGGTTCGGGTCGTTTATGTTGGGGTACTCTGCTTACAGTAACATTTAGCGGTTCTTTCTGAAGCAAACGGAAAGGGAAAGCCCCAGAGAGCTCTGAGCGGGTTGAGAGAGCTCGGAGATAAACAAAGCCGCGGCCTGGGCCAGCTCGTGCTTGTGAACAGGCCCGAGCCAGGCTCGTAGGGCAGAGGAGCTGGTGAAGAGCAGGGAAACGGCGAGGCGCCTCCTGCCCGCACCGGGCTGCTCGGGGCCTCGTGAGCGGGGCCTCGGACACGCTGGGGACAGGGCCCGGCCCCCGGCCCCCCGCCCGCCGCCATTGGGACGCCCCCGCCCGCGGGGCCCGGCCCGCCTCAGGCGGCGGGGGGAGGGGGGCGGGGGGGGTGCGCGGTGCTGGGGGGCGGTGCTGGGCGCTCGCGAGCACCCGCTGGGCCCCGCCCCTCAGCGCAGCCCCAGGCGGGGCGATTCCCATTGGCGAACCCTCGTCACGTGACAGCGGCCGCTCGCCCGGGGCCCGCCGTTCCCTTCTCATTGGCTCTCCTTCGTCACGTGGCGGGGGCGGCGGCGCGGCGCATGTGGAGGCTGGCGCGGGCGCTGCGGGCCGGCCTGGCGGGGCGGGGGGGCGCGGGCAGGGCCATGGCCATGGCCGAGGGGCCGGGGCCGGGGGGCGGCTCGCGGCGGCCCCGGGGCGTCCCGCGGCACGTGTGGGCCCGCGAGCGGCGGCGCGGCGCGGGCGCGGCGCTGGGGGGGCCCAGCACGGTGTACGCGCAGGTGGTGGCCGCGGGCGGCCGCGACGCGGGGGCCTCCGTGTTCGTCTTCTCCGAGTTCAACCGGTGAGCGAGGCGCTGGGGCCGGGGGCGGCGCGGGGCGGGGGCGGGGGCGCGGCGGCGGCGGCCGGCGCTGACGGCGGCCTCCCCGCAGGTACCTCTTCAACTGCGGCGAGGGCGCGCAGCGGGCCATGCAGGAGCACAGGTGAGCAGCGCCAAGGGTGCGGGGCCGGGCCGGGCCGGGCGGCGCCGGGCCCCGCTGAGCGCCCGCTGTGTCGGCAGGCTGAAGATCTCGCACCTGGACTGCGTCTTCCTCAGCAGGCTGGCGTGGGCCAACGTCGGCGGGCTGCCGGGTGAGCGGCGGGAGGGGGGCTCCGGGGGGGCAGGGGGCAGGGCTGGGGCCGGCGGCGGGGTCAGAGCGCGGGGCGCCCGGGGGGAGAGGCGCTGCCGGCCCCAAGGGCTGCGGAGAGCAGGCGCTGCCAGCCCAGCCCGGAGACGTTCGTGAGTCGGGCCGATTTACGGTGGAAGGGTTCTGCTCCGTGCTTGTTCTCAAAGTAGGCGGAGGTTAGAGCAGATCGTCTAGGATTTTGTTCATTACGATGCTGGGAATCTCCCCGAAAAAGTAGGAGGCTAACAGGCTCCCCAGGTAACTTATCTCACGTTATGGCTATCGAGATCCGTGGGTGTTTTCAAGATCTGTAGGTATTGTCTGTGTCTGCAGAGATATGCGACTCATTGAAGCTTCCACAAGGCTGTGGCAGAATTGAGTTTGGATCCAGGTTTGGGCCTGGTCTTCACAAGATGCCCAGTGCTCCTTGGCAGCAAGAGGCAGCTTTCTGGTACGATCTGTCAGTGGGTCTGTGATAAAGCTGTTTCTCTGCTGTGTTTTAGGTATGATTCTCACATTAAAGGCTATGGGGCTTCAAAGATGTGTTTTCCTAGGGCCACCAAAGCTGGTAAGTAGTGGAAGCTTGCAGAAAGGGGAGAAAAGCCTTCACATATTGATGCTTACTTTGCAACTGGGAGAGCTGGTGTCAAGGCAGTGAATCACCTTAGAGGTATCGATGAATCATCTTAGAGGTATAAGGTGCCGGCCTGATTTAATGCCAGTCTGAAGACTCTGCTGGGAAGGTTTAAAAAACAAATCTTTTCAGTTACGCGCGAGACAGCATCAGGCTTCTTCTAAAGTTTTCTTGTCAGTTAGTATTCTGGAAAATTTCAGGAACAAAAAAGAGCATCCTTTGTTCTCCTGACTGCTCTTCCTCCCCACGTCCTCTTTTGATAGGAAGTTGGTATCTGATAGCCAGCCAAGCCATGGTATTAAGCTGGTAATGATTGCCTTAAGCAGAAATTTTCCAGTCTTCCTCCTTATTTAATTTCTTCTCAGTATTTAGTGGGAGGGAATGGTGATTCAAGGGATGGGAGGAATGGTTCTTCATTTTTCTTTGTCTGAACTGGTGATGCCCACTGGAGGTGGGACACCTGCCCGGTGCTTTCTGGCTGGCTGCATGCTGCCAGTTTTCTCTCGAGGGGTGTTGATGCCTTGGCTTCATGAAAGTAAGTTTTAACTTCTGAAAGTGGTACTTGTAGTTTGCACTGCTGAGGGGTGGCCTCCTGACTCACTGTTTCTTTTCCAGCAAAACTACTTGAAAGCAATTCGTCTCTTTCCTGGACCCCTTAAAAGAATGGATTTAGGTAGGTACATCAGGGGAGCGCAGCTAACGTAAGCTTTTAAGTTTTTGTTTCAGCTGTAGCTAAAGCTGCATTGAATGTTAACAACTTCAGAATAAAGACTCTAGTTACATCCATTCGAAGGTGGTTTTAAATAGCTGTTTTGATCTGATGCAGTGTCCAAACCCATCCCAGGAACTGCTTGGAAGAAAAAAGTGTTTCTAACTCTGGTTCTGTCAGGCAGCTGCCAGTCTGCCAGACTAGCTGATGGAACTCAGGTTTAAAGCAGTGTTAAGGCAGTTTGCTCCCAGAGTCTGCCAGTGAGCTTGTTTACCATGGTGTTAAGGACTGTTAATGTGGTCAGTGTTAAGAGCTTTAATTATTCTTTGATCTTTGCAGTGGGGTGGGGAAAGGAAAGGGAGACGTTCAGCAGGTTTTCTTTAACAGAGGAAAATACGCTTTTCTGATATTCTTGTAGAGCATGAATATGTTCTTTTGAACTTCTCAGTGACTGTTTCTGATTTCTTTTCAGCTATGCAGTTGCACACAGAGCTGGAATATAAGGATGAGACGATGACAGTCCACCAAATACCTCTTATAGGTGAGCATGTGATGCTGTAGGCAGACAGGAAAAGCACTTGTTCAGTAAATTGTACTTAAGGTGATTCAAATAGCAAGCTTTGCAAGCTTGAGTAAGGAGAGGCTTATGAATTTACTTGTCCTCAGCAGAAGGATCTCTTTCAAAGAAAGAAGACATGCTGAGTCAGCCTTTGTTCCTTTTGTTGTGGGTAAAGAATGGCATGTGAAACATGACTGAATCTGGCTTTATTAGCCAGCTGAGTTTTCTTACTACTGAAGGCTGCAATACGTAGGGCACAGACATAACTTTGGCAGAGTCTAGCTGTTTTCACAGAATCACAGAATCACAGAATTTCTAGGTTGGAAGAGACCTCAAGATCATCGAGTCCAACCTCTAACCTAACACTAACAGTCCCCACTAAACCATATCCCTAAGTTCTACATCTAAACGTCTTTTGAAAACTTCCAGGGATGGTGACTCCACCACCTCCCTGGGCAGCCCGTTCCAGTGCTTAACAACCCTTTCAGTAAAGAAATTCTTCCTAACATCTAACCTAAAACTCCCCTGGTGTAACTTTAGCCCATTCCCCCTCGTCCTGTCACCAGGCACGTGGGAGAACAGGCCAACCCCCACCTCGCTACAGCCTCCTTTAATGTACTTATACAGAGCAATAAGGTCACCCCTGAGCCTCCTCTTCTCTAGGCTGAACAAGCCCAGCTCCTTCAGCCGCTCCTCATAGGACTTGTTCTCCAGGCCCCTCACCAGCTTCGTCGCCCTTCTTTGGACCCGCTCAAGCACCTCGATGTCCTTCTTGTAGCGAGGGGCCCAAAACTGAACACAGTACTCGAGGTGCGGCCTCACCAGAGCCGAGTACAGGGGGACGATCACCTCCCTAGCCCTGCTGGTCACAGTGTTTCTGATACAAGCCAGGATGCCGTTGGCCTTCTTGGCCACCTGAGCACACTGCTGGCTCATATTCAGCCGACTGTCCACCATCACTCCCAGGTCCTTCTCTGCCTGGCAGCTCTCCAACCATTCCTCTCCCAGCCTGTAGTTCTGCTTGGGGTTATTGCGCCCCAGGTGCAGGACCCGGCACTTGGCCTTGCTGAATTTCATACAGTTGACGTCAGCCCATCGGTGCAGCCTATCCAGATCCTCCTGCAGAGCCTTCCTACCCTCGAGCAGATCGACACACGCACCTAGCTTGGTGTCATCTGCAAACTTACTGAGGGAACCTGAAGGACTTCAGGTGCTGTCAGACGTTTAAGAGGCTGGTGCATGCAAGAGCAAGTCAAACTGGGGGGAGACAGTCAAACTGTCTTCTGGTACAGTTTGAACATGAATGTCATGGAAGAGGAAATACTGCCCATGCTTTTCCTATTTGTCTAATTTGAGTGATTTGTCTCATTTTCTTCAATCTGGGACAGGAAAACCACTAGATGCTGAAAGTATGTTTCCTCAGAGTCCGGGATTATCAGCACAAGGTGAAAATAGTCCAAAAGGTGACACAGAGCCTGGATCTCCAAGAGCTGCGCATCCAAGCTTGGATGAGGGCAAAGGAAGAGAAAGCCCAAAGGAAACAGGTAAAAACAATGGAAAATTCTTACCTTTCTTGAAACGGTCATACGTCCTCCAAGCTGTTTGTCTTGTGGCAGTGAGGTCTGTAGAGGAGCTCAGCTGCAGAATTACAATGAGCAAATTGAGTTCTGGTACTTTGGAACTTGATGCAGAACTATTAAGGCCTAGAAATAGGGCATGATTCCTGCCTGGGGTGTGCTTAGACAGTGTAGTGATTTACTCCTGGCTGGAGTGGGTGCTCCAGCCTTTGCAATATAATTATGAGTGGATATTGGGATTGATAAATTTTCAAACTTGTGTTTTATTTATTTTAATTTTGTACCTGAAGCTGTGGATTCTCTGGTCTTAGGTGCTTGGAACGCTTTGCTGATAGCTGCAAGTTGGCTGGATGATGTTGCTTCTGTTATTGCTACAGCAAAAAAAAAAAATCATCTTAGCTTTAAGGGAAGTGGCAGTCATTGAAGATACTCAGTAGTTTTGCTTTCTTTTGCAGGTGATGAGCAGAAACGTGCCAGCAGGCATCCTGATCTGGTGATGGCTTTCCTTTGTAAAGTATGCTTGACCACAGAGATCTCTTGATCAATATTTTATCTTGCTAAATAGATATACTTGGCAGTAGTATTTCCATGCAGGGCTTCAAAAGGTATTTGTGGTTCTACTCTGCAAAGGTCAGAGGAGCTGTAGTATGAGTAGGAACCAGTGTAAACTTTTTTTTTTTTCCAGTGGCACTTTGTAAAAAGCAGCCAACTAAGAGTATACAAGTTCCATTCTTGCTTGATGCTTATGTTAGGGGAAGTCTGTCCCACTTGCATCAGTAAAACAGAAAGAGAGAAGCAGTAACATGATCCTGGAGAACCAAAAGGTCTGGTGATAGCTTCTGGGGACTAAGTTAGACTGCTGCCTGTGGAACATTGTATAAAACTACTCCGCCTTCTTGTCTAGAAGATGATTTGTTAAAAACTCGCTGTTTCATGTCTCCAGAATGGTGTACATACAGAACACTGGATTTCCCTCGTCTTAACTGGAACAGTGGGGAAGGCTTTGTTTCTCAGGATCTGGTATTGAAGGGAAAAGGGGGAAATAATGAAAAAATCCCTTGGCTTCTGGGGAAACAGCTAAACTGGAAGAACATGGATCTTATTTCCCGGCATGATTTAATGTTTTTTATGTCACTCATAATTTCTGTGGTTGTTTTAACTTTTTCAGATTCATCCAAGGAAGGGAAAATTTCTAGCAGTTAAAGCACAGGAGATGGGGCTGCCAGTGTAAGTACAGGAGCCCAGCCTGTGGGATGGGGCAAGCCCAGGCATATTGATGATGCCAAGCTAAAAGTTTCGGTGGCCTTGTTTTCAGGGGAACTCCAGCCATTCTGCCCATAATTACAGCTCTTAAAAATGGGGAGAGCATCACTTTCGAAGGCAGGGAGGTAAGACGAATGTGTGTTTTCTGCTATGGTTTAGTGTCGTCCTGGGGGTCCAGTGAAGGCGGGAGGATGGCACAGCATACCGCAGAAAAAGACTGGTTACAAGTGGGCATTGGGACAATTCCAGCTGTGGGTGCGTTTTGTTTGTCTGTTTTTTAATCCTTGTTCTTAAGGCAAGGATGGGTGATGGTTTTCTGCTTATTCCCTCTCATCTCTGCTAATGTGTTTGTTCTTCTGCTGTTTCTGAGCTTTGAGTGGCTACTTCTGGTGACTGGCCCTTGTTTTCAGCCCCAAGCTGTTGCTGAAAGTGGCTCCTGTGACGCTGGGGCTGTTGCAGGGGTGTGATTAGAGAAGTAGCTCTGACACAAGTTCATTTGTGGCTATGGATGTATGCCTGCAGTTTGTTAGGGCTTCTGAGCCTCTCCATCACAAGTCCTCAGAGCCGACTCCTTGAATGAATGGAGTTGATCCCTGTGTGTTTTAAATTTGGTGTTTGAGTGCTTGTGTAGCTGTTGTTGCCTCCTTACTCTTTTTTCAGCTCTTAGACCACAGATTTTAAGTGGTTCCTGAGTGCAGGGTCTTACTCAGATGTTAGTTTGAAGTGAGAGGCAGAGTTTGCCCTGTCCATGTCATGGGTGATCCGTAAGTGAAGATCCTAACCTAGGGGATAGGACTGACATATCTTTGTCATTAGAATTTTGCAGAGCCTCTTTTCTTTTTGATACTCCTTATTACTGGCTCCCATGACATCCTGCTAGCAAAGCTGAGAAAGTGTGGGATAGAGGAGTGGACAGTAAGGTGGGTTGAGAACTGTCTGACTGGCCGAGCTCAGAGGGTGGTGATCAGCAGTGCAGAGTCTGGCTGGAGACCTGTGACTAGCGGCGTTCCCCAGGGGTTGGTGCTGGGTCCGGTCTTGTTCAACATCTTCATCGACGACCTTGATGAGGGAATAGTGTCTGCCCTCAGCAAGTACACCGATGACACAAAGCTGGGAGGAGTGGCTGACACGCCAGAAGGCTGTGCTGCCATTCAGCGAGACCTGGACAGGCTGGAGAGATGGGCAGGAAGAAACCAAATGAGGTTTAACAAGAGCAAGTGTAGAGTCCTGCACCTGGGAAGGAACATCCACATGTATCAGTACAGGCTGGGGGATGACCTGCTGGAGAGGGGCTCTGAGGACAAGGACCTGGGGGTCCTGGTGGACGACAGGTTGGCCATGAGCCAGCAGTGTGCCCTGGTGGCAAGAGGGCCAATGGGATCCTGACGTGCATTAAAAGGAGCGTCAAGGGGGGTGATCCTTCCCCTCTACTCTGCCCTGGTCAGGCCTCACCTGGAGTACTGTGTCCAGTTCTGGGCTCCCCGGTACAAGAAAGACAGGGATCTCCTGGAAAGAGTCCAGCGGAGGGCCACAAAGACGATCCGGGGCGTGGAGCATCTTCCCTGTGAGGAAAGGCCGAGAGACCTGGGTCTGTTCAGCCTGGAGAAGACAAGGCTGAGAGGGGATCTCATCAATGTTTGTAAATACCTGAGGTGTGGGAGACAGAGGGATTTGGCCAACCTCTTTTCAGTGGTCTGCGGGGACAGGACAAGGGGCAGTGGCCACAAGATGGAGCACAGGAAGTTCCACACCAACATGCGAAAGAACTTCTTCACGGTGAGGGTGACGGAGCACTGGAACAGGCTGCCCAGGGAGGTTGTGGAGTCTCCTTCTCTGGAGATATTTAAGGCCTGTCTGGATGCCTACCTGGGCAACCTGCTCTGAGGAATCTGCTTTGGCAGGGGGGTTGGACCTGATGATCTCCTGAGGTCCCTTCCACCCTCTACAATTCTGTGATTCTTGAGCAAGCTGTTAATAGCACCTGAATCTGCAGTGGGAACCTAGAAGCTGCTAAAATTCCATTCTTGACATGGCTTATTGCTTGTTCTAAGACCAGAACTAAGATTTCCCGTGACACAGCAAAATGCAAACCTGTGTATTGGGAGGGCAGAATGGGAACAAGAACTGCATTGGCTTGTTTGCCAAATGTGGAGTGAGGCTGCTTAGTGATGATTCTGTGAGTCCTGACAACCTGCTGGGGCTTGCTGGTAGAACAGCTGCTGAGCCTGATGTGACAGTGTATGAATGGTAGCTTATACAGCTTGACCATGGTGTGGTTTTTGTGTATCTGCTTGCAGCTCTCGCCTGAAGAACTGTGCACCCCAACTGATCCCGGCCCAGTGTTCATTGTACTGGAATGTCCTCATGAGGGCTTTGTGGATGCTGTCTGTGAAAATGAGACCTTCCGAAGGTAGCAGAGCTGGGTGACCTGAGGTTTTTGGGGGAAGATGTCTGTGCAGAACCTGTGGGGTTCTGTAACTGTGACAGGCCTGTCTTACCAGGCCCTTCAGATGAGGAAAATTGCACTGATGTAGTGCTGTGGAGCAGAGCAGATGTTGCTTTCCTGTGTGGTGAGCCTGGATGCTTAGACTACACCAAACATCTCTGTGGGGCTTGTGCAGAGGCACATCAGGCTTCTGAAAGGCTCTGCCTATGTTGTTGCTTGTGGAAGAGGGGAGGTGTCTGCGAACAACTGGCTTGAGCCCTCAGAAGGGAGCCTTGGGCCCACTGTGGCGGGGAGCATCAAGCTCCTGGGCTGTGCTCTTGAGATCTGTGTCTGCGTTCTTCTGGGGGATGTACCAAGGCTGGAGTGGTGGGGGATAGCAGGGTGATGAAGGATCAGTGCTCAGCCATCCTTCCTGTATTTGAATGTGCTACAGGTACCAGGAAGGGCTTCCTGAGAACCAGGTGGCCATGGTTATTCACATGACTCCAGAATCAGTGCTTCGGGACAGCCGTTACCAGCAATGGCTGGAAAGGTGCGTGGCCTTCTGACTACTTGGCTTTGTCGTTGTTGGGCATTGCCACTGTTGTGTGTGCTTCCCAGAGTAGGATTAGATGCTGGGTATCAGCATCACAGGGCTAAAACTTTGTATATTTTATCGTTGCCTTATAGATTTGGACCTGGAACTCAGCACTTGGTGCTCAATGAAAAGTGCTCTGCAGTGCACAACCCACGTAGCTACAAGATTCAAACCCAGCTGAACCTCATCCACCCAGAGATCTTCCCTCTACTCACCACCTACCAGAGTAAGGTAGGCAAGGCGCTGCTTGCCTGTGTACCTCTCCCCTGAGTGAAGCATGTGTTTAATGTCACTTCTCTCTGTAGGAAGAAGACGCTGTATGTAGAGTGCCCATTGTGCGAGGAGAGTGCCTTTTGAAATACCAGTTCAGACCCCAACAGGAGTGGCAGAGGTCAGTGGGAATCTTTGTGGGTTCCCAGTTTTTGAGTGGTGGCTTGAGCCATGTTTTCAATGTTACTCTATGCTGAAGGAAGGCAATATGTAGGTATCATTTGCAGATTCTTGTCCCAGTCCCTGAAAGCCTAAGAAAAGGTATATGAGGACGTGGATGAGTGAACTGCTGAAAACATCACCTGGCCAGTGGTTTTGGAGGATTTTCATCCCTTGCTTTGGTAGCCTCATGTGCCTGCCTCTGTCCTCTGCTTTGATCTTAAGTGCTGCGCATCCAACTGTGGCTCTGGCAGAGCAAATGGTGGCAGAGAGAGATTGTTCAGGAAGCCTGGTGAAAAATCTACCATTTGAACACCCAGAAAGCCTGGTATCAGCTGAAAGCTGCAGGTGGTCAAACAGATGCAGATTCCTACATTGTTGCTTGCTTTGTGGATGAATAGGAAAAGCCGTTGAATGAGGCTTTTGAGGGCAGAGGGACATGATATAAGAGAACAGCAGCTGTCTAGACTCGAATTTCTGGCTCTCAGGCAGAATGAGTTCCCAGATAAAAAGAAGAGCTTAAGTTCCTGTTTTAAAGGTACTTGGAGGCCTGCTGTACTGTATACGCTATAATGCAGACTGAGGACACAGGACCCCCCAGCTTCTGACTGGTGCCTGGAGCCCTTTCCATGAACCAGCATTGTGTCCTTGTGGCCAAGAAGGCTACTGTTATCCTTGGGTACATTCGGAAAACTGTTGCCGGCAGGTTGAGGGAAGTGATCCTTCTTCTCTACTCAGCCCTGTTGAGGCCTCAGTTGGAGTACGGCATCCAGTTTAGGGCTCCCCAGTATGAGAGAGACATGGAGGTACCGGAGCTTGTCCAGTGAAGATGGTTAGGAAAATGGAATGTATTTTTTATGAGGAAAGGCTGAGAGAGATGGGCCTGTTTAGTCTGGAGAAGAGAATGCTGAGAGGGGATTTTATCAATGTGCATACGTACCTTAAGGGATGGTGTCAAGACAGCAGAGCCAGGCTGTTTTCAGTGGTGCCCAATCATAGGATGAGAAGCAATGGGAACAAACTGAAACACAGGAAGTTCCATCTGAATATGAGGGGGGAAAAACATCTTTACTGTGAGGGTTACAGAGCACTGGAACGGGTTGCCCAGAGAGGCAGTGGAGTCTCCTGCTCTGGAGATATTCAAAAGCTGCCGGGCTGTGATGCTGTGCAACATGCTCTAGGTGACCCTGCTTTTGAGCAAGGGTGTTGGACTAGTTGATCTCGAGGTACCTGCCAGCCTCAACCATGCTGTGTGTGATTTTGTGGATTGCTCTTCCAGGAGTCTCCCTGCTTCCCATGCAGGGCTTTGCAGAGCCCTCTAGTGTCTGACAGCCCTCTGGACCTGGACAGTGCAGGGGAACATAGTGCTTTTACATGAGCACCTTCAGTTTGGTGGGATGATTATATTGCTGGGGTGGCTCAGCCTAACCAAGCCTTTCTGGCCCATGCCATACTCATGAATATATGCCATTGTTCAAAATGAAACCTGGAAAGAGCGTTTGACCCTTTGTTGTAAGGCTATTGTAAGGTACAGTTACTTCCAGAGCAAGGTGCTCTTTTGTTGTTGTTGTTCCATTCCATGCCCCATCCTGATACCTGGCCTGTTCTTTCAGAGATGCGGTGACTGTCTGTGATCATGATGCATTTGTTGCTGAAGCCCTGGATCTCCCTGACTTCCAGGCTCGTGTGAAGGAATGCAAAGAGAGCCTGCCTGCTGTACCAGGTAAGGATCAGCAGCTTGTCTTGGCTAAGTGTCATGACAAGTAGGAGGTCTTAATGAACCAGCGCGTTAGAGCCCAGCAGAGCTGTGAACGTTCAGTTTTCCTGCTGCCCGAGAGGTGCTCTTAAGTCCTGCTGGAGCTGTGTAGATTTCAGGCTGAGCCCAAACTCAGATTGTGTCTGTTGAGTTATGCAGTCTTCTGTTCTGTTGTTCTAAAGCTGCTAGATTTGGGGATTAAGCACTGTTGGGGGCAGTTTGAGTTGTAGCACTTGTGTGTTATTTGTGGTGACCAGAGCTCCACTTGCATTGAATGCCGTCATAGCAGTCAAAGTGCAAGCCCATATGTTTGGGAGATGTCCTCCTCTAGAACTAGCTCCTTGTAAGGCATTCTCATGCGGAAGAACTTCTTCACGGTGAGGGTGACGGAGCACTGGGACAGGCTGCCCAGGGAGGCTGTGGGGTCTCCTTCTCTGGAGATATTCAAGGCCCGTCTGGATGCTTACCTGGGCAGCCTGCTCTAGGGAACCTGCTTTGGCAGGGGGGTTGGACCCGATGATCTCTGGAGGTCCCTTCCAACACCTACAGTTCTGTGTGTGTGTGTGAATTTCAGTTGCACTGGTGGTAGTGAGGCTTTATGGTATGGTACAGCACCACTGACTCACTACGAATCCTCATCCAGAAAGTTAGGGCACTGTGGAACAGCAGCTAGGTCCCTCTTGAATTAGCAGATCTGTGTTCTCCAGCAAGCAGAGTCTTCCTGTGCCTTCCTTGGTATATGCAGCTATGTGTTCTGCTGTGCTTTCTTGATAGTACCTGCCCTGTCTTCCCTTGTAAATTCTGATACATTGAGAAAGCCAGAGGCTGAGCCAGGCAAAAAGGAATGTACTGGGCATATAGACTCTGGAGATGCTGTGCTGTTGAACTGAACCATGTCTGACTAGGCAGTATGTGGATAACACCTGCTTACAAATTCTTACTGTGTGTCTTCTGCAGAAAAAATGGATGCTTATCCCGAAATTGTATTCTTGGGAACAGGATCAGCAATTCCAATGAAAATCCGAAATGTCAGTTCCACGCTGGTAAATATTAGGTAAATCCTAATTTCACATTTGTTTTGCTCAGGGAGGCTCAGTATCTCAAGGGTATTGCCCAAGGGCTGTTTTGACAACAGTGTCAATGACACACAAGGCGAGTGCCCCTATGGTGGAGTCTGTAGGACTTCTGTTTCAGGCACCTGTCTCTCTGTAGGTGGGGAAGACTTGAGAGCTACTTGTAAAGACAAGCACTTAATGCCTTCATTCATTTTGCTGCCTGCCCTAAGAGTGTGTTCAGCATCAACACAATACCAGAATGAGTTATGCAGTCTTTCTAGAACCTCGGCTAGTAGGACTGGAGTAGCAGTAGAGGTAGAGCACTGAGAACTCTCTGACCTCCAACCCAAAAGATTCCCCCACTCTGAATAGGCACTGGTCAGAACTCATCCAATGACTGCCAAATGTCTTTGCTTGTCTTGCCAGCTCTACCCAATCCCTGCTCTTGGACTGTGGGGAAGGAACGTTTGGACAGCTCTGTCGCCACTATGGAGACCAAGTTGACCAAAAGCTGTGTAACATAGCAGCTGTGTTTGTGTCTCACATGCATACCGATCATCATTCGGTAGGTTTAATGCCTTGGAAGGAGAAGGGGCTGTGTGCTGGCCTGCTCTGCTGTTTGGGATTTGGATGTGTGTAGCTGCAGTTAATGTTGTAGGCTGCCTGGCTCCTAAGGGCTGCAGTTTCCCCTCTGTGCTCCCCAGCCACTGCTGCATGTCTGTTTCTAATCCCCTTTTGCTTCCTGTTAGTGGTCCCTGTAGACTTGCCAGGATCATCCAAACACTTTTTTTTTTTTTTTAATCAGTGTCCAACCCAACTTCCTTCAGTGCTTTGCAATAAACTGTCACAGAAGGACCAGTTGGTCTGTTTGAGATTGGGCCTGATGAAGCCAAGCTGTTCACAGGTCTGCTGTCTTCAGTCTGGAAACCAGTCTGGGACTGAGATGCTGGCTGGGGGCTTTCTGCCCTCCGCCTTTCTTTTGGGAGCAGACATAGCACTGAGAAAGGCTGAGAGGCACATGTTCTGTGTGGGCTGCTGGTCATCAGCTTGTGGCATAGGTGGTGATAGTGTTCCAGCAGTTGAGTTAGGTGTAGTTACTGGAAAAACAGTAGTCAGGTATTTCTGACTGTATATTTTCCAAAAACTGCACCTGGATGAGTTGCTGCAGCACTGTTACTACTTATGCACCAGACGTTTATAGCTTTCTGTTGTTTTCTTACCTTTGCAGGGCTTGATGAACATCCTGATGGAGAGGCGGAGAGCTTTTGTAAGTTGTGCTATTGTTTCACTGCTCCTAAACTTGCTTTGGAGTGAGGGGAAGGGAACTTCCCCTTATTGGTGGAAAAGCACCATCTTTTCCCTAGGCGATTCTTTGTGATTTGGTGTATACAAAGTACTGATTTTCCTTCTGCCTCTGCTTTTCCAGGCCTCCCTTGGTCAGGCTTTTAGCCCTCTGTTCCTTGTAGCACCAGAACAGATCATGCCTTGGCTATATGAGTACCACAACCACTGTGAAGAAATTCTCAGAGACATCAAGTGAGTGTTCTGTGTGGTATGTGGGGAGATGTCATCGCTTCATTGAAGGCTGCTCTGACTCCTTCCACTGTGTAGGATTGTGATGCGTGACTTGCAAAGGAGAGGGTAGGGTTTGTTATTCTGTTGTGCTACTTAAGAAACTTGCATGCAGATTAGGAAAGGGGAGTTGGACAAGTGTAAAAGGATTCCTGAAAGGGAGGGAATTGAGCAGTGGGGAAGAAGTGTTTGAAGAAGTTACTGGGGTGCTGGATAGTGAAAGCAAAGGCAAGAACGCATAAGTGAACTGAAATATTTTGTTTGTAAGGCACTGAAGACAACTTCTGTGAGAAATAGGCTGCTCAAAGGTGAGATCAGGTTTTACTTTGTACCTGTCCTTAGTTCTCTTTTCTCCCCTCCCTCACAGAATGGTTACTTCCCAGTCTCTCGTGAAAGGCTGTGAGAACATCAAACCTAAAGTCAAAGGGTTTGTCAGCTCTTTGTTAGAGATCTATGACTTGGCTGAGGTAAGCTCATGACCTGACAAGGCCAGGTGCTACAACAAGGGGCAAGAGGGGACCTGAGGTGTAATGCTTGTTCCTTCTTCAGTTTCAGACTTGTGAAGTCCAGCACTGTAAAAATGCTTTTGCATGTTCGATGATTCACAAATCTGGATGGAAAGTAGTCTATTCTGGTGACACAATGCCCTGCATGGCCTTAGTAAAAATGGGTAGGTGACAAAAACCCTCTGAAGAATTTATTTGATTAAGGCCTTGAACTTAGTAACCGAAGTGGGCACCCCCAGCCCTTAGTGCTATGCCTGCAACCCAGTGAAGGGCTAAGGGGGGTGGGGATGAAAGATGAGACTTCACAGGCTTATTTAGGCAATGGAACTAGTTTGTGTTCAGCTGAAGATTGAATGTACAATTATTTACACAGGGAAAAATGCTACTCTGCTGATCCATGAAGCAACACTGGAAGATGGCATGGAAAAAGAAGCTATAGAGAAAACACACAGGTGGGGTGTGTTCTGCGGTCTTAGCACTGTGAGGAAGGTAAAAGCGTTTAGCTGGGCACAGACCTCGGATCTGATGGTGAAGGGCCCAAGGCTGTGGTGTGCGCAGAGCTCTTCAGCACTAAGACTGGCATGTTGCTAGCTGTAGCAGTTGTACTCTCACAGCTTTCCTGAACATTCCCAAAGAGAAATCAGGAAAGCTTTTAAGTGGACAGTAATAACTCTAGAAGTAGACTGGCCCAAAGGAAAGGCTCTCTGCTTGATTGCATTTGAGGACTAAGCTCAGGAGGTCAAAAGGTTGCCTACCCCTGTCAAGTAGCTGCACAATTCAAAAGGCTTTTCAGTCAGTGGTGCGAGTACTGCCCCTAGCAGAAGTGGGGAGCCTTGAGAGCAGCTTCTTGTACGTAAGCTGAACTTGCTGCCACCCCAGTGATGAGAGTTTGTCCCCAGTTTGTAAATCACTTAATTAAGCTTCAAGTTAATTAGTGTCTTTCCTGCACTCTTGAGTCATTTGCAAGTGGGAGACTTGTCACCTGTGCAAGTTGTCAGAGGAAAAGGTGCCTGGGCTTGTGTGCTAGAGCAGGACACCTTGTGCCCAGCAGGTGTTACATCTAGTGCTTGCTGTTGGTGAGATGTGACCTTAGATGCAAGACATAGCCTGCTGCGGCCTGTTGGAGAGGCAGCATTAGCCAGCCCGTGTGTCACAAATGTGCACGGTGCCATGTTTCTGTTCCTTTTGCAGCACAACCTCCCAAGCAATTCAGATTGGGATGAAGATGAATGCAGAGTTCATCATGCTCAATCACTTCAGCCAGAGGTATGCCAAGATCCCACTGTTCAGTGAAGACTTCAGTGAGAAGGTTGGAATTGCATTTGATCATATGAGGGTAAGTTGACAGCTTTGATCCATACTGTGGGAAAGGTTTCAGTGCTACTTGGAGCTGGCTGCTCATGAATTAAATTATCCATTTCTACTGATGTATTAACACACTATATCCTTTTGAGAGCAGTTTCCTGTGAAACAGCTCCTTTTACAGCTGTCAGGAGGTGTCCCTGACATGGGAGAGAATGGGTGGCACACAGTGAGCAGTTTCAATTCAAGACAGGTGCTAATGGCTCTTGTCCATTCTTAACATTCTAGATATTTGCCTCATGTCACCTTTATTCTGTTTGCTACTGCTAGCTGAAAAGGTATTTTCACTTCGAGTCCTGCTGCCTTCATAGTTCATGTGTTGTCTTAATGACTTTCTGCAAAAGACATCCGGGAACCTAAACCTTGTAGAGCTGCTTTTTGTACAACTGCCTTCAGTACAGTGAAAATAGCTCACTAGCCAGTTAAAGCTGTACTATGTGCACATCCTTTCCTGTGAGGAAAATATAAGTAACTTGGTATGTGGGATTGGTGGCCTGGCTGTTGCAGGGTTGAAAATGATCACCTGCCTGCCTAGTGTACGTGCAGCTGAAGACCTTCAAGTGTTGGGTGCTGTACAGAGGAAGGGGCAACGTCCTGCCAGCTGAACAGGCAAAAGGGGCGGGAAGGAAAGCAAAAAAGCAATTCTCAAACAGTTGCTCCTGTGCCCAATTTATTTCAGGTACGTTTTGGAGACTTTCCAACTATCCCAAAGCTGATCCCACCTCTGAAGGCTTTGTTTGCAGATGACATAGTAGAGATGGAGGAGCGGAAGGAAAAACGGGAGCAGCGCCTTCTGAAGGAGGCTGCGATAGTCTTGGACAAACTGGCTGGTGGTGAGAATGAGGAAACTCAATGCCAGAAACGGAAACAAGCCAAGAGCCCTCAGGAAGTATCAAACAAGAAGCTTAAAACAGTGAACTGAAAGAAAACAGGTTGAGAATTCTCTGCTCTGTAAGGGGCACTCTGTCTTCTGCAGGCCTCTGAATTTTGCGGTGCCGAGGGCTGCCTGCAGATACAACGGGGAAAGGGTCGGGCCTCAGCGTCTGGGTGTGATCAGTGGATCTCCATGGGCGGAAACTACCAAGCATGCTGTAAGCAGCTGGGAGTCCTTGTGGCAACAGTATCTATCCATGCTGCTCCTGTTCCTGGGTCTCAGCAGTCCACGCCAAGTCTTTCAGCCAAGAGTTCTGTCCAAACTATTTTATTTTTTGGTTTTATACTAGAAACTATTGGTAATGTAGCAGCAGCAGTTACAATCTGGGGAGCTTCAAAAGGTCAGGTCTGAGAAGACCTCAAAGGGCTGTGGGTTCTGCAGAATAAGGTGGGCAGGTCTCTGGATATGTGAGTAATGTAACTAGGTATCAGGACCTAGTCTGTAGGAGGAAATTTCACAGTAAAATGGGACCCGATTAATTGCTTTTAGAGACGTAGGTTGATTTAAGGATCTGAATGCTGCTGAGTTCCCATTTCAGTTTGGTTTTCTTGGTTCATTTCTGCCCCCTTCCCCCCCATCAGAATGGTTTGCTAAAACCTTTATTTACAGTCTGAATAAACCATTCACCATCATACGTTTGTGTGTGTTTTGCCTGGATTCATGAGGATTTGGTGAGAGCTATGAACTACCTGACTTGTTCTAGAGAATGACCTTGTTTCAGTGTTTCTGCATTACAGCTTAAGTGTAAAGACAGATACCACCCTGCTGAGCCTTGTGCCAGCTGTGGTTGTGTTTTTGTGTTAGAAAAATCATGCCTGCTTCTTTTACCCTATATTGAAGAGCTTTGTTCCTCACAATTTAAGGGGGTAGTGCTTGGGGGCAGCTTTTGAATCCAGTACTGGATACAGGGGACAGGAAAATTGGCAAAGGAAGCTGACATAGGACAGGTCTGTGGTTAAGAGGGGGGTACTTTTGAGGCTTTCTCTGGGTCAGACTTCCTCCTGCTGCTGTAATTACATGCTGTGGAGGAGGCGGGGAGCAGCATTCACAGCTTTTTCAACAAGTGAATCTGTAGAAGGAACTTGAAGGCTTCAGGCCCCCAAGTGCTCAGCAAATGATAATAGCACACACAAAAGACTTATGACTTCATTTGAAGGCGGTAGGAAATACACAGACAGCAATGCATCTACTGTGGATTAGCTGTGCTTTAACATTACGCTTGTCTAAGGAGGAAACAGTAATTGATGCAGCTGAGTACTACAAAAAGTTCCTGCTTGGCTGTGAAGAACAGCAGGGTGCTGAGATCAGTGATGAGCAAGGACTGAGCAACCACTTGTTAATGCACAGGTGTGAATAGGATCACTGTTGGTTGCCTGTTGGTTGCCTGGATCCTGTGCTTCACGCAGAAGTAGCGCAGGGCCTTTTGTGAAGCCAGGGATAGAAGAATGGGGGCTTGCTTAATCACATTAATGATTTCTAAATAAGACAATTGTTATTATTAAAGACAGGAATGGAAGAATGGGAACTTGCTTAATTGTATTAAAAATAGATGTTGCTGAGTGTCTTTGCTTACTACTGTGAAAATTGACTGAAACGAGGAGTCTCAGGGCCCCTTACAGAGGATGTTTCCTGACAAAAATGGGAAGCCTGTCTCAAAAAACAGCTGAGACCGACCTCTTGGTTTGGACAAGAGTCAAGGAGCAGCTGAGCCTGCACAAAGGCAGGGGGTCAACTAGTGGTGATGAAGAAGAGTTACCAGCCTTCATTCCCACAGCCCCTGGCAACCACCACCAGATGGTACTGCATGAGTGCAGGTAGGAGGAGTTTATGGAAGTGACTCCTTGGAGCTGAGTTTAATACAAAATGGGGACAGGTTATGAATACGTGTAGGCGTACTGGGAAACTACCTGTGCGTGTAACTTCACTGCATACAGCCAAGCTGCTGCGCTGGGCTGTGCGTGCCTTTGGGAGCTACCCCGCGTGGGCCTGGTGCCGAAATAAACCGCGTACCTACTCGACACCTCATTTGCTTTGAGCTCTGCCACGGCTCGTTCGTTGCTTTGGTTCCGTGCCCGGAGCCAGACGAGGAGGGCTCCTTGCCCCGGGGGGGTCGCGAGGGTTTCGCGGAGGGCGAGGCCGGCCGCTAGGGGCCCGGCCGCGTCCCCGGGCAACTGCGGCTCCTCCCCGCAAACACCGCCCGGGGCCGCCGCATGGAGAGCACCGAGGAGGTCCCGGAGGGCGCCGAGGAGGAGGCCCCGGACCCCCGCGCCCGGTGGCTGCTGCGCTGCGCGGCGCGGGGCCTGCGGGGGCCGGCGGAGCGCTGGGAGCGCGGGTTGTGCCGTGCCGAGCTGCGGGCCTTCCTGGCCGGGGCGGCGGGGCCGGCGCTGCTGGCCTGGCCCGGCCCCGGGGGGCAGCTGCTGCTGGGCCCCCCCCGGGCGCCGCCCGCCGCCGGCCGCCCCAAGGCGCTCTTCTTCCTGCGGCGCCCCGGGCCCGGCGCGCTGCTGTGCGGGGACCTGCCCGCCGACGCCCTGCAGCACCTGGCCGCCCTGCTGCACGAGGTGAGGGCGGCCCCGCGGCTGCCGGCGGGGCCCGGCGCAGCCCTCGCGGGCCCCCGGGGGGTCCGGAGCTCGGCAGAGCCTCCCGGCCCCGGCCCTCGTCCCCGGTGGCCCCGCGGAGTGGCGGTGGCCGGACCGCCGTGCGGTCCGAGCCCCGCTCCGGCCAGCGGGGACAGCAGCAGCGGGTTTCTGGAGATCTCTGGTGGTGGAGGCCCTGCTGCCTCCCTGGTTGCCCCTGCTCCCTCACCCCCGTGGTCCAAAAGTGCTTCCAGGCGTTCAGACGGAGCCTCCTGCGGTCCAGCGCCTGCCGAAGGGCTCATGTTTTCCCTATGGGATCTTCGGGAGGTGTGAGCGCTCCCTGTTCCCACCAAGAGTTGCTCAGCTACGTGACATTGCCTGGACCAAACTCCTGACCCAGAGGGGTCTCTGCAGCAACGCTGCAATGGAAAAGTAAAGGAGCTGCTTGTGCTGAGAAATTCTGGTGATGCTGTCGGTGTGGTAAGATGCTGACCGACTGACTAATTGGGTTCCCAAGAGCAGGCTGCCTCACTGGCTGATTTTGCGGGATAACGCGTTATTTGCACAGGGAGCTTTTGTTCTGAGGCGTTTGATGAGTTCTGTGGTCTCGGTATGTCCACACAGTGTTTTTTTGTATCACGGTTTTGTTTATAGATGGTGGCAGGTAGCGTATGGTATGTGTTGTAAACACCATCTGTTACAGAGAGATTTTGGGGTAGGAACACTTCAATAGATGCTGTTAGATCCCATTTTTCTGGCTGCCTTCAATAAGCTGGGATTGCGCACCTGGATGGCATGTTTGCAGGCTTCTCCTCTCAGCTGTTCCAGATGGATGCAGCGTTTACATAGGGAGCAGATCGTGGTTGGGTTTGGTCCCAGTTTCTGCTCAAACTTAAAGGAAAACAGACTGTTTGTCAGCAGAACGGGGGGTCTGTGAGAAGGTGAAAAGGGTCTTGAATTTCTTGAGGCTGCACAGAGCGCTTCTTGTAAGGGGCCTTTTAGTGGGGGTTTTAGGTCAGTCTTAGAAGACTTTGGTCAAAGGAATAGTCTGTGCCAAACTTCCCATGGGTTACGCAGGGCATCAGCACACCAAAACTGTGTCTTTATTCAGTAGGGAGCTGAGCTGTGGATCGCAGCTGAGGTGACCTTTTGTACCTGTCACACACAAACCCTTGGCATGGCCAAAGGGAGCACACGTCCACTCTGTGGAGCTGGGGATGCGTTCTGAGTCCCCTTTGTGTTTTAACAATATAATAAGAAAATAAAACAGCTAGTAGGCCCGTTACAATAATACCAGTACGAGCAGTCCACGTGATTTAAGTAATAGAGAAAAATCTTGCTAGTAATGGAGTTAAAGCTGTTGGTTATGAGCTCCACACTCTCTGCCCACATTCCTGGGGCTGAGCTCCCCCTTCCTGCGTCCCTCTGGCCATAGGGTGGCTGATGCTGGTCTTCCCCGGGTTAGCAGTACCAGTGGTGAGCACGAAGAGCCGTCAGCATCCTGACTGCCCCAGCACAGTACCATGGTGGTGCTGGGGTGTTCCGTCTCAATTTTGGGTCCAGTTGTAGCTATTTTTATACCTTTCCTTACCACAGCCTGCTCCCTGCTCATCAGCCCTGGCTACAGCTGCTTCCTGCAGCCTCCCCATGGTAACACAGGGGCTGGTGTTTGGCACCGGGGGTGGCCCAGCTTTGTTGGGCTGTTGCCACAGGTTGTTTGCAGGGTACGTGACAGCCACTGCATTGCTTCCACAGTGGGAATGAGCCAAAACCAGCCCAGGTGAGCCCAGGTCACCCTGAGACCTTTTGCTGCCGGTACAAAGCCTGGAAGTGGCAAAAGTCACATTAACTGGGCCACAGCTTGGGAAAATAACTTAAAAAGCAGCCTGTGCTGAAGACCTGCAGTGCAATTTGGAAGGGGACCTAGGCAACCCTCACCAAGAAGAAGGTCCCAGAGGGTACCGGGAGAGCTCCCCCTTCAGCACACTGGGGCTCAGCCCTGCTGCTCTCAAAGGGCAGCCTGAGCCCCTGCCCGGCCTGCTGGTAGAGAAACAGAGCGAGCCCCGAGTATTGTGTGCAGGGGGATGAGAGCCCGGCCAGGCTGTGAACCGTTGGAGCTGTCCCCAGTTGCAGGTTTGGGGGCTGAGACAGCCTGAGCAGCTATAGGGCTGGGATGCTCGCTTTGTCTGCTTGCTGCTGCCCTTTGGCCCTGCTTGTGTTGGGGAGCTGTAGCAGTATGCGGGTACACCAGCATGTGCCGCTGGCTTTCTGTGAGAACAGCACAGAACTGTCCCAGTTCTCACCTTGCACGCCCAACATCCAGCTGGGCGGATGCTCTTAAATACCGTCCTGGAAGCCTGATTGTCCTGTGCCCTCCAGGTGCAGGGGAAGCCCCGGGACAGTTGATGGAGGTGAACGTGGTTGGTAAAGAGCGCAAAGAGCGCTGGACACCAGCTTTTTCTTATTAGTACCTGTAAGGGTGCTGAACCTTGTGATCCTCAATGATGCACAAGAGGTGTGAGGTTGCTGGAGCTGGAAGCTCTCACACACCCTGGTCGGAGCCAGGGCAGCAAGTTTCGTGGGTGGGTTTCATCTGGACAACAGTTTAGATTGGCAGCAAAGCGGGCCTGCGGAGAGGTCCCTTTGTTCTGACCTGCCCTTGTTTCACACAGGCAGCGAACTGCTTGGAACAGCAAGGAATTCGGGTCTCTGAGCTTGGCTGAGCAGGGACCTCAGTACCTGGGGACGTTTCAGTCTCCTGCAGCTCTTTTTTATCCATTGCTTTTTCATGACTCCTGCTACAGGTGATTGTGCCCATCCTGACGAACCGTAAGAACCACCAGGGCTGGCCACAAGTGGTGTCGCAGGACATTATACATCATGTCCACAGCCTAAAAAATGCTGTCTCCATGGTGGTTGGCCAAGTAAAAGGCAGGACCGTGCTCCCTCTCCCAGCAGGCTTAGAGGGAATCGAGAACATTGATCTGGAACACGAGAAATTGTGAGTATTGCCCCGTGCTTTCCTCTGGGTTATCTCCTGCTGATGCGTTGGACCTCACTGATGGTGGTGGCTCTTCTTGCTCACCATCATCTGCTGCTCATCCAAGCTGCCTGGATGGGTGTATTTTGCTTTACCTGCTCTCTAGTTCATGGACTCTGTCTCTGGGGACCATGCAGGCTCAGCAAGTTGAAGCTCAGCAAGTGCAAATGCAAAGGGTACACAGCAAAGCAACAAACTGCTTGGGTCGATGGGATAAAACAAACCCTGTGGGCAAAACCTCTGCTGCTTTGCTGTTGCCACTGAACAGGAAGCCAGTGCTCTCCTGGCTAAAATTCCCCTTGGTTTCTGTCTGCCAGAGCATGCCCCGCAAATGCACTGCTAGAAGTTATGTGACTCACTTGTTCATGATTCATGCTGCCTGCTTGGTCAGAACTATTCTGCCTCCCTTTAAAACTAGATTTATTATTCAAAGGTACATGAAGAAACATCTACAACTTCCTGCAAGTTTCTAAACTGTTCATGGTCCTATACAAAGATATGGAAACTGTTGCATGTATCCTCTTGTAGAAGTAGGGTGGTTTTGCAGACACCCATGACATTTCCTTGTGGTTCTCTTCAAGATGTAGATGAGCCATTTTGATAATTTCTCTTGTCTCTGTTTATGGTTAAACCTCCCTGGTAGCTGTAGTAATTCTGAAGTTCACTTCCAGTCCTTGAGGGACAGTCCCCAGGAAAACCACCCCAGCGTTTCTGGCTGGTCAGGACAGCTTGGGAAGGCTGGGCCCTGTGTGCAGCTGGTCTTTGTCTTGCAGTATCTCTAGCAGCTGTGGAATCACCATCCTTTGCTAGCTGACATGTCAGGCAGGGTGCTCGCATTGCAGCTGGGGGGAACTTCCACCCTGGCCCCCTGAGCAGCCAGCTTGGTGCCCAGAGCCAGAGGTGGAAGGGCTTTGGACACTGCAGTGTTGAAAGCCTGGCCCAGGGCAAGGTATCAAAGCCTGGACTGCAGGCAGGGGCAGATCCCTTGGCACATTGTGTCATCGCTGTGCCTGGGCTACACGTTTGCACCCTGTGGGGCCTCAAGAGTTGTGTTAGTGTGGTGGGATTGATCACTCAGGACAGGACGTGGGGCAGGTGGGATTGCAGGAGCCATTACTGCTTCCAAGGCAGTGAGGGGACCTGTCCGCAGTGTGCCAGCCCATCTAGAGTGAGAGAGTTCATGGCAGTGCAGGAGAGTGGGTTGAGCAGGAAGATAAGAACAGCAGGAAGAGAGAATCTCGCTGGGGGGATGGCTCTGCAGGCTGGATCTGGAGCCCGAATGGACCTGATACTTCAGGGATTGGCTGTGCTGAGAGGTGGTGGCTGGCTCTTCCACCGTTTCTTTTATGAAACCATGCTCATCAAAGTGTGTCACTGCCCACGTTGCTGTGGTTGCTGTTGAGCTTCACTCATTTTCTCTAGGATGTAGTTCCTGTACTAAAGCAATGGCAAAATCTTAAAATTGTTTGATGGTTTTGTGGTTTTGAAATTTGAAGCTAGACCATTCTCTGTAAAATCCAGCTGCTCACATGGTCATTTGAAGCAGATAAAGCTGAGTAATAAATACAAACAAGTGGAAAGCAAAGTTAACTGGGTGGTCTGTTATTTTGCAGCCTGGAGCTGATAGATAAATCCCTTGTGCATGCCACTGAGTCAGCCATCATAGACTGGAGCTACCAGATCCAGAGAGCACTGAAGAAAGAGTCCTCAGAGCCTCTCCTGCAAGGCAGCAACCCCAGCCCGGAGGTGGAGCTGGAGTTCTGGAAGCACAGGTACCCCGGGCAGCTTGGCCGGAGTGTGGTGGGCTCTGGTGCTGGCGTGCAGGTGGCAGACAGAGCTGCTCTGCCAGTTGAAAAGAGCAGGCTGCCTCTGGTTCATGTAAAGACTTCAGCCAAGGCAAATTGCTCCCACACATAAAATAATCGCAATCTGCAAAGTGTCTCAGGGACCGTGGGGCAGCTGGCTATATTTTAACGTAGCCCTAGCCCCAGCTCCTTCACATCTTGAGGGAACAGTTTTGTAAGTGCTCTTACCATCACAGTTCACTAGGAAACAGCTGCAGCAGTAAGGGCTGATGGACACCTCCCTGGATGGATCTATCTTCTTTTTTTCTGCACAAGAAACTTATTTTTGAGGCCTAGAAGATATTTTACCTCCTAAGAAATGGAAATCTGGTTCTGTGCCCCAGAAGAGCTTGTTGCTGTGCCCTGTGGTAGTGGCAGACTAATGTAGCTACTACCGCTAATGTGTGTAGTGAAGACTAATGCAGCCTTCTCAGAAGCTATCTTTTATTTTTAAAAAATCTGATTTTAACAGGCCCTGTCAATGTTTTTGTTTGTTTGTTTGTTTTAAACACAGAGCTGATTTCTGAGCTCAGCCTCTCCTGGCTGGAATATGCTAGTCCTCTCAGCCAGTCTGGGAGTATGTTTTTTATCCACGGGCATGCAGTATGTCTGGGGCTAAAGGAGCATCTGGTGCTCACGGATGAGAGGGGGTTTGGGACATTGCTGTCTCTCCATGGCTGCAAGGAGACCCTGGCCCCTACAGCAAAGTCTGCAGAACTTTTCTGTGCCACAGCAGTGTGGATGGGTTTCAATCCCACAGCTGAGCTGTGCTTGGCAGGGGTGAGGTATGAGCACCTATCCATGGCTGCAGACTCTGCTGATGGTAGAGACCTCTGTCAGAAGGGCTGACTTGACATCTTTGTGAAGGGCCTTCTGGAAATGGTGCAGCTTAGCTGGCTGTTGTTCTCCCATCAAAGTGGGCTTTAGATGCTCAGGAGACAGGGCAGGGAATTCCCTTGGGCCCTTGAAAACCTCTGTGATGTGTTGGTATGGGCTGACTTAGGGCAAAACCCAGCCCACAGGAGAGTTCTCACTAATGCCTGCAGAAATAACTGGTGGTTTCCCTCAGCAGTAGCGGAGCTGCCAGCATGGTGAGTCTCAGTGCCAACTGTCTGTCCCGCAGGGCTTGTCCGTGCCTCCTTCAGAAGCTTCTTACTGCTTTCATTCAGCATTGAGACTCAAGCTGAAGGGGATCCGGAATTAGGGCCAGGGAAATGGATGGTTTGTGTGGACAGCTGATGCTGACCCAATACGGACTTGTAACATGTCTTGGGTGTTGTAGGTGTGATGACCTGGAGTGCATTTACAGCCAGCTGACGACAAGGAAGGTCAGGAACATGATGGAGGTGCTAGAGAGAATCGAGAGCAGCTACTTCCCAGTCTTCAAGTCTATGCTCATGGATGTTGAAGCAGGTGAGGTACTGGGGCAGCTTCAGCCTATCTGGATGAGTAGTGCTGACTTCTGGCCTTTGTTTATATCCTGATTTAATAGGTTTCAAGCTCAATATGTTTGTAATGGTGCTGGCCATTAGGAGGTCATTAGGAGGTCACTGTGACCATGGGGACTGCAACCTCATTGCTAGCCCTGTTGCTTTTTTGTGGCGTAAAACTGGTCAGCTTGTGCTTGTTCTGATGGTTTTTTTTTTTGGTTTTGTTTTGTTTTTTTCTCTCCATACTGGAACAGGGTTGATCACTGGTCTGTTAAGCTAGACTTTTCCCAAAGCAGGGTGAGCAGATCTGGGAATTCAGTCTGTCATAATAAAGCATTCACAGCAATGCAGCAGGAATAGCCTCAACTGATCTGAAACACTGTGTACCTTGAGACCTGATTTCACCAGGTCTTGTGGTGTCAGTCTGCACAGGAGGTGTCGGGGGTGAGCATGGCTTCCCACCCTGACCCTGCAGGCTGTGCTGTGCAGGATTGCTTAGCTCTGCTTATTCTGCCCCGAGAAGCCTGGTGACATTTGGTGGGATTGAGCTGTGTCTAAAACCTCTATAACCATGATACAGCGAATGTCTGAGCCATCAGTTGTGCGCCCTGTCTGAAAATTACTTAAATTCCCCTGCGAAGCTGCGCAGAGGATCTTTATGCAGTGAGCTGTCTGGCTACGTCCTCATCCAGAATGTCCTCCCAGACTGCACAGGGTCTGGCCAGCCCACAGCTCTCCTTGCCACCTTTTCAGATTGTTGCAAGCAGCTGAGTGGTGTGGATGGCCTGTAGGTGGTGTTGTGCACTAGCAGATCCATCTTCTTTATTTTGCCGTTCTGGCACAATTCAGTGAGACAGGAGAGCTTTGAGCGAAAGAATGAAAGAATTGCATTTTCTAGTGTAGGGAATTAAAGGCTTTTTTTTTTTTTTTTTTTTTTTTTTTTTTTTTGTTAATAAGAAGTCTGGTAAGGAAGGAAGCGTATTTTTCCCCGTTAATCAAGCAGACTTCTGCCTTAAACATGAAGTTATATGAAAGTAGCGCAATCTTTATTCCAGTGCGCTTTGCTTAGGGGAGTTAAGTTCATCCAAAGGAAATACTACAAATTCCCCTCTGCAGTGAGAAGCAACATCGTCCTACTGCTCCATGCCCTGTAGCTCTCCATGAATGACCCTCTGCATCCATCTTCATCCCAGCTGTTCAGGCTTTGCTAGCTGTGTTCATGATGGCAGATAATACTGTTCTTCACTTCTTCACATAGAAACATTTAATCTATTAAGGATGTTTGTCACGCTACACATTGTACAAGTTATTTGGGCTAGAGGAGCACCCCCTGTACCAAGAGTTCGTTGTTAATTAATTCTTTAAGAGTCTAATCAAAATACAACAAATATTAGATTTTAGTACAGCTACAGCAATACTAACTGGATAATCTGTGCTGTAAGTGTGAATTCCCATTACAACACAGTTCAGATTTGTTTGCATCAGCTTTTTAGTCTCTGTCCCTTTCCCTCGTGCTGTGCTCTCCCTGCTGGTGTGGTGGTAGGGCTTATGTTTGCGTCCTTGCATCCGTGCTGGAAGTGTTGCTAGTTGGGGTTTCTTCTTCATCTTGGATTTTGGGGTTATCTTTATATGCATTCAGGTACTTTTGTCACTTCTCATTTGTCTATGGATTTAATTACATAATGATCACGTGTTTGCTCTGTAGGATAATTCTTCAGGGTAGTTGATTTGTACACAGATGTACAAATCAACTCATGTCCGGGTAGCTGAAAGCTTTAGCTTAACTTGCTGTTGGACAGCTTTGCTTTACAGTGCTGGGTCAGCTTCTCCCAGTGGTTCTCTTGCTTCAAGTGGCCTGGCCCCAGATGGGTGCTGTAGACCTGGCTTTTTTGCCTTGTCCCTTGCCGTGCTGTCAGTTTGTCTCCTTTCCTGATTATTGCCTCAGATGAGCAGTGGTCAAGAAATTTTTCAGTGCATGGGTATCTGAGTATGTGTTGTGCTTGCTGGGATGGTTTGCTTTATGGCCCATAACCTGACACACCACAGCTAGGTGGGATTCACCAGTTCTGCTTTTTCACAGCTTTGACTGAAGCCCGGGACATTCACCTGCACCTGATGCCCCTCAGACGCCATTTGGAGGCCATAGAGAAGGCTGAGTTCAGCAAGGTGAAGCCTCTCCTGCTCCCCCTGCTCCACGTGGTGTGTTTGGCCTGGGTCACCTCCCAGCACTACAGCGTACCCGCGCGGTTGGTAGTGCTGCTCCAGGAAATCTGCAATCTTCTCATCCAGCAGGTGCGTGGCCATCACTCTGCTGTTTCCAGAGGGCAGTTTTTAAAATAATGTCTCCGCTCTCTTCCTCTGCCCAACCCATCTGTGGCAAAATGATTTTTTTAAGCCAAGTTTAACTTGAAACGTGTTCAGCTCAAGAAGTGACTGTTTGATGGGATGGCAGAAGTGATCTTTCGGGTGTGATTTTGCTGTTCCAGGCCCTGGCATACCTGTCTCCAGAAGACCTTCTAAAAGGGGAGATGGAAGAGAGCCTGGGCAAGGTGCAAATGGTGCTCAGCATCCTGAATGATTTCAAAGGGGCATTTGAGGACAGACGGGAAAAACTTCACACATATTATGAACCAGGCCAAGAAGTGAAGGAGTGGGACTTCCACGCCACGATGGTGTTTTCAAGGCTGGACAGTTTCCTGAAGAGACTGGGGATGGTGGAGGTGAGGATCTGGTCCTGAAAGATATTTCAGGCCTTCAGAAGAGCTCTATAGCCATGAATTCACTTGTTAACACCTTCACTGGGTGCCAGGGGATGAGGCTACTCACTGCTCATAGGTCTTTTGTAGCAGCAAGTCTGGGACCTTGCTTTACCTTTCCCTGCTCAGTGAATGAGTGAGCTACACAGCTGTGTCCTTCTGTTCATGTTGGGAGGTGTGTTTATTCTTCTGGAGAACCCTGTGGGACTTCCCTTGCCCTCTGGGGCAAGGGAATGGGGGTTACTGAGGGTTGTGGATCAAGCAGTGCTGTCTCTGGGCCCTGTGCTCCTGCGGCTATCAGACACCCCAGAGCAGGGTCTTGCCTGGCTGGGAGAGGCCATGCGTGCCCCTCAAGGCTGGGCACCGCTTGGCTGTGCCGTATGGGCCCGGGGAGGAGCAGGGGCATGGTGTTTACCAGGTCATCCCTTCAGACCCCAATGGTCTGTCAACCTGGGGTGCTGCAGCTCCCATTTACCTATTTAAAGGCAGATCTGGGCTGCTATTCTGCTTCTCTTGTTCTCTGTAGTGGAACAGAGGGTTTTACTGGCTGAAGCAAGCTGTATATTTTTATGAATTATTGAATTAACTGTGTTGAAAATCACCATGACTGATGACTGTTTTAAAACTATTCATAACAGTGGTTTCCAGTAAGGTTGGCTGTGCAGTAAACCAAATTATGCTTGCCAGTGTAGAGATGAATATAAATAGACATAGGAGTAACTGCAGGTCATCATGAGAACAATATGAGTGACACTAATTATGCTCTGTAACTCTCCAAAGGCTCTGGGGCACTGATTGCTCATTGCTTGGTTACTACGAAAATGGGCTACAGAAGAAAGTCATTACGGAGCGTTTGAGCTGCACGTGCACTGCCGTGGTGGCAGAGAGTGGGGCGTGATGTCCCTTACCTCCAGGGACAGTGAAAGGCTGCGGCATGTGCAGTCAGGTGGAGGATCTGGAGGGTGCTGAGAAGTGAGCTGTAAAATGATAATTAACAGCATCACACACACTAGCCTGTTAATGAGGAAGGTTTCCTCCTCTCTCTGTCTCTGTTTCCTCCTCTTTTCTTTTCAAGCAACCTAGTAAGATGAAGTGAAGGGCAGCTGTTCTGTTACTTTTGCCTTACAAAGTGTTTGTTAAAATGGATGTTCTTTTTCTACATAGCGCACATGCATTTATTTTCAAAATTTTGTATAGGCTACAGTTATGGGTGCACAGTTAGCTCATGAACATGTGCAGAGAGAAGGGCTCTTTCCCCCACATTAGTTTGCTGTTCTGCACTGCTAATGTTCTGTAAGCCTGCTGCCTGGCTGGGGTTGCTCTGTGCTGGCACCCTACCCTCAGCAGTGCAGGAGGATTCAGCAGTTGGTTCAGCAAGCAGTCGTTCCCTTGTCTGGAAGCCATTCCCGATAAGCCTGGCCCTGGTGGGAGCTGTAAGCACATGGCATCTCCCCGTTCCTGCCTCAAGGGTGACACTGAAGTCTGATGGTGCCTTGGCGTAGCATGAGAGGCTATGGACCACAGGCTACATCCCATTTGGCAGCCCCATCCAAAAGGCATAGCCACTGGCCAAATGCTGCCTGTTTGGGGTGCTGAGTTCTGTGTTCAGGGCTGTCCCTGGAGCTCTGGATGGCTGCACGTCCATCCCTGTGCTTGAGATCAGCACATTCCTGCTGGTCCTCTGAGGCTGCAGACCACCAACCAGTCCTCACTTCCGCACCGAGCTGGACTCGGTGGTGGCAGTGCTTCTGCCTTGGCTGGATCCTGAGAGGTGGCAGCGGGGGGGGGGTCAGGCCCAGCCGGGCTGCAGAGGATGGGAAGGAAAAGACCCTCCTACCCACCTCAGTAGAGATGGGCCTCATGTTATTTTGAACGTATCCCCTAAATACTCTTAAAAGCAATTTCACTGTTGGCACAGTATTTCCAGTGTCAGCTGCAGGTCCCACCAGAATGGGATGTGCTGTGTGCAGCCATCGGTGCCTGTGGTGGGCAGGATCCAGCTCCCCCCTTCCTGCTTGTGCTGCTCAGTGGTTTGCCTGGGGAGGTCCCAGAGCATGACAGCAAATGCAGCTCCCTGGTGTGACAACTGTTCTTATTGCTTTGTCATCATCTTAACCTGTGTGTGTCTGCTGGCTTTGAAGGATCTCCTGACAAATGCCTTGGACCTGATGAAGCTGGAAAAGATAGAGTTCAGCGGGATTAAAGGGAAAGCCCTGAGTCAGCAGGTCCTGGATGTGTATGAGGAATTCCAGGAGGCATACAAGGTGTTTGCAGAGCGAACCTATGACTGTCTCGACCTGACCAACACGGTAGGTGGGACCAGCCTGCAGGAACACCAACACCATGTATGTGTTTTCAGAGCAGCGATGAAGCCTTAGTCCATGTGCTTTCCTACTGTAGTCTTCCCACCTTTTCGTTCCTTTTGGTATGATCTGATCTGTCACTGCAGAGAAAACTGTCGCTGGGAGCCACTGGCCTTTTCTGCAGAGATATGGGAGCTCTTGCAGGTTCATAGAATCATAGAATATCCCAAGTTGGAAGGGACCCACAAGGATCATCAAGTCCAACTCCTGGCACCACACAGGTCTACCCAAAATTTTAGACTATGTGACTAAGAGCACAGTCCAAACGCTTCTTAAATTCTGACAGGCTTGGTGCAGTGACTACTTCCCTGGGGAGCCTGTTCCAGTGCCTGACAACCGTCTCGGTGAAGAACCTCTTCCTGATATCCAGCCTGAACCTCTCCTGCCTCAGCTTGATGCCATTTGCTTGGGTCCTATCAGTGGTGATTAAGGAGAATAGATCGGTGCCTGTCCCTCCACTCCCCCTCATGAGGAAGTTGTAGGCCGCAATGAGGTCTCTGCTCAGCCTCTTCTTTTCTGGGCTGAACAGGCCAAGTGACCTCAGCCGCTCCTCATATTTGTTCCCCTCTAGGCCCTTCACCATCTTTGTCGCCCTCCTTTGGACACTCTCCAACAGTTTCACGTCCTTTTTGTACTGTGGTGCCCAGAACTGCACACAGTACTCGAAGCGAGGCTGCACCAGCGCAGAGGTGGTTCAGGACCATATCTTGCCAGTTTAGGACCTTAGGCCGTTCCAGTTGGGAAGCCTGGGTTTTCATACCTTTAGCACAAACTTTTACTATAGGTTGTGCTTGCTGAGGTGTGTGAACTGTACCAACATCCACAAAGTTTTGCTTTCCAGCTCTCAGTGCCTAGCTTGCCTGATGAAGGCCAGCTCAGGTAACCTCTGGGGATCTGTTTGCTCTTGTATAGTTGCACACATGGCATCTGGTGCTCTCAGCATTCAAGAACCCCATATTTAAATATCAGTAGTGCTTTAATTAAAGGAATATTCCCAGTCCTCAAAGTCATGGCTCGGTGGTCATGCAGATCCCAGATGCTCACGCTAGCACGTCATACAAGCAGGGTACAGCAAGTGAGCTGCTGTCCCCCTTATGGTCCTACTCTTGGCCTTGACACCAAGCAGCATAGCCTGGGTAGGCTATGAAGGAAGGATAGGAATGGCATTACTGAAGGAATCTTTGTCCTGTGATCTCAGAGTATCTGATTTCTTCTGCTTGTCTGATTTGCCCTGGGATCAGTTTGCTAAATCTATCTGGCAGGACAGGGTTAGGGCTATACATGAAGCCAGAGGAGGGAGTGCTAAAACAAAGGGCCATAGTGCAGCTTGGTGGTGAGGAGCTCCTGTCCCACACTGCTCATGGGGCAGTAGGTGTCCAAATGGAAGATAATCCTGGAGCAAAATCCAGCAGGCTTCTGACTTCCTCAGGTTTGTACTGAGATGAAGGGTGAGCGTGCTGGTAGTGGGATGCAAGGCCAGTGCCTTGTACCTAGAGTGACAGGGCCTGTCTGGTGCAGTGATGGGCAGGCTGCACTTCACTCCCTGAAGTTCCCAGTAAAATCTCTGCAGTGGGAGGCACAACCCTAGTGCTGGCTGGCTGGGTCTTGCTGGGAAACTGCTTGCCCCACATTGCTCCTTTTTCAGGATGGAGGGCATAGAAGGAGTGGTGACAATGGCTCTGCAGAGGCTGGCTTGATTTTGGTGATCCCTTGGCCTTCTTTGTCAAGCTCATTCTTTCAGTGCCTGAGTTTTCTAACTTCTGTTACCTCTTTTTTTTCAGCTAAAACGTGGTATCTGGTTTTGCTGAAGCTCAGTGATAGTAATAGTAAAAGCTGTTGCCTTGCATTTTGTCCTTCCAGATAAGAGACATATGGCCTAATTTTTAGCCACTTTGTCCAAATTAGAAATGCTGAAGTCTCATAGTTTGTCAAGCCCAGTCTTTGATTTAGGCTCTTTTCCTGTAGGAAAAACAAGCAAACAAACAAGCTTTTGCTCTTCAGCTTCAAAGGATTTATTACAATCAGGGCAAGGAAATTAGTGCCAGAAGATGATGGAAGTTGCAGAAGCAGAACTGTTGAAGTTGCAAGGACCTCTGGAGACCACTTAGTCCAACACCCTGCTCAAAGCAGGGTCAGCTAGAGCAAGGTTGTGTCCAGTCAGGTTTAGTATTTCCAAGATTGAATATCCCCAAGGGTGGAGACTACACAGCATCTCTAGTTACCTTCATGGTGTCATTTCACAACCATTTCATGGCTTGCTGTTCTGCCTTCCTACAGGATTTTGAGCAAGATGCCTTTGATTTCCAGCAAAAAGTAGAAGACATCGACCGGCGGCTGGCAACTATTTTCATCCAGGCTTTTGATGATGCTTTGGACTTGGAGCATGCCTTTAAGGTTTTTATGTCACATCTATTTTGTAGAAGGGAAATCAGGGAACCTACAGGTAGGCTGTGCAAGAGGAGGGCAGGCAGTACTGTGCCTACAGGTACACGGGGCTGGTGTTTGCTGACAGTGGGACATTGAGGCTTGTAACTTTGGGGCTTTTCTCAGTGACACTCAGGCATACAGGTCCCTCACAAACTGTTGAACCAGAGAGCTGCTAGCAGGGTGTTTGCTGAAAGCTTTTGGAGTATATGTGCTCTTCCCATAAAGACGGACAAAATGGAGCTTTGTTCAGTGTTTAAGAAATTGTTCAAATCATGCTTTCAGTTGCCAGTTTTATTTTTCTGTCCATGAGTTGGAGGAATTATGCTTTTTCTAGGATTTCCTAGTAAAAAATGCTGCTATGATTTGGGTATTACTGTTAATATACAAACATCATAGAATGGTTTGGGTTGAAAGGGACCTTAAAGATCATCTAGTTCCAACCCCCCTGCCATGGGCAGGGACACCTCCCACCAGACCAGGTTGCTCCAGCCCCATCCAGCCTGGCCTTGAACACCTCCAGGGATGGAGCATCCACAGCTCCTCTGGGCAGCTTGGGCCAGGGTCTCACTGCCCTCATCAAGAAGAATTTCTTCCTAATATGTAATCTAAACCTGCCCTCTTTTAGTTTAAAGCCATTACTCCTTGTTCTATCACCACACCCCCTGATAGAGCCCCTCCCCAGCTTTCCTGCAGCCCCCTTTAGGCACTGGAAGGGCACTGTGAGGTCTCCCTGGAGCCTTCTTTTCTCCAGGCTGAACAACCCCAGCTCCCTCAGCCTCTCAACACAGAAGAGTTTCTCCAGCCCACTGAGCATCCTCATGGCCTTCCTCTGGACTCACTCTAATAGGTCCATGCCCTTCTTATACTGGGGGCTCCAGAGCTGAATGCAGCAGCACACAGGTGTATTTCAGATTTCAGTTCTGGAAGCTCAGGTTTTCTAGAAATAAGGCCATTTTATTTACCAATGAATCAATCTTGCAGAAAAACTAAATGGGTATTTTCTGAAAAACCTTAACATAAGTGTTTGTTGAAACAATTGTAGAAAATGATAGTATTTATCCTCAGGTTATTTTTGAGAAAATAACAAATTTTGAAGTGTTTGAAAAATGACAATTGGGATATGGTTCACCTGCAGAGAAAATGTGAGCTCTGTAATAAGGGGAGAGCTATCTGGAAAGAATAGAGTAAAGAAAAGAGAGAATAGGTAAAGAAAAGAAATTTCCCTTCCCATGTGCCCCCTTGTTGCACATTAGTGAAGCACTTGGGTTAGTGAGGAAGTCCCAGTGGATTTCTCTGCAGAAATCAGGGTTGTGATCGTTTTCCCCCTGCTTTCTTTTCCTTGCACAGTTGCTGTACATGTATGGGAGTCTTTTGGAGCGGCCAGTAATCGCTGCAGATACTGCTGACAAATACTCCGTCCTCATCAGCATGTTCAACAGTGCTTTGAATGATGCTAGTTTGATCTACTCCAGACACATCCAGGCAGAGCTGGAGCTCGGTGAGTAAATTTGATTATATAGATAATTGGATTTAGATGAATTTTTTGGGGAAAATAATCTGTATTTTCTAGGGAAAACAGAAAACCACTGCAAAAATTTTCAGCTGCTACATCTCCTGGTGGAAATGGAAATGCCTGGGAAATCTCTGTTCTTAGTATTAAAGCAAATAGTCTGTTGGGGGGCAGGAATATCTTTTTGTATGTGTATACATGGTATGTAGCTCAGAGTGAAGATACCTGCTGTGTTTTTCCCCTAGCAAGGATGTGACAAGAGTTTTCTCTCCACATTTATGTGCTGCCTTTAACACTCCATGGGGCTTGAAAACCCACTCATGTGCTCCACAATGTGAATTTACAGTGTTTCCCTTGCAATACTGTAAATACAAAGTATGCAAGTGGGAGTTCGTAACCAAAGGTTTAATCAACCTTCTCCAGGTTTAGTATTTTCCATGTGTGCTGTAACAGGAGTGAATGGGTAGGGTCCTATTAGATTATGCATGGATTTTTGAGTAACAAACCATTCACTCAACTCAGAAAGCTTGTACAGGAAGCAGACAAGATCCGGAAGAGGCAACATTGGTGGAATTAGCACAGGTTAACAAAAGGAATGGGGAGATTAATTTAAGCGGTGTGTGGTGCAATTGCCTAAAGTAACTAGGAAAATAAAACTGACATTCACATTTTAAAGAAAATTTACAGCATTGAAGAGGCTTTCAGGGTAGGGCATAACTGCATTACCTGAGCGTTCCCTAGGCTCCCAAACTTAGATGCTATCGCGCTGGGGAAACTTGGTGTGCTAGCTCTAAGGAACAGCACGGAGTGTAGAGTGGAGTGGAGACACCACGGCTAGGCTCTGTAACCAGGTGGGGACTCGATTGTTCTTGTTCACAAAGCTGCACTTTTTGCCACCCTGAGCCAAAGACCTGTCATGTTTTGACAAATGCTGTACCCTAGTGTACTTTTGCACATTATGATATCATTATAATACCAAAACACATCTCCATCTCTAAAGCTACCTTCCTCCAAGGTGTGACCACCCCTCACTGAGCATGCGCCCTGAATTTCTCGGAGCCTATACCTTTAAACAGAGATGGGAAAACTTTTCACCAATCATAACTAAGATGTGCTTGACTAGAGGCACTTAAGCTCCACCTAAGAGATAGAAAATAATATAAATTGGACTAAGAGAGAGGGGATGTCAGGGAAGATACCATCGTTAGGGGAGATACCATCCTGAGGGAATACAACATCCTGTGGACCTCCTGACTCCTGGGATCAGTCGACGGGCTGAGCCTCTCTTTCCCCCCCATCGGGATGCCTTTGGGTGAGATTTTGGTTATACCGTGTGTCTCCACAGAAACTTGGAAACTATGGAGTTTTTGAGCCTTTTTAACACGTTAATTTCCAGGCTGCACACCTGTGTATTTCATGCATGCTAGCTTGCTTTTGCAGACCGTAACTATCGCTGGCAATCCAAACCTGTGTACCTGTTGCTGTAATAAATTGTGCGCTGTTCCTAGCCGTGATAGTTCTCACTGAACGCGACTAGAGTAAGGGCGGTTATATGTCATTGGTGAATCCGTGACCGTGCTAGTTAAGTGAATCTGACCAGACCCATAATAGTTACTGCGTTATTGGGGAATCTGTGATTGTGATAGTTCAGTACCTGGAATCCGACCGGACCCGTAACGGTTAATCGGCTACACCCCTTCACGCGACAGGGTGTTAAGTAGGTGTGAGACAAGATGGTCAGAACTAGCTCCTGGTCAGAAATCCCTAAATCAGTGGTTGTGGGGAGCAGGTAATGCATCCCAGGCAAAGGATGCCTCTGTATCAGCTCCATTTCTAATGTTTACTGGGCTTCTCAATTGATTGGAGACGTTCCCAGGTCCTTATTCAAGGTCCAGAGGCACTAGGAGTCCTTTCCTGGTCGCAGACCTGCATCAGTGGATCAAATGTTGGGATTTAAGGGAGCAAGCTGGGAAGTCAGCACGGTTTTACGTAGATGAGTTGCTTTTCATTCATCTTTGAGGTTACAAATGCAGTATTTAGTCAAATACCATTTCAATCTGCACCCCCCCAGGATCCCCTCCTGTGCACAAGAACATGCCGGTGGTAGCTGGAGCACTGGGCTGGGCTCGGGAGCTGAGAGCACGAATCCAGGCACAGTTTGGTTGCTTCAGGCACATCACACATCCGTGCGTGTCCAGCTAAGTCTTTTATGACCATCTTGATATCCTTTCTCTAATCAATCTGATTTTCTTTCTGTGTTGAATGTTATTCGATGGTTATAGCTGAAATATTTCTTGGTCAAAGAGGTGTGAAATGATAGTACTGGCACTTTTCAACTTCCCTACAATCTTTTTTTAAGGAACTCATTAACTGGATTTGTTTGGAAGTGGTTAAGAGGCACAGTGGGGTATTACATGGACTTTTCAGCTTTCAGGCATAGTTCTAGGTTACAATTGAAAGACATATTGGAACCTTTTCCCCAGCAACCCCACTGCATGTGTGTTCCAGTACCTCCTTGGGAACAATCCAGTCCTGGGGTTCCAGCTCTGATTCTGGGATTGCCCAAGCTGTGAAGCGCCTTTGCTTGGGTGCTCAACTGGTGCTGGGCTGGACTCTTTTAAGATAGGCTGAAAGAGCTGAGTTTCAGGTTGGTGAATACGTGAGGACGTGACCTGGGCACTGGCAGAAGACAGCTTGCTCAGTGTTAAACAAGGGAGAAACCTCCCAATACCTAGGAAAGAATCTAGTGTTGGGATATTTTTCACCCGAATGTTTGTTCTTGTGGGTCTTCTTGGAGAAATGTGACCCCACGCTTGCATCTACCAGCTACCACACCTGATGACACCACCTGTAGACTTAAACACTGATGAGATAGCATCTAAAAGTGCCATAAGCAGAACAGTGTCGGACATGGGAAAACTGAAGACACCTCAGGGACTGAACCTTGTGGCTCACAGCAATAGCTTTACTTGTGCTAGAGGTGATTCTGAGTAAATGGATCCACTTTTTTTTTTTAATGTGCTTGACCCAAATAAGCCATGTCCATTAATGTCCAATATTTGCAGCCTTCTCTCACTGTGTACTGCCATTATGTAAGTGTCTTTAACTGCACTGTTATTCTGCAATAATACAGACATCAATGCAATGAGACAGGTCCTCGGACCATCCTCAGCACAGAGCCCAGGTTATCACATCCTGTTTGAATCTGAATAGCAAATTTCGCAAACCACAAAGAAGGACCCAGACCTGCATTTTTCATTAATTTTCTTCCCTCTCTTTAGAGCAGTTAATAACATGCCTGCAGCAGGAGTGACATGATTCTGTTTCCTGCAATACAACTTGGAGAAGGATTCAAACAGAAGAAAGATGTTTTTGCTGGGGCTTGATCACTGCTTGTCCAGTGGTGACCTCTTGAGCTCTCCCTGTGCTTTCAGCTGAACTTGCAGTAGACACAAAGTGTCCTTTGAGCTCACTGGGAGTTTGCTAGGTTTTAAGCTGATCTAGTTTTTGTCAAAATATTCTCCAAAATCAGCAAATATTTTCAGGAATGTTGGAAATTGTGGGTGAACCTGTAGAAAAATTCTTAAAATAATTACTTTGACTGGTTGCCTCCCTCGGTTTGGAGGCATCTGTACAGCCTAGGCAGTGTGGCTAGTGTCCTGACTCCTGTGCTGTGGGATGTCTCTGCTCTTCCTCGCTCCTGTGGTTTATGGGACACAAATCTTTAAACTCAGAAAGTGCTGTTTGGTAAACAGGGGTCGCCATACTCTGTGTAAGCCCAGTATGTGAAGCTGGGAGCATTGGATATGTTCAAGAGGCCAGTGTTCCTCCAGTAGTATTGATCTCTTCTTCCTCCCTGTATGTGGCTCCTATTTTGCAGATTGCCATACAAACACATGAGAGAGGCTGCCCAAGCCCCAGTGCACTCTTTGTGCAGCAAATTGATTTTTGGTGATATGATGGGGTGAAATGCAATGTCCCCAGTCTGCCCTACAAACTGAAGGGTGATCTTGGGGATGGGGTGGATACAGACTGCAGTCTTACAGAGCTAAACACACGTTTCCATGGGCAAAGTAACGCTGAGCTTTTCTGTTGTGCTACCAGCTGCCTGGACTCTGCTGAAGGAAGAAGGGTGATAGAAAAGTATGAAGAAATACTCCAGCTGCTTGACAGGTAAGGGGTGGTGCAGGCCAGGCTGTAGCTGTATGAAACAATGTTCTCTAACCCACCTCCCAGCATGTTTGCAAGCCCAAGGCCTGGGATGTCCCTTTCTAAGTCAGAAGTGGTCTTCTGATGAGAGAGGAGGAGGAATCTTTTTGCTATATGCCACAGTCTTTCTGTGATGTCTTGCAACGTAAAACTTTCTTGGAAAGAATGGGTTCCGTGCAGCCTAGCAGCCTAGTCCAAGATTCTGTGCAGCCTAGTCCAAGATTCTGCTGGGTGTAGAAACTGCTGTGGTAGAAAACTGCAGTTCACTGGAAGTCTGAGCTGCTTGTGCCCATTTCCAGCATGTATCCACACTGGCTGTAATACGTATTTTCCACAACTCGAAGTAGATTTATTGTCCCTCACTTAGTGTCTTTAATTTTGACATTAAATCTGGACTGATCACTTTGAGCTTTCCCTTGGGATGAGGCCACCTCCCCAGTGAGGGCACATCTCTGCAGGGCCTGCTGTCTGTCAGCAGTGAAGAGAGCTGAGACACCTGACCCCTGGGGAACACTAGGCAGGTGGAAGCAGCTCTGTTCCTAATGATCAAAATAAGGAGAAAAAAAAAAAAGCGGGGGGGAAGGAAAAAAAAAGCTGATAGTTGTGGTGCAGCTTTTCAGAAGGGGAGATCCTGGGTGACTTCACCAGAGGTGCTTTCTGGGTGACATTTCCCAGAGCGCTCAGGTGACAACGTGATTCAGAAGGGACTTTGTTGGTTGGGTGGTTGGTACTGTACAAGTCATGCGAGGTAGCAGGACCCAGTTTCAGTCCCCAGAAGTGTCACTGATTTCTCAAAGTGCTGCATTTCCATGAGGCTGATGGTCTCCTTCTCTAAGAGAAGTGAGATCAACTGCATCCACCCCCCAGGATTTGTATGGTTTGAGGCACCTGTCCTGCATAGACACTTGGGAAATGCCCAGTAGTTGTTTATCTGTTAGGTTAAAATATCTAACTTCAGGCCAAATGCTTTGCAAGTGTATCTCCCAATCTGTTAAAAGTGGTACTTGAGTGTTTATCCTCCTGACTTGACTCTGTCACTGTTTTTGGGTATTTGTCTTTGGAATCAAGTTAATTGTGGGAATGGTGTGGATGAGTTTTCCCATCCTGCATGTTCTTCAGCCCTCAGAAATGGACTTTCATTTAATTATACACACATCCTGTGGGCTCAGTAGCTATATGGTGGATTTTTTTTTTTTTTTTTACTTCTTTTCCCCTACAGGTATCAGGAAAAGCAGTATGTAGACTGGTCCCAGACGGTCTCTGAAAAATCACAGTACAACCTCGCTCAACCACTCATCCGACGAGATCCAGAAACCAAACTGATCGCAGTCAATTTTGATCCCCAGGTAAAAACTGCTGCCAGCTACCATTCCTGCCTGTCTGTGGGCATGTCTTCCTGCTGTGCAGCTTTTTTCTCAGTGTACCCCATCATGTAAGTGAGATCTGGTGGGATTGGCATCAGATCTGTTCTGCTGACATTTGTGGAGTCTCTTCTATGATAAGTAACATGATTTTACCATCATCTTTGTGGGCTCTATCTCTTGATAAATTATCAGGATTAAGATATAAACAGGGCAAATTCTAGTGACAACCAGTCACAGAAAGTCCCAGAGTACCCAATGTTTAACTGGTGTTGGCATCTTCAGATGAGACTTGCTACTGGTTTGGAGACTGTTGGAGCATCATCTACAGAGGTGGGTTCATGTTATGTGTATGTGAACTCTGGGTTTCCTGGACAGGTATAAAATACCCCATGAAGGATTTATTTTGTTACTGCAGTATCGTGCCTGTTGCTTTCCCTTTATTGCAGTGCATGAGGCTTAGAATAGATTTAAGATCTTTTCTCTGTCCCCTAGGGTTTCTCAAAACCCTGTCTTGAGCTCAGGTAGGATGGACCTTTTCCAAGGCAGATACCAGCAGTGGACTAAGAGCCTCTGGGGCCTGGTGGGAGCCAGGATCTGTGAAATGTAAAAATGCCATTTAATGGGGAGAGGCGGAATCTTAGGGACCAGGGACATGTTGGCATCAAAAACTTCTCAGTTTCCTGGGGTATGCTGCAGTTAAAATGTTTAGGTTTTACAGCTCATTCAAGCTTTGCCCTTAGCCAAAGGATTTGTCTTTTTCCTTGGAAGCTCCATGCTAAGGTGGGAGCAAAATGGCCTCAGGGGATATTTTCCAACCTGGTGAGAGGATTTGGAGCCTGTGATGTGCTGAGTATGCCTGCTCTCAGCCCTTGTGGCAGTCTTTGAGTGTTTCTGCACTGCTCTTCTCATCTTTTCACACTGAGGACTGTCCAGTGCCCCAGATGTCTGTTTAGCTGCCCCTTCATCCCCTTCAGAATAGATGTGAGCACCTCATTTTGCCTAGAAGAATGTATTTTCCACCCCTTCAGTGTGGAAGAGTCTTCCAGAACTTGCCTTCAATGGAGGAAGGAGAGTGAGGAGAAGACAATTCCAGCCCCATGGCGGGGAAGTCCCAGACCTTCCAGTACAAAGAAGAAAGGAGGAGAACTTGGCTGCATCTCTCTTGCCATCTTGTTCCCTCAGCCCCCTGTGTTTCCCTTTCCTCCCACGCCATTCTCATTCAGCTCCCTTTCCAGAGTGCCCTCTTCACCCTTCTTCATCCCTGCTTTCCTTCTTCTCATTGCATCTGTTGTTACTTTGGTACTGAAGATGCTCTAAGTGTATTATGAATTCACTTCCCAGGAAGTGTGCTTTCCATGTGTCTTGGCCAGTTCTGTTGGGTGTCACGTTTTGGCTAATGTAGGATGGTGCTGGGGAGATTTCAGGAACCCCTTCCTGCCCCTGGAGTCACCCAGGGCAGTGACTCCTGGCTGTTCAGTCCATGGATTTATGGCTTCACCTTCTTCTGTTTATATCTGCAGCTTCCCAGTTTTCCTGTCTGAAATTAGGGCAGGGAATTGGGACTAAAGGGCACTACTAGAATGGGATCAGAGGGTGATTTCTTCCCCATGTCTTCAAAGGAAGGGATGACACAATCTGCCAACCTAACAAGAGAGTGATTTTTAGAGAGCTGCCCCTCAAGCTCAGCCACAGTCAGGAGTGGTCCTCACCCTGGATGCTGCCTGTACAACATGACAAATTTTTGTCGCCTTCTCAACATGTGCAGTTCCAGAAGCACTTTACCAATAAACTGAATGAAGATTTTTAGTCTTAAAAGTGATATACCATGCTGGAATATCTCACTGTTCTTTTTGTTGCAAGAATACATTTATTCTGGGTTTATAATTTAATAAACCCTCTTAGTGTAGCCCATCACTATTCAAACATGCAGTGGCACTGAGTGCTTTTGGTTGGGCTAGGAGAGGTCAGCAGCAGAAGGCTTTGCTGGAAGGTGGACACACTGAAACAGGAGTCGCTGGGTTTGGGCCATGGTATTTGTTTATATTTTAAAGCCAGTCAGCCCCAGCAAACAACAGAACCAGAGTCTGGTCCATCTTATCTTTTTCTAAGATAACTGTTTGCTAAGCTCTGCTTGCAGACAAAATATCCCTGAAAGACTATTGATGAGCATGGCTGAGAGATTCAGAGTTCATCATGGCTTGTAGAGGCTGCATGGCTTTGCTTGCCTGGGTGTTAGCAAAGCTGTCTGTCTTTGGCAGGAAAGAAAATCAGAGGCAGAGATCAAAGGAAGACAGACAGTACAGACTATGAGGTGTCTGGGTGCTTTTCAGAGCATGCAGATTTGTGAACAAAACAATAGAAAAATCCTAAAACATTCAGAAATGATTGAAGATCGTCTGCCAGTTAAATGGGGAGGATTGTCTTGTGTTCAGCTCTGTCTTGTTTTCCAGCTGTTTTCAGTGCTGAGGGAGGTGAGCTACCTGTCCGGCAGCCAGATGGGAGACATCCCACCAACAGCTGCAGCAATCTATTCCTCCAAGGAATTGTACCGACAGATGGTGGCCAACTTGGAGCTGATGGCGAACAGATACAACAAGATCCTGAAGACAGTCCTGGAGGTTGAGTACCCTTTAATACAGGGAGAGCTGCAGGATATTGACCTGAGGCTGAAAGAGGCAGAGGAAACACTGAACTGGAAGATGGAGGGTGAGCTATCTGTGTGTTAGGGAACATGAGTACCCTTGGGTCTCTTCACATTCTTCCATGTGCCCAACATCTGTCACCTGGTTCCCAGCTGCAGTTCCCAGCATGGCAGCAGAACCAGTGCTGGGGAGATGAAGGGCAGCACCCTGCTTACCTGCTGTTTTTATGTCGCCTTGCTCTGCTGGGGTTGTGGGTGGGATTCTACTCCCTTCAGGTTCACTCTAGAGAGGGCCAAATTTGGGTTTGTAAGAGCTTGCAAGGCTGAGATTGAAACCTCTGCTTCCTGTTTGTGCTGGCCACCCTGTGCCAGCCCAGGCAGCCCCTGTGTGGCTGCATGCCTGTGTACCCAAGGTGCTGCTTTCTCCCAGTCGTGCAGGGAGTGGAACCAATGGTCCAGCCATTTGGCACTGGGGTTGGCTTGTCCCAGTAAGGGGCAGGGCCACCTAGACAACTTTTCCTGAAGGCTGAAATACTGCAGCTGCAGGTCCATGCAGCTGCATGACTATGGCATGATTTAACCAGTGTTCTTGCTTGATCAGTTTTAACTGCAAAGCAGAGCAGGGGAAGACAATTTGTTTCCTTTTGGTGAAAGCAAACTGCTCAATGGTGGAATATATATTTCTGTCATCAGGCTTGTGGTATGAACAAGAACAAGTGTCCTCCCTTGGGAACATGCAAAGCAGAAGACCTTATGCTGAAGAACCCTAACCAGGGAGCTCTATTGCACAACACAGATAGAGGGATTTCCCTACCCTAAGTTCTCTGCATCTAAATGCAACCCTCACTGGTGCCTGGGACCATGCTGTGGGTGCAAGGTCTCTACTCTAGTGATGGTGACAGGGTTGCACAGCCTGGTACTGTGCTGTGGCTTATTGAGGTAGGACAGAGCTGGCAGCAGCCTGGAGCAGGGAGTTGCTCTGTCAGTTGAGATGGTAAGTCCTGCATTAATGATGGGTAAGAAATACACGAGACCATAGGCCAAAAAGTCTAACGGTGTGTGAAAAGTTGTACCAGCAGCTCTGAAAATGCAGTCAGTCATTTCATTTCTGGCCAGGTGTCTGGGATCACATTTATGTGGTGATGGATGCTGTCTATGACCTTGAATGGAGGACACAGAAAGCCAAAAACAATATTGAGGAAATCCAGACCATTGTGCGATCATGGGGGTCACCCATATTTGAGAGGAAAGATGGTAAAAAGGAGTCACTGCTGAACCTGGAGGACTGTAAGGATCGTCTGGAAAAGCGCTACGGCCTGGTCCGAGAGTCAGGGCTAAGGATTCATTCACTGCTGAAGGTGAGGGGTGGGTGTGATCCCCAGGGGTTTGTTGTCTCGTTACAGTCTCTGTGTCTCTCTCTGCTCTGTTGAAATTGTCCAGACCTATTTCAACTTAAAATTAACTCTCAACTCCTTTGCAAGATTTACCCGGTGTTAATTAACAACAGTATTGATGAGTGAGCTGGTGTGACTGGATGGTGTGGTAGTGCTGACTGGGCACTGCTGGAGACCCAGGCAGGTTCAAGAGCAGCTGCAGCCCCGTGAACAAGCCCTAGCTCTTGTGGAGCCACTAGAGGGGAGTCATGCATCAGGCTTTGGTATCCCAGTCAGAGGACAAATCTCCCTCCAAAATATATACCTGAAAATACAAAGGCAGCTGGCTGCAGCTGACCTTTCAGTTTCAGAATTGTTTTCCCACAGAGGGAGCAGGAGGTGATGCTGACAATCCAGGGAAAAGCTAAGTGACGGGAGAAAAGCTGCTACCCAAAATCGTGTGTTTTTCCAGCGACACTGCCATTGCTGAGTCTTCTTTGGAGTGCAGGAGAAACCCCAAAGCTCTGCTTCTCACCTGCCCGGCGTGATGTGCTTTGCAAGTTGGGCACAGCACTTTGGCTAGGAGGCCCTCCTAGCTAGGAGGCCATCTTTGCAGTCAGCTGGGGCAAGGATTTTGTTCTGCTGCCACTCCTGTAACAGGCGCAGCCCCCTCCACCTACCACCCATAAGATGAGGACACCTCCTTTGGGGGGGGGCAAGGAGGGCATGGGCTTGTGATCATGGCAGGAGGGCAGGCGTCACTCGCATGGTGGCACCACCAGTACTGTTTGCAGGGGCAGGAGAAGCAACAGTGAGGGTATGGCAGGACCTGATCACAGCGGAACCTGGGAGGCTGCTGAGATGGGTAGGGAAGTGGGTACACAGCCCGGCCCCATGGGGATGTAAGAAGGAAACCCTGGGGGGATGGGTCTCTGCTGTGACCCAGAAAACCCTGAGTTTCCTGGCTCAACTGGAGGAAGGGAGCACGGTGGGCTGAGGAGGGAGGTTGTTGGCAAACCCTTTGTCTTCTGCTCCCAACCTTTCCCTGTTTTTGAGGTTTTTAAAGAAACCCTTTCTTGAACTTAAAAGTTCTGTGGTCTTCTCAAGATGGCTGTTTGTAGGGCAGAGGTGTAAACAGTCTGCCATGAAGGCCTGGTCCACTCAAGGTAACAAAGAGATGCCCAGAGCTGGATTTTCACGCACTGAAATGAGCCTTTTAGACCCTTGAGCACTCTCTGCCTCAGGTGTGCAAAGCAGCCTTGACCTCTGGGACTTCAAAGGAGGAGGAAAATATGTTGCAGAGCTGCTAAGTCTCTTCTGCACTGAGTTTGTTTTTACCTTCAGTTATTTAATTTGTTTCAGGTTACAAAGCAGTCTGTGGCAGAAGTAAGTAGTCATCTGTCTAGTCAGATGTTAGTAGTAACATCTGTCTGGTTTCCAGTCCGTCCATGAGGCCAGTACCCACATGCTTACTGGCACTTGTCCACAGCTGTGAGCAGCTCTCTTGTAGGACAGACTCAGCTCTACTGTGTTTGAAGGTGTCTCCGTCTTCTTCCAGGAAAATCAGAGCCTCTTAACTGCAGACCCAGCATCTGATGTCTGGAAGGCCTATGTGGATTATGTGGATGAGATAGTCCTGGACGGATTCTTTACTGCCATTGAATGCTCACTCAAGTACCTCCTGGAAAATACAGGTAACTGGTGGTCCCTCTCCTCTGGTCATGGTGCTGTGGTCTTGCCTAAGGGAGGTTTCCCGCTTTTCTTTGCAATGGGAGCAATGCAGTTTGTGGCTGGGGTCAGTGGGTTTTGCTGGAGGGGAAGGGAAGCGATGGCTTTTCTGTCTGTCTTTGTTGGGATTGCAGCATTTTGAATCCTTTGTGCACAGCAGAGGTGGGATGCACTGAATGGAGCTGGAGGAAGAAGCATTGCAGAAGTCAGGTCTCTATTACTTGTTTCTGTTCTGCACTCTCCCTTGTGTCTAGGAGTTGCTCTTTTCTTCCTGAGTTTTTACTGTGCCTCTTGTACTGTCAATAGCAAGCACTGGGGCAGCCTCCAGGCTGGGTGGGTCTCCTGGTCACAGGGGGGGGGGATGGAGAGGACAATGCACCATTTGCAGGGATTGGACAGACAAAATCGAGGATTCATCCCAAGTCTGTACTACCAGCTTGGACATCACCCATCTCCTGCCTTCCTATGCACAAAGCATCAGGGTTTTACCATCTTCTATTTGTGGACAGTCTTATGAGCTGGTTCTGCTAATGAAAGGCATGGAAGAAAAACTCAGTCTTCCAGCATCAGTCCAGTGAAGAGAAGAGGTGGGTTCAGGAGTCAGCTGTATCAGATCTCCTGCCTATGGCCACTGTGGAGGTACGCTAACTCTGCTGTGAGCAGCTTGTGTTTGGCTAAAGCACATCCCAGAAATGCTTCCCTCTTGGATGTGAAGACACACTGAGTTGGAGAATTGAATCAAGTTCATCACCAACATGCACATAATTTCACATTTGAATTTGGCTTCAGTTTCCTGTTGCTGTGTTTTTTTTTCATGCCTTTTTCCAATAAACTAAAGTGCCTCTTGGGTTTCTGATGTTTTTCTCCTCTGCAAGTACTTATGCACTGTAATTGTTCAGCTCTCAAACTCCCTTTTGATTAGCTGAAGAGCCTGGTCTCTTTAAGGCTTCACTCCAAAACATTTTTTCCAGTTCATAAATCATTTTTGTTCTCCAGTCTGATCTCCTGTAGGTACTAGAACATCAGCTAGTTTGCCAGCATCTCCTCTGGGCTGTTTGCAGGCATAATGTCACAGGACCCAGTGAGCAGGTGTCTGCAATCACATCTGCCTGTGTACTGATGGAGCACACCGTGTGCTTTGTGGTGGATGTTAGTGGTAGCCCAAGATCATTTTTGTCTGCTTGTAAAAGATGCTGATGTCTCTGGTCTTCCTTACCAGATCCCAAGGCAGGACTTGCTCCTGTGTTTGAGGTGCAGCTGGATTTAGTGATCCCAGATGTGATTTTTCGTCCCTCCCTGGACCCTGGCACAAATGATGGCTTCTATGACATGGTGGAAGGTCTTCTCAATGACATCTACCGGATCTCATCGCTGGTGCCCAGGCTGGCCAAGCACAGTGGCTTCCCCCACTACCAGGTCTGGTGGCTGTGGAGCTTCCTTGTGCCTTGTGACAGCACGGAGGCACTGATGTCACTGAGCTCTCCTCTTCTCTCCTAGGCTGACATGGAGGACATGGCTGATCTGGCTGACATGCGCCATGACCTGATGGGACGCGTGCAAGCCGTGATGGCAGCCTGCTGCGATTACCGTAATGCCTTTGACCACTACTCTTACCTCTACAGTGATGACAGAAAGGAGTTCTTCCGCCAGTTCCTTCTCTACGGACACATCCTCACTGCTGTAGAAATTGAGGCTCATGCAGAGGATGGGGTCCCTGAGACACCTCCCACGCTTCAGCAGTTCAAAGAGCAGATTGACTCCTATGAGAAGATTTACGAGGAGGTGAATCACATCGAGCCCATCAGCATCTTCCAGAGCTGGTTAAAAGTCGATGCTCGACCTATCAAGGCATCCTTGCTGAATGTAATAAAAAGGTGGAGTTTGGTATTCAAGCAGCATCTAATTGACCATGTCACACACAGGTAAAAGCTGTTCCTGCCTCCCCTCCCCAGGACCTGCGCTGATTGAACCGGGTGTTTCTTGTCTTGACCGGGCTTTATCATTTCACGCTGATAACAAATACAGGAGCAAGGGTAGGGGGCCCATACTGTATACAAAATCCATCACATCCCCTGCATCTTCTGTCCCCTGGTCTCTGCTGGGTACCGAGTGGGTAAAAGTGAAAGAGTTATGTGGACTTGGTACCATTAACATTCCACAAGCAGACTCTCCTGGGACATACTGTGTGGTTTTAGGCATTATGTCTGTTTATCCATTTCTCTTGATCCAACCTATCTAACCTAGTAGTCATGGGGAGATAGTTTGAAAGTCACAAAAAAGGGGCAGCTTTGGAAGCAAGATTTAAAGTAATGGTTTCCTTGGTCTGAATAGCTGCTCTGTTACCAGCTTTGTGCCAGATGATGCATCAGGTGATATATTTGAGTAGCTGCAACTGAAGGATACCATAGGTCTTGGATTACTTACAAAGAATTATTTACCGACATGTGTAGTAGTAAAGATTGTTGCATTTGGTGGGTGGTATGACCTCTTCTGTTGTGGTGGTTTCATCCTGAAGGATAGCTAAACACCACTCTCTCCCTCCTCAAAGGAAGAGGGAGATAAAAATACAATGGAAAAGGGCTCAGGGATTGAAATAAGAACAGGGAGTTTGCTCACCAATTACCATCATGGGCAAAACAGACTCAACATAGGCAGATTAATAAAATTTATTACCTAATTACTAACAAGCTAGAGTAGTGTGAAACTACAGGCAAACTACTAACACCTTCCCCCCATCCACGCTCTTCTACATACTCTTCCTGGGCAGTGCAGATGAACAGGGAATTGGGGCTGCAGTCAGTCCATGACATTTTGTCTGTGCTGCTGCTTCATCCTTTCTCTGACCCTGCTCCACGCGGGGTCCCTCCCACGGGATGCCATCCTTCCTGAACTGAGCCTGCAGGAGCTGCCCACAGGCAGCAGCACTTCAAGAACTGTTCCCACATGGCTCTGTACCATGGGGTCCATCCCCCAGGAGCAAACTGCTCCAGTACGGGTCCCCCACGGGTGGGCAGCAGCTCCCGCCAGACCCCCTGCTCCTGCATGGGTTCCTCTCCATGGCTGCAGCTCCAGCCTGGTGCCTGCTCCTGTGGGGGCTCTCCATGGGCCACAGCCTCCTCCAGGCCACATCCACCTGCTCCACCAGGGGCTTCTCCACGGGCTGCACCGTGGAGATCTGCTCCATGGGTGCGGGGGGACAGCCTGCTCCACCAGGGGCCTCTCCACAGGCCGAGGGGAAACTGCTGCTGCGTTGTCTGGATCATCTCCTGCGTTCCTGCTGCACTGACCTTGGGGGCTGCAAGGCTTGTTCTCACATTGCTCACTCCTCACTCTCCCAGCTGCTGTTGTGCAGCAGTTGTTTTTTTTTCCCTTTCTTCAGTCTGCTCTCCCAGAAGCCCAACCAACGTTGCTCATGGCTCAGCTCTTACCAGTGGCAGGTCCCTTTTGGAGCCAGCTGGAGCTGGCTCTGATCTGACATGGGGCAGCTGCTGGCCTCTGCTGACAGAGGCCCCCCCCCGCAGTCTCCCTGCTATATAACTCTTGCCATGTAAGCCCAGTACAAATGTTCTTTTCAGGACCACGATTCCGAAAGGTAATTTCTATGCAAAGAGCATTTATGTAACTTTAAAAATAAGCAATTAGGGGTTCTTGCTAAGAATCCTTGACTCAGCAGTTTAGTCTTTATTAGGTGAAGAATGTAAGGATACATATTCACCCAGCAACATCCACAGAATTTAAGCAGGCACTTAAAAATGTTTAGAGAACAGAAGACTGGCTGTGCTAGGAAAGATGAACGATCCAGGAGCCCATCATGTCTCTGCTGACTATGCCCATTAGTGGATGAAATTAATAACTGGGTGTAACTGGTGTGGAAACTTTCCTGAACTCCTCTTCATTGTGTGTTTTCCTGCTTTGTATTACATAGCTTGAATAACCTTGAAGAGTTCATAAAAATTGCCGATAAAGGGTTGAGCAAAAAGGTTGAAAAAGGAGATTATGATGGCTTGGTGGAGATTATGGGTCATCTCATGGCTGTTAAAGAAAGGCACAGTGTCACTGATGCCATGTTTGAGCCCCTGAAGCAAACCATCGAACTGCTGAAGACTTATGAGCAACAGCTGCCAGAGGAAGTCTATAAGCAATTAGAGGTGGGTAAAAACTTGTGGTGGACACAAAAATTTGCTAAGGAGCAGATGTCAAAGACCTTGTGAGTCTGAGGAATAATGCAGGAATATTTAAGACCCCATTCCCAGTCATTAGAGGGCCTCAGTGGATAGTGTTTTGCTGTTGTGGGATGTGCCTTAATAGCTCTACATTTTGGAGTTATATTGAGATTTTCTTTTAAAGCAGAGATTAAGCCTTTTGTTATGTATGAAAAACATAGAATTGCCTGCTCCAACTCCCAGCGATTACTTTTGAAAAAATTAATGCATTTTCAAATACATCTGTTAATTAGGTTGAATTATAATTATTTTTAAATAAGCCAATTCTTGGCAACTGTGGAGATGGGGAGGATAATGTTGGCAGAGGAGTTGTGTTCTCAGAGGACTTCAGTCTTCCACTGGGTCTGCAGCACCAAATCTTCTTGACTCAGAGGACATAACCAGGAACAGGTTCTGGAAGTATTTTGACACATTTCCAGATCTGGTTCTGATGAATCAGTTTTCTTTTGGGAATTCCTTTTGCGTCAGTGAAGAGGACCGTGAGATGGGGGATGAGTGCTGGGAAACATTCAAGACAATGTTATAGTGCAGAAGTGCACAGGTACGTGCTGATAGATACCCTGTAGTCACTGAGTGTTGTGCGCAGAGGGGTCTGGGCAGGATCCAAGAATGAAAGCAGGGCCTTTATGGGAGATGTTGCTGCCTTGTGCACCTGTGCAGCAAAGGCTCCTGTTCTCTGCTGCAGGCTTGGATGGCAGCTGGGGGGTTTAGCAATTCCCTGGTTTTCTGCTTTTCCCTCCAGATGCAGGTGATAAAAAAAATAATTTTATTTTTTTCTGTCAAGTGCCAGCAACATGTAGCTGAGTGCCTGATTTGCTTCCATATGTGGTGGGTCAAACACAGGGAGGTTCTTCTCAGTACTGCTCCCTCCATGGCCAGGGACACGGATGAGCTGGAGCTGGTAGTCTGGATGAGAAGGACAAGGAAGCAGCTAGCCATGTGTGCCCTGCCTTGTTCATGTGGCTCACCCATAGTGGTTTCTGCTGAGGCTTGAATGCAAAGTGCCAGAAGAAGACCCCTTTGGAGGGACTGGCCACTCCATGGCCATCTCTACTGCCTCAGAGCTGCTTCCAGGTTATTTTACTTCTTTCCATAGTGTTGGTGGGTCTTCTCATCTATGATCCAGAACGAAAAGAAACTCGAAGTCTTTGCTGTTGGCTGCAGACCCAGGAAAGAAACTGGTCCTATTTAGTACTGGTTTTATACACACAAGTTGGAGGGATTTGCCCCAGAGTTCTGCTTCTTAAACAGATCAGATATGTCGTCTATCAGATTTCAAATACATCCTACCAGCATTTAAATTTTGCTTGCAGGAGCTGCCAGAAAAATGGAACAATATAAAGAAGCTGGCAATAGCTGTGAAGCAGCATGTGGCTCCTTTGCAGGCAAACGAAATGACAGTTCTGCGCAAGAGCTGTGCAGTGTTTGATGTTGAGCAGCAAAGATTCAGAGAGCGATTTCAGAAAGAAGCACCATTCAGGTACAGGCAAATTCTAGCACCATAGAAGCCCCAAGGAAAAAAGCTTGATGGGTCATCTGTGAGTGTCCTGAGGACATGTGTTGTAGCCTTTGCATACATTTCCTAGCTTCTCACAGTGTTGTATCTGTTATGCCTGGGGTTTTGTGTTGCTGGGAACACTGTCCAGAGTTAGCAAAAGATTGGATTTAGATGCTGAGTGTGCAATACTGCTTTAAGGTGGCATCAGTACCGGCATGTAGAAGCACCATCAGCATGTGCTACAGATGTTTCATCTCAGCTTTGTCTCTTGGAGGCACCCTTTGTTTAATGTTTTCTTTAGAAGTTGTTACAATAACATTTATTTTTAGGTTTGACACCAAAAAGCCTTATCAACTGCTGGATGCAAAGAACATTGAGATTAAACAAATGGAGTCAGCCATGACCTCGATATATGAATCAGTCGGTCTGTTTGAAGTCATGGTGCCAGATTATAAACAACTGAAGCAGTGCAGAAAGGAGATACATCTTCTCAAAGAGCTCTGGGATGTGATCTCTGTTGTGAATACTAGCCTTGATGACTGGCAGACCACCAAATGGGTGGATATTAATGTGGAAAACATGGATCTTGAATGCAGAAAGTTTGCAAGAGAGATTCGGAATTTGGATAAGGAAATGAGGGCATGGGATGCTTTCACTGGGCTGGACAGCAGGGTGAAGAACATGCTGATGGCTCTAAAAGCTGTGGCAGAACTTCAAAATCCCGCTATTAGAGAGAGACACTGGAATCAACTGATGCAGGTGACAGGCGTGAAGTTTGTGATGGACTCAGACACCACGCTGGCTGATCTCCTGAAGCTCAACCTGCATAACTTTGAGGATGAGGTTCGTGGAATTGTGGACAAAGCAGTGAGAGAAATGAGTATGGAGAAGGTCCTGAAGGAGCTAAAAATGACATGGAGCACCATGGAGTTTCAGTATGAGCCTCACTCACGGACGAATATTCCATTGCTGAAGTCGAATGAGGAACTCATTGAAACTTTAGAAGATAACCAGGTGCAGCTGCAGAATTTAATGACATCCAAATATATTGCTTTTTTCTTGGAGGAAGTGTCTGCATGGCAGAGGAAGCTGTCTACTGCGGACTCTGTCATTTCTCTCTGGTTTGAAGTGCAGCGTACATGGTGTCACTTGGAGAGCATATTCATAGGCTCAGAAGATATACGGACGCAGCTTCCCGAGGTAAGAAAGCCCAAGTCTCATTTCTTCCCTTTGTCAGGGGTTGAAGGAGATCCTCCACTGCGTGAAATGGGGTTATCTATAATGCTGCATTCCCCAAAGTGGGACTTTTCTCCTGCTGCCTTCCTGTTTCCAGAGACTCCTGTAGTGCTGCAGGAGTTTCCCTAGTGCTGCCTGGGGATGTTTTTTTATTGCGTGTTGTGCCTAAGCCACACGGAGAAACTGATTTTCTTCTCTCCACTGCTGTGTAGCAAACACGGAGTTACTGGAGACTGAGTGCAAGGCTGCTGGCTTTGTTCAGTGCTGCAGGCAGGTTCCCTGTTTGCTTGAGGAGAGGGGACTGGGGTAATGATGCAAACGTTGCGAGTCCTTAAAACAGAGCTGAACCAAGCAGCTCTGGCAGCGTCCCCTTCCATGCCTTTAGTGATGGCACAGGGGGCAGCAGCTGTTCTCTCTCCCTCTCCTGCTTCAGCAGCTGGTCACTTCCTTGGAGGTGTCTTTAGGAGTCCATCTTCTAGCCTCATACCAGGTTCCTTTGATTATTGAGAAAATCCTCCAGGCTGTTTTTTGGCCCTGCTGGACCACTTGCATCCATGCTGAGGGATCTGCCTTTGAGTGAGCTGCAGGTTACCATGTTCCCACTGTCTCCATCCATGTACACTGTCAGGTCTTGGCTGGAGCCCAGGGACTGCAGCCTAAGGCAGGGTGTGCACAGCCCAGTGACACCCTGATAATGGGTCTCCATCTCTTTGCCCTGGTCTGCATGGAATGTCCCTCTCACTGCTTTGGGTGCACTGTGCTTACTGGGTGGTATAGACAGGTCCTAAAAATCAGAGCCATGAAGGCTGTACCATGTGTCAGCAAGCTGTTAATATCCAACAGCTTTCTGATGATATGTATGAAATTGCTTCATGATTTAAATCTGCATCCTACTGGGCAGCTGTCTGCAACTCAATACCCACCTGGCTAGTGGCACGGGTCAGCAGCCTCTTCCCTTCTCTAGAAGAAAGGGTGAAACTTGGTGTTTCTGGAGGCTGAACACCCTCAGGGTGCACCCGGGGCTGGGGAACAATGTGCCAGCGGGCATAGGATGCGTGTCTGGAGCCTCCTGCATGGCTTGTGTGGAGGGTTCAACCCTCCAGCTGGGACTTTGCTACCATGGCTGAACACAGGTTAGCATGGAAGTGCTACCAAGAAAGCTTGGAGTTCTTTTGTGGCCTGATTTGGGAGAAAGGGAAGAGCAGAATCATTTTGAAAATAGCTTTACTTATTCTTCATTGTTTAACTCCAAAAATTCAGGCACTAGGCATCAAGCATATTTGTCAGTGTGTTCCTCTGCTGCCAGCATGGCGTTTCCATGGCCCTGCTCAAGGCAAGGAAGGGCTCTGCTCTGCAAGAGTCACCATCTCCATTTCAGGGGTGGGCAGTGGGGCTCCTGCACTGTGCCAGGAGGGGAAGAGTAAACGTCCACGAAGTCAGTAGCTTTTCTCTTGAGGCAGGGTCTCTTGCTGCTATGGCCAGGGAAGCTTGATATATTATCTGAACATATGAGAAGAACCATTGTGAGCAGACATTCAAAGGGGAATTCAACCCCATGAAAATGGTTGATCCTAAGCATTGACTTCTGCACAGCCACTTGATCCACGACCCCCTTGGGATATAGCGACAAGAAGGAGAATGTCTGATCGGAGGCTTGTTTTGGGTACATGAGTGGAAGAGCCCTTCTGAAATGGTGGAGAGGACCCTTTCTGCACGGGGCAGGAGGGACTCTGGGGAGAATCTCTCCCTTCAGCGCAAAGATAGTACCTAGAGGATGGTGTCTTTTAACATAAAATTTGTGTTTTACCATGAATATGTCCTTCTGTGTTGCTTTTTAGGACTCCAAACGCTTTGAAGGTATTGATGTTGATTTTAAAGAACTGGCCTATGAAGCTCAGAAAACCCCAAATGTAATTGAGGCCACTAATAAACCAGGTCTGTCCCAACAACTGGAGGACGTTCAGAGTAGGTAGGTAGAACTTCGGTCGCAGGTTTTTGTCAGAGACTGGGATCAGCTCTAATAGGTTAGTTTAACCTGTGCTCTGAGGCTTTCTTCTTAGCCTGTGCTGCGTCGTTTGCATTCACAAGTCACAGCACTTCTGATCTTTCTTGAGTCCTTTTATTTGTGATTCATCACACTGAAGCCCCCATAGTGGAGTCTGGCTTTGTGTACATGCAAATTCTCATCCAGCGTATTGATTTGCACACATACAAAGGTAGGCATACAGCAGGTTTGAATAACACATGGCCTTACTGCCACCCCAAAAACAGTGTCTTAAATATCTGCTTAGCAGTCCAGGCAGGAATATCTGCAGCAGAGCTGAGCCCATGTTCTTTAATTTACAAAATTATCTCTGCATGTATACCCTTGGCACATGGTATAGCTAGACTCCCTGAGAAAGACCTTACTGTCCTGAGATGGATATGCTTCTCACTTAACATATGAGCTAGTCTGCCTGGAACACACTGAAAGCTTAATATGATAGCTATTTTGTCGGTAATAACTACCCTCTTAAAACAAAGGTTTTTCTTTTTTAATCAGATAAAGTCAGTGCTCCTCACAGAAAACTAGCTGCATGTTATTTATGAAGTTTGTAAGCTCAGCAGCAGTTTAGCATGTAAACACTGAAAGATTTATTTTAGGTTGGAGCGAACAAATTTTCTTTCAGGCTTCATGAACACAAAAAGCTGACTAGATTTGAATAAGACTTTAAAATATAGCTTGTTAGAATAAAAGCAGTTATAGAGACTTTTATCCCAGCGTGAAATCACCTGTGGAAATTAGGTGCTTGTCTAAAACAGCAAGTCAGACTGCAAACCCTTTCCAGCTTCTTCCACTTCTGTTTTTGCTTTTTTGTGAGGCTCCTCTGGCTCCTAGGCTGTTTGACTGTTGGGAGCAGGGAGAGGTCTGTGAGTTTCCATGTGCTATGATGTCCTGTTAAGGAAGTGCTTTAGAGGACCAGGCCACAGGTTCAGCTCATGTCTGCATTCCTCCATGGGAGGGGAGAATCTGCTTGATAACCTAAACTGCAATATGAAATACGAAGGGATATTTATCTGCCTGTCCTGGGCTTTATTAATCTGCTTTGTTTCTTCAGGCTGTCTCTATGTGAGAAGGCTTTGGCTGAATATTTGGACATGAAGAGGTTGGCTTTTCCCAGATTTTACTTCATTTCTTCTGCGGATTTATTGGATATTCTTTCCAATGGCACCAACCCGCAGCTGGTAAGCCTTGCTCTGTGTCACCTTTGCATTTTCCAACTGCCAGTAGTGTTACAGTGGAAGACACCATCCTGGAACTCTCCTGTAGCTTATCCTTTGAGTGCTTTTCCTAACCCCGGCTCACTTGTTTAATAATTATTTCACAGCTAGCTGTCATCTGTCATATAAGGCATAAAGCTGTATGGGAATGTCCAAAGGAGGGCTACGAAGATGATGAGGGGTCTAGAGGGGAAGATGTATGAGGAGTGGCTGAAGTCCCTGGGTTTGTTCAGTGCAGAGCAGGCCGAGGGGAGGCCTCATGGCGGCCTGCAGCTCCCTCACAAGGAGTGGAGGGGCAGGTGCTCTCCTCTGGGGACAGGAACAGGACCCGAGGGAATGGCATGGAGCTGGGACGGGGAGGACAGTAGTTGGACTTAATGCTTCTGTGTCCCTCCCAGCTCAGGATATTCTGTGATTGTCTGAAAGTCAATGCACGCTGCGTTGTCTGATGTAGCCCTGGTGATACTTGTGGGTTGTTCTGAAAGCACTGCACACAGCAGAGCTTGTTGATGTTTCTGATGGTGCAAAACTGTTGTTTTTGTTTGTGCTGGGATACGGTTAGCTTAGAAGAAACCCTTGTTCTTGAAGATCTCAGCCAAAACTTGTTGCTGACCTTGGACTTTGAACCTAGGATGCCACCCTTCAACTGCTGTTGAAAGAGCTGCAGACTGGGCATTCAGATGTGGAAATGTTGACAGCTAACACCATCCTGGAGAGGTCCCTTTTTCAGGCTGAAAAGGCATTTGCTATTCAGCCACTTCTTCCTTTCCCGGGTGCAAAGGCCTTTTGGGGTGTCCTCATTAGAGGTGAAGGGAAGAGCATGAAACCAAAGAGGCAAGACAGCTGGTGGCTGAACAGTGAGTGGCCATGGCCAAGGCCAGCAAATAGAACTCCTGGGTTGCTGTCCATCTCTGCACACCTCTGGGCACAGGCGTAGTGTCTGACCTCCTGTGCTGGATTTCTGGTCTTTCTGACCAAGGCAGCTTACCTCCTCCAGCCTAGGTTCATGGGGATGCTGCCTGAATGCCAGGTATGGGGAAATCACTTGCAATGCACCATTCCTCCTGTCAAACTTTGGTTTCTGGATCAGCCTGTGGAAGAACTTGTTGTAACCTTAGGAAATGACCTGACTGTGTTCTTGCCAGCATTCCCCAGATAAGCACAGACTCCTCCTCTCCCGCAGTGGGCATAATTCAGAGGATTCAGTCCCGAGAAGTTCTGCATAAGTTTTTCCATACAGAGCATAGTGATGTTAGGGTTAATTATTAGTGCTATGGGAGCCACTGTCAGGAAGCTTCAGCTACTTTGTCTGGTAGTGCTGCGTTCTGTCTGGCCTTGCTTGGGATGCATTATTTGTCCCAAGCTTGGTTTATCAAACTGATCAAAATGTTTGCAGCAAATGAAGAGTGTTGGATACAAAATAAATACTTTATTCCATCCTTCAGTGTAGTGGATAATCTCACCTTCTCTATGCTTTCCATCTAATTAGGAATGTGAATGTATGCACAGAGCAGGGGTCTGTACATGCATTTGGAAATGTTGCTGTTTTTCACTAGCCTTTACCACTGCTTATTATCTGCCTCTGCTGCTGGGTAATTTCAGCCCTCAGAGCATCACAAATACATAGTTGATTGATGCTTAAAATGGAGAGGAAAATAAAAATTCAGGAAACAAAAGATACTGTGTCAAAATGCTCCATGGGGTAAGAAGAAATTCCTGGTGTTTTCTCTGTTATTTGAATCTATTTGCAATAACATCAAAGTAAATGTCAAGTAGGATCATACATGGATACATTCTCAGCCTTTCCACTGTAGTTTCAAAGTCTGATCATTCCTAAAGGAGGATTAAATACATAATGCTATTATTCTCTTGAACTGGATATTGAACTTGTGTGGATTCAGGTGTATTCAGGGCTGCTTTGGCAGGATTATAGCAAGTACTGGAGTATGTCCGAAGCTGTGCAGGCTGGCCCATATGGGAGTGTGTAGTGGGGATGTGTGAGCAGAAACTTCTAGATGTAAGAAAAGTTTTCTGTGGTTCATTTAAGATTTGAAAGGAGAGATGTTTATCTTGGGAGGCAGTGAGTGGCAGCTTCTTCCTGGAAGTACTCAGCAGTCAGGATTTGTCCCTGCTTGAAAATGCATAAGAAGAATACTGAGATATGTCAGCCTGCAGCTTGTAAGAGGGAGTGCTGTAATTTTTTGTGAGTCAGGGAGTCAGAATTAAATGGATAAGTCCACCCATCTTTCTCTGAAAGCATTGGCACGTTAGGCTTCAGCACACCAGGCATCTCAGGCTGTTCTCATCTCATCCCACCTTTGGGAGTTTGCCTGGGCTCCATCTCCCCATCCCTGTCTGTCCTTGAGAGAGGCATCTCCTCTCTGGGACTGCTTTGTGGGCTGACCCTTGCTGGGAGAACAACAGCCCTAGGAGAAGCCTGCCTTTGTTGGCAGTGGTGTGTGACATGCAGCGATTTACTTGGGTAGTGATCTGGAAGAAGTGATGGTGATCTGCTCAGCTCTCAGAAGGCAAGTGCTGATGCTGAGAGCCTACAGCAGCAATTCTGGCCCCTCCATGCTGACTTTTCAAACTTAACCAGGTGTGAACAGAACAGAGTTCAATTATTCTTTTCCTTCTGGAAGAGCTCTTTTGGTCAAAATGTGGATTTCCTAAAAGGTGTGGGCTGTTGAGCTGTTTATCATGGGCCTTATCCAGAAGTAAAGGTCTTTTTTATTTCCATTGAGGAAAACTCAAGGCTTTTCATTAGCACAATATTGATTTCTAGTAGTGAGAAAATAGGGAGCTTCACAGCAAAGAAAACTCCCCAATATGCTGAGACTGAGATGATGTAGAACAGTGACTGTGGAACTCTCATCATTACGTTGCAGGGAAATTGGTGCTAGGAGGTCATGTAGTGTTTTGAATGTTTTCTTTCTGTGATGTTATCCTGAATGGGATATTTCTCAGTGGAAAAATGTGTTTTATTAAGGCACGTTTGCTTACTAAATCAAGGAGAAATAGATGCAGATGTTAGGAGGGACAGGAGGCTTGTGACCCTGGCCATGCATGAAAAGTTGTGGTCCTACCGAGACATCCAACAGCATGCTTCTTGAGTATGACTCTGCTTGTAAAGTGTGTATGATGATGGCCATTCTGCTTGTCCTGTCTTGATCACTTTATACAATTCTTTCAATTATACAATTCTTTTTGCAGGTACAACGTCATCTTTCCAAACTCTTTGACAACCTGGCCAAGATGAAATTCCAGCTGGACTCTGAGCAAAAGCCAACCAAGATTGGCCTGGGAATGTACAGCAGAGAGGAGGAATATGTCAGCTTCAGTGAACACTGTGACTGCAGCGGGCAGGTCAGAAGGAAACCTTGTGCATCAGAACTGTCTGGTGGGGTCTGCTCTCCCGCCCCTTATTTGGACTTCTGTCGCCAAGATGGGGTAGAGCTTCAGTACTCTTCCTTTGTGAGACAAAGGCTGGAAGAGGTGGTAGTGTAACTTAACTCCTTCTTACTCCACAGCCTCACTGTGGTTAGGTTCTCACTGAAGTAAGGCATAGGCATTGCAGTCCACAGTCATATGAAATTTAAGAATCCCATTATTGCTCAGCTAATGTGTTCCTGCAGTTGCACCTTTCTGCATGGACTGTTACAGGAAGCTGGAGTGTGTATCAGTCACTGAACTCCACAGACATGGAGCTTGCTGAATTTATACTGTTCTCTGGGAGGACTTAGTCTTTGAAATACTAATTTCAGAAGGAATCTCGTTCGCAAGTTCAGCAGCAGCTTTTTCTGCTGCTGGGAGATTGTGCCCACGTCCTAGGTGTGATTCTTTTCATGGCCTGGAGGTGGAACATGCTGTTCCACTCATCAGTGGAGTTCATTTTGGTTTCTTCTATAGCTGGAGTTCAAGTAAAATCTGCCTGTCATTGTTAGAGTCTACACATGCTAATCCTGTAGCACCAGAATCATTTAAGTCAACTGAGTCTGAATGAGGCTGAGGGATGGTTAACTCAAGAGTTGAGATGCTTGTGCCATTCTGTAACTTCACTAATTGCCAAAAGTGCTTAAAATCAGATGTGTTACTGTGATTTTACCTCCTCTCCAGGTTGAGGTCTGGCTGAATCACGTACTGGACAGCATGAGGGCTACAGTTAGAGACGAGATGACAGAAGCTGTATCAGCTTATGAGGAGAAGCCAAGGGAACAGTGGCTCTTTGACTACCCTGCCCAGGTATCTGCTGCTGTTCACCTCTTCTCAGGCTGGTGCATGGGAAAGGCAGCTCTGGGCTTCCCCTTCAGTCCTGCCCTTCCCATCTTATAGAAATGGCTTCTAGCTGTGAGTGGGGGGGGTGTTCCTGGTGTCCACTGTGCTGTCCAGGATGGAGGTTAAGTTGTCCTTTATCCTGTCAATCTCCTGATGGATTTTCCAGGCTGATCCCCATGCAGGTAAAATTCACATTTGGTTGGGTTACATATCTCATGGGCTTGGGCAGTGGCTACTTCACCCTGTGAGTCAAAGAGAAGTTTATATGCCCAGCGAAGGAAAAAGTTGCAACAGGAAAATGAATCGTGAGGAATGAGCCACTCACTTGCACCTTTGGCAGCCTCGTGGTATCCAGCTCTTCCTCCTCTGCTGTGTCTGGCATGCAAAAGGTGCTCATTTACAAATAAGTAGCTGCTAAATATGTCTGTATCATTGATATGCTTTAAACGAATGTCATAGGGCAGGTCCCTGTTGTCCTGTCTGTTATGAATACTGTATCAAAAATATTTATTTTCATGTCATGGATACTTCTTTGATCTCCCCATGGATCAGACACTCAAATGTAAGGAAGTTCTGCTGTTTTCCTTGATACTGAGTCAGCCCTTTCCCTAGGTGGCTCTTTCCTGTACCCAAATTTGGTGGACGACCGAGGTTGGGATTGCCTTTGCCAGGGTGGAGGAAGGCTACGAGAATGCAATGAAGGAATATCACAAGAAGCAAGTGACCCAGCTGAACACCCTTGTAACCATGCTGATTGGGCAGCTCTCCAAGGGTGACAGGCAGAAAATCATGACCATATGCACCATTGATGTCCACGCTCGGGATGTGGTGGCAAAGATGATAGCGCAGAAGGTTTGTGTTTGCAGCTCAGCATGGTCTTGGTCTCAGTATTAGAGTGGGGTTTAAGGGAAGGATGGACCAACCACAAGCTGTTCAACTCACTGCCTCAGTGGGAGATAGAGGGCTGATTTTACTTTGGCAGCGTTTATGGTGAGGAGGCAGAACGCCTCTGTCAGCCATGCAGTGCTGCTCTTCATCAGGACCCTGCAACACAGAGGGTCTGCTCGTAACTGCCACAGATTCATGCCAGGAGTGAAAGAGTGGCCCTAAGCCCTTGTGCCCAGGCACATGTTGGCTGGCAATGACATCATGCTGGGAAGCTGCTGGATGTGGTCTCAGTTATGGATTTAAAAGGTCAGAAAAAGCATTCAGGCTTTCGGTTTTGTAGCCTCCTTGATCTGATGTGGGGCCACAGGGACTCCTTCAGGTCTCCCTTTGTCCTGCACACCTTTTGTGCCAAATGTCTAGCCCTGTAGCTGGATGGGAAGGGGTCCTGCATGCACTGGGTTTTGGCTCCACTCCCAGCCTCCATGTGTCCTCTCAGAGGCAGCCAGCCTGCTCACAGAGCCCCTGGCTGCAGGGGCTCAGCTTGGCTTGGTGGTGCCTGGGCCCAGTTTGCAGTAAAACTGCCCATCTCCTGGTGGCCTGACTGCCAGTAGTGCAGAGAGCACTGGCCATGGGTGTCCTTGTCTCCTGTCCCCAGCCTGTTTCCCTGGTGCTGTCTGCGGCCCCTTCCTTGTCAAGACAGCCTCTGCTCCTTCTCTTACTCTGTTTGCTTTATAAGATCCTCTTCACAGCTTGCTGCTTCTTAAGTCTCCTCTTCAGAAGTCTTTACGTGCTGCTCTTGGCATCCCCGGCCTTCCGGTGATGGTGCCTGTGGTTGCGTTGCAGGTGGACAACGCGCAGGCATTTGTTTGGCTGTCGCAGCTCCGGCACAGATGGTCAGACGAGGAGCGTCACTGCTTTGCCAACATCTGTGACGCCCAGTTCCTCTACTCCTATGAATACCTTGGCAATACCCCTCGGCTTGTGATCACTCCGCTGACTGACAGGTAGGTCCCCAGGCACAGCTGGGCTTCGCCATGCAGTCAGACACAGTTGCCAAACATGGATGGGTTTAGGTTTGACACCCACATCCCTTTTGTTTTTTCTCCATGTCCCAGTAATCTGGTGGCAGAGCTTTAACTCTCACCTGATTTGTGATTTGATGGTAGTACCTGCTAGGGTATCTGTGCCTCAGTTACTGGGGTGGGATTATCTCACAGATTAAGATGCTCACCTGTGGGTGTTTGCCTTTGCATGGGATGTCCATGCTATTTAGTTGGTGGTTCTAGAAAACTTTTTTTCCTATCTTGAAGTAGACACCTACTGCTTGGTTCAGTTGTCACAATGGGGGCACCTAGAGTGATTTGAGATGCTCTGCAATGTTCCAGCTGCCTTCCAGCTGTCAATCCAGAAACACTCAAGTCTTCTGTGGACCCTGGGTCACATCTTCCCACCCTGTGACATCTTGGTGGCCAGGAGCACCTCAGGTGGCTAAGGCTAACTGTATTAGCCAGCTGAGCCAAGACCCTGTGTATTATCAGGTTTTGACCGTATTGACTGCAACTCTGTGGATTATACAGGGAGTACAGGCACTGTGTGTGTGGGCACCTTCCTGGTGTCTGCCATCAGCATGACAGAGGAGCTTTGGGGCTTGCTGCAGCATTGTGTGGGACCATTACTAGGCCGTCTGAGCAGATTTCTGCAAGTCATAGGGGATGGGATGCTCTGGGCTGGATAGCACTGGTCAGCAAGAGGAAGAGCTTTCAGAAAAACCAACCTTTTCCCATGCTGTGTGGGATATGCCCAATATCAATGATCATTATGGGGTTTCAAAGAAAGCTCAAGTCTGGACATGAAGACCCATCAGCAGACTGTGGTGGCAGATAACGAGTATCTCTTAGAGAAAACAGAACCAGGCAGAGGTGGTACAGGAGGAGCTTTAGCTTGCACGTGCACTCTGCTCATGTATTGCTTTGCAGAACAAATGATCTCCTGGGTGCACTGCCTCAGTCCCATTGCTCTGCACCCCAACAGTGACCTGTAGGACCAAGTCTCAGTCTTGTTCTTTTCTCCCTTCACCTTTTGCTGTGAAAGATGTTACATCACCCTGACGCAGTCACTGCACCTGACCATGAGCGGAGCACCTGCAGGCCCTGCAGGCACTGGCAAGACAGAGACTACTAAAGATTTGGGGCGAGCCCTAGGCATCATGGTGTACGTGTTTAACTGCTCCGAGCAGATGGACTACAAGGTACTGCTCCCCCCTTTGCCACAGTGCTGTTACATTGGACTGGGGATGTTTGGGGCCTGATGAAACCAAAGGACTGAGAGTAATCCAGCTGAGATCACTCTGGTCCACCACCTCTTCTCAGATCTCTGCTATGTTCTTTTCTGTTGAACTCCTTCTTCTTTTCCCGTTTCTTTTCTAAGACTTGCATGCAATTCTTTGGGAGGCAGAACCCTGAACTGTGGTCTCTGCCTGATTACACCTTTCGCTTCCCTTTTGGAGTTAGATTTTCATCTGAAATGCTTCAAAAATTTTCGCCTGTTCAGTTGAGACAGAGGCTGTGCTACTACCTTGGCCCTGGTCATTTCTCCCCATCATGTTCCTGGCATCAGAAGGAACCTGGCCTGGCTTTTTCAGGATCCTTTGCCAGAATAAAGGCAAAACCTGCTGAAACTTCAGTCACTGCAGAATGTTGGATCATCAGGTTGAGTTTTGTTCTCTGCTGGTCTGGCATGGTACAGTGATTTTGGTAGCCTCAGATCATATTTTATTCAGCTTATGGGCTCTCCCAGGAAGTAGGGCCATAAGTAATTCAGCACAGGTGACCTTTAAATGAAACTAGTGCACAGATATATCGAGAAAGTGCAATTAGCAAATCAAGCGGCAAACTGTGCAGAGCTATAAATATTATAATTGAGTTGTGCCTGCTGTTCCCATGCACTTTTCTGAATACTCACAATAGACTGTAAATTGCTATAAATAAACAGGCTGGGAAATAAAATCTTTATTTATTTATTTATTTTCTTCTGGAGTTGCTTCCATTTGTAATTTCATTCTTGTAAGTTTGTATTTTTTTATTTTTGTTTTCCAGTCTTGTGGGAATATTTATAAAGGCCTTTCCCAGACAGGAGCTTGGGGCTGCTTTGATGAGTTTAACAGGATCTCAGTTGAAGTCCTTTCTGTGGTGGCTGTACAGGTGAGTGGAGAAATGCTCATAAAAACAAACAAACAAACAAACAAAAACCACAAACAAGACAGAGCCATGTTGTATTCTTCACAGTGAGAGTAAATATGGAAAGTGCATTTTGCTGGTTTCACAGTTCGGTGTGTAGGCAGGTGAGGGATTATATCCCAAGATTAATCACATGAATATTACAGCACTGACAAAATGTAGCAGTAATATGCTGAAAACATTTTTGTTGCTTCTTCTCCTTCCTACAATTATAGCATTTGTGTTGAGACAATTCTTTATAGCACCTTTTTCCAGATCAGTATGCACTGTGGCTCTGTACATAGTCTTCCTGAGGAAGACACTTGTATCATTAACGTGCTGTGAGATAATTGTAGCACATCATTTCAGGGGGGAGAACTGTATTATGGCTATTCAATCTGCCATGCAGGGAATAATTTTCATGGAGGAGAGGGGGACGTTTGGGACTAATCCATGATCTGCTGGACTTCCTGGGGGTTACTTATGGCCTTCAGTCAGGCACAACTTGTGAATCATATGTGACAAATAGGAGTATATCCAAGATAACAAAATTCATGCTTACCTGTCACCAAGACTCTGCAGTCTGTTCTCCTTCTTTGTTTTCATGTGGATGTAGGTTTCATTTCAGTATCTGTCATGAGAGCATGATGAAATGTGTACAGAGGGCATTCCCAGCTGAGTGCCACAGTTCTTAGAAGGAAAGCCTGCAGCCCCATGGGTGCATCTTGGTGCATGCCCATGCTGATGTGGGACAGGTGATACTCAGGAATTGGAACCCCCAGCAGATCTGCAGCCTTGCTTGATGTGCTTGCTTCAGATACACTGAGACCATGGAGTTAAAATTCAGAGAGGGCTACTTGATCTGTACGTGGTTATACAGAGGAGTTTTCCCTAAAGGATGGTTTCTTGTCTCCTCCTTAGTTTAACTTGTTAAGTTCATTTAATTGTTGAGTCCCATATAAAGCAGCCCTGAGAGAGGGACCGAAAAGGAGACTGTCCTCCCCATCATGCTGGGGAGATCTGTTCTCTCGGGCTTATATGTATTCTGGCACTTCGCGTCATCCTCCTCCTCCCCTTACTGGCCAATGAGGAAATCTAGAATTATTTTACATGGAGGGAAGGATGGTATGAGGCATGCTTTCTGCATGCTGCTCATTTGTACCCGGTGAGTGGTGAAGGAGCATCGAGGGGAAGCATTGCAGGTGTGAATCCTCTCTGGCAGGGGCTGAAATCTGGGACAGCCTGGCAAAAAAACCACTGGGCATCAGGGTGAGAGCAGGCCCTGCTGCTTCTCCTGGCACTTACTTCAAAGGTGAGAGCTGTGTCTGGATGTTGTCCAGATCCTATATCACACTGATGTCCTCTAAAAACACCAGGGAGGGATGTGTGTGCAGAAAGGCTGTCTGGATAACCTGTAGCTTCCAAACTCCAAACAAGAGTTTGGGTGGAGAGAGGGTGCTTGGTTGCACTGTCCAGAATGAGACAGTTCTGACATTGGCAGCACTGAGAATTTTGAACCTTAGGGAACTTCATTGTGAAAAACCGGGATAATGAAAGATTTAAGTTCTGGACCCAAGTGTCAGTTGAGTGCAGGGTTTTAGGATCCCAGTGTTTGACTGAGGTGCAGAATTCTTCCTAGACCCCCTTTTGGACTCAATTTTTCAGAAAAAAGATCTAGAACCCAGAAGTTTCTATACTCTTGTAGCAAGAAACATTCTGAACCCCTCTATGGACTCTTCACTATTCTCATCTTCCTCTCAGTCTTGATTAGTACCTTATGTGACATCCTAAAGAAGCTCCAGGCGGGTACAGGAGTTTGTGTGTCTTTCCCTCAATTTCTCTTCCATCAGATTCTAGTTTAAAGTTGTCATTGAAAGAAAGTCTTTGAGGATCTTAAAATAAAAGGGGAAGCTGAACAAAAGAAGCCCAGCTATGACTCAACTGCTAATGATTCTCTAGCTCCTGGCTGGAGCACTGCATCTGAAGAAAGCAGCACGGCTGTCATTCCATCATCGTGTCTCCTGGCTGCTATTAGGAGTGTAACCATGGCGATGTTTAATTGGCTGTCTTAGTCATGCAGCTAATGTCGATATGGTTCCTTACAGAAAAAAAAAATCGATTAATTGCTTAACTTTAAGATAGCAAACATTAGTAAGGTTAGAGTGGTGAAAATAGATTTCTCCCTTGCTAAAGTTCTATTTGCCAAAAGATGATCTAGCTTTAATAAACTCAATCTCTTTGGAAGGTGAGGAATGAGAACAAAACTGCAATCAGGCAAATGAAAAAGATGATAATATTAGTGGGCGAAGGTAGCAGGGGAAGCCTTCTGCCTTGTGGTTTTGGTTTAAATTAAGCATCTGATGTCTCAAAATCTTAACAAGTGATATAAAGCTTGCTTGGTATAAAGAGGCCAGGTTTATTGGGAAATGCTGCTCCTTTTCTGGGCCTAGCATTTTAGTCAAGGGGCAGGACAGGCACAGGAGGGTTTTGGGATGCCCTGAAGACACCTGAGTGTGGGGCAGAGGAATAGGGTGAAGTGAGTTGAGGAGCCCGTGTTGTGTCAGACTCTTGGGACTGTGCTGGGGTGTTGGCTGTGTTGTGGGGGTGTGGGCAGCCCCATTTTTTTCTTGGTGTCTGGTCTCCTGCTAGGCAAGGAAGTTGAATGATGTGACTTGGCTGTTAGTGGGGTTTTTGCTATGAGATGTGCTGAGAAGTCTCCCGTGGCTGATGTCAAAAGCCTGGGTGAGGTGCAGGTGGCTTTGGGGGCATTTCATACTCCTGGGCTGCTCACATGGACTCACGTCCCCCAGTGCCTTTTGGAACAATGGTACAGATTCTTGCAGCTCCTTTGCACTTTGCCCAGACTCTTCAGTTCTCTCCGCTTTGACTGTGATGGGAGATTGATACTGGCACACAGATGTACTCCAGTATATAAAGATTTATAGAGTTGGTTAAAAAAGCAAAAGAGGGGTGGGGGTGAAGGATGGGGGGAACAGTGATAAGCCCTGTCTGTTATGGGGCGAAGTGTCAGGAAAGCAGTACTGTCTTCTGATGTGTCTTCCGATGTGTTTTTTCATACCTGAAAATCAATACTAAAATTTTGCCTTGGTTCCTAGGTAAAGAGTGTGCAGGATGCAATAAGGGAGAAGAAGAAATCCTTCAATTTTCTTGGAGAAGACATTAACTTAGTACCTTCAGTAGGTATTTTCATCACCATGAACCCTGGTTATGCAGGGCGAACTGAGCTACCTGAGAATTTAAAAGCTCTATTTAGGTGAGTCTGGGTTTCATGACTAGCATAAGACTGGCAAAAATTGTTTTTTTGGGATGAAGAATCATAGAATGGTTTGGGATGGAAGGGACCTTAAAGATCATCTAACTTCAACTCCCTGCCATGGGCAGGGACCCCTTCCACTAGATGAGGTTGTTCCAAGCCCCATTCAGCCTGGCCTTGAACACCTCCAGAGGTGGGGCATCCATAGCTTCTCTGGGCTACCTGTTCCAGTGCCTCACAGTAAAAAGTTTCTTCCTTACATCTAATCTAAACCTGCCCTCTTTTAGTTTAAAGACATTACACCTTGTCCTATCACACTTCCTGACAAGAAGTCCCTCTCCGTCTTTCCTGTAGGCACCCTTTAGGTACTGGAAGGCCACTATAAAGTCTCCCAGGATTCTTTTCTTCTCATAAAGAGAAGACTTTTCTCAGGCTAAATAACCTGAATTCCCTCAGCCTGTCTTCATAGGAGAGGTACTCCAGCCCCGTGATCATCTTTGTGGGCCTCCTCTGACTTGTTCTAATACTTCCATGTCCTTTAATACTGGGAGCCCCAGAGCTGAATGCAGGGCTCCAGGTGGGGTATGATGAGAGCAGAGCAGAGGGGGACAATTCCTTCCTTTGCCACTCTGGCAGTGCTCCTTTTGATGCAGCCCAGGGTGCAGTTGGCTTTCTGGGCTGCATGAGCACATTGCTGGCTCATGTAGAGCTTCTCGTCCACCAACACCCCCAGGTCCTTCTCTACCCAGCCTGGATTTGTGCTTGGGATTGCCCTGACCCAGATCCAGGACCTTGGCCTTGGCCTTGCTGAACCTCATGAGGCCTGCACAGGTCCACCTCCCAGCCTGCCCAGGCCCCTCAGGATGGCAGCCCTCCCCTCCAGCACGTCGACTGCACCATGCAGCTTGTTGGCTCGCAGCCGACTTGCTGAGGGTGTGCTCAGTTCCCCTGTCCATGTCCCTGACAAAGATATTAAACAGTGCTGGTCCCCGTGCTGACCCCTGAGGAACACCACTTGTTACTGATCTCCACCTGCACATTGAGCTGTTGACTGCAACTCTCTGAGTGAGACCATCCAGCCAATTCCTTACCCACCAAGTGCTCCATCCGTCACATCCATGTCTCTCCAATTTAGAGACAGGTGTATCATAGGGGACAGTGTCAAATGCTTTGCACAAGTCCAGGAAGATGATGTCAGTTGCTCTTTTCCTGTCCACCAATACTGTAGGCTTGAGTTTGTTTTTGTGGGGAAATGCATTGGGGATTCACAGATTTCTACCTTGCACAAGAAGCCAGGGTCTGTGAATACAGAGACAGGGAAAGTGAGCTGTGTCCCTTGCAATGGTAAAGTCCGTGCATGACCTGGTTTACAGGAGTAGTCCTGGAAGATAACGCTGTACATTCACTGCCCTCTTATGTCTGCAAACCAGCTCCTCATTTGCAGCAAACAAAGGCTGTTGTTGCTTTTTCTCTCATTTTTTGGGACCTGAATATGATGAAAGCACAGCCTTGGTCCTTCAGCTGGACAGGGCATGATCATTTGTGTGCTTCCCTTGCACTTAACTGTGGAACAACATTCCCAGATGGCCACATCCTCTGTGTGCTTTGCTCTGGGATTCATTATCCCACTTGCTTCGTTACCACACGTCTCTCCATGAGCTTTCACAGCCATTTCCCCAGCAGCAAATTTCTTGGACATGTGGTTGGTGGGCCTGCACAGGGCTCTCACTCCCATTTCCCTTCCCATCCAGCTCCCACACTAGCACTACTTGTACTGGGAGAGACCCATCCTGTTTTAGGAGCAGTGCTAAGACTTTGCATAAGGTAGGGGAGAGGCCCCAGTCTGTGTTAGTCTGTAAATTCCTTGGCCAGGCCACCGTTTTTGTCCTTTCCCAGGTATCACACATATAATTCACTGTTGCTGATTCAGGCAGTGCTGCCAGCATTTGGTATTCTATCCAGCAGGATAAGACTGTTGCCTGGAAAGGCAATCTTGATTCATTTTAATAGAGAGGCTTCAACAATAGTATTTTCTTCTGAGCACTGTGTTTTTCCTTCATCAGTGCTTGCACAGGTGTTTTCACGTGAACTTAAAGGCAAGCTCATGTTTCAGCTCAGAACAGAGCTCAGAGAAACCCAGCAAGAGCTGGACAGGCAGCTCCTGTGCCATAGGGACTGGCATAAGCAGCAATATAGAATTAGAGAATCATTGGGTGGTTTGGGTTGGAAAGGACATGAATGTCATCTAGTTCCAATCCCCCTGCTGTGGGCAGGGACACCCTGTAGTGTAGGCTTTATATTTTGTATGTATCCTCTGAATTCAAGCCCACACAAGTCCTCGC